>NC_056057.1:95747128-96372128 GCF_016772045.2 Ovis aries
GAGTCAAGCTGCCTTCTCCTTTCATATATGGTAAATTTCTGAACATGTATATATACAAAAGTTTACAGTAGACACATATTCTAGTGATAACCTTTCCGACCCAGGGATTGAACCCGGGTTTCCCGCATTACGGGCAGATGATTTACCGTCTGAGCAGGGAATCCCGGTAACCTTTCTACTCAGAGTCAAATGACAGCATTAGGCTATATCCAGGAGCTTGTCAGAAACAGAATCCCTGGCTCCACTCCAGACCTTCTGAATCAGAGTCTGCATTGAACATGATTCTCAAGTAATTCACATGCCCAGTAAATTTTGAGAAGCACCGAGCTAAAAATATATTTACCAACTATACCTCACCTCAGCATCTTTTAGACAGATGTTCTCCACCCTGGTTGTACATTAGAATCACCCAGGGGTTTTGCAAACTACTGATGGCTTGGGTTCCACCTCAGGCCAATTGAAACAGAATCTGTGAACATTGGCTTATAAAGATCTCAGCTGATACTAATGGACAACCAAGGCTGAGAGCACTTTAAAATTTCAGCTGCACCGTGCAACTTGCAGGAATCTTAGTTCCCTGACCAGAGATCGAACCCAGAACTGCAGTAATGAAAGCACCGAGTCCTAACCATTGGGCAACCAGGGAATTCTCCCTGAGGAAACTGTTTTGAACACAATTTCCAGTGCAATTTTCACAATGTTTTACACATGGATAAATTCTCCATGGATCTCTTATCTTTCTGCACATCCAGATGATCTTTTCAAGGATGTTAGAACAGTAAATAGCTTTGGAGGATGGAGATAATGTTCCTTCTGGAGTGAAGGAAACAGTTGTTTACTGTTCAGTATAGTAGAATAGTCAGCATATTCAAACTGCAGAAAAATAAAGACAAAAAATCTTGAAAGCAAGAATGGGGAAAATGACCTTACAACTTACAGGGCAACAAGCATAAGAATTACAGTGAAATTGTCAGAAACTGTGAAAGCAAGAAGAGTGTGGAGTGAAATATTTAAAATTTTAAAGAAATTAAGACAAACAGGATTCCTACCCAGTGAGATTATCCTTCAGGACTGAAAGAGACTCAAAAAGGCTATACAGTCTTGAGAAAAGGACACGGCTGGAGATATCCTGCTGCTTGATGTCAAACTATACTACAAAGATCTAATAATAAAACAGTATGGTACTGGCAAACACAGACACACAGACCAATGGAACAGAAGTGAGAGCTCAGAAATAAACCTATATGCGTAAGGACAATTTATGACAAAGGAACAAAGAACATACAATGGAAAAAGGATAGTCTCTTCAATGAGTAGTGTTGGGAAAACTGGATGGTCACATGAAAAAGAATGAAAGAATGAAATAGTGGTCTCACTGTCTTACACTGTACACAAAAGTTGACTCAAAATGGATTAAAGACTTGAATGTAAGACCTAAAACCACAAAATTGCTAGAAGAAAACATAGGTAGTCCCTGGTGGCTCAGATGGTAAAGAATCTGCCTGCAATGCCAGAGACCCGATTTCGATTCCTGAGTCCGGAAGTTCCCCTGGAGAAGGGAATGGCAACCCACTCCAGTATTCTTGCTGGTAGAATCCCATGGACAGAGGAGCCTGACTGGCTACACAGTTCATAGGGTCACAGAGAGTTAGAAACGACTGAGCGAGTAACACTTAACACTCAACCTCAAAGACATGTAGTGATATCTCAGTAACGTTTTATGGATCTGACTCCAAAGGCAAGAGAAACAAAAGCAAAAATAGACAAATGGAACCACACCAAACTAAAAAGCTTCTGTATAGTGAAGGAAACTGTCTTACATTGAAAAGGCAACATATTGAATGGAGAAGGTATGTGCAAATCATGTATCTGATAAGGGTCTAATATGCAAAATATTGGGCTGGGCAAAAAGTTCATTCAAGTTTTCTGTACCATCTTAAAGGAAAACCTGAATGAACTTATAGGCCAACTCAATATATATATAAAGAACTCATATAATTCAACAAAAAACCAGCAACCTTGATTAAAAAATTGGCACAGGACCTGAATAGACATTTTTTTGAAGAAGGCACACAGATGGGCAACACGCATGAGTAGATGTTCAGCATCACTGATTATTAGGGAAATGCAAATCAAAACCACAATGAGAGATCATCTCCCATCTATTAGAATGGCTATGACTGAAACGACAGGAAATAACAAATGTTGCAGAAGGTGTGGAGAAAAGGAAATCCTCATACACTGTTGGTGGGACTATAAATTGGTACAGCCACCATGAAAAGCAATATGGAGGTTTCTAAAAAAAATTAAGACTGGAATTACCATTTGACCCAGCTATCTCACTTCTGTGTATTTATTTTAGAGAACATGAAAACATTAACTCAAAAAGATACATGCAACACTATATTCATTACAGCATTATTTACAATAGCCGAGATAAGGAAACAACCTAAGTATCCATTGATGGATGCATGGATAAAGAAGATGGGTGTATACAAAATGGAATACACTCAGACATAAAAAAGAGAAATCTTGCCATTTGCAACAACATAGATAGATATTATGAAATAAGTGAACGAAGCCAGAGAAAGATAGATACCATATGATTTCACTCATATATTGTATCTGAAAAATAAAACAAATGAACAAATAAAACAAAAATAAACTCATAGAAACAGAGATCAGATTAGGGGCTGCCAGAGGGGAAGGGAGTTGAGAGGTGGGTAAAATAGAGGGAATGGGGTCAACTGAATGGTGATGAATGGTAACTAGATTTGTGATATTTATTTTATGGTATATACAGATTGAATTATAATGCTGTACACCTGAAACTTATATAATAATTAAATGGTTTAGTCACTAAGTCGTGTCTGACTCTTGCCTACCTATGGACTGTAGCCTGCTAAGCTCCTTTGTCTATGGGATTCTCCAGCAAGAATACTAGAGTGGGTTATCATTTCCTTCTTCAGGATAATAATGAAATATCAACATTAAAAAAAAGAGTGAGGGGATGACAAGCAGAGAGGCAAAAAAAAAAAAAAAAGACAAAACAGAAAGGGGACTTCCCTTTAGGTCCAGTGGTTAAGACTGAGTTCCCAGTTCAGGGGCACTGGTTCAGTTCCTGGTTGGAGAACTAAGATCCTGCATGCCGTGCAGAGCCTGGCCTAAGACATTAAATAAATAAATAAAGATGAAAATTTCTTTAAAAAAAAAGAATGAAGAAGAAATACTTTTTCAGACAAACAAAATCTGAGGCAATTCATTGCAGCAGGCCGGCTCTGGAAAAAATATTTTTTTAAGTTTTTCAGGGAGTAGGAAAATGACATAGGTCAAAACGTTGTATCTATATAAAGAAAGTGGGAGGAATAAAAGAAGGTAAAATAAAATATTTTATTTTTCTTACTCTTAAAGTGATCTGAAAGATAACTTTAAAAATAGTAACAATTAGATTACAGTTTATGGATATGTGAAACATACTATATTTCAGCAATGTTATATGGGGCAAGAGGAAGAAACTGAAAATATTCTAAAGTATCCACACCACATGTGAAGCCGTGTTGTTTGAAGGCAGTCATAGAATAATTAAAAGTGTACATTGCAAATTCTAGGGCAATTACTAAAATAATTTTTAAAAGAAGCATTCTTGATAACGCCAAGGGAAAGAATAAAGTGGAATTCTTTGAAGAAAGAAAGTCACTCAGTTGTGTTTGACTCTTTGCGACCCCATGGACTATAGCCTACCTGGCTTCTCCATCGGTGGGATTTTCGAGGCAAGAATACCGGAATGGGTTGCCATTTCCTTCTCCTGGAGATCTTCCTGAACCAGGGATTGAACCCAGGTGAGAGATGGATTATAAAGAAAGCTGAGTGCTGAAGAATTGATGCTTTTGAACTGTGATGTTGGAGAAGACTCTTGAGAGTCCCTTGGACTGCAAGGAGATCCAACCAATCCATCCTAAAGGAGATCAGTCCTGGGTGTTCACTGGAAGGACTGATGCTGAAGCTGAAACTCCAATACTTCCGCCACCTCATGCGAAGAACTGACTCATTTGAAAAGACCCTGATGCTGGGAAAGATTGAGGACAGGAGGAGAAGGGGACGACAGAGGGTGAGATGGCTGGATGGCATCACCGACTCAATGGACATGGGTTTGGGTGAATTCTGGGAGTCAGTGATGGACAGGGAGGCCTGGTGTGCTGTGGCTCATGGGGTCGCAAAGAGTCAGACACGACTGAGTGACTGAACTGAACTGAGCTCCTGCGTTGTAGGCAGACACTTGATCATCTGAGCCATCAGGATAGCTCTTTGAAAGGCTCAGTCAAAACAAGAGAAGGTGAGACTTCTCTGGCGGTCCAGTGGTGGGTGATCCCAATACAGGAGTCAGATCCCACATGCCACAGCAGAGAGTTTACACGCCACAACTAAAGATCTCGCAGGATGCAACTGAGACCCAGTGCAGCCAAATACATAAATAAATATTTATTTTTTTAAACCAGAGAAGGCAGGTAAAGAGGGGAACAAAAGAAACAAAAACAAGTATAACACATAGAAAATGGTTACAATAATGGTAGATATCACTACAACTATGTTGTTGTTGTTCAGTTGCTCAGTCGTGTCCTACTCTTTGTGACCCCATGGACTGCAGCAAGCCAGGCTTCCTTGTCCTTCACTATCTCCTGGAGTTTTCTCAAACTCACGTCCATTGAGTCAATGATGCTATCCAACCATCTCACTCACCCTCTGTCACCCCTTTCTCTTCCTGCCCTCAATCTTTCCCAGCATCAGGGTCTTTTCAATTGAGTCAGCTCTTCTCATCAGGTGTCCAAAGTATTGGAGCTTCAGCTTCAGCATCAGTCCTTCCGAGGAATATTCAGGGTTGATTTCCTTTAGGATTGAATGGTTGGATCTCCTTGCTGTCCAAGGGACTCTCAAGAGCCTTCTCTAACATCACAGTTCAAAACATCAATTCTTCGGCAGTCAGCCTTCCTTATGGTACAACTCTCACATCCATACATGACTACAGGAAAAATCATAGCTTTGACTATATGGACCTTTGTTGGCAAAGTGATGTGTCTGCTTTTTAATATGTTGTCTGGATTTGTGATAGCTTTTCTTACAAGGAGTGAGTGTCTTTTAATTTCATGGCTGCAGTCACTGCAGTGACTTTGGAGCCCAAGGAAACAAAGTCTGTCACCATTTCCATTGTTTCCCCATCTCTTTGCCGTGAAGTGATGGGACCAGATGCCATGATCTTAGTTTTTTTAATGTTGAGTTTTAAGCCAGCTTTTTCACTCCCCTTTTTCACCTTCATCAAGAGGCTCTTTAGTTCCTTTTCACTTTCTGCCATAAGGGTGGTTGTCATCTGCATATCTGAGGTTGTTGATATTTATGCTGGCAATCTTGATTCCAGTTTGTGATTCATCCAGCTATATCAGTAATAGTTCACTCCAATGATAGTTCGAGTAATATTAACTCCAACTATATCAGTAATAAATTTAAATGTGAATAGTCTAATACATCAATTGAAAGACCAAAATTGTCAACTGTATAAAGAAGATCCAACTTTTAAGTTACCTGCAAGAACCTCCCTTTAAATATAAAGGTTCAGATATGTTAAAAGTATAGTGATGGAGAAAGCTATTCCGTGTTAACACTAGTTAAAAAGAAAGTTGTAGTAGCTGTCTTAATTACAGACAAAGCAGACTTCAGAAAAAGGAAACTTATCAGGATTAAAGAGGGGCATTATATAACAATAAATAATTTAACTTTCCAGGACTATATAATAGTTCTTAACATGTTTGCTCTTGCTGCTGCTGCTAAGTCACTTCAGTCCGACTCTGTGCGACCCCATAGACGGCAGCCCACCAGGCTCCCCCGTCCCTGGGATTCTCCAGGCAAGAACACTGGAGTGGGTTGCCATCTCCTTCTCCAATGCATAAAAGTGAAAAGTGAAAGTGAAGTCACTCAGTCGTGTCCGACACTCAGCAACCCCATGGACTGCAGCCTTCCAGGCTCCTCCGTCCATGGGGTTTTCCAGGCAAGAGTACTGGAGTGGGGTGCCATTGCCTTCTCCCTTAACAGTGTTATAATTAATGAGACAAAAACTATAAAACTGCAAGGAGAAATAGAAAAATCTGCTATCTGGTTGGGAATTTCAAAACTCTTCTTTCAGTAATTTTTAGGTTAACCAGGCAGAGAATCAGAAAGAATATGATTGACCTAAACAGCACCATCAATTGACTTGATCTAATTGACATTTATGGAACACTTCATCCAACAACAATGGGATACACATTCTTCCCAAGTTCTCATGAACTTTCACTAAGATAAGCCACATTCTGGGTCATATACACAAAAAAATCTGGTGAATTACCTGGTGGTCCTGTGGCGAGGACTCTATGTTCTCACTGCCAAGGACAGAGGTTCAATCCTGGATCAGGGAACTAAGATCCTGCAAACCATGGTATGACCAGAAAATTTTTTTAAAACTTTAAAAATTAAAAAAACTAGAAATCATAGATTTCAGGTTCCCTACACTCAGGGTTCCTCTCCTATAATTTGATGTATTGCCTGGGCAGATGTCACTTGACTCTCTTTGTAGAAAATAGGGCTCAGGGAATTGGCACGAGTGCTGATATTACCCTGAGTAATAAAATCCTCTGTGACCCAGGGTTTTGTGTCTTTTGCTGGCATCCATGAAACAGTGGCAAGCCAAGTTAATTTGAAGTTGGGGTAAAAATTTGGCCTTTCAGTGTCCTTGACAACGTCTTCTATAGTTTTAATCTTTTCCTGTCCAAATCAATACCTAGCTACCTTGGTTATGCAATGAGTGTCCAAGTGAGGCTATTTGTTTCCAGAATGTTTATTTCCATTCATGTTTATCTCAGTTGCATCAAGTTTATCTCCACTGTTTAATCACTGGCACTACAATTTTCAGTTTGTTATTTTCCATTTTTACAAAATGTGGGCAAAATGTACAAATGATGCCATTTGGATAAAATCAGGTAAGGTGAGGAGCTAAACTGAAGGCACCACCTCCACCCCCAGCAACTCCTTCTGTTGCAAAAGAGGCTGAATTCAGCACATACAGGAAGTGTTACTATGTAATTGGTGTAAGTCAAGGAGAGCATGATCCTTGACCACAGTCCTTCAAGGTTCATGAAGTAAACATGGACCCAGAAGTAGTCTTAAAAGTCTTGATCCCGAGGCCTGCCATAGGGGAAGATGGTTCTAATGCAACACGACAAAAAGGAGCAGTGAAGATTCAATATCTTGACCACACATTGGATTCCAAAGGCAGAACCTTGTTGATGTATGCTGTGCTATGCTAAGTCACTTCAGTCATGTCTAACTCTTTGTGACCCCATGGACTGTAGTCTGCCACGATCCTCTGTCCATGGAATTTTCCAGGCAAGAATAGTGGAGTGGGTTGCCATGCCCTTCCCCAAGGAATCTTCCCAACTCAGGGATCAAACTCGTGTCTCTCAGGTCCAGCTTTGGCAGGCGAGTTCTTTACCAGTAGTGCCACCTGGGAAGCCCGAACCTTGCTCATAGCAGTACTCAAATAGCGTTCCCCCCCTCGTAATATGTTGATTTCAAAAACAGGGAAATCCTCTAGTATCTGTCAACATTGATTTAAATAAATTTTAATTAAAAAAAAAACCTCAACACTATGTTAGAAAATAGGTACTCATAGAAATAAAGGCATGACAGTGTGAGATTTTTCAAAATCAATTAGTGCCAGATCATTAGGCCAGCATTCTTCAGATTTTTTTACCCTGCCCTCCTACAATTAAAAAGTTTGTAGTACATCACACCCAATATAATTACATATCTATAAATTCTGTATACATACCATTGTATTATCATGTATTTTATAAAACACAAACAAAACTTGAAATAAAAAGTATGAGATAAAAATACACTAGAAGTCATTAATTTCTACCTTTCTCCCCAGTAGGAGTGAATGCCTGGCTTTGGAAATCATTGGCTTTGATTGAAGAAGGCTTCTATAGCTTTGGAAATCATTGGCTTTGATTGAAGAAGGCTTCTATAGCTTTGGAAATCATTGGCTTTGATTGAAGAAGGGTTCTAACGCACATCTCTGATTTCCCTTGAGCTTTCTAATAGCTTCTAATAGTTTAGTAAATGAATTCTTGCCTCTTCAACCACACCAGGGGGTGGGCAAACTACAGCCTGCAGGCCAAATCTAGTTCTACTTAGTTTTGTACAGCCCCAAAACTTTTTTAGAGTTTTAAATATAAGAAAGACTATTCAGTGAGATTCTGTCTTGCCTCATGCCCTTCCCCACCCTTCCCCGCCCTGCCAAAGACTGAAATATTTACTATTTGGTCCTGCTGGCCCGCAGATAGGGAAGGTGTCTAGTCACCTTGCCTTTCTTCCATACAGTAGGGTCTTCACCCGCTCTTCCCAGGGCTATATAGGGGGCTCCCCGGCTGTAGGGGTGGTCCCTGGCTGCAGATGCCTTTCCTCCAAAGAGTAGGAAGTGGGTTCTTGGGTGGTGGCTGCCAACCCTCTGCCTCACTGAGGAGCAAGCTCTTGTCCTGTGATCTGGGACACCTCATCATCATTTGCTGGGTGGTCCTGGTGTGGCCAGACCCTCAGCCACAGTGTGGTGAGACCTGTGGACTGAGGGCCAGAGAATGTCACTTGGCAAACCCTCTCCCCTTGAGGGACTGAGTGGAGGTGGAATAGAGCTGGGGTCTCCCCATTAGGTGGCTGACCTGGTAAGGCAGAGGGAGGGTGTACTGCAACAGAGAGGAGGCCAGCTGGCTGCCTAAGTGGAGGCAGCTGTGCGGCAGAGGATGACCCAAGAGCCTGTCATTAACTGCTGGACCTAGGTTTGGGGATGGCCACCCGTTCTGGGGGAGGGGAAGGCAAGACCCTGATATCCAAGGATTATACTCAAGTATGATACCATGTGAGGTCTCTGACTGTGCATGATAAGAAAGGAGTCCAGTAACTACAAGTGGGGAGCAGAACAGAGCAAAGATTTAGGTTCTGAGCTTGTGGATGCAGAGCTGGTAGATGCAGGCAAGGACAAAGCCCGAGAAAGAAGGGTTTGTTTTCCTAGGCTTTGGGCAGTTGGATCAACATAATCAATAAGTAGGTCCTGGGCAGTGCCTGGGCTGTATGCAAATGTCCTGGGGTCATACAGATGGAAGACACAGCCCCAGCCCACGATGAGCTTGTCTCATATTAGACGGATTCTTGTGAAGAATTAGAATTTATATGGTGTGTAATGATAGAGGGAGGCATGAGGTATGATTGGAGATATGGTTGGTCAGCTATAGCTTCCCTTGTGGGGATGATCCCAGTGTGGGATTTTTCAGTAATAAAGTTGATTTAGAAACTCTAGGCTAGAGCAGCCTTAACCCACTGTATGGTGGGTCATTGTTTTCTTGGATTTTCAGTTCTCAATTTCCTTTGAAAGCACCTGTTTGGCATATTTCTGAAAGGTGGGATAAGCGTGTTTTGTGTTAATTAAATCACATTTTGAGTGTCCTGGGGGAGTTATATTAAGAGACTGTAGTAAATCCTCTTGTTAGTCAAAGAATCCTTTTGTACTGTGAATAATGATACTCGAGTTTTTCTGTTTTTTAAGATTACTTTTGATGTATTTATTTCCATTAAGCACCCAAGGAGGAATTTTGGAAATTAAACATAATTTAGTTTGTGAGTTTTATGTTGGAGCACCTCATGTGATCTCTGGAGATTCTTAGGGAGGTTTCTAACCAGGAGTGGGAATTAATACTTTTAATGAAGAAAAGATCCGGGGCAAGAATCAGATTTCCTACAACCTCTTCACCCTGCCTTGGATGGTTGACTCCTTCATACTCTGCCTAACTTAGCTCAAATTCCAGTCTCTCTCTTTTTTTGTTTTGAGCTTAAATTTTTTTGTGTGTGGTAAAATATGCATAACATAAAATTTACCACTTTAATCATTTTTAAGTGTATAGTTTATTTGCATTTAGTACATTCACATGTTGTACAATCATCAGCACCATCCATTTCCAGAACCTGTCATCTTCCCCAACTGAAACTCTGAACCCATTAACCACTAACCCCTATGATCCTTTACCCCCACTAGCCCTCAGTAACCATCATTCTACTGTCACTATGCATTTGACTATTCTAGGTATCAAATGCCACTTCTAAAACTTCATTTTTACTTAAATCAGTTTCACAGCACATGGTTTCAAGAGTCAAGTAGTTCTGTAAAGACTTGTAAAAAGCAGCTAAGTCCCACTCCCCTTTCCTTCTTCCCATGTCTTGCTCTCCAGCGACAACCAAATTGAATTCTTTTAACCTTGACATTCACATCCATAAACCTTGATGTGGTGTTTATATTGCTACTTCTTGCTTTTTTAAGTTTTAGGCATTTTCTATTGATTTCTCACTATGAAAAATAAGAATTTAGCTTTCCCATATTACCCTTAAGATAGGTTTTACTATGAAGTATATGTACAAGAGCCTGTGTAAAACTTTCATTGCCTCTTAAAATTAACTCTTTTACCCACCATTCAGCATTAACAAGAACAAACACACTTTAGAAGCCTCTTTGCACACCCTTCCCTTCCCCAGATGAAACCACAAATCCATGATAATAATTTCCTTCCTTTTCCTTGTAATATCAGCTGTGCACATATTCCTGGACAATGTATTGTTCTGTCTTACCTGTCTGAACATATATAATGGAAACATATAGTGCATGTTCCAATTTGGCGTCTTTCACTCAACATCGCTGTTTTGAGGTTTGTCTGCTGGATGCATGTAGCTGTAATTGGTTCATTTTCTCTCCTCTGTTGTATTACAGCTACGTCTCCATTTTAGAAATGCAATCTTGGACATAAATCTTGCTGCATGGGCACAAGAGCTTCTTCACGGCATATAGCTGGGTGTGGAATTGTTCGGGTGTAGTATATGCGGCTTTACTAGGTAACAACGGTGTTCTGAAGTGATTTCACCACTTTAAAGCTCCACCAGGAGTGATGAGAGGTGCTCTTGCCCTCGACTCCTGGTATTGACTGACATTTAACTCTTGACAATTTGGTGGTATGATATGGTAATTTCATTGTGGTTTTAATTTTCTTTTCCCCAAATACTAAGTATAACTTTCATATGTTTATAGATCATTTGTGAGTCTTCTTTTGAGAAATGGATTTTTGTGTTCTTTGCCCATTAAAAAATGATTCACAGATGTTCTTTTTATATCATGGATATTGTTTTCCAGTTTTATGTATTACCAAAAAATCCTCTCAGGTTGAGGCTTATTTTCTATTCTCTGTTGCAAAGTTCTTAATTATAATGTAGTTGATTTTACTCATTTTTTCCCTTTATGGGAAACTTTATAGTTATGTTTTTTATTTTTTGCCTTTACATCTTATTTAGAAAAAATTATTACCTATTCCAATGTCATAAAATATTGTTTATGTTGTCTTCTGAGAGTGTTATAATTTGTCTTTACATTTAAGTGTTTTAATCTACCTGGAACTGATTTTTGTTTGTGGTAGGATTGAGATTTAATGCCATTTTCCTCATATAGATCTATGGTTGTCTCAGCAACATTCACTGAATAGTCTTTCTGTTCCACAATGATGTGCAGGGCCAAGTCTGCAAAAAACCGAAGTTTCCAAATATGCTTGGGTGTGTTTCTGCTATGTTCTGTTTATCTGTGCCAATACCATGCCATCTCAATTACTATAGTTCTGTGTTATTTTAAAATTTTCGCTTGCTTGTTAGTTTTCGGCCGTGCCGGGGCTCCGTTGCTGGGCGGGCGGGGGCTTCTCTCTAGCTGCGGCGCCCTGGCTTCTCATTGCAGGGGCTTCCTGTTGCAGAGCACAGGCTCTTCGGCACATGGGCTTCAGTAGTTGCGGTTCTCAGGCTCTAGAACAGAGTTTCCGGAGAAGGCGATGGCACCCCACTCCAGCACTCTTGCCTGGAAAATCCCATGGACAGAGGAGCCTGGTAGGCTCCAGTCCATGGGGTCGCAAAGAGTCGGACACGACTGAGCAACCTCACTTTCACTTTTCACTTTCATGCATTGGAGAAGGAAATGGCAACCCACTCCAGTGTTCTTGCCTGGAGAATCCCAGGGACGTGGGAGCCTGGTGGGCTGCCGTCTATGGGGTCGCACAGAGTTGGACATGACTGAAGCGACTTAGCAGCAGCAGCAGCAGCAGAGTTTCATATAGTTTTATAATATGTACTAGTGTCTGATATAGAAAGTTCTAATTAGTTCTCCAGGATTCGCCTGACTCTTCTTTTGGCCTTTATTTTTTCATATACATTTACATCAGCTTATGAAGTTGTATGGGCTGTTGGATTTTTAAAGATTGGAATTATATTGAATCTCTAAATCTATTTGGGAAGAATGTAATTTTCCCAAATTACGTTCCCAAATTTGGGAAGAATTGAAATTCCTTATCCTACAATAAAGTATATCTTCAGATTTATTTCGAATTTTAGCATTTTTCAGTAAAGCTTTATAATTATCTTCAGGGGGGATTGCACATTATTTGCTAGAATAATTCCAAAATATTTTTATATGTTAAAAATTCTTGGGAAATTGAAAGTAGTAGTGACCCTCTTTGGAGAAGGCAATGGCAACCCACTCCAGTACTCTTGCCTGGAAAATCCCATGGATGGAGGAGCCTGGTAGGCTGCAGTCCATGGGGTCACGAAGAGTCAGATACGACTGAGCAACTTCACTTTCACTTTTCACTTTCATGCGTTGGAGAAGGAAATGGCAACCCACTCCAGCATTCTTGCCTGGAGAATCTCAGGGACAAGGGAGCCTGGTGGGCTGCCGTCTATGGGGTCGCACAGAGTCGGACACGACTGAAGCGACTTAGCAGCAGCAGCAGTGACCGTATTGTTTCTGATAGTGCCTTTTGCCTTGATATTTATTTTTATCTTATATTAATAAAGCTACAGATATTTTCTTAATAAAGCTACAGATATTTTCTTTTGGTTAACATTTACCTGACATATCTTTTCCCCCCCAACTTTTGACTTTTAGTTTCTTTAGTTCTTATGCTTTAAGCATAGCTCGTGTGAACACATATAGCTAGGTTAAAAAAATCTATTCTGATAATTTTTGTCTGTACTAGCGGGTTAAAATCATTTAAATTTAAACTGAAATATATATTTAGGTAAGTTTCTTCTTTTTATGCTCTCTTTGTCATACTTTTACCCCCTGCCTTTTTAACTTTCCTTTCTCATCTTTTGATTTATTTTTCCCCCAGTATTTTATTTCATCTTTACCCTTTCTACCTGTTTGGAAGTTACTGCTTTAGCAAATTGAACATACATACTTAATCTAAGTCTAGAAAATTATCACTATCTACCCTTTCTTCCAACAGTTCTAGGTTAAAACACTTAAACACTAACTCTGATTATCTACTTGCAAGTAACTTGCTTTATTGTGCAGGATTTAAAGTATTGATGTTAAGCAATCCAGAGAAAAGTATTTTCCAAGAATTCATAACAATAAGTAAGCCTCTACATGAGTCTGTGGTCTAAATTTATGCTAACTATGCTGTCCAAAATAACTCAAGCAAATAATTTAGAGTGATCTCAGGTTGGTAGTGCGCCCCCCCCCCCGCCCCAACGCCCCCACCACCGGCAACTCATAAAAATAAATACAAATCCTCTCTGGAGGAACTCAACTTCAGTCTAGGCCTCAAAGGAATTCCACAGATAAAGGTCCAAAGAAAATGATTGACTCACAGATAAATGGCACAAGAAAACAATGCGCTTTTTGAATAAGAACCAGCAGAAATAATATGCGGTAGACATAGACTTACAGTCTTCAGATACTGCAGTTACCTGACACAGAGTCTAAAATTACTAAATTTTATAAGTTTAAAAAAACAAACAAGAGGTTCTAAAATAGATAATAGGGGAGGGAGGTGGGAGGGGGGCTCATGTTTGGGAACGCATGTACATCCGTGGTGGATTCATGTCAATGTATGGCAAAACCAATACAGTATTGTAAAGTAAAATAAAGTAAAAATTAAAATTAAAAAAAAAGATCATTTCACCATGTAAAAAAATAAAATAAAATAAAATAAAAATAAAGTAAAATAGATAATAATTGCAAGTCTTTTGGGCTCAAAAAGAATCAAATAGAAATTCCAAAAAATGAAAAAGGAATACCATATTGTGTTGACTATAAAATAAGATTGTAAGATCCAGCATAATTTTATGGGCCATCAAAAACACTGCCAGTTATCATTCAAGAGGCCACTGATTATAAGATGCTCCTGGACTGTTGCAGGGGTGTTTAAATCTGAGAGGAAAGTTGTTTCAGAATTGATGAACTATATAAATTGAAAGTTAAAAATCTAGCAGATTGATTAAATTACAGATTAAGCTCAGCTGATGAGAGAATCAGTTAACTGGACTAAAGAAACAGTATTCAATGTAAGTAAATTGTCCAGATTGTAGCCCAGCGAGACAATGAAATAGAAATATGATAGAAAGACTACATCTTAGAGGATAGAATGAGAGCACAAAACATATACCTAATAAAATTCCAGAAGGTAATAAAGAGATTGGGTAAAAGCCAATGTTAAAAAGTATAATGACTGAAAAATTCATGAGAATAGTGGCAAGATAGCTATCCCCGGATACAGGAATCCAATCTCAAGCAGGATAAACCAAAAGAAACTTGTACCTAGACACATTATTGTGTATCTGAAGAATACATGAAGATAAAACTGCAGAACATCAAAGACAAAGAGGTCTTCAAAGCAACCAAAGGTAAGATCACATACTAAAGAACAGTAAATAGACTAATTGATTACCTTTTAACTGTGAAAGTGGAAGCTAGAAGACTGGGGGATAATGTTTTCAATGTGTTGAGAGAAAAACAATCAACCTAGAATTTATACTCAGTGAGACTCTTTCAAGAATTAAAGCAAATAAAGAATTTTCAAACAAAAACAGAGAGCTTTTTTTTTTCACTAAAGGAAACATTTAAATATATACTTCAAGTAGGAGGAAAATGACCCTAGATACAAGGTATATTCTTCTAAGGAGGAAGATCAAGAACTCTATAGAGTTGAAAGACCTCTACTCGTCATGGGAAAAGTTTGCTTACCTCTCATGGGTCTTGCTTTTACTTCTTTTGGGATCTGTGGATTCTTACTTTCATGCCAACCCAGTGAGGCATTGTATTAAAAATATTTTATCTAGCACTTTACTTATTTCATTTGGGCAGGATTGGTCAGGTATATGACAGGAGGTGAAAGTCCTTCTAACAACTTCTTTAGAGTAACTCTCCTTGCATCTTCAGTCTATATGGAATCTATGTTACCTGTCCTTCTGGCACACTGTACCTTCCCCTTGTAACACATACATCAGCTATATTTTCACATTTATTTGTATGCTCTTTCAATTGTCTACTTAGCCCAGTAGAAACCTAAGGGCCAGATCTGTATCACTCTATTTTATTTCCACACCTTAGCAAGTGCTTGGTCCATAGTAGGTCTTCAGTAAGCATCTACTGAGTAAATAGTGTCTACTTAATTAGACATTATCTAATGTCTAAGTAATGTCTACAAATAAAAATTAATTAACGAGCAATTAATTTTGAGTGAGAAGCCGATGTTAGGTATTAAACACAGCTGTGTGTGTCTGCTTCGGATCCAGCCATGGAGTCAGTACTTAGGGCTGGTGAATTCCCACACAACTGTGCTGTCTTATAATATGGCACTCATTAGCCACATGTGGCCATTTAAATTATTTAAATCAACTAAAGCTAATTAAAAATTGAAATTCCTCAGTCATGCTAGCCACTGGTGGTTATCCTATTGGATGCTGCCGACGTAGAACATTTCCATTATCATAGAAAGTTCTACTGCATGTGCTGCCGTAGAATTCTCAAGAATTCTTAACTGTGCCTCTGTCTCTCTTTTGCTCTTGCTCTCGATCTCTCTCTCTTTCCCCACCCCTAAAGCAAGTGCAGGGGTTGTCTTATTATTAGTGACTTACAATGATGCTTTTGAACAAGAAGATGCTGGGTACTTTGGGTGACTAGTACCATCCCACTGTTTTTCTTTTAAATTCCTGAGCTATTGTTTACTAGTATATTCTTTTATTCCAAATTTCTACTGACGCTGAATGTTACTTGAGTAGAAAGCCTAATTGCTTTCTTTTCTAGGTCCTTAAACTCTTTGCTAATGTTTCAGTCTGAGAGTTCTCAAAGCCAGGGTTCTAGGAGAGTTTGGCATGTCTGAACAGCTGAACTGCGAGATAATGGAGTAGGTCCGGCGGGGTGTGGGAGCAGGGCATTCTCTCAATAAAAGAGCTCTCCTCTCTGCACACATGGCCGGTTAATTGGCCATTCTGGGAAAGCATGGATGGGGAGGGGGGCTTCTGAGAATCGCCGGTGACAGTTAAGTGGCCTTTTGTTGACGTCCTCTGCTGAACAACTTTGTTGGATTTAGTCTCTGCCTTTCCTCCACCTCCTGCAGATTTTCTGTTAGATTCATCATTTACCATTCAGGCATCATCTTTCACTTTCTCCTTCTAATATGACTGCTTTGTATGCTGGACTCTGCTTTATTCATACTGTTCCCAGACCATAAAGGGGGCTGTGTGGGGCTTCAGCAGACTGAGAAATTGACTCTGCTCTCTGTTGAGAACTATAATAATGACTGCAGTGACCTTCATGTCTAGCAGAAAATGCACTACCTATCCAGGCATAATGGTGACCACCTGAAGACAGCAAAAAGGGACCCTTCACTGAATTCCTTCTCACAGAATAGACATTTCCTTTGTTCTTCGCTCCATTTTCTTCTCTCCCCTTCTCTCCACTGCAGCTAGAGTCCTGACCTAAGATGCAGCTGTGACTAAGAGCTAATGCTTTGAGATAATAAAGACATTCTATTTTGCAGGCTTTGCCAAGCTAATTCACCCAAGTTGTCTCATCTAATATCCCCCAGAAAACCCTGTGAGGTAGGGAGGAGAGATATTATTAACCCTATTTGACTGATGAGTAAATTGAGACTTAGAGAGACTAGGTCAGTTGCCCCGGATCCTTTAGACAGGAAGTGAGTACCCAGCTCTGTGTCTAAACCCGGTGTTGTTTCAATGGCTTCCACAGCCTTATGTTCAAGGATCATATGTGTGAGTGGATGGGGAGGGAGAAGGAGCACAAAGAAGAGATTAGCAGGAGACTGGAAAGAAGCGATTTCCTTGGGCCTATGACTTCTCTCAGCCTTTCTCTGTAGATGGAGGATTCGATATTCACGAGAGGCTGGCCCAGTAAACCTCTGGGAAGGAAAACAGCTAAAGGCCTTGACTTCCTCTTTCCCTACCCCTGCCCCCTGCACCTTCCCAGGAGAGGACTTGCCTAGAAGTGGGAAGAGACACCCACTTCTGGAAGGCCTGACATGTGGGAGTCCCACACAGGGTCTCCCTAGAGAGAGCCTAACGCACGTCCTCTGCCGGGCCTGCCGGCTTTTAGGTGCTCTGCTGTCCTGAGGCCTGCCCATGCCTGTGTGCGAGGAAAACCCCTAAAGTTCGCCTGGAGGAAGAAGCATGCAGAGTTCCCCTGGAGGAGGCGTGGTTCGCAAGTGGTCCCCTGTGGGCAGGCGGACACTCCTGGTCTGCAGCTTTATCCTGGCAGCAGCTTTGGGCCAGATGAATTTCACAGGGTGAGTGGCTGCTCCTTAGTGGGAGGGAGGATTGCCAGGAGCCGGGTGACTTGGTGGCCCAGTGGGACCTGATAAGGGCAGAGGGATTCAGGATTTCATTTCCCATCCTGAACCCACTTCTTACTCCTTCACCTGCCAATTTCGCGTGTGAGGGCAGGACGCGCAGGTGTCTTATTATTCCTCCCCAAATCTAGAGTTCTTAGTCTACGTGAATCCCAAGAATCCAAGAATCCCCTGAAACCATGTGTAAAATTTTGTGTGTATCTACTTTTTCTCCAGTGTTCATAACTTTCCTCTGATTCTCAAAAAAGTCATAATCCCCAAAGGCTATGTGTTCCTAATGTGTGGGTGCGGTATTGTCCTCCTTTGAGTAAAATTAAGTATGAGTATTACATACCAGGCCCTCTACAGACATGATTGCTCAGCCTTCCAAAGGCCCCGCAAAGTGAGCACTCCATAGTATTTCCATAGTGGAGAAGCGGAAACACAAGCTTAGAGAGGGGGGTTCATCATCCAGGGTATCAGAGCCGGCCAGGGAGGGAGCCATGGCCATCCGGGCTCAGACCCCAGAGGCCACACCGCAACCTGCTCAGTTGCCCCAGCTCCCACCCCTCCAGGGGCCCGGGGAGGGGCTCAGCTTCCCCCTGTGAGGTAGGGTGAGATTCATCTCTTCCATGTCCTCCAGCTCTTGGGAGAAGGCAGCGGGGTTGGGGCAGACATAGCCTGGACCCTTGTATAAAGAGTACATGGGGCCACTATCAGTACCTCGCCTCCCTGTGTCTATCCCTTTCTCTCCTTCCTTCCTCTTTTTTCTTCCTCCCTTCTCCACCACCAGTCCTTAGGTGTCCTGTCTGCCCTGTCTTGGCAGTGGGTTCATCAGCAGCACTGATAGGCTTTATGGAGTCTCCAGGTGGTCTGTCTTTGGGTCTGGAGAGACCCCTTGGCCTCAGGCTAGAGGAGTTGGGAACTCCCCAGAGCTGCAGGTCCTTCTGCTCAGGGGTCCTCTAGCCTTCCAGCTATCCCGCCAGGTTCTCTTTTCCACTCTGCATCCTCCAGGCGGCACAGCCTTTCAGGAACCCCTCTGAGAAGCCCCTTTGGTCCCCTCTGTGTCTTTCCAGTGACCAGGTTCTTCGAATCCTGGCTAAAAATGAGAAGCAGCTTTCACTTCTCAGGGATCTGGAGGGCCTGAAGCCGCAGAAGGTGAGGAATCCGCGGGGCTTGGGGCCACATCCTCTCCTCCCTCACAGCGGCCTGCACCCTTGGCTCCTGTCCCGTTCCCTCCACCCCAAACCTGGCCCTCTGGGTGTGTCTGCCAGAGATGACAGCACCGGGGGAGAATCAAGCGAGGCTTTTCTTCAGGAGAGGCTGGGAACACTGGCCCAGGAAGTGGGACAGCCCTGCTTGGCTTTCCACTCTGCCCTGTAAGCGAGGGCTGCTCTGAAAACGGCTGGAAGGTCCTAAAGCCACACGAGAGGCACGTGGGTCTTGGGTGGGATGCCATGCCGCACGCACTGGACACATCTGCTTCCCGACTGAAATGGCTTAGCTTGGCAAACCTGTTTCATTTGGGCTTGTCCCTCAGCCTGAGCCCTGGTTTCTGAGAATGTGTGTCCTCTGCAAGTATTCCATTAGGGAAGACGTTTTCTTCAATATAGAAGAGTTTGGTCTGAGGGCTGTTGAAACAACCAGATATTTCTGGATGTGCCCCAATGCCCACCATCCTATTTGTGTGAGTGCCCCTATCAACCAGGACTCAGAACACTTTACAATAATTCTCTCCATTTTACAAAATGAAAATCGGACAGCACAGGGCGCCAGATTGGGCCTCTCCTACCCCTCTGGGGCTTGGGGATAGTGATGTCTCCCTCTTCTCCCTAATGTTCTTGACCATGTGAATGTCCCAGATGATAAGCTGTCTCACCTTTAGAAAACTATTGTGGGCTCTTTGCATCTGGGTGAAGTTACATGGAGTGAGTGAGGCTGGGAGACAAAGGTGCTTAGCGTTACGGAAGGAAACTCCATGACCTGGGGATTTTGTTTGTCTCCATCTTTCCGGTCTGCCTTAAGGGTTTCGTTTTGGAACCGGGGCCCTCTCAGCTGTATAAGAGAAGATCACCGCTTCTCTGGGTGCCTGCAGGATGTGTGACACACGTGCCTATTGTTTTTTCTCCTTCGTGATCCAGGTGGACTTCTGGCGTGGCCCAGCCAGGCCCAGCCTCCCTGTGGACATGAGGGTTCCCTTCTCCGAACTGAAAGACATCAAAGCTTACCTGGAGTCTCACGGCCTTGCTTACAACATCATGATAAAGGACATCCAGGTGAGGTCCTGCCCCAACACTGAGGTTGGGGGTCTCACCTTCACATCCCTTGCAGGTTTGGGCCCAACCTGGAGAAAAAAATACCCAAAGCTAAAATGGATGTTTTCTTTCTGGAGTTTCATCTGCATTTTTGTGAACCTTCCAGGAAAGGAATGAAACCTCACGCTAGTCAAAGGAAATTTAAATCTAAGAAAGATCTTTCTAAAAAATTTAAATGTAAGAAAAATCCAAGAAAGAGTTCATAATTCACAGGTCAGGGTAGCTTGTGGAATCCTCTTCAACGAAAAAAAAATTTTTTGAACTTTATATAGTTTTAAAGGTTGCTTTCCACTTATAGTTATTACAAAACGTATTGGCTGTATTCCTTGTACACTACATCGCAGGGCCTATCTTACACCCACAGTCTATACTCCCCACTCCTCTGCCTCTGTCTTGCCCCTTGGCACCCCACTAGCTAACCACCAGTTTGTTCTCTAGATCTGTGAGTCTGCTTCTCTTTTGTTATATTCACTAGTTTGTTGTGTTTTTAAGAGTTCTCTTATGGAGGAATCTGTAGTTCATGGCAAAGGAGAAAACAGGGAGAAGGGAGGCTGGAGGGGGCAGCTCATCTCTCCCCTAGGCACTGAGGGCAGGGAGGGCTCTTCTGGACGGCTCTCTTTGCTTTTCTGACTGCTCCTTCCTGTCCCTGTGTGTCTCACCCATTCGATAGCAGGGAATTCCTTCACTCCAGAGAAGCTGGAAGAGGTGAGCGAAACCGCTCCTGTGAACCCTGCTGTGGTTCCCTTCCTGCCGCCTCCAATGCCGGCTCTCAGTACCAGGTGTCTCTCCCGGGCAGGACTCTCCCAGAAGAACAGCTCTGGGAGAAGTGACTACAGACCTGCCCTTGGTTAGGGCAAAGGGAGACTTCATTCCAGGCATCCCATTCTCTCCCCACCCTCACTCGTTGCTGCATCTTAATGGCATCTTTTCGGAACATCATGAAATTCTGTTTTAATTGATCTGTCTTCCAGAATACCCACAAGGAGCCTCTTTCCTAAAACGATTCTTCTGGGGCATCCCTTGGTTAGACCTCTCTGGCTGCAGCCCTCTGCAGATGCTGCTGCGTACCTGTAGATTTGTATACACACAGGTTCCTGCCCAGCCATGTTGTGCTGCGGCTGGTCTCCTCAACGGGCTCTGAGTGCGGGAACGCACAGTCCGCAGAGTGCACACACTCACCGCCTGCCAGGGGATAAACACATTAGGTGCATTCCTTTTCATGCAAGGACAGGGCTGGGGCACTGTGGTCCGTTCAAAGACCTTTCCTCCTCCTCAGGCGCATCTGTTTCCTGGTCAACATCTGGGAGTAGGCTCTTTGTCCAGTTTAATCCCCCACAAACAAAAATGGGGAAACGCGCATAGACAAGAGAGGCTACCACATCAAATAATTCAGTGCTCAATTCTCATTTTTTGCCTGTGCCTGGATTTCTAAGTTTGCATTTCCCTGCATCTGCCCTGCCCTGGAGACTCTGCAGTATTTGGCAAACAGATATGAAGAGGTCTCTAAAATTTTTCTGTTGATTTCTGTGTATCAGGAGTGGCCCCAGAGGCACCTGGGAGTCTCCCTGAATCACTGGCTCCTCTGGGGCTGTCCTCTCCTGTCACCCCCAGCCCTGGATTCCCTTTAAGGATAACGAAAGGGGAGCTTTTCACTGCCTCTCAGTAGAGTGCCCTGGACTCTGGGTGCTAACCCAGTCAGGCAGGATTTTCACCAGCAACTTGCTCTGTCTGCAATGCATCAAGCTCTGATTGTCGTACTTGAGATCACATTTTGGCTTCCAGGAAGCTGGGGCTGGGGGGAGACTGCTGTGTTGAGCTGATTTGTGGTGATGATGGGGGAAGGTGTCCATGAGGAGGGAAACTCAGAGGTGTTAACAAAAGGGAAGGGGTTTGCACCACTCAGGTTGCTGGCCTCCAGTCTCACGTTTTAGTTATTGACGCACAGGACTGATTGCTTTCTGTCTTCTGGATCTTCTCACCCCAGTGTTTGGCGTAGTGTCTCCTGCACGGGACCCTCAGTAACTGTGTGCTGAATGAATTGCTCTATTGGCAGGTTCAGGAAAAGCGTGCCCAGAGAGACCTGATTAATATATTGGTCTTTGTCTCAAGAGTCCCCTCCTGAAGCCCCTCAAGGTATAGAATCATTTGCCTTATCTATCTTTATACCCCAGCATCTGCCATAGGGCCTGTCATTTAGGTAGGACTTAGTAAATGGCTTCCCTGGTAGCTCAGCTGAAAAGAATCCGCTTGCCATGCAGGAGACCCCAGTTCGATTCCTGGGTCGGGAAGACCCCTTGAAGAAGGGATAGGCTACCCATGCCAATATTCTTGGGCTTCCCTGGTGGCTCAGACAGTAAAGAATCTGCCTGCAATGTGGGAGACCTGGGTTCAATCCCTGGGTTGGGAAGATCCCCTGGAGGAGTGCATGGCAACCCACTCCAGTATTCTTACCTGGACAATCCCATAGATAGAGGAGCCTGGGGGCTACAGTCCATGGGGCTGCAAAGAGTCGGACATGACTGAGTGACTCAGTACAGCACAGCGCTAGTAAATGTTACTTCACTCAATGGTTGTGAGAAGGAAAGGAAAGAGGGTGTGTTTGCTGGTTAGTACCAGGCTGAGAGAAAGTGTGAAAAACCTTGATCCCAGCTTTCACCTTGGCCAGAGATACTGGAGATTTTTGAGGAAGGGACGTGCTCCCTACTACCTCCTGTCTTGTGATCAGAAAGATGCTTGAGATAGACTAGGTGGACTCATTCATTCCACCCACAGATACAGAGATGCCAACTGTGTGCTGGGTATTAGGCAAGGTACCGGAAAAACAAAGATAAAGAAATCCAGTCCCTGTATCCAGGGGAGCTGGAGTGCTGTGGGGGTGGGGAAGCGGAGGGGAGTAAATCAGTGATTA
Source organism: Ovis aries (assembly GCF_016772045.2). NCBI lineage: Eukaryota > Metazoa > Chordata > Mammalia > Artiodactyla > Bovidae > Ovis > Ovis aries. The sequence continues at coordinate 95,770,081 of NC_056057.1, forward strand.
CAATGGAGTGGATGATGCGCTGATGGAGTGGAGCAGGTTGCTATGGGAGCGGGTACAAGAGGCACTGCATGGTCGCTCTGAGGCTCTGAGAAGGCGGCAATTACGGTGTGGCTGAAGAGCGGGAGAAGGGAGGGCCAGGAGAAGGGAGGGCCGGGAGAAGGGAGGGCTGGGGAGGGGAAGGGGCCCATGATTGGCAATGAGGCCAGACCAGAGCACAAAGGGCACCCTCCACCAGGTGAAAAGGTTGAGAGAAAATCCCGAAAACCATGGGGGAGCCTTCGGAGGGCTCTGACACGATCAGATTTGCATTTAAGAAAAATCCTTCTGACAGTGACAATGTTGACAGTGTTGAGTTGGGGACAGGAGCAGGGAGAGACTGACAGGCAGGAGGGTGGTGAGGAAATTGCAGTGGGCCAGGAAAGAAATTATCTGATTTTGAGTGAGCTCTATTTGCATTTAATTTTTCTTCACCTCCTCATTCTTTTTAGCCCTTTGGTTTCTTTTTTCTTTTTTCTTTTTTTCCTCCCTGGGATGAGTCACCATGGAAAGGCTTCACTTGAGCAATCAGCTCTGTGGATTTTAATGGCTTTTTTTCTGATTACAAAATTAATAAATATTCATGATAGATAATTCGGAAAATAGGGGAAAGCACAAAGGAGAAAACAAAAATCACCCATGCTCCGAGCACGCTCTAGAGTAAAATACAATTTAGTGTAAATACTGCTTGGCCAATTTTCCCCTCTCTCCTGGATCATTCCCATTAGCATACAAATATAGAGTTATTTCTCTCATCTTAAAAAGGTCCTCTCTTGATCCCTTCCCCCAACCTCCAGCTATCACCCCACTTCTCTTATTCCAAGAGCAGAACTCCAGGAAATGTTGACTCTACATGCCATCTTCATCCCTCTTTTTGGGTAAACTGTCCACCGCTACCTTCACCCCAGTTGTCACACACAGCGTCACACAGCTCCCAGGTTCCCTCAGCAGTCAGCTCCGAGTGTGCATCGTGCTTCCAGCTTTTAGCCCGACCCATCACCCTCTCCTCTCTGGACTTATGGGACATCACACTCTCCTGGGTCGTCCCATCTTCCTGGCTGCTTCTCTGCACGCTGTTCTGTTTCCTAGCTCTGTCCTTCGACCTCTTCTCTGTCCCCTCATCCAAGATCATGGAATTGAATACCTTCCACCTCCTGAGAACTCCCGTGTTGGTAGCTCCAGCCAGCCTCTCATATCTGATTGGAACTCCAGGTTCACATCTCTGACCATCTACTTGGCATTTCTACCTGGGTGTCTAATGGGCATCTCAGACTTCACAGGTACAAACCCAGCTCCCCTGGCCTGCTCCTCCACAGCCTCCCCCAGTGTAGCAAATGGCAATGCCGTCCTCTCGTTCCTCAGACAAGAAACCTGGAGTCATCCTTGACTCTTTTTCTCACATCCCGCAGACAGTTCTTCAGTTCAGTTCAGTCACTCAGTCATGTCCAATTCTTTGTGACCCCATGGACTGCAGCACACCAGGCCTCCCTGTCCATCACCAACACCTGGAGTTTACTCAAACTCATGTCCATTGAGTCGGTGATGCCACCCAACCATCTCATCCTCTGTCATCCCCTTCTCCTCTTGCCTTCAATCTTTCCCAGCATCAGGGTCTTTTCCAATGAGTCAGCTCTTCGGATCAGGTGGCCAAAGTATTGGAGTTTCAGCTTCAACATCAGTCCGTCCAGTGAACATTCAGGACTGATCTCCTTCAGAATGGACTGGTTGGATCTCCTTGCAGTCCAAGGGACTCTCAAGAATCTTCTCCAACATCACAGTTCAAAAGCATCAATTCTTCGGTGCTCAGCTTTCTTCACAGTCCAACTCTCACATCCATACATGACTACTGGAAAACCATAGCCTTGACTAGATGGACCTGTGTTGGCAAGGTAATGTCTCTGCTTTTTAATATGCTGTCTATGTTGGTCATAACTTTTCTTCTAAGGAGTAAGTGTCTTTTTATTTCATGGCTGCAGTCACCATCTGCAGTGATTTTGGAGCCCCCCAAAATAGTCTGTCACTGTTTCCACTGTTTCCCCATCTATTTGCAATGAAGTGATGGGACCTGATGCCATGATCTTTGTTTTCTGAATGCTGAGCTTTAAGCCAACTTTTTCACTCTTCTTTCACTTTCATTAAGAGGCTCTTTAGTTCTTCTTCACTTTCTGCCATAAGGGTGGTATCATCTGCATATCTGAGGTTTTTGATATTTCTCCCAGCAATCTTGATTCCAGCTTGTGCTTCATCCAGCCCAACGTTTCTCATGATGTACTCTGCATATAAGTTAAATAAGCAGGATGACAATATACAGCCTTGACATACTCCTTTTCCTATTTGGAACCAGTCTCTTGTTCCATGTCCAGTTCTAACTGTTGCTTCCTGACCTGCATACAGGTTTCTCAAGAGGCAGGTCAGGTGGTCTGTCCCACAGACAAATTAGCAAATCCTATCAGTTCTCCCTTCTGATGGTGAGATGTAGAGAGATGTATCTTGCAAATTCTACGCAAACACCATGGGTCAATACCCCATCAGCCCTCACCTGGATTATTCTAGTAGTTTCCTAACTGTTCTCCATGATTCCACCCTTGCCTCCTTATTGCCTAGTCTCAACACAGCAGTCAGAGGTGTTCTTTAAAAGTATGCAAGTCCTGTTATATCAGTCCTCTGCTTAAAACCCTCCATGTCTCCCCACTTCATTCACAGTAAAAGCCAAAGTCCTTAAAACTGCTGTAATGCTCTACATATCCACGTGCTGCCCTGCACTGCTGACTCTTGCTTACTCTGCTCCAGGCACCATCACCTTCTTGACATTCCTCCAGCTTGCCTGAGCTATCCTTGCCTCAATGCCTTTGGCTAGGATTATATCTCAGGGCCTTTGCACTTGCTGGCCCTATATTGCTGGAATCCTGATTCTGCAAATATCAGCAGGTGGCTCACTGCTCTCAAAACCTGACTCACATATCAACTTTTCATCTTATGTTAAGTTGTACCCTTCTCCCACATTCCCCCAGTTCCCTCCCTCACTTTTCTTCTTGGCACCTATGGCCTTCTAATATCCTATATGGTTCACTTCTTTGTCTCGTTTATCGTCTGTCTCCCCTACCAGATTGTAGGGCTCGAGGAGGGCAGGCAGTTTCATTTTGTTGACTGTTGTGTCTTTAGTGCCCAGTGTGTGCATCACAGACATTACTCTGCTGAATGTGTGTGCATGCTAAGTCGCTTCAGTCATGTCTGACTCTTGGTGACCTCATGGACTGTAGCCCACCTCTGTCTGTGGGATTCTCCAGGCAAGAGTACTGGAGTGGGTTGCTGTGCCCTCCCCCAGGGGATCTTCCCAACCCAGGGATCAAACCTGAGTCTCATATCTCCTGCACTGGCAGCTGGATTCTTTACCACTAGCACCACCTGGGAAGTCCAGTCTGCTGAACAGAAGAGATTAAAACGTGGGAATTGTGTTGGCTGGGGTCGGGGTGGGTGGCAGCTCTGAAGAGGAGAGGAGGACAGGAATAGGTGAGGAAAGATAGGAATCATGGGCAAGCCGCTGAGGGAGAGGCAGAGGCTAGCTGCCTGGGGGTGAGGGTTGAGGAGGGTCCAGGGGGTGGGGAGACGGGGACAGAAGGGCCAGCCTCTCTGTTGGTCCTGCGGAGGGCAGGGGCAGGGACTGTCTGACTCACCCGAGTGACCACTAATGGTCCACTTACTGTCCAAGTCTGACAGACACCAGGTTTCTGGAGGAACCCAGGTTTCCTGGTTGTGCCCTGTAATGACTATTCCACCTCGGAGTCCTAGAGTCACCTCGAGAGTTACTGTCATCCTGTTGTTGTCCCTCGTCATCATAGCTGGCATTTACTGCGTGCTAGGCAATGTTCTAAGCAGTTTACATGTATTCACCCTTCTAATCCTCACAAGAACACTTCAAGTATGTGTGAAAGTACATGATAACATGACCTCCATTTTATGAAAGCTCAGAAAAATTCATAATTTGGAGACCAAGGCACAGAGAACTTAGTCATTTGCCCGTCAGTGACAACAAAGGATTTAACCTGAGATAGCCTGACTCCAGGCCCTGGACTCTTTACTCTTATGCCATCTGCCTCCTTAGTGGGTGTCACTGTTGTTCATATGGTGTTTTAACTTTGCCTTTAGGATAGTGAAGCCCCAGTTCAGCTTTGACTTCTGAAGGGTTCATTCTAACAGTCCCAGATCTGTACCCTCCAAGCCCCACATCCCAGCATAGGCATGGACTGTGGTTGCTACCAGCCATGCAGCTACCACTGGAGATGTTAGGCCTGCAGAGGAGGTCAGGGGTGGGTAAGGAGAAGTGACTGCTGTCCTCATAGAGCCGTGTTAGAGCCGTCTCCTGTCCCCCACCCACTGCTTCCTGGAGCTGCTTCCATTTCACGTCTGAGGTTGGAGAGAGCTGTGAATGCAGGTTCCTTTCAGGTGTCACCTTCACCTTTGGGGCCCTCAGTCTGCTCCCCGCACCCTCCCCCCCCATCTTGGAGGTACACTTCTTAATGTCTCCATCCTTCCTTACTCCTGTCATAAATTAATTTACACCAAGGTACTACTTTTTCTGTCAGGTTATGGCTTCCAGGAGGCAAATGGCTTACTTCTGAATCTGTTTTTTTTCTCCAAGAAGCCTGACAGGGCTGTGGTGAGATGAGACTGCATTCTTAGATCTCCCATCCCCTTCCTTCCCTTACCTCAGCCCTATGAAGGGAGCAAACATCTGTGTATTTTTCAGGCCAGGACAGATTCATGTTCCTGGAATCCAGGGCCCAGCTGTGAGGGCTGAGCATTTCCAATTTGTAAGCGGGTGTCACATCCATTCACAAGGCTGTGAGGGTGTTTGGAAAGTTATTTGCAGTTGGGTGCCGACTTCCCATTTGCCTCCAAGCTGTTGTGTAGAACAAAGGACAACCTTGTGTGAACTCCCTTCCTGTGGGTGTCCCTGGGCTGTGTAGAAAGAACTGGGTCCTCCAGTCCTGTCTTCTCTCTCCTCCATCTTCACCCACCACCTCCACCCCTAGGAAGTCAGTCCTTTAACTTCATGGCGGTGGGACCAGCATGGCACAGAACCGGCCTTGACTCCGGGTACGTCGGCCCGACCTGCTCTTCCTGCAGCTGCTCACTGCAGCTGGTCGTGCCTGGCCCACGGTGACAGGCACACATCGGTCATGGGGGCTGCTGAGATTTCTGTCGATTTTCTGGGAAGAAGACAAATTTCCTTTGTTAGGACTTCCCAGGATGGTGCTTGTGTCAGTGAAGATCGGGGCTCCTCCAGCCATCTCTCTCTAAACCAGCAATCCCTGCTTTGCACAAGTGGGAACGTCCCCAGCCCAGCCAGTTTAGCTAGAAAACGTCACCATTATAAAGGCCACATGTGTAGTTGGTGCTCAAAAAGAAATGAGCCCCCAAGCTTTGATTTCCACTCCCATTTTTAAATTTGTGATTTGAGGTTTGTGAGTAAGTTGACAGGGGGAGTGGGGTGAGAGTGTCACCCGGCAGTGACCTCGGCCTCAGCAGGTGGGGATGGAGAGGGGCTGTCTTCTAGCCCTGGGACTGGAGACTCCATGGATGGCTGCTCCTTCATTTTCAGACATTGGGGGCATTTTTGCCTTTGTTTTTGTATTTATTCATTCAGAAGATTTTACTTATTGAAGTAATATGAGCATGCTGAGAAAAATGTGAAAATAGAGAAAAGGAAAAATTGCTTAAAATCACAAGCTTTCTATCCTAACAGTCATGTTAGCATTTGGGTAAATTTTGTTGGCATTTTACTGTCTTGTTTTCCTATGCATGGGGTATTGCCTTTTTATTATTTTAAAGCGGTTTTAAATTATAAGAATAGTATGATGGGCTTTTCACCTGTTGTTAATATTTTATACATGTGCTTTCTCTTTCTCCCTCTGTGTATACACACACACACACAGATACATAGATGTATCTGTGTGTGTGTGTGATTCTTATTTGCCTTTAATTTTGCTAGCTAGCTGGCCTTAAGGGACATAGTGCTAGAAACTAGGGTAACTGGATTTTTATCTCGTCTCTGTCCCTTGTTAGCTTTGCTGTTAAGTCTGTTTATCTCTCTAATTTGCTTTATCTCTAAAACATGAATAGTTAATTCTTGTCCTGTCATCAGGTCATAAGATGAACTGAGATGATGGGTATTAAGATGCTTGGTAAACTAAAAGGCCCTGGCCTGAAGCAAGGCATCATCAGGATTTACTTGTGACCCAGAGGTGCACGGACTTTCCCGTGCACTTGTGACTCAGTGGTAAAGAATCCGCCTGCCATTGCAGGAGACACAGGTTCAATCCTTGGGTGTAGAAGTTCCCCTGGAGAAGAAAATGGCAACCCACTCCACTGTTCTTGCCTGGGACATCCCATGGACCCAGAAGCGTGGTGGGCTACAGTCCATGGGGTCGCAAAGAGTCAGACATGACTGAGCCTGACGTGACTAAACAACAACCACAGAGGGGCAAACCAGGGTGACTTTGGGTTGAGGGTCTTTGCTTTCCCTTTTGTTGCAAAGAGGCCCAGACCCCTCCCATGCTGTAGTCATCGCTGAGTCCTGGGGTGTCTTCGTCCCTGGGTGACAATGTAAGGGTATGAGTTTAGGATGAAGGGCACCTACCCATTTCACTGACTCCAAAAGTGGGGAAAATGCCCCAGGATGATGTGGGAGGTCACTTCAAAGTACCACAGAAGGACTGAGAGCCAGCTCCCAATTGCCACTCAAGTAAGGATGCTGCTTTGGCTCATCTGTACTTGTGTTTAACAGGCAGTTAAAATGGTGAGTGAAAGACTGTTGGCACATTAAGTAAAGTGATTTGGACAGGTCTCTCAAATGGCTTGGACGTCAACTGTCAGGGCTGCTTCCTGGAGTCGAGTTCGTGATGTGGGCCAGGTGAGCCCTCTGCTCTCCAAGGGGTCAGTGTACATAGTTCAGCTTGGGCTTTTGCTCAACAGAGTGTTCACAGAGGGCAAAAGCAATGTTGGCAGCCACCCATGAGCATATTTTCCAAAGCACTTTGGTATCTGTTATTACATTTTATCCTATTGAAATGGGCAAGGCAAGTCTCGATTTTCAAGCTGAGGAAACCAAGGTTAAGGTTCCACAGCAAGTCAGTGGCAGTGGCAGACTTAGGACCACATTCTCCAGACTCCTTGACCCATGCTCATTTGGGAAAAGGCAGGATGAATGCCAGCTTGCCAAGCAGAAGAATCACCCAGCAACCTGGCATCTCCTGTTGCACAGCTCACACTCATTCTGGCTCATTCTGCTATGTCGATGCTATCTTTGTGCAGCCAGCTGAGGCAGGGCCCAGAAGTGACATGCCTGGCCCAACCTCGCCTTCCCTTCCAATATGTGCTTCTGCCTCCCAGGTGCTGCTGGATGAGGAGAGAGAAGCGATGGCGAAATCCCGCCGGTTGGAGCGAAGCACCAGTAGCTTCAGTTACTCCTCTTACCACACTCTGGAGGAGGTGGGTCTGCCCCATCAGGCTCCAGACTCTGCTGTCCTCTTGGACCCTCGGGTTGTCCAGACTCAGGGCTCTGGGGATATAGCAGACTGTGAGCTGATGCCTAGAGAGTGTAGAGCAGACACTGGGAGAAAGTTATTGATGTCTGAGATAAATAATCCTGCCTTCAAGAAACTTAGAATATAAAAGGGGCAGGATGACTAAAAACAATACTGCAAGGACTATGAGATCTGTAAGTAGATGGAAGGGGCCAATAAAATGGAAGGAAGAGAAACTTCCAACCAGAGAGAGCCTTGCAGGCTAACCCTAGGGGGCTGAGTTGGCTCAGCACATGCTGCTCTTCCAGGCAAAGGCATAGCACTGCACGGAGGTGAAAAGTCTGGGAATCCAGGCTGACCACAGCTCCTGCCTTAGACCTGGAGGTAGTCTTTGGTTTTTGCAGTTCTTTTATATCCTCAAGGGAGGTGGGGAAGCATTAAAGAGGGTGGTAGGATCAGGGAAGGAGAATATTCAGAGAGACCCTGGGGTTTGCTCCCTCCCTGCTTAACTGCCCATCTGAGAAACTTCTTTCCTTTCAGATCTATACCTGGATTGACAACTTTGTAACTGAGCATTCAGATATTGTCTCAAAACTTCAGATTGGCCACAGCTTTGAAAATCGGTCCATCCTTGTTCTGAAGGTAAAAGCTGGGAGTGTTGACCGCTAGACTATACAGTGAGTGCCTCAGGCATAAGACTGAGCTCATGTGGGGTTGTGGCTGGGTGGGGAGTCAGCCAGTCCGTTTAGGGAGAGAGGTGTGTACACTCGTGTCCTGAGGTGATGCACAAGCTTTGGGATGGTGATGTTCAGGGACCCACACCTTGTAGGTGTGGACAGTTGGCAGTGCAGTGACCTGGGCATATTCTGGGTCAGGAATCTGGTGGGAGGTTTGTTAAGGAGATGGAACTGCAGAATGGCAGTCATCAGCTTGAACTTGGGATGTGAGTGTGAGTGAATCAGCATTCTTCCTGTTAACTCAGCTGCTTCATCTGGTCAATGGGAAAAGAGGTACACAGAGGCCTCATTTACAAATGACTGAGGCCCTCTGGCTTAGGCAGCCCCATGGATAGGCCTGAGTCTATGAGGAGACCTTCTAGCCCTTCACAGAGCCCACTGGAAACAGGGTTCCAGTAAACTTGGCGGCAGCAGTGCCCTTGGCCATGGAGGCGGCAGGAGAGGTGGAAGTTTGAAGCATACTGGAAAACAATTCTTTGTATGTGCTCTGAGGGCACTCAAGAGCGTGGACCTCGCAGGTCATTTGACACGCAGCTCTCAGAGAAGACAGACTCAGCTGTCCTCAGAAGTGCCCTGGGGGACTCTTCTGAAGGGTCATTTGGCCTCGGCTAACGTGGGACTTGACTTCACCTGTGCCTGCTTTGATTTCTCATAAGGGCTGCCTGTGTTCGCTCTTTAATGTTGTCTAAGCTCTCGCTACTCAGGGTGGTCCCTGGACCCAAAGGAACAGCATTTCTGAGTTTGTTAGAAATTACCAACCTCACCTTCCAGATCTACTGCATCAGAATCTGAATTTTAGTAACATTTCTGGAGGATTCACGTGCCCTTGAAAGTTTGCGAAGCACTAGTCTAAAACACTTGCAGACCTGGGCAATTCTGTGCTTCTAACTAGATCACTTTGCCCCGCAAGAGCATCACTATGTTGCCAAGGTCCCCACATGTGTGCACTTTCCATGGGCTCCTACGCAGGTACCCACACATATAACCCCCCTCTCAGGAACAGGGAGCCACCGCAGGCACTGAAGATATATCTGGGGCCTCATTCTAGGCAGTCTGGGGACAGCCCTGTAGCTGTCGTGGTTCAAACTTGTGTGGGGCCTGGTGCTTTTCCCCAGTTCAGCACTGGAGGTTCTCGGCGTCCGGCCATCTGGATTGATTCTGGAATCCATTCCCGGGAGTGGATCACCCATGCCACCGGCATCTGGATTGCTAGGAAGGTCAGCATGGACCGTAGGGGCTGGGATGGGGTGGAGGGTTGGAGCTGCTCAACTATTTAAGGGCACCTCCAGTTGAAAACTTACTTGGTTCATCTGACTTGGGGTGCTTTCTGCACACCTGCCCTGTGGAACAGCTGCCATGTGCTCTGGCCATTTGCAGCCCAGAGCCCCCACCTTCTAGTTGTTGAAAATCCAAGCCTTCAGTTCTGCACAAGGATGAACCTGATGACCCGATGCCATCCCTGCCTGTAGCCAGTGGCTGTACTGATGTCCTGCTGTACTCTAGAGGAGAGCCCGCCAGGACCTCCTGTCCCTCAGTCTGTACCTACTCGGCCCTTTCTTGCAGATTGTCAGTGAATATGGCAAAGACCGCATCGTAACAGATGTACTGAACGCCATGGATGTCTTCCTGGAGATTGTCTCTAATCCTGATGGGTTTGCTTATACCCACAGTATGGTGAGAGCACCTGAGAGGGAGGGGCTTAGGAATCAGGGGTCAGCTCTGGGGGTAATGGAGGAAAGAAAGGTCACGGTGGCTTTGGGATGCTCTGCTGAGGTTCCCTGGGGACAGAGCCTTTGGGAGCTCCTTGCAGAGTCTCCGTGAGGCAGGCGGGCTGCTCAGGTGCTGTGGTTGCAACTGTTGCCCTCCAACTGCCCAGGGAAGTCCACTGTTATTTGGTTGTGCTCACGCCTCTCGCCGTACCCCAGCTTTAACCAGAAAGCATTTGATCTGCAGCCGTGGCTCAGTATGCCAGCCCCATCCTGCCCTAGAGATTCCTTCCTTTCATCCCTCCCTGTCCCACCAGACCCGCTTCCTAGACGAGGATGTCAGAGGCTCCCACCCAGAAAGGGCTCAGTCACCTGCCCTGCACTTTTTCAGAACCGCTTGTGGCGGAAGAACAAGTCCAGCAGACCGGGAACCTTCTGCATTGGTGTGGATCTTAACCGGAACTGGAAGTCAGGCTTTGGAGGTACCTCAGTCTGCTGCACCCCGAGGGCAGGGCTGGGGAGAACTTGGTCCTTGGCACATCTCCCACACAGATTATGTTGACGCATAACCGGGGAGGCAGAGCACTTAGCTAATGCGAGTGAGTCATGGCCAGGGACAGGCGGGCACATGCCTAGGATTGGCTGTGATATATGGGGAGAGGTTGCATATGTCTGTTAAGTGTATACATATGCTAAGCCTTCGTGGGAAACAGCTCCTTGAATGGGGACTAACTGCAAGGATCCGATCCTAAATATGGCAGAGAAAGGCTTAAGGAGGTCCAAAGTAGTCTTGCTTGTTATTTAAAACCCAGGATTTATGGTGCCCCCTGAATATCTCTAGCCCTTCCTTGAAGGGAGCACGCCACAGGAAAATGTCTCAAAACTCATTCCTTGAGAACTGTGACCCGAATTTTGCCCTCTGGGGAGGCCGGGACAAAGGTTTAAATATAGAATAAGCTAGTTTCTTATCATCAACACTGACTTAAGCCTGGCTTTTATTTCGGTCCAATTACTTTGTGACCCTCGGCTGTTGTGTATCCACAGGGCCCTGTGATCCTAGGGAGGAGTGGGCAGCTTCCTCCTGAGTTCCCTTGGTGTTCTTCCTTATTATCTCCCTTGCCATGCCAGGGGCGTAAGGACCACATGGGGAAACTGAAACAGAGACCAGTATGTGAACCCTGGGAATGCAGCAGCTTGATGGGTGGGATGCTGGGTCTAACCAGGACAGTCTCCAAAGCAGAGGGTTGAATAGGCATAGCCCTTGGCCTCCAGATGTGGCTGCCACACTATACCAGGAGTCAGAGTTTAGCTCCACAGGAGACAGTGCTATTGAAAAACAAATCTGCAGACCTGTTTGTTGGCTAATCCAACAAGGCAGAACATTCTAGATCCAGATGCCCATTGTTTCGAAAATCTGGCTTCTTTGAACCCGTTCTTTGAAAATAAGGATAGCTCTGAAGTCTACAGAGCAAAGCCAATCAGCCCACAGTGTAGGGGTTGCCTGAGAATCTGGGTTGTACTTGTAACTGCTTGTGTAAGGAAACACAGCTGTGTAAAATTAGGCATTTCCATCTCCAAATAACCAGACATTTGTCCCAAGAAAGCATCCACGTGGGCCCCTTAGAACTGGCTGAAGTGAGTGCCTATCTACCCTGAGACAGACTGGCTAGAAGAAAGACAAATTACCTCTTAAAGAAAATATCTTTTGTGGGTTTCACCACAGGGGGGAAAAATCAGTATATACACAATGTGGAAAAAAAAGTGGAAAAAAAAAAAAAAGCCCAGAGGGGACAAAAAGCTCCCATAATCCCACTGCCCAAAGATTACTGCTTTTAATAATTTACCGTGTCCTTCCAGTGAGTTCCCCTTGCTACAAATTACATTTTTGAGAAGGAAAAATAAATAGCTAATGAATCCATTAGCAGGTACTTGTGAAACAGGCAGGCTCGGAGGACTTTGTGAACGTCAGAGAGAGGCAGGCAGCTAATTCCCATTTGGTCAGGGGAAGATTAGTTTATTCTGCTTAGCTCAAACCAGAACTAATGGCCTGAAGTGTTTCTCCATATTTGGGCAAAGCCACCTGGTCGTTGGCAGGGGAACCGCTTTCCATGCGTGGGCTGCAAAAGCAGACAAAGCTTGCAGCCTCCCCCGCTCTGCTCATCTGTTGCTATTTGTCATTCATCAAGTGTAGCAGGTGCAGAAGCTCCCAGCAGACACAACAAACAGGGCCGCTGTTAGCTGGGCCAGCTCCAGCCCACCAGGCTGCTCCTACCCCTTCATTCCCTGCAGGCATACCCCCTTCCAACCAGGGTCAGTCCTCACCCCTGGTGAGGTTGTGCAGACCAAGAGGGGATGCGCTTTCAGGTGACAGAATTGCCTCTGGGCCTGCCTGTGGCCAGAAATAGCGAGTATCTGCTTAGTGACTCAGGCAGGAAGATTTTGTTTATGACTTTATTATTGCCTTAATTTGATTTCTGCATAATGAGTAATCTGTAGATCATCCTTCCCACCTATACCGCCCTCACCTGCACCCTTGGGGAGGACCTGTTTGCTGCAGTCCTAGGACAACATCTGAACCAGTCCATGGGCCAACCACCTAGGTCTGCAGCCAGCTCATTGCCCTGGGGGTAAGGGGGCTGCTCTGGCATCCTCAGGAGGCTTCAGAAGTTGGGCAGCCCCTGGCTTCTGACCGGGCTTCTGTGCAGTCATTTCAGGGAGAAGTGAGAGCAGGGCCTGGGATGCTTCTTTCATGTGTTCCTGACCCCCAAATCTTGACCAGCTCAGCCTAGCCCTCTACCAACTGGCCACTGGGGAAGAGAGGAAAACAGGAGAGGAAGAAAAGAGATGAGGAGCAAAGAATCTAGTAGGAGATGGGAACAAATTAAGTTTGTGAGCAAAGTAGAGGAACAGTTACTCTTTGCCCTCCTTCCGACTTAGGTACCCATTCAGAAGAATTTTCAAGGATTTTTTGCATCTGTGCTTCCCAGAGCAGTCTTGGGCAACTATGGTGATCTATTCTCTCTTTTCCCAGCTCCAAGTCCATGCTGCCCTTGGGTTGGCACAGCTTGTGCAGACACTATATCTGAGCACTCAACTGACCCAAGCCTTCCCCATGGAAGCGGAGGGTCGGCAGAGAAGGGTCAGCTCACAGGGGTCACTGCTCATAGGGGAGGCCAGGTTGGAGACCTAGCAGCAACTGCTGAGGCAGGCCTGACTTTCTAATGGAACCACAGTCAGGACTTAACCAAAAGACAAGCTAAGGGAGCACTCTGCAGGGCACAGAGTTGCTGAGTTGTGGTGTGGCAACACTCCTCTGATGGATTAGACCAGGGTATGTAGCAGTAACAAGCATCCCTCCAAGTCTCAGTGGCCTAACACAGTAAAAAAATTTATTTTTCATGTACGTAAAGTCCACTATTGGTAGGTGACCCTCCTTGATAGCTGTCTTCCATTGGTGACAGAGAGATCCAGGACACTTCTCCATTTAGAGGGTTTTTTTGTTTGTTTGTTTGTTTTGTTTTTTTTGCTTTAATGACACAGAAGAGTATCAAGAAGTCATACTTGCTCTTAGCCTCAAACTAGAGGTGACCCATCATTACTGCTCACATTCTCATTGGTCAAAAGTAGCCACATGATCGCAACCAAACTGCAAAGAAGACTAGGATTAGAGAGGAATACAGAATATTTTGTGAGAGTCTTTCCCACGCCTGGGAATTTGAACCCTGTGGGTATCTTTATTCTACTTCCAGGAAACGGTTCTAACAACAACCCCTGCTCAGAGACTTATCATGGGCCCTCCCCTCAGTCAGAGCCAGAAGTGGCTGCCGTCGTGGACTTTATCATGTCCCATGGGAACGTCAAGGCTCTGATCTCCATCCACAGCTACTCTCAGATGCTCATGTATCCGTATGGCCACTCTCTGGAGCCTGTTTCAAACCAGGAGGAGTTGGTAAGATTGGCTGCTTAGGGCTTGGGGGAGGCATCCCGCAGACTCTCAACTCTCCCCCTGGTAGGGAGCAGGGTGGGGGTGAGGGGCTTGTTCTCACATGTGATCCAGTTCACAGCTGGAGATGCTGTGCTTCATTCCCGCAAGAGCCATCTACACATTCAACTTCCAAGACTCCTAAGTCCCTGGTTCACAGCAGCTGGTGAGGGTGTGGGGGAGTGGGGACCCACTGCCTCTCACTCCCTGGATTGAATCTTGCAGTACCATCTCGCCAAGGATGCAGTGCAGGCCCTGTATGAGGTTCACGGGATCGAGTACATTTACGGCAGCATCAGTACCACCCTCTGTGAGTGAGCCGTCCCCTGGCTGCTGCTCCTGCGGGCGCCACATCCACCTGGGCTCAGGCAGGTGCAGGCTCTGCTGGCTGGCAGGCCTGGTTGGCCACAGGGCTGTGCCACAGATCCAGCGGGGCTGGGCCAGAGCTGATTTCCACATCTGAGTACAAGGGTGAATAGTGGTACCTAGACCCAGCACCCACTTCTCTATTAATTAGTGCACGGCCCCTGATGGCTGGCTCACTGCGATGCCTCTTAGGCATACATATCCCAAGTCTGGTGGCCTCCAGGAGCTTCCATTTTGCTAGAGCAGAGCATGCACTGGGTGAGCAGGGTGTGGCCCAGGTTGAAGCCTGGGCCAGGAAGCTTGGTGTGGTCTGGGATGAGTGGGGGTTTGGTCTCCAAGGCACACTGTCTTTGCAGGAAGCCTCTGTACCTTGTGACCACACCCTGTTCTCCCTTTTGGGGGGCATTTCTTTGCCCTTTTGTCCCCAGATGTGGCCAGCGGGATCACAGTTGACTGGGCCTATGACAGTGGCATCAAGTACTCCTTCAGCTTCGAGCTCCGGGACACGGGGCGCTATGGCTTCCTGCTGCCAGCCGTGCAGATCATCCCCACGGCCCAGGAGACGTGGATGGCCGTTCGGACCATCATGGAGCACACGCTGCATCATCCCTACTGACAGAACTGCGGAGGGGAGAGCCAGGGGAGTGGTTTTCTTTCCTGAGGCCTGGGATCCTCCTGAAATCCAAGTTATGGATCCCTTCCCCATCCCTGCCCTGACTCCTTAGGAAATAAAAACAAATTTGAAGAGGCTTGGTGGCTTCTGGTGCTGGCTGCCACTCCTTTGGGTTCAGGAAGGGACAGGGGCCTTGAAAATGCCTCTTGGCCTCCTAGGTACCCAGGAGAAAGGTGAGACTAGCAGGCATTCCCTTTTCTCCTCTTACAATGGTCTCGGGGCCCAAAACAGATAACACTACTCCTTGGAGCTACTAATATCCACATCAGCCTTTTGGCACTTAACTGTTAAGAGGACCCTGGAAGGGGCAGTGGTTGATCTGAAGGAGTGGATCTCCAGGGGCGGCGTTTCTGGCACCCTGAGTGAGAGGTGGGTACAGACAGGTGACCTCCTCTTCCTGCCGCATTTCCCATCCTGGGTAGGGAGGAGTTGCCTATTTTGGAGAGACCTGTTTAGAGTCCCCCCTTTCGTCACCCAGATAACAAAAGTGAACAAGTCACTGGTGTGTGACCTACTCTTCCTGGGCACCCTCAGAGGCTCCCTTGGTCTTGGGAGCAGAGTTGCAGCCCGTCAGAGCCAGTATAGCAAAGTGCTGCACATCCAGAGAGAGAGGTCCTCTCGCTACTCACCATAGTCGTCACGCACTGAGAAGTTAGTCCAGGCAAGGCCATTTACTAAGAAAGCACTTTATCTCAAGGAGAGATTCTAAGACACAAATGAGCTGCCTTCTCCCATCCTCAGGCTGCCTTGTCCCTTTTGCATTACCCCATCACTGGGGAGCAGGGAGAGTGGGTCTGTCTGCCCTGCCTTCAGGGGCAAGCAGGTACCCCCAAGAACAGGAGGTCAACTAGAGAGCTGAGTGGGCTTGTGTAAGTCTGAGGCAGAAAGCAAGACCTTCATTTGCAAGGGTCAGACTTTTGTTATTGTTGTTGCTAAAGGATTGTGG
This sequence comes from Ovis aries, assembly GCF_016772045.2. Classification (NCBI taxonomy): domain Eukaryota; kingdom Metazoa; phylum Chordata; class Mammalia; order Artiodactyla; family Bovidae; genus Ovis; species Ovis aries. The sequence goes on from NC_056057.1 coordinate 95,786,053, forward strand.
GTACCAGAGAATGGATACATGTATGTGTATGGCTGAGTCACTCTGCTATGCTGCTGAAACTTTCACAACTCCAATGTAAAATAAAAAGTAAAAAAAACCCACAGAATTGTGGGTACCCATGAATTAGCCCCTGCAGGACACAAAGAGTGCAGGGTTTTACAGACAGGGAAGAAAAGGAGGGATGGTGGGAACAAGAACAACTTCTGCTTCCCACCCAACCTGTAGAAGAAGACAGAAGCTGGACCAGTTAGTGGAAAGAGAGCATCAATGGTGATCAAAGCTCTAGGTAAGGGCCATGTCCAATATGGCGCCTGAGCCAAAGATTAACAGTGGCTGATAGGGAGTCTGGACAGGTGGTTAGAGGCAGCCATATGGCTGGGTACACATCAGTAAAGCAGCTGTTGAGAGCTCTGAGCAAAGAAATGAGAAGGTTGGCATGCGTAGAGGCGAGAAGGCTGAGCTGATGGGCCATGCAGCCAGTGGCCGTGATGGCATGGTGGGCATGCCTGTGTCCAGGGCCAGCTGTACCTAGATCATCTCCAGGAAAAAGGCAACAAAGGAGGAAAGAATCCTGACTTGGGCTAGAGTTTCCTAAAAGAGACTTGAGTTTTTGTGTGTGTGTGTTTTTTTTTAAAGCTGGAAGCGGCCTAGAATTTCCAAGCTGAATTTTTCTGCTATTAACAGAAACCCGAGGCTGTGGGCTAAGTTAATATAAGCTATAGATAAATAAAGCAAGTCATACTTTTGCACACTGGAGTCTGTGATTATAACTTTTATGCCCTTTGCACAAATATTTTTATTTCAGCCTTGAGGGGAGGATATTCCTGGTGTATAGACTCATTAATAAGCTCAGATAAGGAGAGCATGATTTGGAGAGGTTTTAAAGATCATAAAAGGCCACACAGATGGAAAGTTGGAGATTTGAACTTGGGTTTGTCTAACTCCAAACCCACCATGTCACCATTTGTCTTAGTGTGGCTCGGGGCAGAATCTGTAGGGAGTCATTTAACATAAAGATGGCTAGATTCCATCTCCAGACTGAAACAGACTCTCTGGGGTGGGCCCCCAAATCCACCTTTTTACCATCCTGCCCAGGAGGTCTGAGGTTTCTAAAAGGCTGAGGACCTCTGATCCCTGCTCCCCTGACTTGAAGGAACATGTTCAAGTCTCCCAGGGACTCCTGGGGCTTTGGGCCTCCTACCCTCTGCTGCTATTAGGGCTGAAGGTGGCTACAACACTGGGGATCCTGTCACCCTTCTCCCAAATATTTCCCAGGGACTGCCTTGACCCTAGCCTAGTGCAGAGTAGTCTGCAGACCACAAGCATCAGCATCACCTGGGAGCTTGTTGGAACGGCAGATTCTCTGGCCACCTTAGCCCTCCTGAATCAGGATCTCTGAGGAGGGGACCCAGGTGATGCTAAAGCCTAGTCAGAGAAGCACAGTCCTAGAGGCAGCAGATCTGGACTCTGATGGGCTTCCCAATAACAGTGAAAATAATCAACTCTCTTCTGGCACACACTACACACCAGGCATGTTTCCAAGGATTCAACCCATTGCCTCCTCGCAACTCCAAGAGGTAGGAGTAGTACTGTCTTTCATTTTCCAGAAGAGGAAGCTCAGACTCAGACTGGACATTGGCTTTTAAAAGGCACAACGCTACTGAGTGGCAGGCCTGAGGCAGGCCTGCAGGTCACCCTAGTCATGCTCAAAGCTCTTCAGGACCAGGGCCAGGAACTCATTCTCACAGCCACGTTGGCGAGATCTCTGTGCAGCCAACAGGCCCTCCGAAGTTGACACTGAAACGGCTTTCCAGAGGGTGGTCTTCTTAAAAGGTAACTTTTCCCTTAAAAATCCTTCAATGACTTAAAACCCGCCCAAGGTACTGCTTGGCAGGCCCTGCCAGGCCCTGCGAGTGGCCAGCCATGTTTCGCCTGTTTTAATGCCTCGTTCATCAGCCCGAACCTCGCCAGTTTTCTCTCCGTTCCTTCAGCTCCTTCCCAACCAGAGGCCTTGCACGTGTTGCTCCTCCTTGTCTGCAATATTATGTCCTCTTCTTCTTCCCTCAAGTGTCCCACTCCTTAAGATTTTCCCTTCAGTATAATTTCCTCACTAGTCCTCCTCAGACCACCCACTGGAAGTAGATCTATCGTTTCCTTTTCTCAAACCTTACTTGTTTCTTTGGGTAAACTCCGGGACTTGGTGATGGACAGGGAGGCTGGCATGCTGCAGTCCATGGGGCTGCAAAGAGTCGGACATGACTGAGTGACTGGACTGAACTGATTAATTTCTTTGACAGCAATGATCCTAGTTGACTTCTTTATCTGTGGTTCTGTCTACTGCTATTTGAGAGCCTATGAGGGTACTGACCATGTCTGGGTTTTTCCCTCTCGCTTGGCTCCTGTCAGGCACACAGTAGGTACTCAGTATTGAAGGGGTGTTTCTTTTTCTCTGCCTAGTGTAGGTTTAGCATAGGTGACAGAAACCCATCTTGCTGCTGCTGCTGCTAAGTCACTTCAGTCTTGTCCAACTCTGGGCAACCCCATAGACAGCAGCCCACCAGGCTCCCCTGTCCCTGGGATTCTCCAGGCAGGGATACTGGAGTGGGTTGCCATTTCCTTCTCTAATGCATGCATGCGTGCTAAGTCACTTCAGTTGTGTCTGACTCTATGGGACCCCATGGACAGCAGCCCACCAGGCTCTTCTGTCTACAGAATTCTCTAGGCAAGAGTACTGGAGTGGGTTGCCATTTCCTTCTCCAAACTCATCTTACTGCGGCTTAACCAGATGGTTTTGTTTCTCCTAACAAGTCATCTGAGCTGGGCAGTCCAGGGCTAGTTCAGTGCATCCGTGATGTGCTGGGGACACTGACCCCTCTGGCCTGTTCCATCTTTTCACTCTGTGATCCTCTTGACCGCTGGTCTGTCGCCATCATAGGACTGAATTCCAGACAGAAAGTGTAAGGGGCTGAGCTGACTGTCCATGAACTTAAATGTACGTCTTATTGGCTGGGACAGTCAGGTGGCCATGCCCACCTGCAAGAGAGGCTGGAAAGTTGCTTTCTAGCTGGTGATATTGCTGACCCTCCCCCCAGATTTGGAGTTCTGCTGGCAAGGAGGAAGGGGAGCATGGATATTGGAAAAGCAGCCAGCAGACTCTGCTGCAGCTTCTCTGAGAGGGCAGAGGATTTTCAGGGGCCTCTGAATCCATTTCTTTGCTCTAGCTCATCAAGTGACTGACTTAATCATAAAGCCATAGAACTTTCCAGCTTAAGGAGTCCTTTGAAAGTTTCTAATCCAACACTTTGCAGTTATAAAGATTGGAGGCCCTTGGATCATCCGACTTATGCAAGGCTCCACACAAACCTAATGGCTGAGGGAAGCCAGGGATCGTCCCCCTGGGACTGCGGGGTCTCTTCTAGCAAGCCCTGGGGCGTGATGGCGGGGTGAGGGTGCGGTTTAGGTTTATCAAGCAAAAGCTCAAGACTTAGACATGCAAGTTTGGGAGCTATTACAGAATAATCTCTTTTTCATAAAGCTTGAACTCCACCCCCCGCACCCTGCCCCATTTCTTAGGTATATAATACTAAACAAGACCTTTTTTCCCCCTGCATTTTGCTTGTTTTTTTCTCCCAACAGACTGTCCTTTTTTGGTATGTTTTTCATCCTTTTCACCAGAAAAATTTATGAGCATTTATTTGAAAGAAAAAAAAACATTGGAAAAACTGAAGGGAGAAAGAGCGATTATACATATGGAAAGCTATAAAGAACCACAGTGAATGTGCTGTGGTTATTGCTTTCTTAGAAAAACAAACTAGGCAGGCAGTTTGGAATGTGAAAGAGTCCTGTGTGAGGGCAGGGCAGGCGGCAGGGGCCGAGGGTGATGGGCTAATGGCTGGGGTCCTGGGAGTCCAGGGAGGTGCTGTCCACTTCCCCCCTCCTCCTCCCTCTCACCTCTGCATGCCCCCGACAGGGTCAGAGAGAAAATGACTTTACTGAAAGATAAAGTAAAAATTTAAAAAGCTTCCTTAGAAAAACAAGAAGGCCCAGGCAGCCACACAGTACGAACTGAGGGAGAACCCAGTTGACGTGGGGTCTGTCAGGGCTTGATAAACTGGTGAGGCCATGTTCCTCTTGCTGGTGGGGTGTGCGTCCTGAATAACAACTCCAGCCTGTTTGCCTTTGGAGGGTCCACCCCCCAGGGTTCGGGGCCATCCTTGGGAATGATGACACGGTTGCAAATCTATTCATTTGGTTTGTCCATTGCTAACCTCTCCCCAGGGTCTGCACTCGGCCCCTTGCTCTGTCCTAACTAGCTTCACCAAGTTCTGTGATTCTCCATTTGAGCCTCACCTCCTTACCCATCAGCCCACCTCCCTCAATTCCCCCAGACAGAGTCAAAACCAGGGGTAACATCTCACGAAATTTTACTTGGGAACACAGAAGGGAAATGCAGTGTAGAAAATAAAACACCTAAATTGGATGCTGGAGATTGCTGCCACTGGAGTTGGTGGTTCAGAGGTGGTTTCCTCTGCCTGTTCCTATTTTGCTGGGGCAGCCCATCCTGGCTCCAAGGGTAGGAATGCACCCTCAAGTGCTCCCCAGCTTCTCTCTCAGGCTTGCTCAGGAACATTTTCCCTTGTGCACACGGGGCACCCCCGCTCACTGTCTCTCTTTTCTGCATCTCTGTCCTGAAATTTGGGCTCTGATTTTGACTTTTTTTTTCTTTTTTCTGATTTTTCCTAAAAACCCACTGGAGTGCTTCTTTCTGTAGGTGACTCTTCTTCCAAAGAAATTTTCTGCCTCCATTCTGAGGATGAACACTGCTAGCTATGTTAAAGTGACAGCTCCATAACTTGCAAGCAAACAAATAGTCTCTACTGGGCACTCAGGTATGAAAGCAGAGCTCAAGGAGGGCTGCTGATGGACCTTCTTCTCCTTGGCTTCCGTGCCCCCCCACCAAGACCGCCCTCCCTAATACAACCTTAGCAGGACGTGGTCCCTCTCAACCTACACTGCTCTGGGAGCACTTACCCATTGAGAACTCCAGGGCCCCTCTGTCTCTATTCTGACCTTCCCACAAACCTGGCAAACCTCTCTCCACTCTGCCCAGGGTAAAAATATAAGTGTCTTAGAATCATAAAGGGTCACAGCTGTGAGGGACTGTGGAGATCATTTTGACCAACTCCCTCATTGCATGGATGAAGAAACTGAGGTCCAGGGATGTGCAGGGAGCTGCCCCAAACCATTTGCTGGGTTTGTGGCAATCACTGTACAAGGCATTGCTGTCCCATTGTTCTCTCTTCTGAAGTTAGGCAGTGTCTGTGTTAGGTGGGTTCTTTTTTAAAACCAAAATTTATTGGAGTATAGTTGATTTACAATGTTGTGTTAGTTTCAGGGACACAGAAAAGTGAATCAGTAATATATATATATATCTCCACTCTTTTTAGACTCCTTTCCAGTACAGACCATTGCAGAGTATTGGGTAAATTTCCCTGTGCTATACAGTGGGTTTTTATTAGTTGTCTATTTTATAGCTAGATACATTTTTCAATCACGTGTGACAGAAAACCAACCTGAAAAAGCTTGTGGGAAAGAAGTAGAATTTGTTGGCTCGTCCCTAAAGCTGGGGTGGGGGCAGGGTGGCTCCATCCATCTGAGTCACATGGCCTCAGAGTTGGGAAAGGTGGACCTTAAGGGAAAATGAAGGTGCTGTTATCAGAAGGAGGAGGATACTGGGTGGGCAAATAAGAGATGTCCTTTACAGTCCACCACTTGGCTGCCCCAGATTCCCACAGACGTCTCTTCCCATGCACACTGTATGTAGCACGGACAGCCTTAAACACAGCTGCCAAGGCAGGACAGCTGATGTCTCAGTCCTTTACTGCATCTAGCCGCTCTGACTGCGCCCATCTGTCCTCTTCCAAGGTCTCCCTCGTCACTGTGCCTCTTGGACCTCTAATGTGGACGTGGGGGGCTGCATCTTCTTATGCTGTGTCACCAGCCCATTTTCCAGGTTTTGCCGTGGGGATCTCTAAGCACTGTCTTAGGGCTCCTATTGGCCATGCTTGGGTGTTTTCTGGCAACAGGGCTGCCATGGATGTGTGTCCAGCTTATGCACTGCACAAAGGTATTCTGCTTAGGACAAGGAATGATGTCTGTCCAGAGCGGGAGGGGTGTCTTTCTCCATTTCCCATAAAGGCTCTCCTGGGCTAAAATTTATTGTCTTCTGACAATACAGGTACTTTAAAAATAGCTGTATGCTTACCTTAGTAAGTGCATCAGTTAGAATGCTTTTTACAGGAACAACAGAAATCCCAACTAATAAAAACAAAATGTATATTCTTTCATATTATACAGTCTAAATGTGGGGCAACAGACTGGACAATGTCCAGAGAAAGGTATCTCTTTCTCAAGAATAGGGAAATGTTTTCTAGAAGTTTCCTTGCTGGTTTCCCCTCGTATCTCATCGACAAAACTGGGTCACATGCCTACCTCTAACCAATCACTTGCAAAATAGAATGAGATTCTTTGAAGACTGTCTTAGACCAATCTTAGAATTTGGGGTTCCCTTGAGGCTTAGCTGGTAAAGAATCTGCCTGCAATGTGGGAGACCTGGGTTCGATTCCTGGGTTGGGAAGATTCCCTGGAGAAGGCAAAGGCTGCCCACTCCAGTATTCTGGCCTGGAGAATTCGCAAAGAGTATGACACGACTGAGTGACTTTCACTTTCATTTCGCTTTCAATCTTAGACTTTATCCCTAAGCTGGGAATGGGGTGACTTTGCTGAGGGGTGGCACCCGCATATACTCTGGGTTAGCTCAGCCAGCTCAGCAGCAGGAAGGAGGGAGGGACACTGAATTGGTCGATGTGATGACAGCAGGGCCGTCTGTTTGCACTCGGGCGCTTGCCCAGTGGCTTGTCCTTGTATCTAGATGCCAGCCTGTTTTCTTTCTCATGCGACCAGGTCTTGGTGCTCTGCCTGTTCCCCCAGCTTTCAGCCCAGTGGCCCTCATCTTTGCCCTTACTCTGGACTGATGTGAAGCATGCCCATGGGTAGAAAGGCAGAGCTGCGGCCCTCTGCCCCCGGTTCCAGTCCAGCAAATTGGTCTTTACCAAAAGGCAATGTTCAGCATTTGGAGGGACCCCAGAAATTAGGCTTAACCTCTACTTGAGACCCACGTTCCTCTGCCACGGTGCTCTTAGCTTGCTGCTCAGCGCTGACCCTAATTTCGGCTTGTGGCACCCTCCTTTCTGCTCTCCCTTTTCCAATGGGCTTGTCTTTTCTGAAAGGAATTCACAAAAGACCAAGAATTAGCCAGCACCCCCTTCAACATGGGTAGTGTGCATGAAACATTAAAAACTATAGGGCAGCTTTTGACTTAGAAAGAGAAATACTTCTTTCATAATGCAAACTAAAGAAAGGCCCTACAAAACTTTCCTGGGGTCGGGGGGGCACTGATTAGAGCAGCTCGAGAGCCCTGTAGGACACTTAAGAGATGAGGGGGACTATGAGGGATGGGTAGACATGGTTCCTGGTCTCAGGAAGTGTATAGTCTCACTGGGGAGACAGAAATAACACTTTAGGAATGATTAAGGAGAAATAACTGTGTTTATGTTCAAGCACCAAACAGTGTGATAAACATCACTTCCCTGCCCTACCTGGCAAAATCCAGTCATTAAGACCCAGGTCAGATTTCACTTTCTCGGTAAAGTCTTTGCTGGACACTCTTGGCTGGGTCCACAGTTCTGAGCCTGCAGCCCTACCGATGTCTCTCACACCACGTTACGGAAAATGCGTATAGGTCTCCTATAGCAAGGGGAGCGGCCCAAGGAGTGTCTCGCATGTTTCATCCTATCTTGATGACAGCTTCTTGGAGACCTATTGCAGAACCAACACGTTGGCTGGTTATTTCTGTCTTTCCCACTAGAACTCTGTCAGCATCCTAACAAGTCACTGGGGAGCCTAGGGGCCCGATGGCCCCATCACTGAGGTGTGACGAGGCCACGTGTCCCCTGGGCTGTTCTCAGCCGGTGACTGAGCACAGCACCGCACTGGCAGCAGCGTTCCTGTCGGAGGCAGGCCTCCCTGAGCTGCCGTGTTGGCCCCAAGGTTCTGCATCGGCCTGGCTGAAGTGTCCTCAGGACTGCGCTGCTGCCCGAATCCCTCCCACCCAGTCTGCCTTCTCCCTGCTCCCCTCCCAGGTGTCGGTCCTGCGGCGAGCTGAAGGCTCTTCTCCCCTCCGCTTTCTCTCTCATGGCTATGTCTCCCCGTGAATGTCACGCATGTTTAATTCTGTCTTGGTGACTGACAGCATCTAGGAAAACTTGAGAGAACACAACCAAGCTGGTTACTTCTGTGTGCCCCATCAGACCAAGTTCCATGAGATCAGGGGCCCATCTATCTTGGGCATCATGTCAGGGTGGAGCGGAGGACCAGGCCCAGAAGGATGAATGAGCAAAGAGATGAGCGTTCATTCAGAGGTGGGACAGAGAGGTGGGAGAAAAGCCAGAGGAAGCTTCAGGAAGGAGGTAAGATTTCCCTGGGGTGCGGAGGGCAGGCAAGGGTGCCAGAGTATAGAAAGGAACAGTCTTCATGGAGGCTCAGCATCTGTTGAGGATGAATTCAGCGTCTTATCACCTTCCCGGAGCTATGTTCAGGAGAGTTGTGGGTAAACACAATGGGTCACTCTGCCTTGGCCTAGGAAGTTTGGCCAGGTAGGGAGGGGGTAGGCTGGAGAGGCAGAAGGAACAGATGGAAACCAGAAAGGGCCGCCTTGGCTGTTTCAGCAGTGCCGGAGCCTGAGGCCCTGACGCAGAGCAGGGCCCCCGGATGCCGCGGGGGAACCGCTTGACCCCTGTGGATTAGGGTGGATTTGTGTTAGATGTCTCTTCAGTGAGGTCAGCATCCTGTACACTGTGCAGTCCCCATAGGGGTCTAGCCCTGGTTCCCACCATCACACTTTCTGCTCAGAGGACATCTGATTACAGCTCCCACCGAGGGCAACCCTTGATTCCCAAAGCCCTAGAGCAGCAGGGAGGGAGGGGAACTTCTGTTCCTGTGCTGTGGCCTGATTCCCACAAGGCCGCTGAGACTGGTGGGAGTGGGGCTGGGAAGTTTCCTTCCCAGGGCTGTGCCCTTACAGGTCAGGCGACCCTAGACAAAACCAGGGTGGTTGAGGAGCCAGCAAGTCTGGCTCCCAGCTTGCTCTCTCGTGGGAACAAAAGAGCTGGTGTTCAGGAACGTGGGAGAAGGGGACACCCCACACAAGGCCCCAGCTGGTGCAGCCAGGCTACAGGGTCCCGGCTTCTTCTCCATTGCCGGGTCAGTAATAGGACTGGAGGGTCTGTGGGCAAGCAGGCTTCCAGTTGGGAGGCCTCAAGCCCTAGCTGACCCTCAGGCCCAGGCTGGGCCCTCATGGCCAGAGGTTGAGGCCTGGCTTATCTCTCCAGCTGCCCTGTTCCCTGCCACTTTATCATGGAGGGTGGGCCGGTGTCAGAGCCCGGAACTCCCCTCCCCACTGCCCGTGGGAGAGGGCCCAGGTGTGAGCAGAAGGACTACTCTTGGGCTCAGCCAGGAGACATCTGTCCTGGGAGAGTTTAAAAGGCCCCAGGACCTTCTCCGCATCTGCTGACCTTCCCAACTGACTGCAGCATGCAGGGGCTGCTGATTTTGAGTGTGCTGCTGGGGGCTGCCCTCGGCAAAGAGGACTTTGTGGGGTAGGAGCATGGAGAGGAGGGGGTGCTCAGAGGAGAGATGGGGGAGCACTCATCCGCCAGCCAGCACCTGGGGGAGATACATGGGAAGATGGCCAGAGGGCAGCAAATTAGCACATCCCAGAAGGCAGGCTGACTGGGGACCAGGACTGAGAAAGGGTCCAGTCTCTCAGGACAGCCTCGTGAGCCCTAGAGTATCTGAGCCCTAAAGAGGAATTTTCAAAAGCGGAGGCAGGAGGAGGCCTGGCGGTCTTTGGAGAGAGAAAGAGTCGAAGCTGGGGCGGTGATGGCAGCAGTGTCTAGAAGTTTCCAGGGGGCCCAGGGCTCCCATTGCTGGGATCCCCTGTGCTTTCCCTACTTGGCCCCCCGCCCCGCTCCCACCTGGGGAGCGTGCATGGCCAGTAGGAGTTGCTCAGGCCCTCAGCCTCGCCTCCCGCTCTGCCCAGGCACCAGGTGCTCCGAATCTCTGCCGCCGATGAGGCCGAGGTGCAGACGGTGAAGGAGCTGGAGGACCTGGAGCACCTGCAGGTTAGAGGACGTGGGAGCAGCCCCAAGGCCCCAGGGTACCTCTGAGAGCAGACGGGCTTGCCCCAGACCTCCACCCATCTGGGGCCACCTGGGACCTGGGCTCTTTCTCCCCAGCTACCCAGGAATGAGCTATGGGACTGATGATCCCTGTTAGGATGTGACTTAAACCTCCCAATTTTGGAATCTTGCTGCGTTTGTGCATCTGAGGAAAGGGCCTCCCCCACCCTCCCCCTGTCCCAACTTCTAGCTCTTGTCTCTCCCTTGCTGCCTCCAAGCCCCTCCATTCCACTTCCTGGGCCATTCCCCCGACCAAACTGGACTTTGTGCAGTGCCCAGGGGTTCCCCTCATCCTCTTCCTGTCATATTCATGCCCTATCCCCAGTTATATGGGAAATTCTGGCGCCAGCACCCCCTCCCATGGGTGCCCTTCCCCAGCCCGCAGTGACAGTGGCTCTTGTCTTCCCCAGTTGGACTTCTGGAGGGGCCCTGCCCAGCCAGGCTCCCCCATCGACGTCCGAGTGCCCTTCCCCAGCCTCCAGGCTGTTAAAGTCTTCCTGGAAGCCCATGGCATCAGATACAGGATCATGATCGAGGACGTGCAGTCGCTGCTAGACGAGGAGCAGGAGCAGATGTTCGCCTCCCAGAGCCGGGCCCGCAGCACCGACTCATTTAACTACGCCACCTACCACACCCTGGACGAGGTGAGGGGCCCCGGGAGGGCGCTGCCCCCCACGAGCGCCAAGCTCTTGGTCAGACCGGCAGATGGTGTCAGGGCCAGCCTGGAAGTGTGTGGATTCTGCCTCATCTCCACGCTGCCTGGAGGCTCGGGGTGGCAGCTCCTCCGCACTCAGAGCCCACAGCAGGCTTGCTCAGGGAGCTGCTAAGGGAGGCATCCAGGCTCCCCTCGGAAGCCACGAAGGCGGCCTTCCTTCCTCTGCCCCTTCAGATCTATGACTTCATGGACCTGCTGGTGGCCGAGCACCCGCAGCTTGTCAGCAAGCTCCAGATTGGCAGCAGCTATGAAGGCCGTCCCATCTACGTGCTGAAGGTAACAGGTGCCTGCCAGTGCTTGTACGTGGGCACTTCCGCAAGAATGGACGCCCGCATTTGTGAATAGGGCTCCCGGGGTGAGCCCAGGGTGACAGAAAACACACTGTTATACAGACTCCGTGTGTAGCACAGGTGTACACATACCTGTACACACAATTTAAACTTTTAGGTGACTCCCTGCTCCCAGTCAAGTGTCACATTGTGCAAAGTATCCCAGAGTTGGGTAGTCCAGATAAAATGCTCATGACCTTCGACAGAACTATGTGTGGGTCTGGGAACACGGTGGGGCCCGGAAGTCTGGCCAAGTCATATTTGCCCCATGCTACCCACTCCAGTATTCTTGGGCTTCCTTGGTGGCTCAGACGGTAAAGAATCCACCTGCAACGCGGGAGACCTGGGTTTGATTCCTGAGTCGGGAAGATCCCCTGGAAAAGGAAATGGCTTACCCACTCCAGTATACTGGCCTGGAGAGTTCCATGGACTGAGGAGCCTGGCAAGCTACAGTCCATGGCATCGCAAAGAGCTGGACACGACTGAGCGACTTTCACTTTCGCTTGAGCTGAGGGCAGGAAGCTAGGCTGTGCAGGATCCCTGTCCAGACCCACCTCTGCCTCCCACCTGAGTGACGGTCCCTCAGACGGAGTTTCAACCTGGGGTACAGAGACCAGACAGCCTAGGGTGCACTCCCTTTCCAGGGGATGAGATGGGGCCCCAGCTGAACTATTTCTTGCTCTTCTCATCCAGTTCAGCACTGGGGGAAGCAACCGTCCAGCCATCTGGATCGACTTAGGCATCCATTCCAGGGAGTGGATCACCCAGGCCACTGGGGTCTGGTTTGCAAAGAAGGTGAGCCTGGGGAGGTGAGGGTGCTCTCACCTGGCCCCTGCCTCCCATCCGGAAGCAGTGACCACAGAAGGAGGCTAAGGGCAGGCACCCATCGGTCCAGTGCAGCAGATGCCTGGCTTGGCCTGCTCTGCCCCTCTGCTCCCTAACACCGCCCTCCCCCCAACCCCAGTTCACAGAAGACTACGGCCAGGACCCGACTTTCACTGCCATTCTTGACAGCATGGACATATTCTTGGAGATTGTCACCAACCCTGATGGTTTTGTCTTCACTCACAGCCGGGTATAGCCCTTCTGTTCTTGGGGGAAGCGGGGCAAGCCTCTGTCCTCTGTCCCCCCAACAAGCTACTCTCCCCTAATCTCAGCCCCCAGAAGTTGAGGGAAGGACAAACCTTTTCTCCTTGACTAGGGATTCTTGACCTTGGCATTCTTGACAGTTTGGGCAGATAATTCTTGGTGTGTGTCCTGTGTAAACATCTTTCTGACCTCCTCAAGCCCCCAGATGAGATGACTGCAAACATCTCCAGCTTGTGGGGGACAGAACTGTCCCCGGTGGAGACATGCTCCCCAGAAATTATTTCCTGGTTCTCTTTTATTTCTATGGGACAACTTGCTACCAATCAGCTATGTATGGGGTTGGGGGAATGCCACATGCCTTCTTCACTTTCCACCAGTAGAACCCTCTGCCAAGTGCCATCTATCATCTCCTCCATCTTTCTTCAGCCAAGAGCCTCCTCTGCAGATCTTCCTCCCTGAAAACCAGCGGACAATGGTTTCTGATCCCCTACTGTGTCCGCACCCAGGCTCTGTGTTGATTGTGGCCCCTATTGGGTGGCTAACCATTCTCCTCTCTCAGAATCGATTGTGGCGCAAGACGCGATCTGTCACGAGCTCCCTCTGTGTTGGGGTGGACGCCAACCGGAACTGGGACGCCGGCTTTGGGAGTAAGGCCCAGTGTGGTTTTGGGGAGCAGGGGTGGGACCCCCAGAATGGTTTTTTACCATCCGTTGTTCTGTTGCCCCACCCGACTCCTGCCCCTGCCATGGGGGCATGTGGGGAATGCTGGCCCCTCCTCCAAGGTACTCAGTGAGGAAGGTGGCCTCTGAGACCTGCTTGTTCCTTGCCAGTAAAAGGAGAGCCTTCCCGATGGATCTGAGGTCTGAAGCCCATCAGGGGTTTTCTAGTATAACTTCAGCCCCTTCCTTCCGTGGTCACTGCACTGCAGGGAGCAGGCTCACACGGGGACCCTTCCTACCTCTCTGGGTGTGTTCTTGCTCTGTCCAAGTTTAGCTGGGGAGGGAGGCCCAGGACCCCCAGGTTATAAAAGGCCTCTCTGCCCTTTCCTTATCTGGGGTGGGGGTGAGGCCTCGTACATCTCACCTCCTGCAAAGACCAGAGGCCCCTGGAAACCAACTACTTGGGTGTAAAGAATGCCAGCTCTCCTCTCTCCCCTCCCACAGAAGCAGGAGCCAGCAGCAACCCCTGCTCGGAGACTTATCACGGCAAGTATGCCAATTCCGAAGTGGAGGTCAAGTCCATTGTGGACTTTGTGAAAGACCATGGGAACTTCAAGGCCTTCCTCTCCATCCACAGCTACTCCCAGCTCCTCCTCTATCCCTATGGCTACACAACACAATCAGTCTCTGACAAGAATGAGCTGGTATGTACCTGGTGCCTGCTTGTCCTCTCATCCCAAAGGCAGCTTTGGGCGGGCCCATCAAACCTGCTTAGTGAGGGCCTACACTGTGCCTAGCACCCCTTTCTCCCATGGACTCCTGACGGCTTGGGAAGACAAGCAAGGCCAATTAGACTCTCCGCCTGGGAAGCTGAGGCACAGAGTGCTTCGGTCACTCTTGTCACACGACAGAGCAAAGGGCAGGGCTGGACATTGAGCTAGTACAAGTTCACACTTGGAGCTGCAGAATGACCAAAGGGTGGCGAAGTACCAGCCAGACAGCCCACAAGCTCAGAATCATAGGGCTTCTGAGTTCCTGAGACTGACCCTGCAAGGCCCAGTGGGCTCCATGCTGTCTGCTGGGGGTGGGCTTCTGCAGGGCGTGTGCTCCTGGGTCACCCTGCCAGCCCCCAGGGGGATCTGGGGTTGCTGGCCGTGACAAGTCGTCCTGCTTGGCGTTTTCTCCAGAATCAGGTGGCTAAGTCTGCTGTTGAGGCCCTGAGCTCTCTGTATGGGACCAGCTATAAGTATGGCAGCATCATCACAACAATTTGTAAGTGTGCATGGTCTCGTGGGTGGTCCTGGGAGGAAGCTAGGTTGACTTTTCCTGCCTATGGGAGTGTCTCTCCCAGAGGAAGTAGCCAGGGGTACCCCAATGTGGGGAGCATGGGCAAGGAGAATGGCCCCGGCTGACTGTTGGCTTGGTGGGCAGAGGGCCCTTTCCTGATGTGAACTCTGCCTTCCTTGATACCTTCAGACAAACACTTCAGTTCCTCTGAGAACTCTTGTCCCCTTATCTTGGGGTTAAATCCAGCTTCATACATGGAGCAGGTAGAGAGTTCTGCTGGCCTTGTAGATCCCCCAAGAAATTCAACTTAAAAAATACTTCTCCTCCAATGCCCTTCTATTATAGAATATATCTTATCTTTTCTCAGCTTACTTATCCATGCAATGCATCAAATGGAATTAAGTCAACAAATGTTTATTGGATACCTATGATACACTAGGGCTTGTTTTGTGTGCTTGAGACACAGTTGGGAGTAAAATAAGCAGACTTCTATTCTAGTCAGGGACAGACCATTTATTCTAGACAATAAACACGAATAAGGAAATGATATGGTGTGTTAAGTGATCGATGCTAAGGAGAAAAGGAACTCCCAGGATAGGGTGAGGGGACTCAAGTAATGGGGGTGGAAGTGGGACCGAAGCATGAGCCTCAGTGAGAGCAAAATTTGGGCAAGTGTTGAAGGAAATGAGGGATGGAGCCAAGAGGCTGAGGAAGAGATTCTAGGCAGAGAAATCTTCTAGAACAAAGTCCCTACCACATGCTCTGGCTTGATGTACTTTGGGAACAGCAGGAAGAGCAGAGACTCACTGGCTGCAGCAGAGACAGGTGTGGGGTGGAGGAGGTTCTGTAGGACCCTGAGGGGATACAGCAAATTTGGGGTTCACTCTTCCAGGAAGAGTCCTAAAGAAGCAGAGCACAGGGGCACACTTCTGACTTCCTGCCCTGATTGCCCAGTTTTGGGGGGCAAGTGGGGTTGCAATCTCACCTCTGGCTGGCCTTGCTTTTGGACTGTTTGAAGTTTGTTTGGAGACTGTTTCAACCCTGAATGAAAAGGTTTTTGCTTTGTTCAGCGTGTTATGGGGTTCAGTTCTGATCTGGAGCCACCTCCTCCTCCCCAGCCCAGTTCCTCGGGAGCTTTGTTTATTTACTGCAGAGCTGTCTGCCAAAGACAGCCGAGGGCTCCTGCTATGACTCTGGCCCTTTGCACTTTGCCCCTGCAGAGCAGGACCCTGGGGGACAATCCTGGTTACCAATATGTGGGGGCTTGACCCAAGCCACTGTTAGACGGAGGCGGCTTTCAAAATCATGGGAGCTTCCTTGCACGCCCTAGTGAGAGGAAAACCATTGCTGGTCTGCCTCTCTGGCCCTCTTGGACTCCAGTCTTTCAGGGGAGCTTCTTGGGAGGAAGCCAGGCTGCTTGGTCAAGAGTGGGAAGGTAGCAGAGGCTGACTCCAGTCGACACTGCATGAGGCTTTCGGCTTGGGACCGTTAGCTTGGCCCACGCAAATATTTTCAAGTGAGTGACCTTGTTCTGCCGGTTCTGCTCCTGCCGCAGACCAAGCCAGTGGAGGCAGCATTGACTGGTCCTACAACCAAGGCATCAAGTACTCCTTCACCTTTGAACTCCGGGACACGGGGCGCTACGGCTTCCTGCTGCCAGCCTCCCAGATCATCCCCACGGCCCAGGAGACGTGGCTGGGGCTTCTGGCCATCATGGAGCACACGCTGAATAACCCTTACTGACCCAGCCCTCCAGCACTCTCCTCCTCCTCCTCTTCAGCCCCACCCAATCAACCGAATAAAGTCTGAGAGTACATGGAACAGAATGGACTCTCGTGTGGGGGTGCAGGTGGCATGCCTGCCTTTTCAAGCTGGGGCAGAAGTCATTTAGTTCCTGCAGATCGCAGTGGAAATGTGTGGGTGGCTGGACTAGATGACCCTTAAACTTCCCTGCATTCCAAGGTCCTGTGAAGTTGTATCCAAGTGGCATCTGTTTTAATGAGACCACCCTGAGCTCAGCTCGTCAGTGGGGTGATTTGTTCATACCTTAGGAGCAAGCAGCAGCCACAGCTGCTAACCAAATGCCCAGCACCCTGCCGTGGTAAGGAATTCAGCTTGTACAATAATCTAGCTAGTTGGATCCATTCATCTACAAAAGCAATAACCCTGAGTATGAAATAGAATAATCCTGGTGGTCACTGCTTTCCCAGATGGATGTCACAGTCAGGCAAAGCTTTCTATACAGCAAAATATGGTCTCCCACTCCTGAACTAAATTGGAATAAAACAACTGCATTAAACGGAATCATTTAAAGATAAAGAACAAACACCAATCCCAGGCATTTTTATTAATTGAAGTTTATCGCAAAGACTTTGCCTTTAGAGACAGAAGTAGTTTACTTCTCATGGCCACACGCTTTCTAGCATCTCCTAGTACACTGTCTGCGCCCCCTCTCCTCTCCCACCTACCGCCGCTCCTTACCATTTGCAAAATTTCTCAAACGGAAGACTCTCCTCTTGCTACATCACCTCCTCAGCTCCTAGAATCTGGCTTCCCTCCTTTGGCTTGGTGATTCTAGTGTCTGTGATATCACCCTAGTGGCTAGCACCACAAACATGTAGCATATATCTCAACTTTTTTTCAAAGCAAGAATCTATATTCGTTTCTTCCAGATCTCTTAAGGTGTGACTGTTGAGTAGGTAGTCAGTCCGAAGAAGTTACTGGGAAGTTGGGGTAGGGAGATGGCTCGGTAGCTCCCCAAACAGGGGAGCTGGGGTAAGGATGGCAGCCTTTCCCTGTATCAGCCAGACAAAGTACCACAATGCTTCCAACTCCAGTGACTTAAAAATTTGTGTCTTTTTCACATACAGTAGCCTGAAGTTCAACTGCTTTTTTTAAGGGCCCATTAGGGAATTTTCATCTTGGAGTTTTTAAAATAATTGTTGATATCCTAAAATTGAGGTATAGTTGATTTACAATATATATATGTTTCAGGTATGCAAAATAGGGATTAACAATTTTTATATATTATACACCATTCATTTTTTATTTTAATATGTTTTTGCTACCAAACATGCTGAAAAATAAAAAGGATGAGGCTGACTATACATATAGTACACATAAACTTACACATATATAAGTTTATGAGGCAAGGTGAAAGTGTAAATCAGTCTTTACAGAAAGATGATCTAAAGATTTTATAACCTTTCCTTCAGGTTATCTTTTGGGAAGCATTTCCCTTCAATTTATGTAGATAAGCTGAAACCCACTGTGATGGCTCAGCAAAAAAAAAAAAAAAAAAATTGGACAAGAAAAAAAAAAACTGATCTTACTGCTTAATACAGACTGATAAATGAATAAAAATATTACGTTAGCAAGATAGTGTATCCTCTTATTAAAACTGGATTACTTAGGGATCAATGGTGGAATTGCTTAATCTAAAATAAACTGTATTCCCTGATAGCAGAGGCCACCTGGTTTGGTATTCAGTCTGCAAAACCCTCAGAAGTACTTGACATACAGATACCCAATAAATATTTGTTGAACAAATGTTCTCCACATTTACTAGAAAACTTCTCATTTTTCTAGTCTGTATTGTGTAGGCTTGCAAGTTATTTTGAATTTCCCTGAGCTGCAGTTTAGAAAGTAATGCTCTGAACAAGTAAAAGTATTAAGAAAGCTGAAAAGACAAGAAGCACAGCACCAGAATGAAAATGCCACGAGGCCAGGAACTGTGCTGTTTTGCTCAACACTGGTTTCTAATGAATGGCCAAGTACATGACACGTATCATGCACTTAATAAATGCTTCTCAAATGGAGACATGGAAATTAATTTTAAAAAAATTTTAACTTTATACTTTGCAGATATATATTTTTATAAATCTATGGATTGAAAGTTTTTATTTTCTAAATTAAACAATGCTAAAAGAGAAATGATAAATTTAGAAACTAATACCACATATATGAAAAATTTTTAATAACCCTGAGAAGAAAAGAGCCTTTATAAGTAAAAGGAGTTAAAAAAAAAAGACAACATTTCAAAAGAAAAATAGAAGATTCCTTCCCCAAAGAAGAAATACAAAAAGTTGATAAATGAAGGATACTGATTCTCTGGGCAAATTTTTTTATACATTAAAGAAAAATATATTATTTTTTCCCCATCAGATAAAGAATAAAAAGAGTGACAATTCAGTATTATCAAGAGTATGAAGAAATAAGACCTGTCATATACTGCTGGTGGGAGGATAGATTTATACCACCTTCCCAGGGGGAATTTGGTGATATAAATAAAACATTTCAGCATATTGCTGCTTTGACTCAGTAAGTCCACTTGGAGGAATTCATTTTATTAAAAATTACCTGAGAAGTTCAAATAAACACAGGTACACATTGCAATAATAAAAACTTAAATAAAATAGAAAAGAACCTAGATAGATACCAGTATTAATATGGATATTACATGTTTACACAATGGAATATTGGGAAGCCGTTATAGTCTGTGATTGATATGGAAAAATGGTCACAATATACTGAGTGAAAGAAGCTGGTCACATGATGGAAATATGCTAAAATAGGATTGTGGTAATGCTTGCTCAACCCTGTAAATTTACTAAACTCCACTGAACTGTATCCTTCAAATGGGTGAATTTTATGGCATATGATTTGTATTTCCACAAAGTTTTTTAAAAAGCAGGCTATAATATAGTATCTGGAGTATGAATCTCACTTTTGTTTGGAAAAACATATACCCACTATGCCTGGAAGTAGATATTCTCCAATAATAATAATTGCGGTTACCCTGGTTGATGGTTTTTCCTCTTTACACTTTTCTGAGTTTCTTGCAATGAAAGAAGCTACTACAAACACACCAGATCATCTGTGGGTAACATTATCTAATATCAACTTATTATCAAAATTAAACTCTAAATGATCGTCTTAATTTGTGCCCAGATTCTTTTTCATAATTTGTCTAAACTCATTTCTTCTGCTGTCGCCCTGAACAAGGTAATTGTCTTACTTTTGGAAAAGTTTATATTCCAGATAGAGCTGGAAGTAAGTGCCCTACCAAGGGCAGGGTACCAACATCTCCTTGTTGGGGCCAGAGGTAGTGCAGATGACAAATCCCAGGAGCGCTTGCTGCTCACATTCAGTTCCTGCAGCAATCTGGGGAATTGATTAGGCTAATGCCTATTCTCCAGGACTTTTCAAAAATCTTTATTTTAAAATGAACTCATTTATTCCATTCTTCGATCCTTATCTATGGTTCTTAGTGTGGCCTGTGAAGCCATTGGTGGTCCATAAGAATCCTTTGGGTGGTCTTTTGAATTAACACTAAGATATGTATGTCTAGCGTTGGCCTGAAGTTAAAATTGAAATGTCACTGAATACAATCCAGATATGACCTCACCAGTTCCTCATCCAGTGCAGGGCTGTTCATCATCTCAGCGATTGTTTTGCAAGGACATGTGGGACTAGGTGGATTTGAAGATGCAGACGGATCCTTGTTCTAAGGACTCTAGGGTCAGAAACATCATTCTGTGAACACACTGAGACCCAGATGCTCCTTACAGGAAACTGATATGACCAACCAAAACATTCAAACTGGCCAGATGAAGGAAGAGCACTGAGAAAGAAGCACAGAACACCCGTCAAATCTGAAAAAGCAAAACTGTCAAAGGGTAATGAATTCTCTCCAAAGCTTTCAGGATCCATTTGGCAACTCAAACTGTGAGCATCATCTACCAACCCCAGAGACAAAGCGGCCAAATGTTTACTGCCAAACTAAAAGAAGAAAGTTAAGTCTTCTGTTTAACCACAGTGGTGTGTTTAGCTACATTTTTAGAGGAGTGCAGTGGAATGAGAGCTCTGCTCACACACGGACAGAGGCGCACAGGTTTGCTGCTTTTTCCTCCCATGAAGCTTAGGCCTGTGACCATGAGCCAATTCACACAATTTATGTCTCAGCCTACATCAGAAACATAGCCACAAAGGAAAGAGAAGATCGGACACAAATCATATCAATATAGTTTTACTGGAGAGTTCAACCATCAGGAAAACAGCCTACTTTCCCCCTACAATCTGTTGAAAAGCTTGTAACTCCCCTTCCCTAAGTGATACCTCGTTAGGGACACGCTGAGAACCAAAACAAATCTCAGAATCCCTGGGGCACCTGTCTTCAAGATAGGTCACCAGACACAGACAACGGTGGAATGGGGAAATTCATGGTCCCAGAAGCAGATGCTTCTGTCCCTGAACTCCCATTGCCCTTCGTGTAGGTAGAGGAGGAAGGCTTTCAGTGGCATCTCGGGTAACGGGGAAGGAAGGGAGGCCGACAGCCAAGGGGATGTTACATTTTTGTTGGTGAACCGGAGGTATGGCCAGAGAGAGCGTGCTGGGCCCACCCAGAGGGGGAAGCCCAGGGCAGAGCGGTTTTCTCAACCTTCCAGCTCAGTGACTCAAGGGCAAGTTGCTTAATTTCCACTCGACCCTCAGTCTCTTCACCTAAAAACGGGGGCGCCTACCTTGTAGGGATGTTGGGATGGTCAAATGAGTCAAAACATACAATGAAGACTCTAAGATTACTACCTAACACATAGTAGGCACCCCATAAATGTTTACAAGCATTAATACCTGGAAATCTTTAAGATTTGAAACAAAAGAGAAAGTAAAACCTGCTCTCAGATGGGGAGATGGTGTATAACCCACAGCTGATGAATTCTGAAGGCTATGCTGAGCCTGAGGGGACCATGGAAACAGACAGACTGTAGACAGCCAGGGTAACAATAAAGGTCCTCACAGCTTCCCGGGCACCTCCTGCAGAGGGTAATCTAAAATTCTCAGAGCTATGAATGCCTTGCCTACGAAAGTAGGACGTCCAAGGGAACAAGGGATAACAAACTTTCCAGGTCTCCAGAATGGCAGACCAGGGCTGAGTGGCTGCCACAGTGGGCTTTACATCTCAGACTTCAGTCTGGATGGATTTCTTTAGGTCATTTATGCACATACTCTTATTAAGGGTCACTGTCACGTAGTTGGTGATTTTTACCTTCTAGGAGCTTATAGTCAAAATAATTTTTAAAAATGTAGTCAGTCAGTCCGTAGTGAAGTGACCTCTGTTGCCATACATTTCACCAGGTGCCTCAGGATGCTGTGCATGTGAAGAGAATCTGAGTCTGCATTCGGAACAAAGAGGACCAGCATCAGAGAGTGAGACTGTAAGGGGATGGGGTGGCGGGGGAAGGAGGCAGTAGAGTTCTGTAAACACGTAAAATCACGCACTGAATCCCGTTCCGTCAGGATCCAGTGCTGACAAATTGCCGCCATTACACATTTCATGCTGTAACTGACCTGCGCGCCAGTTTAAGGACATGGCAATAGCAATCTCAATAATTACTGCAATTTTAGGGAAGTACTACTACCCAAATGTATTTTGATCACTTGGGAAGCACAATGTGTCCTATTTATTGTTTTTATAGGAAAAACATATTAATTTTAATCAAAAAAATAATTGAATAGAAGATAAGCATAGCATCATGCTCACATAAGCTGATGTAAAATACACATTTCTGATGTTTCTTGAAAAAAGAGAAAGGAGAGTATTATGGGAGTTACAACTTTGAAAGAACTGTGAAAAAATAAAAGCACATTATTGATACTGGGAGCATTTTAGAACTGGAGAAAGAAAGG
Source organism: Ovis aries (assembly GCF_016772045.2). NCBI lineage: Eukaryota > Metazoa > Chordata > Mammalia > Artiodactyla > Bovidae > Ovis > Ovis aries. The sequence goes on from NC_056057.1 coordinate 95,808,116, forward strand.
TTCTTAATGATTATCTTCAGGATAGAACAGGAAGGGAGTCATGGATTTAAATCCAGGTGGACAGAAATTAATTATCCCCCCTAAAAAAGTCAGAGAACATAAAAGACAGAATCTACAACGAATATATAACATGACAGAAACCAAAACCAACACAAGAAAAATTGCCTACATATTTCTTTCTAGCCCAGGACTCTGATTTCACTTATATTCCACAAGGGAATTAGAGAAAAGAAGGTTTTGTTTTGTTCTGTGTTCTTGGTGAGTAGCCTAAAGTCTTATGAATTTTTGTATAATCTCAATAGCACCACGGGAAAAATCCCTCAGCAACTAATGAACACTATTTGTTCTCTTTTAACTCTGACTTACACCCTAGTCCAATATGATTGTGCTAGTTCTGACTTTCTACTAAAGGCGAAAAATAAAATTACTTTTAGGCCATTTAAATCATTCTATGTCTTTCAGTAGACTAACCCTGACATGACAGCCCGAGATGTTCTTTTTGTTCTCGAATGAGTAATGTTGCCTTCTCCTCCCTCTCCACTTCTTGCTTTCATGCTTCCCTCCTTCCTCCCCTCCTTTCTTTCTTAAATACACATCCGTTTAGAGTACTGAACGTATTCATTAGACTTTGACCATCACTGTTGTTCAGAGAGAGGAGTAGTTGTACCTCGAGGAAGCATTTTCCATCTAGGGGGTCCTAAGTTCCCAGGCAAGAGCAGCTCGCCAGCCTCTGCCACACTGACGAGAGTCCCATGGTATTGTGTTTAAGGTGGCCATCAGTCCCTGCCGGGCATGGAGAGAAACCCAGACCTTCTGACTAGAGAGCTAAGGTCTCCTGCCCTAACTGGAATGACTTCCTGATTCATTTATACAAAGAAAATCTGCGTTCCTGGGAGATACAGCAAAAAGAAGTACACTTTCCAATCACCCCAGTCTCATGTGACGCCCCGCAGATAATCTCAACAGAGAGGGACAACGAAGTTGGCAGCCTTCAGCATATTAATAGCAACAACAAATTAGCAACTATGTATTTTAATCGTCAACATTCATAATTGCACAGAGTATCACAGATCACTTAAATAATACATGTCAGTTAATCTAATGAAGAAACTAGTAATGTAGAACATTCAGAGCAATACCGTGAGCATGTAAAAACTGTCTGCGAGTGACATTTCACACACAGAGTACAGAATGAGAACAGGTCTTTGAGGAGTAGTTATTTAAAACCCTTACCAACAGGCAAAGCATTATGGAGAAACACACATCAATATAGCCAACCTGCCAGATCTCTCCAGTAAATGCACAGCAATTCTAATAGATTCGGCTATGCTGGCTGTGCGCACATACACAGTCATTTCAAACACTCTGGTGTTGTGTGGTGATGGGAATGCAGAACAGGAGCAAAAGGGGCTACCACTTACTTGTAAAACTGAATCCAGTGGGGGAACTCTAGACTCCTGGCTAGTCAACTTGAAAATGGAATAAACAGAACTCTGTCACAGGGAAAAAAAAATTTTTTTCTTAAAAATGTATATGTGTCCAAAATGGCTGAAAATCTTGTCCACGCTAGGGGAAAGTTGAATGTGGAAAAATCTGCATTTAAAAAAATCTATGCTGTAAAGAAAATAAAAAGCCAGAGCATTTTGGCATTAGCAAAAGGCTGCACTTAGTTCTCAGGCAATAAATTTATGGGGAAACATGACAGGCTCCTCATTAAAGCTTTGTGTACGTTGGCTGAATTTTATACAAGATTCTTGAATCTTATGGAAAATTGGGCACGGCTTGACATCTGAACAATGTCCCTGGTTTGTTTGATTTCTAAAGCATCGGAAAATGTTGCACTTTGGAAATCAAGTAGAGAAGAATAAACACACTAAAATAGAACTGGGCTGAATCTGAAAGTTATTTTTCCATATGTCTCTATAAGATATTTATTACCTTTATTTTCCTACAAATACAGCTTTCCATGCTGGAAATACTGTGATACCTTTTTTTTGGTGGTGAGAAAAATAGTCCTGTTAAGACAAATCTTACCCAGCAGCAATAACCACCTAAGGATAGGCAATTTTCAGCTGGCTTTTCAGAGGCTGGTTGCCATGACAAAGAGCACAATTTATTCCTCAGTCCCTTATCACAACTACAGATCACAGACCATAAAAATTAACAAGCCTCTTTTTCCTTTTCCTGATGATTTCAGAGTTCCTCATCCTTACCTGAGGTCTTTTGTTCCCCCAATTAAATGGAATGAATGTCAGTCATCTAGCAATTCAATTAATGCCGATTCAAAATTCTGGCCAAACAAGAATCTATAATCACAACCTCCTAATCACAGCTCAGTCATGAGAATGAAAAGTAAGCAGGAAATTGCACTAATTACTCAATTAGACTAATACTGTATTTTTAAGCAAGGATTTAAGGGGTTGTCAGCTCTGACAAAGGGCTGTGGAGTCGTCCTCACCTTGTGTGCTGGTAGTGACCCAACCAAAGCCAGTGTTTTCAAGGGGCCATGATTTCTACCCATCTAATATGGATATGCCTGAGCTGGATAATGGAAATTTACAACTAATACGCCAACCAAAAATGAGGGGTGACTCCAGGGGGCTTCAATGAATGGCTTTCAACCCAGCCCTGTACTGTGGATAGGGCTTTCCCATGAGGGTGGCTGAGCACACAGCATCACCTGTGCTGGCCCCAGAACATCTTGTGAGGGGGAGCTTTGCACACACATGACAGCGGCTACTAAATCTTAACTGAGTAATGCTTATAGGTATCGGCTTCCAAACTCAAGACAGAACCTGTATCGGGTGGGTGCTGGGCAAAAGCTCCTCAGCCAAGCGGGTCCACACCTGATGGGGACCCTGGTGGCGGCTATGAATCATCCGCACCCCCAGGGGCAGCTTCTCAGGCTGCAAAGCCTACCTAGAGAACCTTCGTGAAACCAAGAACACTGAGTGAAAAAGAACTGGCTGGGAAGGACACACAGATGTGCCTGAAGTAGTTACAAAACAATGCAGGATACAGACCAAAACAAACTCGACCTTATTTTTTTAAAAATGAAAGCCTAAAAAAATTAAGACTGTTTTTTGCTACTCAGTTTCAGAGACTTAAATATCCTGTAAACAACAGGGAGGACACTAGAGCCTGTCATGCCTCTGGTTTTTGTAAAAATTCTTCCCAAGTTGGATGTGGGAAAGGAGCTAGAGACAGGAAGAGGACCTGACACACATGCTGAGGTCTTTGCAGCAGTTTCTGAAATGACCAACTTGGGGGCTGCTCGGGGCTCCAAAAGGAGAGAAAACATTTATTTGACTAAGGCAGACAAAGTCTTTTACTTCCAGGGTTTGCCTTGCAGGTGGCCACTGCCCAGTGAGCGGGGATTCTGGTGGCTGGCAGGACCCCCGACAGGCAGGTTCTGACCGCTGCGGGTGCCTGGAACCTTGGCATCTCTTCCAGAAGTGTTAGCTTGGCTCAGCCGGCCTGGAGGAAGCAAGAAAGCAGGGAGCAGAGCTGCAAAAATGATTGCAGAGACAATCTGCCAAGTATACTTTTAAACTAATGAAGTCTTATGCTACAAACCACTTTTAAGCTAATGAAGTTCTATTCAGCATCTACTTTAGGTTAAAACCTACTCTTGAGCCTTGAGATCAATTAGAAGGTGGGGAAGAGGGTAGGGATGAAAGGAAACCCAGATTGTTCTTTCCTTTCTCTCCATTATCCCAACCAACCTCGCCTTTCGTCAGTAGAGAAGGGAACAGGAATGATACAGGAGAAAGAGAAAGCACTGGGCCAAATGAAAGGCTGGAAGTGTAAGAAGCAGCAGCAGAAGGAAGCAAAGTTTTCCAAGAAGGAATCAAGGGCTTCCCTGGTGGCTCAGTGGTAAAGAATCCACTGGCCAATGCGGAGACCTGGGTTCAATCCCTGGGTTGGGAAGACCTTCTTGGAGAAGGGAATGGCAACCCACTCCAGTATTCTTGCTTGGAAAATCCCATGGACAGAGGAGCCTGTCAGGCTACAGTCCCTGGGAAGGCAAAAGAGTCAGACACGACTTAGCGACTAGACAACAAAAACAATGGTAATAATGAGGGGAAAGATGGAATGCTTTGTATTCCAAGAAGGAATCTGAATGCTTTAGGTTTGCCTCTCAACTCCGCCTAAGATACCCACTTTATTTGACTGAAAACTTCTCTTTCAGTTGTCTGTGTGCAATGCCTAATTCTTGCCATCATCTGGGAACACCTCCACTCACTCATTTTCCCTCTCCTCACAGAGCACCTGCATATTTCCCTCCCCCCCTGCAAATATTTTAAGAATCTGAATATAAGAGATCAAGCTTCTCATATAATGAGGTTGATGTTCAAAGCTGTAAATCTCAAGTTCTACAGAAACATTATTTCCAAAGGTCAAAATATCTTACTAGGATTGTCTGCAGGACCCTGGTCCTCTTCCAGGTAATATTCTATCTTCTTTAGGTCTTCCGGGGTAAATCTCCATTTATTCTCAGCTGGTAGGGGTGGCACTTTGGGACTGGATCGTTTCCGGGCAGAACCAGGAGGAAGGGCCTGCTGGCAAGATGCTGGCAGGGAACCTGTAATCAGTCCTTCTGGGAATTTCTGAGCTAAGACTTTTAGACCTAGGTATGGAAGATCATCAGAAAAAGCACTGTTAGCATGGTGAGGCCAAGGCAAACCTGGAAAGGAGCCCACATGTCTCCTCAACACAAGGACGGGAAATCTTTCTTAATTGCTTCACCATTAAGTAAATTACACCAGAAAATGTCCGTTGTTATGTGGGATTCTGAGAATTCCACCATAAATTGCTTTGCTCAAGTCTTCAGCACGAAGGCTTTCTTACAGAACCATAAAGCAACATCATTCTTTCAGGAATTAGAAACATGTGCTGATTGAGCTAAGGGAAGTTTCACATATCCTGACTCCCTTCCGCCAGCATGTTTTTTTTCTCTTTCCAGAATACTGAATTCTGAGCTCTGCAGGGGAGGGGAGGGGGGAAGCTCTAGGAGTGAAGCTGAAGGAGTGTGAGTCTAAGTATCTGCCTTTTAAGTCCTAAGCAGAACATAGCCCCTCACCTCCGGAAAGCATGAAGAGGTTCTCAAATCCCCTCTCGCACATGGTGGTGGCCGCCTGGCTGGCCAGCCTCTCGTCGTCGTCATACAGGATGATGATCTTGCCATGGGCATTTTTCTAACAGTCACATGAGTTAAGGTTTGACCACACTGAGCTAATGCTCCTAGACTATAAGAAATGCCGAAGGAAGGAAAGCAGTCAAGGTTTGCCTATCTTGAGTTCAGGGAGCACGGGATGACCCCTCTTCAGGGCATCCTGGATTTTTTTTCCTGTGCTGAAAACCAGCACAAGCTGGTATCCTTTCCGTGTGTGTGTGTGTGTGTGTGTGTGTGTGTGTGTGTGTGTATATATACATATATATATATATATATATATATCTCCAAGATGGCACTAGTTACATACTGTATACTCTTTGGCCCTTTCATCTGTACAGTCCTGGAGAGCAATTATTATAACCTCCATTTATAGATGAGGAAACATAAAAACTTTTGTGCCCAGTGTCCACTGCAGCCTTAGTTAGAACAGTAAAAAAGCGGTAATCACCTAAAAGTCCAGTCCTCCAGAGAGGAATGATTTAGTAAACTATAGTAAATCTAAAGATGAGATATTTTACTGCATCAAAAACAGAGTTTATAAAGAGCTTGTGTTAGTGTGGGGAAATTCACTGTAATAGGAAGTGGGGGAAGCAACTAAACACTAAATTATATATATAAGTATGACTTTCACTTTGTTAAAAAGACTACATAGAAGACCACCTGGAATAAAATACACAAAAGATACCGTAAGAGTTTGTTATTCAGTTGTGTGGTTATCGGAGACTTCAATTTTCTTTTTTATATATTTCAGTATTTAAATTTTCTATTTGTACAATTTTTATGAGCAAAGCAAATGAAAATTTTAAGAAGAAAAAAATTAAAATAGAAGGAAAAAATTCACTCCTTATATTTTACTTGGGGAAAATGGAAGAAAAAAAAAAGGTTTCTGGGGGAAAAAAATGTCTTAGGACTAAGTGTCAATAGATCCTAATGTTAATCTAACGTTTCTTGTCCAACTGCAGGACGGACTAGAAAGCAGCCTCAGCAGTAGCTAAGGATCCAAATTCTAAAATATGCTAAGTTAGCTAATTAGTATCAGTCAATTTGATTCTTACAACCCTTATACCACCCAACTCCTTAAAGTGCAACAAAGGATACATACTCAAGAATATCATTTGAGTAAGGGTTCATTGTTCTAGACAGAGTTGCAATTGGGTAACTGTAAGCTGCAAAGAGAAGAAAAAGCTTAGGAAGTTTGTAGTTCTCAGTACAACTTGGCCCCAATCCCTAGCTGGTTTAACATCTAAGAGTTAAACATATTTTCAAACTCACTAGTGATAAACCTAAATACTTCTGTGAAAGAGAAGAGAACAGGACACAGTGAATGACAGGAAGCACTGCTTCACTGTTTCTGACATTTAGCCCTGGGCCCCTGATCCCTCTGAGAATTTCCCCAGCCTCTCTTAGAACATGCGGTGGAGCCAACTCACAGGTTCCCAGAACCCATCTGGCTAGCACTGTGCTGACCACGGGGTGTGGGTCGAGCCTGCCTGGGCTCAGGACCGGGCTCTGTTCTTGGGAGTGAGACACTGAACAGCCTTTCTCTCTTACCTCCAACAATGTGGCACTGCTGGTAAGAGTCTCTATCTCGTACATCTAGCAGCAGGAAAGGGCAGTCGGGATAAGGTTTGTCTTTGGTATTGGGCTCTGTTTTCTTCACAAGCCCTTTGTCTAGATCCAGTTCCCCAACACCACTGATGACGCTGCAAGTGCAAAAGTAGGTCGGCAGACACTAGTCAGGGGTGGGTGGCTTAAAGGTCAAATGCGTTTCTTCAGAATGGCGACAAGAGTGCTCAATGTCTTTTCAAAAAACACTTCAAAGAAACAGGAAAATGGATATGGTGTCTCAGTTCTGTCTCTGAATGCAAGGTACTATGGATGGATCCTTATTCTATCACCCTGGACACCAAGGAAGGGATCCACTGTCCATACTCACCTTCAGAGAGTTCATGTTAGGTCATTAGCATGGCAGAGGGGGTAGAAACTGTAGGGCACATGCTGCCTCCAGCAACAAGGGCAGCATTCAGAGAAAGAAAGAGGTGAACAGTTAATCCAATGGAATTTTGATGAGTGTAAGAAAGCAGAGCAAAAGGAAAGAATAAGGTTGACAGGACAGGAAAACTGAAGACATTTCTATGTATATTATATGTAACATAAAGTAACAATGGTGTTTTAATATATTTCATATACTGTGACTTATCCAGTATGTCTTATACTCAGTGTCTTTAATAGTTATCTGTAGTCACTTAAATTTTTATAGCTTACGACGTTGAGGTTGAAGAGGCTTTTAAATTCTGTGGCATATGATAAGATGGTGGAAAAACTGCGATTAAAATGAGGAAGGTCTGTTTCTGACCCGTTTCTGAAGTCACAGAATTACCAAAATTGCTTGCCAGGTTAATATAGGCAAAATGTGGCATAAACATGAGTCGGAGAAAACATGCGTTATGAGCAAAATGGCAAGCAGTGAAATATCTGCATTGGGATAAGAAGATGATCACTTTTCTGGTAATATGAAGACACACATGCCAAACCACAGGTTGGTTAGTCTGTGGCAACAGCTCCTCTCCCATCACAGCAAGCCAAATTCTGCCTTTAAATCCAAAGAAAAGCTATAACTGTATGCCATGTGGTGCATATTTTATTTAACCAAAGAAGAAAAAACCTATGTCATATGAAACTACATCCTCATGGAAGCCTTGTTCATCTATCTTGTTTTGAATGCAATTTTAGAGTTCCTGGAACAGAAGTAGTTATGAAAATAATAGTAGTGCAATTGACAATAGCAATACTGTCTCCAGTAGAACTAGCCTGTCTGGTAGAACTGTTTTACCAGTAGAAGGGATGGATATATGCAGAAAATTAGTACCATCTTATAACCAACAGTGAATATAGGTGAGGAAGTACTGCATCGTGAAACTGCCACATGCATTTGAGAGTTGACATCAAGGCTGCTTTCACTCTCCTTTGCACCTATTTAATATCAGAGCACTATGTGTGGCACTCTATTTTTCTTCTGATTCTAGACAGGGTAATTATAAGCTGCAGCAGACAGAAAAGGAGAGGGGGGGAAATCATACTCTCTGAGTCAAAAGATAGTGGTTGTAAAACTGAGTCCTAATAGCAAACTTGCATATATGAAAGCTCAGAAGAAAGGGGTTGAGGAATGAAAATTAATGCTCTCCTATCAATATTAACTAAGAATGCTGTGAAAAGATTCAGGAGGTGGCATTTATATATAGAGAAAATCAAATGGCTGGGATGAAAATGTGGGATTTCACGACGCCAACCTGTTTCTAAGGTAATTAAGTCACTGACATGGTACATAGATTAATGAAGGTAAAATGCAGTGAAAACATGAATCTGATAAGAGCACCTCTGAAGAGTCGAGCGGCTAAAGTCCCCGGCTCCCTCACTGTTGATGAACTGTACGGGGCTTGGCGACTGCTCCCCAGGGCTCCCATTTCCGTTGGTCTTGGCAGTGATTTCAGCATCAGGCTCTGAAGTTGCAGAATCATTGTCTAAAATTTGCAAATGAATAAATAAATAAATTTAACCTCAGAATTTGTATTTACTTGTTAGGTATTTCCACTGAAAGTAGGTGGAGAAAAGGAACTCATATGATCATTATTAAATTGTTCTCTAAGTTCTAACATACAGATTCTCAAACCGTAGTCTGTGGACCCAGGAGTCTCAAAGACCCTTTTTCAGGGGATCTGAAAGGTGAAAACTATTTTCATAATACTACGATGTTCAGTTCAGTTCAGTTCAGTTCAGTTCAGTAGCTCAGTCGTGTCCGACTCTTCACGACCCCATGAATCTATTTGTCTTTTTTATCATGCTGATATTTGCATTGAGGGTAAACATGGCAGTAAGATAAAGTAGTAATCATCATTTTTATTAAATGTCCTCCTTAAATAACACACCTTTAAAATATTCTGTGTGATGAAATGGGGGAATCCACACACAACAAAGTTGCTACATACCAACATCCCATTGGTGCTTCAAGGGAAAGTATGCGTGGGATTTGTGCTGCTTTTGCCTTGAACTCCACTTTTATGTGGAAGAAAAACTGACATGAAAACTATAGTTATTTAGGCTTGTGCATTTGGCATATATTTTCTAAAAGATGATCTACGTGGATTTCTCATTTCAAGGAAAACAACCAATGGTATTTGTTGCAATGATTAAATTTTAAACAAAAATAGAATTTTGGAAACTATTTGCCACCAAGAGCTTGACTTCTTTACCATCTTAATGACTTTTTGATAAGGTGGGTGTTGAGGTCAATAAATGTGACTTTTTGATATTGTATAGTGAAATTTGTCAACATTTGGAAGATAACTCTTAACTCAGTGAAAGCAGTGAAAATGAAAGTCGCTCAGTCGTGTCCAACTCTTTGCGACCTCATGGTCTAGAATACTAGAGTGGGTAGCCTTTCCCTTACCAGGGGATCTTCCCAACCCAGGGACTGAACCCAGGTCTCCTGCATTGCAGGTGGATTTTTTACCAGCTGAGCCACAAGGGAAGCCCAAGAATACTGGAGTGGGTAGCCTATCCCTTCTCCAGGGGATCTTCCTGACCCAAGAATCAAACAGGGGTCTCCTGCATTGCAGGCGAATTCTTTACCAACTGAGATATCAGGGAAGCCCTCATCAGTATTTTCCAAATGACCAATGAATGATGTTATAAAATTACGTATGAGTAAAAAATACATTCAGAGTTCAAAACAGACCGATGGGTTCAATGTAACAGGGTATGAAAAGTTCATTGATATGGTTTCAGATTCCATACTACAACCAACCTTTAAGAAGGTACCAGCTATCAAGTTTTGATGTAGTGTCAAAAAAAAAAAAAAATCCATATTAGATGAAAGGGCTATTAAAATGTTCTTCCTTTTTTCAATTACAGATCTGGGTGAGGCCAGAGTTTCTTCAGGTTACTTCAGCCCAAAGAGCATATTGCAACAGACTGAATGCAGAAGGCATGAGATATTAGCTGTCTTCTGTTGAATCAGACATTAACAAGACTTACAAAGAGTGTGAAACAATGTTATGCTTCATATTATTTTGTTTTGGTGACACAGCTATTTTGCATAAAAATACATTATTTAGGTTTGCAATGGGTTTAGTATTATTATTTTTAAGGTAAATAGCAAATAAATATTCTTAAAATTCTATTTAAATTTTTAATATCTCAAGTATTAATAGACATAATTCACAAAAACCAAAACTCTTTGAGGTCGTCAAAAATTAAGGTGTGAGAATTTGCTGTTCTAACCAGTATAATGAGAAAATAAATAGAAATAAGAAGTGTAGTTATTAAAGAGAATATCAAATTTTAATTTGCGTATGATATACCTAGAAAATTTAAGAGAATCCTATGAAAATAAGGAAAATATTCATAAATATGTTAGATTTTAAAATTAATATAGATTGTAAGGTTAATTTAAAAAATAAGCTATTTATAAAATAAATAAATACTGACAATCAAAATATTTTTTCTATATACCAATAAGAAAATAACATGAAGAACATCTCATTTATGATAACAGCTAGTTACAAAATATACCCTCTTAGAAAATTAACCTATTAAAGAATGTAAAGGCCCTATGAAAACTGATAAGTGCTTTACAGGTCTTATAAAAATTTTACTTAGGGACATTAAAGAAGACCTGGATGAAGAGAGAGTGACATATTGTGCATATTCCTGACTTAGCGATTAAAGTGAAATGATGTTAATCCTTTCCTATTTAATTTTCAGCCTTAAAACAAATCCCAATGGACTTTTTTTTTTTTTTTAAAAAGCTTAAAAGGATTTTAAAGATGAGAAGAAAAAAGATATATGTATACGTAATTTGGAGAACCTGCCTTTTCAAGTAAGTCACATATACTGAAAAGGTAAAGGATCAAAACAGTGCAGTAGCACAATGGAAAATTACAAAGAACACAGAAACAAATCCTAGGAGATATATGTGTAAATAAATCTAATGTATATTAAAGGCACAAAAACCAGTAGGTAAAGGGAGAACTATTAAATAAAGAGTGCTGGGATAATCTGTCAACTATTTTAAAAAAAGCAAACTTAGATAACCTCTTCTTATTTTGGATTTTATGACTCTAAAGCACTAAAATGAAAATACAACAGGCTAATAGATTTAATCATGAAAAAATGCAAACCTCAAATATGTCAAAAGTCAACACAAAGAAAATCAAAAATCACAAATTAGGGGAAAAAATCCATGACATACGTAAGTGAGAAAAGGTTAATATACTTAGTTCATTAATATTTTAAAACTAGTTCTTTAGTAGAAAAAAGAGTGTATGCACAAAATAAAAATGTAATCAAGATAAAACTGTTAACATGGAAAGGAAGCCTTCTTTGCACTCCAGAACTGCAGGCCGTCAGGCCCCTTCACCCAAGCGAACTACCTTTAAATATTTGTCTCCTTCCAAAAATGAAACAACTACATATTTTATATATACTTATTTCCCCCCTTCTTACATATCCAGAAAGATGCTATTCATACTGCTCTACACTATGGTTTATTGTTTACTTTTTTCTTTTAACTTAATAATATCAAGTAAAGGTTTTTCTCATTTATTTTCAAGGCTATATTGGTTTCCAATGAATAAAGAGATCATAATCATTTAAAGATTTTACAAATCAGTAAGTAAAAGATGAACATTCTATTAGAAAAAAGCAAGAAAAGACATGCCCTCAAAAGAAGGAATATCTATGACTAACAAACACAGATATGTATGCCAAGGCTCAATCTCGTTTTCAGATAAATTAAAAATAAAACTGCTATATACCATTTTTCATCCATCAAACTGGGAAACATTCACAAAAGTGAGAACTGTTCAGCACTGGCTGGTATGGGGAGAAATGGGTCCTCTTATTTGTTTGGTGGGAATACATTATCTTTCTGGAGATAATGTGGAATCAGCACCGAGCATCTTACAATGGTTCCACCCTTTGACCATCTGCAGCAGTTTATCTTCAGGAAATAAGTCAGAACCATACAAAAATTTATGTATTTACATTACAACATTCTCTCATAAAAATGAAAAATCAGAAAAACATTAATGGCCAACAATAGGAGAATAATTAAATAAATCATGGCATATCTAAAGGGTGGACATTATATGACAACACAGCCTTTACAAATTGAGCTTTTGAAATCTACTTAATGACTTAGCAAAGTTTTCATGATAAAATGTTCAATGAAAACAGCATAATACAAAACTATATAGAACAGTACGGATTTGGGTGGGGAAAACAGACCAAAATGTTAATAGGGTTTATTAGTTATTTTAATTTTCTTTTTTATATATTTTTAAACAGGTTTCTGATTTTCTAGAAATATATTTTAAAGCAGGGAAAAAAGAAATATTATAAAAGGAGTTTTTTTTTATCCCTTCAAAAACAGCCAATGTGTATACAGATACAATCTGTTCTACAGGCATTCCTGAGTGAGTTATTATTCTGTATAGAGCACTAAAAACACTAATATTACTCACACATTATGGTGTCCTACTTTACAAGAGCCTATTTTGCTCTGCAAATTTATCTCAGAAGAGAAAATTGCATGTGCCCATATGTCCTGGTGTTGCAATCTCGACAATGAATTAAAGGACAAAATCCAGGTACTTTATAATAACCAGGTTAAAACTGGGAGTACTCGAATGAGGAGACTCAATTATCTCTATTACAAAGAGCCCTTATTTCTCTGCAGTGTGAGAGGCATCCGTCAAAAGATAAATTCCTATCTTTTTTAGATTCTCTTTATCCTCCCTAACAAAAACAAGCCCAGGGAAATGACAGTTGAGTTGTACAAACCCGGTGTTCAGACTTCCTGAGAAACTTGTCTTGAAATCAGAAGTCAAATTCCTGGCCTCCATCAACCTTAACAAAACACATCCCCCTTCAACAAGCAGCTGCACATTGACAGCTGAGGACTTCAGGATGAATAAAGACCTTGGCTCTGTGGATTCTTTTCATGATAGTACACCTAAGAGGCTTTCTTTTCAACTTGGTATTTAAGAAGGGAGATCTGGTGCCTATCTTGCTAGCTTTATCTCATAACCCTCCCTTAGACCCCAGCCAGACTGGGCCATGTGACTCCCCAAACACGCTTGGACTTCTCCGTGCCTTCGCTCAGGCTGCTCCTCAGCCTGAGACAGTCTCACCCTTCACTTGCACCTGTTGAGATTCCACGCCCTGAAGGCCACGGTGTGCACGTGCACACATGTATTGGGGAGGAAAATAATAACAGAAAGACAGGTTACTCATACTTCAGAAATTCATATGACTCCATGTAAGCAGAGCTGTGTCTTTTTCATCTTTGTAGTCTCATAGCACCTAACTCTGTGGCCTGTACATATACAGAGAGCAGTAAAAATATTTGTTTAAAAAATTAATTAGTATATTAAACACATTTAAAACATTTAAGGCTAAAAATGTTACAACCAGTAAACCAGACAGCTTTTTTTTTTTTAAAGAAATAAGAATTAGCAAAGCACCAGATAGCATTTCTCAGAGAGTCACAATCTAATTACAGACAGATACATCAAAGTCCCTGTGAACACAATAGCACAGGATCCCACAGTCAAATGGTCAATTTGTCATTTTCCCCAAATCCTCAATTCTCATTACCTTCTAGCCTTTGAATCTCCTCAGCTGTCACTTCCAGTGTTTGATCAGATAGGGACGCAACCTGGATGGCCTGATAGGAAACAGAATGAAATGTGTAGATGTGTGTATGTTTGTCTTTAAACAGAGGCAATTCTGTTTTTAACAGAAGACGAGGAAATATCAGACATCAAAGATCTCCTGTTTTAAGAAACTGTCAGTGTCCCAGGTTGAAGACTAAATCTCAGGTCTTCTTACTTTGACGGCAGTAATTACATTTTCTTTATTCCAGAAGAAAAAACTTGTTTAAAACATTACATGATAAACTTAAAAGACCAAAACGATAATTTTGGACAAGAAACATAAATACGAGTTTAAAACTGCCTTCATGTATATTCTAGTTTCAATATAACATGCTATTTCTTAAAAAATGCATAACAGCATTGTATTAGCAATTATTCAATGAAGAAATAAATGTAATTATGGCTATATTGATTATAATGTTGTACACCCAATACATCGTTTTTAAAGTACTTTTGTGTTGTGGGAAGTGATAAAGTAGGAGATTGTAATTAATATGCACATACTACTATATATAAAATAGATAATTAACAAGGACCTACTGTATAGCACAGGGAACTCAATATTCTATAATAACTTATATGAGAAAAGAATCTGAAAAAGAATATATATACATATAATAACTGATTCACTGTGCTGTACACCTGAAACTAACACAACATTATAAATCAACTATACTCCAATAAACATTTAAAAAATAGTACGTAGAATTCAAATTAAAAAATAAATAAATCACTTTTCACAACTTAGCTCATTAGACTAACATCCATCTTGAGTTGTACATCACTGGAACCCTTGTTTGGGGGCCAGAGAGACATTTTGTCCATAATTTTCAAATGAAAGAAGAAAGTGACTTTACTAAAGTAACAAAATAGCCCATGGCAGAAAGACTTGTAAAAAGAGTACAGTCATAGATGGGATATTACCTGCTTTCCACAGAGAAATATGTCCAAGCAATAAAGAACCCAGAATTCTAGGTTCTTATTATTAAGATAAATTGACAAGGAAAAGTAAAACTTAAACTACAAATTTGATGATTAAAAAGTAGAATTTATATTTTACTGTATAAAATTCTTTTCAAAGAAAAAAGTTTCATACCAATTAGCCCTCTCATAGGTGAAATATAAAGAAGCAGATGAAAACCCTCAGCAAACATTACTCAGAGTTGAATTTAGAAATATAGAAAGTAGCACAAATTAGATAGTCTTTATTCCAATGGAAGATCATTAAACTTACCAGCTGGGCAAAAGTTGTTACTTTCAGTCTCTTGAAAAGCTCATCTTTTTTGTATCTATAATCTGCAAAGCAGAACGGGACAAATATTTTTCCAGGTTTATTTTGCTTTCTTGGAGGTATTAATTCTTTCTAGTCATCAAGAAACTTCATCAAGAAATGTACCCCAAAATGGTATATTTTTCCAGTTATTTGCATGTATTTCCTTGCATTACCTCATTTGATCCTCATGATAGCTTCAGAATTAAATGTGGCAGGTGTTGTATCATTTTTGTCTGGCCAGGAGAAGCCTCCAGCTGAAACTCTAAGCTACCTTTTTGGGTCCAGCGATTTGACCTCTTCCCTTTATTTTTATTGGTCTACAGTTATCCTTACTATGCTGTCTCTACTTTGACCCCACTGTATTGCATACATTTTTGTAAGTCCTTCTCAGAACAAGCAGGGGATAAACATCTTAATTTTACAAATGAGGACAGAGACCCAGAGAAGCTGAAGTGCTCTAGGTCAAGAGCTGGTAAGACATTTATACCCTACTATTTTATCTCTGTCCTAGAAAGAGAATAATTATTCCTGAGGAATAATTATGCTAGAAACAGAGGACGACCTTTTTTTCCTGGAGTACAATACTGGGCACAAACTTATGACTGGTCCTGATAATCTCTTATATCAATTTTCCTTCAACTTTACTTCAGTAAAAATCAACTTACTGCAGTTTTGCAACAGGAAAAAGTTATGGAGATCTATTGTACAACAAAGTAAATATACTTAGCAGTAGTGAACTGTACACTGAAAAGTTTATAATGAAAGATTTATAATGGTAAATCTTGTATTGTGGGTTTTTTTAAAAGCAAAATTAGAAAAAAAAGAAAAATCAACTGAAAACATCAATATTTACTCAGTGCTATCTTTACAATTCTGAGACATAACTCAAACTTTTTCATTTGTTTGTGTTAATAATTCTTCACATATTAAACAGTTTTAAGAAATACAGCCAATCTCACTTTATTATTTGTCCCATAGAGGCATGTTAAAAGCTGGCCTCCCTAAACTTTTCTGAAGAAGACTTGCCAATTCTGAAGAGTTTCCAGCATTGAACTCCTGCCCACCCCTACTCTTCACTCTTCTAGTTTATATATTGACATCCTTGACTCCTTAAATACTACCTCATTATTTCAGAATTACTAAAGGTTAGCTGGATAATTACTTTAGTCTCATAAACAAAGAATCCTAACAAGGAAAGGATTAAAGGTACTTAATATTATTTACTTGGTTATACTAATCATTCCCATGAATTTTTCAAAAAACCAGCACAGACCAGAGAGCTACTTTGGAGGATAATGTGAGCATGATTTACCAAACACCTTGAAGCTCAGAGTTGGGAAATGATATTATCTTAAAAACATGCCTTCTCTAAGTACCTCAAGACTCTTTCTGACGAGGAACTAAAGCTTCTCTGTTCTAAAATGTCCTAAAGATAGCAATTTGGCTAAAAATTGATCTTTCTTCCAGGAAATTCTTAAAACAGTTTCTTCTAGATACAAGATAACAAACCTAGACGCAAAGTAGCTTCTAAAACACATCAGGATGCAGACCCGAATAAGCTGAGCAGAAGCTTTAGAAAGTGCAACTCAACTATAGTATTTCTCCCAGTTGCCACCAACTTGCCCACCCAAAGTCATTTATGTAAATCAAAATGGCAATAAGTCAGCCAAAGAAAATAGTCAATAGCTTTCAAAGTAGTTTGCACTGTGGCATTTATCCATTGCTATTCTTTTGGTATAGTTAACATAGTTGGAAATACTACTCTAGTTCTTCACATTCTATGTACAAAATACACACATTAAAATCCTCTTTAAATAGAAATCACCTTAAATAAGAAAACAGCCACTGCTGTTTTCTAATGATCGGCATTTCCAGCATCCTCTCATAAGCACTAGAAATTGCACTGCACATTTGAATCTGAACTCTACATACCTGGTTCTGGTTTAGAAGGACAGCCATCATGAGGACTTTCTGACATTATTACTCAGATAAAAGATTAAGCTAGACGTTTTACAGCAAGTCTTAAATTTTATAAAAAGGATAACTTGGAAAGCTCTGTCAGTCTGTCCTTGCAAGGGCGAACAGAGCTTTAAGAATGGAGCTTCTGCTACTGTAGCTTCTCCCGGACTCTATAATGGAGACAAACAATCCTAGTTTCAGAAATGTTATCAAGTTTTGCTTCTCCGGTAAGTCTGGAGTCTAAGTGTGTCTCTCTCGAGTTACTGGAAGGACAGAGACCTAACTATCTAGGACGCTTCACACCGGGTCCAACCAGTGTCATCTAACCACCAGAAGCCAAGAATGGGCTTTGTGAATGGTCAATAGACACAGGGTGTCTATTTTCCCCAGGCAGAGTTGAAAGAATATTCAGATCACAAAGGAATTCTGCGTTTTCAGGGTTCTGTTAAATCGCGTTATTAGCAAAGGGAAGTGGGCTCACAGTGGAAGACAAATCAAAGGAAGTAACAGGACAAGGTTTGTGATTTCACAGAAAGACATGGCATCTAAGGTAATCTGAGGAAAGAGATGGGTTTAGGGTGTCACAGAACAAGGCAACATTCTCCTCCTTCTGACCCAAAAGAATACCTACAACAGAAGATGGGAAAAGAAAAGGGAATATTTTCCAAGATGTAGATCCCAAACCAGAACCTGAAGTAATTCTAGCTGGAGTATCAGCACAAAGTGTGTGAAACAAGGTGAGTGGAACCTCCTATCTTACTAAAAGGAAGCCCACAACCTCTGAAGAGGGAAGGTGAAGTACGCATTTTCAAGGACTCTAACCCACAGGTATTTCTTTTGGGAGATAAGTTCCATTTAAAGTTTATATATCCCAGAAACCACATTGTGCTTTAATGAGGAATATTTTAAACAGGGTTTCAGCAAGCTGGGTGGAATGGGACAATTTTTATATGGGACAAATTTTGGTGTGGATGGGTCAGTTTACACTCGGCTACCTATGCTTAGGAGGTGAAAAAGGCTACAAACCAGAACAGAAGCAGGCCAGTTGAATTTTGCTCACAGTGAATGAATTAAGGATGACAACAATAAAGTTTAGGTGAGTAAACAAGATTTTTTTCATAGTTTAAAAATTTAATATACACATATGTATGTATGTAAAGTGGAATATTTTACAGATATATAACATTTTAAATATATAGCATAAATGTATAAAGTATAAAATATATAAGAAAAAAAGGATACTGTGACATTACACATTAAAAAACAAATGTCTATAGCATCAGTCGTTATAGCTGAATGTAGCGAAAAAGAGATTCAGCATGGAGCTGCTCCTGAGTCCACGTCTATTGTCTGGGGTTTCTCAATACTGCAGCAATTCAAAAGGAACAGGAACATTATCATTTAAATTAAAATGATATGCAAAAACAAAAGTTCTGGTGAATTCTGGATTTGTAATATTTTCTTCCCAGAAGGTATATTCTACCAGAGCCAGGTCTTGAACTGCTACCAGTCAGAGCGCCTCTCTGCCGCCATTAGCTCAATACTGCCCTAACACTGGGTTCTCCTACTGAAGCTATGAGCAAATCCATCTTAGAAAACAGATGTCCCTGCTTCTCTGATTCTGGCCATGATGTGTACATTTTACATCTGTTTTGGACACAGATTGAAAAATTATGATTTTGTGCAAGTGCAGTGCACTCAGTGACTAGAAGCATATCTTTGCCGAAGATTAGTTTTTTAAAAGGATGTGCATGAAATATGATTTTTAATTAAAAGAAAGCTGACTGCAATGAATTTATAATGCATAACACCACTTTAAGAATAAGCTCTTTCTCACACCTCTAAGTCTTTCATGAATACTGTCGAATTTATACTAAAAAGAATGCTATGAAATAAGATATTATTACTCCTATCTCAGGTACAGAGAAAATAAGAAAATAGGAAAGATTAAGTACCTTGAATACAGATTATAAAGACTGCAGTACAATGAAGCTAGAAGCTGGGGTTCTCACTGCTTAACTAGAGATTATTTCATAGTCCAACGTTATTATCTCCCATGGGATTTAAGGCGGGCAGAACTCAGACCCAAAGACCACAACCTCAGCAGCTGACCCGATGGTACAGTGTTTCCCACATCCTTCAAGGCATCTGCCATGCTCACCTGACTCCCATAGCTTTGTATGCGAGTCACCTGTAGAGTATGGTTAGGATTGTTAATAACCAACTTACAGAGCCACTATAGGGTTCCATTACCCCACACCATAAATAGCGTTACTCACTTTTTTTGATCTCTTCTAGCTTCTCAATGTACTTAGTCATACTGTTACCTAAAAAGAGAAGGATTTTAAATATGCTTTTAATGGAAGAAAATGACGTCTGAGCCTTCCCATCCTGTTTTTACAGAACTGCAGTAGACAAATGGATCAGACATAGTAAATAGTCTTTAGGATTATACGGCATTATTAAAAGATAAGGAATCCAGGGAAATGTTTTGGTCAAATGTGTTAAGCTGAGGTGCACACCCAATAAACATTAAGAAGTCCCCACAGGCGCTACAAATGATCACTTTATGTAATTTCTTTTCTTTCCGAGTTAAGCCTTTCATCCTCCATTTATTTGCCCCATAAGCTTTTTTCGTGGGGAAGGTGTGCAGAAGAAGAGAAAGAAACAACAACCTCTGAATGTCTAAAATGAGCTGCTGTGCCCAGCCAAGTAACCCTTTCCTCTTCACTGAATCTTTGTGGTTTCCTTCTCTTCCCTGAACTTGGTCTTCCACTATTCATGCTGATACTGCAGTCTGAACTAGACCACACAGTCTGTATACCAGTATTCACCATGGATTTGATTTGCTGAGAAATCACAGCAGATCCTCAGCACTGTGGGGAGTCCTCCACCCTCATGTTTTATGGCCTGGTTCTATAACACTAGGTTCTAGCCAAGGTGGTTTGGAGAGTTTTCATGCATTAAAACTGGGCCAGGATCCTTATGGTTTCCGAATGAACTAAAGTCTGGTTCTCAAGCCAGGGGCTATTATTTTTTTACCGAGCATGCTTCAATTTGATTCAATTCAGCACAGCAAGCTCTATCTGGCACCTCACATGTATAGCAAAAAAAAAAGGAAAACATTAAAAATAATTTTTCATTTCTAAAACTGTGCTCCTAACTTTTAAGCCTTGAGAGCAACTAGTCAGTTTCAGTCACAAACTTTGGGTAAAAGAAATGCTTCCGATTAATGGTATAAGCACTGTTCTGAACTTTTCTTCATGTGTAGGTGACAAGCAGAGAAAGAAAATTATTTCTCTGAAACCCAAAGCACATTTTCAAAAAACAACTTACATCACTTGTTATTACTAAATCTATACCATCATGGAATAAAATTTCACTGAGTTAGAATATTCTTTTTTCATCTGACAACACACAGTCCCCAGATCAGAACCGAAGAGCAGGACTGATTCAGTGTAGTCCTGAACCCAGACTGTATCCTTCCAAAAGCTCAGAGAGACGTGACAGTAGTAGGGCTGCTCAGAAGGCCTGAGGCTTCTCAAGACAGACACTGAGAACACCTCAGAAGAGATCCAGAAAGGACCAAAGACCAAGGCTGGAATCAAATATAATCTTTTCTAGGTTCTTCAGGCTGGAATGAACCTGAGATGTTGACCAGATCTCCACAGTGGAAACCGTGAATCCTTCCCAGATTCACAGCCTCTCCTGTGCAAGTCCGCACTTGGGCAGGAACCCAACTGGTCAGTACTTAGGTTAGAAGACAGGGCAAATGGCATGCTCTTCACTGTCCCACAGTCTTATTCTTAAACGACTTTATAGGAGCACGTTCCTGGGCCCATTACAGTGCCAGGCTGTTGATGTGGCAGTTAGTTTCTTTTTGCTGGAGAAGCTTCAGGTCTCCTTCCAGAATTGTCGAAAAATTGAGGTACAAAAGGTCCACTGACTTGTCCGGAGAGAGCAAGTTAGTAACTAAGTCGAGATTAGTATTCCCAACCTCCTGGTTTCTAACATGGCTCGTAGAGACACACTGATTCTCTAGCTGTGCTGTTTTAAAAACATGATTTCACTGTGAGGTAAATATGTAGGAAGTGTTACTTTCTTCATAGTAGCAGGTGGGAACCATTTCATGCTCTCAAATTCCCTGAGGCATGCTATGCATGGGAAACAATAGCCAACCTTATCATATAGTCTCTATTATTAAAACACTGCATTTCCAGTCTATAGCAGTTTCTACTAACAATGTGTCTAAAATCCATTTCTCAGTCAGTTAACAACATTTTCAGAATATTTACACAGCACTTCATCTTTGTACCAGCAGAGCCTCACAATGACCCTGTGAGGTATGTTTTCATTCCTACTGATTATTTTTTCCACTAAAGGAGAAGACAGAGAAGCAAAGTCTTTTGCAGAGGTGTACAAATACTTGGCAAAATTAGGAATAAATCTAAGAGTGCTATTGATAAGAAGCTTTTTTCATTATGGCTATTCATTCTCTTCTGTAGGGGGGAAATAAAAGAAAATGGAAGATTTCTGCATTGCTTCAACTGGAGAAATGACTAACCAACACAAAAGAAATCCCTAAAAATGATTTTAGAAAATATGAAAAGTAGTATTTTTACCCCACGTCATGTACTGCTTGTATCTTAACTAAGCAGCTCACCTTACTGGATCTAATTTCATCTGAAAACAGCTTTTTGACTACCTTTTAAAAAGAATACAAATGAATCAATTCTATAATTGACTTATCTATAAACACATTTTTATTTTATACAAAAGTAAGGAGGCTAAAAGACTATCAACAGAATAATTTTTTAATTGAAATTACACATTACTGCCAGATAAATTTTCCTAGACAAGACTTTGATTAAAAAAGAAAGTCAGTGGCTCCCCACTGCTTGCTGACTGAAGTTTAAACTCCTTGCTGTACTACTGAAGGCGCCAACGTCTTACCTACCTCTTCAATCTTGCCTTAATTACTAAACTTGACAAACTCTCTGTGAGTCTTTGGCTCTCTAACATGTCACCTTGCCCACATAATCATAATAGCTCACCCAGCTGGAAGTGACCTTTCCCTCCTCTGAACTTCTACAGCACTCAGCTTACCACTCACAAGGCATTTATCATTGTACTGCCTTATTTGTGTGTAAGTCTTATCTATCTTATTATACTGAAAGCCCCAAATAACTATTTACACACACATAGACAGATGCACACATGCACAGAATATCTTCATCCTTTCCACTGTCTAGGGTTGGAGGCACTCAAAAATACTTGCTAAATGAGAAATACTATGAGATCTACTGGCTGAAGAATCCTTATAATGGATCATATTATAATGTAAATAATCATACCCCAATTTGCTTTGAGTTTTTGGATGCCTGATTTTCTCTAAGCTATACACAACTTTATTTATATACAGTACATATATGTTACATACTACTTAAATGACCTATATTGTTTCAGGACTCAGGTAATAGAAATGTATACGGTGATATTTAGCCTCTACTTAGTTTATAATTTAAGTTGCAAAAAAAAGATATATAAAAAGGTTTTACAAGTGGAATCAAGAGAAAGAGACAACTCAACTATATTGATATTGCTAAGCAAAGATACAGCATAATCAACGAACTGAGGGGTTCATTCATTAGAGTTTTTCCTTTGTTTTCCTATAATGTAATAACCTTATTTGTACTGAGCCAGTAAGAAAAGCAAGTGATTTTGAGCAGCAGTAATCTAAAGTGGTTAAGATTTATAAGGCAGGAACTCAGTTGCTAAGAGACAATTCCACTGCTTTATTTTTCTTCAATATTTCCCTCCTCTATGGAGAAGTTCTTTTGGCTCGGAAGGAGCAGAAAGCGTGAAAAGAGGCACAGAGGTCCTTTGTTAATCTCAATAAGTTACACGAGTGCATAGTGCTTTCTGGTTTGTAAAAGGCTTTCACATACATTTCTTCCTTTGGCATAAGAAACAGAATTAAATACCAAGTAAAGATGAAGAGTACCTAGTCTGTAATGAGTTTCAGTGCTTAGGATCAAGGCTATTAGCAGATATTCAGGAAAAGTAAAGACTAAGAAGAAAAAAAGAAAATGACTAGTTTGTATGGAGATAAGAAAAGTAAGATGAATTTTTAAAAAATTAAAAATAGCTAGAAAAGACTGAGTGGAGATAGTCTATGGACTTTTAGAGAGCTAAAGAAATTTGAAATTAGATTGAATATAGATTGAAATGAGAGAATAATGCCAGAAATGAAAGCGTTCAGGAGGCTAACAAAGGAAGAGCCCTGTGGTTTGGAAATTGTCCCTTAATCAGCCTGCAGGGCTACAGAGCAGGAAGCCAGAGAGGGTGCTTGAGAATACACAAGGACCCTGCGGTGGTGACCGAACAAAGTGCCGGCAGGGATTTCATCGCAAGCATAATCCATTCCGGGCACAGTCTGGCAGTGCTGGGGAGCTGGGAAGATACACTCAGGCACCTATGGAACAAAAGAAATATTTGAAGTTCAAAATAATTCTGATATTTCTAGCCATGGCTATACAATGGTGTTTGAATTTATAAGAGACGTAGCGCCAGAATGACAGAAATAAAATATTATCTTTACCCAGGAAGAAGATATCTGGCTTTGAAGAACTCAGTAGAAGGCGATTTGGGTGAAGATTGGAGATGCCACAAAATTCTTGATTTCTCGGGATTAACTCTGAGTTGCTCACTGTTTGGTAAGAAAAGATTAAAGACCCATCTATTTAGCCTAGAAATAAGAAATGCTCATTTGTTCCTGTGCCTATTTCTACTGCTCTGACTGCAGAGCTTAAAATCATACCTCAGACAGGAATTCCTTACTCTTACTTGACCTTTAAAGTCAGTCTGGTGTTTTCACAGCCAGGATTCCTCACACTTTTCACCTTATGGCAGACACACATAAGTGATAACATTTGGACACAACACCGAGGTTTGGGCTGTCTCAGGCCCTGACGGCTAGCCAGAGGGCTAAAGAGATCCGTATCCTGGCTCATAACCCACAGGCTGCTGTACTGAATATACAGTAAGTAAGGTAAGTCACACACACACAAAATGAATAGAAAAAATGAAAATCTTTCCCTTAAACTGACTTTAACATAATTTTTAAAATCTGAAACAAAAAATCGAACACTAGAATTACATTTCTTCCATACTGACTTTAAAATACACTGGGTTTCCGGCAATGAAGCATACTTTGGCCCTTCCAAAGGTATTATAAAACTAGACTTCTGCTTCCAGGAAGATGAGGTAGGATGTACTTTTCTCTACTCCTCCAGCTAAGTACAAGAAAATCCCCAGATGACCCACAAAATAGGAGGAAATATCTGCAAATTATCCTTCAGATAAGGGTCTACTATCCAGGGTATATAACAGAATTCTTGTAACTCAACAATAAAAAGAAAAATAACCCAACTTAAAAAAGAAAACAGGCCAAGGATATGAATAGCCATCTCTCCACAGGAGATGTATAATTGCCAATAAGCACATTAAAAGGTGCTCAACATCATTACTCATTAGGAAAATGCAAATCAAAACCACAATGAAAATACCACTTCACACCCACAAAGATGACTATAATCAAAACGATGGACAACAACAAGTATTGTTGAGGATGTGGAGAAAAAAAGAGCCCTCCTACACTGCTGATGGGAATGCAAAGTGCAGCTGCTTTGGAACACAGTTTGGCAGTTCCTCAAAAAATTAACATCTGACCACAGACTTAACATCTGACCAAGAATTCAACTTCTAGATATATAACCAAGAGAACTGAAAACAAGTTCACACAAAAACATGTATGCTAATGTTTTAGCAGCATTATGGTCAAAAAACATAAATAAACCAAACATCTATCAAATGATGAGAAGATACACCAACTGCGGTGCTGTGCTTAGTCGCTCAGTTGTGTCCAGCTCTTTGTGATCCCATGGACTGTAGTGCACCAGGCTCCTCTGTCCATGGGGATTCTCCAGGCAAAAATACCAGAGTGGGCTGCCATGCCCTCCTCCAGGGAATCTTCCCAACTCAGGGGTCAAACCCAGGTCTCCCGCACAGCAGGTGGATTCTTTACCATCTGAGACATCAGGAATAGCTATATAAAAGAATATCGTTTAGCATTAAAATAAAGTATTGACACATGCTAGAACAGTGATGAACCTTGAAAACATTATGCTAAGTGAAAGAAGTTGTACACAAAGGTCACATGTTGTATGATTGCATTTTTATGAAATATTCAGAAGAGGCAAAGTCATAGATACCAAACATAGATTAGTGATTCCCAGGAACTGGTAAAAGTAAGGCATAGGAAATTACTGCTTTGGGTATGGGGTTTCTTTATGGGATGACAGAAATATCCGGGGGGCACTAGTGGTAAAGAATCCACCTGCAAATTCAGGAGATGCAACAGATACGGGTTTGATCCCTGAGTTGGGAAGATTCTCCTGGAGAAGGAAACAGAAACCCACTCCAGTATTCTTGCCTGGAAAATCTCATGAACAGAGGAGCCTGGCAGGCTACAGTTGCAGGCTCCATGGGGCTGTGAAGAGTCGGACACGACTGAGCACGCATGCACACACACACAAAGAAATCTTCTACAGTTAGATAGTATTGATGGTTTGACAACCTTGTGAATGTTCTAAAAATGTCTGAATTGTACATTTGTAAAGGTTGAATTTTATGGTATGTAAATTATGTCTGAATTTAAGAAAACATACCCAGTTAGAAAAAAAGACTGAGTAGAAAAAGAAAATCCTGGATGGGGTAAATTAAGAGTTTGGGATTAGAAGCTACATATTACTATATATAAAATAGATAAACAAGGTCCTACTGTATAGCACAGGCAACTATATTCAATAGCTTATAATAACCTATAATGGAAAAGAATCTGAAAAAGAAAATATGTTTTATGTATACATACATATATATATAAAACTGAGTCATTGCTATACACTAGAAATGAACATGACATTATAAATCAACTATACTTAAAATTAAAAAAAATACTGGACATTATATATAAAACAAACATAAAAAGACTCTGATATGTGGAGCAAGGAAGGCAGATTGGCTAGGGACTTTGGGACCTGAGCAATGACATAATGGTTGAGCTACCTGGGTGTGTGTGTGTTTGGTTTTTGTCTCATTACCCTCAACTTGGAGCTGAAGAAGCCAGAAATCCAAAAACACCAACAGATGAAAAAATTCCTAAAAGGACAGCAAGACAGAAAACTATCAGATAATAACTGCCTTATTCCAGTTGCATTCCACAAAAAAGCTATGTCTTACCCTTACGTGCCCACAAAGGCCAGATGGGGAATCTTGATTTTCATCTTTGTTGGGCTATGATGAGATGCTATCAGAGTACCAAAAAGGAGGAGAAAGAGGCTGAAAACACACTCAAAGATATAACTGCTGAAACCTTTTCAAATTTGTTTTCAGTCCCTGGTGGCTCAGACGGTAAAGAATCTGCCTGCAATTTGGGAGACCCAGGTTTGATGCCTGGGTTGGGGAGATCTGGAGAAGGGAATGGCAATCTACTGCAGTATTCTTGCCTGGAGAATTCCATGGACAGAGGCTACAGTCCAGGGGGTTGCAGAGTCAGACACGACTGAAAGACTAATACTTCCAACACTATCAAATTTGGCAAGTAACATAAACTTCAGATTTATAATAAAAGGAAATACTGTTTGGCGTTTACTCCAAAGAAATTCACAGCAAGATGTTATCATAGTCAGACTTCTGAAAACTAAAGAAAGAAATCTCAAAAGCAGCAACAGAAAAATGACACCTGACCTATATGGGAAAAACAGTTTGAATAACAGGAGATTTCTCATCAAAAAATCAGGTGTCCAGAAGAAAGTGGCACAATATTTTTCAAGTGCTGGAAGAAAAGAACTGTCAACTGGAATAGAAGAGAAGATACCCTTTAGGAAAATATAGAAGAGAAGATGCCCTTTAGGAAAGAAGAGAAGATACCCTTTAGGAAAATATAGAAGAGAAGATACCCTTTAGGAAAGAAAAGAAATCAAGACATTCTCATTAAGGAAAACTAAGAGACTTTGTTACCAGTAGACCTATCCTAAAGAATGGTTAAAGGAAGCTCTCTACTTAGAAAGGAAAAGATAAAAGAAGGTATCTCACAATATCATGAAAAAAAGAATTCACTAAGCAAAACTATGCCTCTTTTCAAGTACCCATGGAACATATACCCTTGGTATATGTTTCAATACATTAAAAAAAATAATATATACAGAGTACATTCTCTAACCACAGTGGTATTAAACTAGAAGTCATTAACAGAAAGATAACGGGAAAATCTCCAAATACTTGTAACTAAATAACATACTTCTAAATAATCCATGGATCAAAGAAGTTTTAAGAGAGGTAAAAAGATACATTGAAATGAATGAAAATGAAAATTCAACATATAAAAATTTTTGAGACACAGCTATTAATCAGTGCTGAGAGAAATTTGTATTACTAACTATATGCATTAAAAAGAGAAAAAATCTTTAATCAATAATCTGAATGCTTACCTCAAGAATCTAGAAACAAGAGCAAAATAAACCCAAAGCAAGCAGAAGAAAAGAAATCATAAAGAGAAAAAACAATAAAATTTAAAACAGAAAACACAGAGAAAATTGATGAAACCAAAAGCTGGTTCTTTGAAAAGATCAATAAAATGGATAAATCTGTAGTGAAGAAAAAAAAGACACAAATTACCAATGTCAGTAATGAAAGAGAGGCTTCACTTCAGACATTACAGATATCAGAAGGATAACAAGGAAATGCTACAAACAACTCTTATGCACATAAATTTGAAACCTTGGATGAAATGTACTAATTCCTCAAAAAACACAAACCTACAACTCATCTACTATGAAACAAACAATTTGAATATCCCCTTACCTATTAAAAATTAAATTCAAAATTTAAAAACTCAAAAAGGTCTCCAGGCATAACAGTTTTATTGGAGAATTCTACCAAATATTTAAGAAAGAATTGACATTAATAATACACAATCTCTTCCAGAAGAACAGAACAGGAGGGAATACTTCCCAACTCATTTTATGAGACCAGTATTACAACAATACTAAAAACAGACAAAGACAATCCAAAAAACAATCCAAAACTACAAACCAATGTCCCTCATGAATACAGACACAAAAATCTTTAATGAAATAATAAATAGAATTCAGTAATATATAATAAGAATTATTATACCATGATTAAGTGAGGTTTACTCAATGAATGCAAAACTAGCACAATATTTAAAAATCAATAAAAGTAATCCACTATATTATCAAGATAAAGAAAAAATACATATGATTATATCAATTGAGGTAGTAAAAAAGTATTCAATAAAATTCAATTGTCATTCGGGATTAAAACTCTTAGAAAAATAGGAACAGGAGGAAACTCCCTCAACTGGATACAGCTAACATTATCCTTAATGATGAAAGACAATGATTTCCCTCTAAGTCTGGGGTAAAGATAAGGATGTTTGCTCCAATCACTCATTTAACATAGTTCTGCCAATTCTGACGCGCGCGCGCGCGCGCGCGCGCGTCTGTGTGTGTGTGTGTGTGTGTGTGTGTGTGTGTGTGTGGCTAAGTCGCTTCAGTCGTGTCCGACCCTGTGCGACCCCATAGACGGCAGCCCACCAGGCTCCCCCATCCCTGGGATTCTCTAGGCAAGAACACTGGAGTGGGTTGCCATTTCAGTGCAATAAGGTAATAAAAGGAAATAAACACATGTAGACTGGAAAAGAAGAAATAAAACTTTCCTTTTTTAGATGACATGATTGTCTATATAGAAAAGCCCAAGGAATCTACCAAAAACTCCTCCGTTACCTAATAAGTACTTTTAGCAACATCTCTGGATACAAGTTAAATACACAAAATTAAGCTGTATTTCTATATGATAGCAATGAAAACGTGGACACAGAAATTTAAAAATATAATTTTAAAATTATATTGCTCATTGCCATTCAAAATTGCTCAGAAAAAGAGAAATACTTATCTGTAAATCCAACAAAATATGTATAGGATTTATATGCAGAAAACTGTACAATGCTGATGAAAGAAACAAAGAGTCAAGTATATGGAGAGAAATAGCATATTAATGGAATGTAAGACTCAACATAGGAACATGTCAATTTTCCCCAAATTGATAAGACAGGTTGAATGAAATTCCTATCAAATGTATATCAATATTTTTAAAGTGTAAATAAGATTATTCTACAGTTTACATGGAAAAAGGCAAAGGAATTAGAGTAGTAAAGTAATTTCATAAAGAAAAATAAAGTGGGGATAATCCATCTAACCAATATCCAATTTACTATATACAGCTATGGTAATCAAGACTGTGTTATTGGCAAAGGGATAGACACACAAATCGATGGGACATGGAAACAACCTAGATGTCCATCAGCAGATGAATGGATAAGACAGCTGTGGTACATACACACAATGGAGTATTACTCAGCCATTAGGAAGAATACATTTGAATCAGTTCTAGTGAGGTGGATGAAACTGGAGCCTATTATACAGAGTGAAGTAAGCCAGAAAGAAAAACACCAATACAGTATACAATGCATATATATGGAATTTAGAAAGATGTAACAATAACCCTGTATGCAAGACAGCAAAAGAGACACAGATGTATTAAGTCTTTTGGACTCTGTGGGAGAGGGCAAGGGCGGGATGATATGGGAGAATGGCATTGAAACATGTGAATTATCATATGTGAAACAAATCGCCAGTCCAGGTTCGATGCGTGATACAGGTGCTTGGGGCTGGTGCACTGGGATGACCCAGAGGGATGGGATGGATGGGGAAGGAGGTGGGAGGGGGGTTCAGGATGGGGAACACATGTACACCATGGCGGATTCAAGTCATTGTATAGCAAAACCAATATAATATTGTAAAGTAAAATGAATAACTTAATTTTTTTTAAAAAAATCAATGGAACAGAATACAGAAACAAGAAATAGATCCACATAAACATGCCCACTGGTTTTTGACAAAGGTGAACATACAATCCAATGGAAGAAATGCAACCTTTTAAACAAATGGTGTAGAGTAATTGGACATCTGCAAGCAAAAGTTAATCTCAATCTAAGTTGCACATCTTACACAGAAATTACCTCAAAATGTATCAGGGACTTACATATAAACCTAAAATACATAACTTATAGAAAAAATTATGATAGAAAATCCTTGGGATCTAGGTTAGGCAAAGCATTCTTAGGCCTGACAACAAAAGCAGGATCCATAAAAGGAAATACTGATATCCTGGACTTTACCCACATTAAAAACTTTTGCTGTTTGAAAGACCCTGTAGGAAGATCAAAACGACAGGCTACAGACTGGCAGAAACTATTTGCAAACCATGTATCCAACAAAGGACTAGTAGCTAGGATATATAAAGAACACTCAAAACTCAACAACTAAAAAGCAAGCAATACAATTAGAACACAGGCAAAAAAGACAAACATTTCAGTGAAGATGAAATACAGATATATAGACGGCAAATAAGCACACAAAGAGATATTCAACATAAGTCATTAGAGAAATGCAAAACACAAGGGCAATGATATGCTACTACACATCTATCAGAATGGCTAAAATTAAAAATGGCAACACCAACAAATGCTAAGGATATGGAGAAACTGGATCACACTGCTCATGGGAGTGTAAAATGGCCCAGTCACTCTGGAAAACAGTTTGGCAGTTTCTTAAAATGCTACGAATGCAACTGCCAAACAACCTAGTAACTGCACTTCTGGGCACTAATCCCAGAGAAATGAAGGCTTATTTTCACACAAAAATCTGTATTCAAGTGTTTATAGCACATTTACTTGTAACAATCAAAAAGGGGAAATAATTCAAATGTCCTTCACTAGGAAAATGATTAAACTCATGACTCTGCAATCCCATGGATAGTAGCCCACCAGGCTCCTCTGTCCATGGAACTTCCCTGGCAAGAATACTGGAGAGGGTTGTCATTTCCTCCTCCAGGAGATTGAACCCGAGTCTCCTGCATCGCATGCACTGGCAGGCGGATTCTGTACCACTCTGCCACCTGTGAAGCCCATGGTGCATCCATACTATGGAATATTCCTAAGAAGTGAAGTCGCTTAGTCGTGTCCAACTCTTTGCGACCCCACGGACTGTAACCTGCCAGGCTCCTCCATCCATGGGATTTTCCAGGCAAGAATACTGGAGTGGGTTGCCATTTCCTTCTCCAGAGGATCTTCCCAACCCAGGGATAGAACCTGGGTCTCCTGCACTGCAGGGAGGCTCTTTACCATCTGCGCCACCACTCAGGAATAAAAAGGGATGAACTACTAATACATGCAACAACCTGGCTAAATCTCCAGAGAACTTCCTGAGGAAAAAAATCCAGTCAAAGTTATATACTGTATGATTCCATCTATATATAAGCTGTGAAATGACAAAATTATAGAAGTGAAGAACAGATTGGTGGGAGCCAGGGGTTAAGGAGCAGGTGAGGGTGGAAAGTGGATATGAAGCATCCTTGTGGTCATGGAAGAAAAGTTCTGCATCGAGACTCTCTATCAATGTCAATATCATGGTTGGGGTAGTGCAGTATCGTTCTGCAAGATGTTACTATAGGAAACTAGGTAAAGTATATGGAATCTCTGTTTTATTTCTTACCATTCCATGTGACTCTACAATGACCTCAAAAGCCCAGATGGTGAAGAATCTACCTGCAATGCAAGAGACCTGGGTTCAACCCCTGGGTTGGGAAGATCCCCTGGAGAAGGGAAGGGCAACCCACTCTAGTATTCTTGCTGGAGAATTCCAGGCAAGAATGGACAGAGGAGCCTGGTGGGCTACTGTCCATGGGGTCACAAAGAGTTGGATACAACTTAGTGACTAACACTATGTATAAACACTAACAAGTTTAATTAACAAAAACACTAGATTAAAAAATCTCAGAATATAAAAGGATATAGGCAATTACTTTGTATTGTAAAAAGAAGATACAAATATCTCAATTTCCAAAAAACTGAATGATTTTCAGATATCATAATTGAGTCAAACTTTGGTTATGAGTTGAGGAACTGAAGAGAAAGAAATGGGTTTTCATTCAGAAAACACAATTCAATTTCCAGGAGGAAAAAAAAAGATGCTATAAATAAATCTATATAGCTGAAAAACATTTCAGCTCTTACAAATTTTAATTTTAAGAAGGCTCCAAAAGAAAGCATTAAGCAGTCTTTAAAACATTATCTGTACTTCTCAGAGAAAATATGGTATTTTTAATAAAAAGTACTTGCCTCTCAGAATAACTTTTTCCAGAAGGGTGGGTCACAGTTGCAATTATGGGGAGAAAGGTAGAGATGCAGGAGCTGAGGGCATTGGTGGTAGAAGAAATGAGGCTGGAGGAAATAACTGGGACAGCGTGGCCAAAGACACAGTACACAGGAACTCAGGCCAGGTCTCCAAAGTTGACTTCTATTATCCTGCACACAAATCCTAGTTCTGTCTCCTTTATTGAACTTTAAGTAAATCACGTAATCTCTGGACTAAGACTTCCTCTTCCTCAAAGACAGAGATAACATTTTTTACCTCCTCCCATAAAACAGGATATTTGCAAGGACAGATATCTGAACAGCACAAAAATGTTTGAAAGAACGGTCCCAAGAAAGTATCTGCAAAGCAGGCTCATTTAAAACATTTAAGTCCATTTTATATGGGGAAAAATGCATAACAGAAGACAATAATTTTGAAGAAGACTAGGAGAAAGAGAAAGAAAATGAATGAGATTTAAACAGTCAACATCTCAGTTTATTTTCTTAGTTGTCTTGAGTGGTAGAAAATTCAGTATTGCTAAAGGCATGTGGCACTCCAATCAACTAGCAAAACCATCTTAATAGGATGGATTTTCCACAGCAGACTTTAAAAGGTTGAAAAAAACTAAACAAACAACCAAAATCTCACAAGACTGCAAATCCACCAGGGGCTTGGGGAGTGGTTTTCATCCTGACACTGAAAAATGTCAACAGCATGGAAATAAGCAGTAATACACTCTTAAATTTCATTTTACCTGAATTGCAGCACTAATTTAATTTTGTCTGGTATTTTAGTTACTCATTCAAGTCTGTCTGCCTCCACTTGAATCTAAGCTCTTTGATTGCAATAATCAACAGTTCACACTCATCTTTACGTGTCCCATAGCCCAGAACCTTGCATGTAGCTACACTCTGCAAATAGGGAGTTGAACAAACATTCACAAAGTATAATCGATTACTCCCAGTTTTAAGCAATATACTTAAATTGCTTAATATACTTAAAGGTCTTCCAAGATAGAGATGACATCCTGATATTTTTATTAGCCTCAGTCCTGTAACTTATTAAACAATTTTTTAAAATCAGTTTTGCAATTTATAGTGAGCTCAATAATGTGAATGGAGTTTTTAAAGATAATCTGAAAAATAGCTTTCATAAGTCCTGAACTCAGAAAGACATTAGACAAGACAGTGAGAAACTTTTAGCTATGATTTGTATCAGGCATGACATACTGCTTTTTGTCAATAATCAGCTATTAAGATTTTTTTTTTAAGTTGTAATTTGCTAATCTTTACTCACCAGTGTCTAGTCTTGACTTGACATGCTGATACCTTGGGTTTTGTGGTATCCTTCTGGTCAGATACTAAAAAATAAGAAAATTCACAAATAATTGGGTTAATGTTGGGAAAGGGACAATATACTTTAACAATTAGAACAAATTCTAAAATTTAATTGAATTTAAAGATGGAAGGAGCTCTAGAGGTCCAACAGGGCTCCTCACTACAGCTTCTCCACAGGTGAAGACGGTTATCATGTTCTGTCAAAACATTTCCATATTTTGTCAAAATAATCTCATAGCACTATGCAATTAGGAAAAAAGCTCTTGAAAATGATTTCCGACACTGAGCCAAAATTGATCTAATTTCCACCCAGTCCACTGATACAACCTAGAATGAACCATTCCACCCTGCCTCAAGCAAGCCATTAAGATAACTAAAGGCAGCTCTTTTCTCCTTTTTAATTTTCTCCTTTACATGATGATTTGAAGGCTGTCTTCTCTGGATGCCCTCTAGATTTTATCTATGCAACCCCTAAAAAACGGCACGCAGACCTGAGCACGCTGCCCAGATGTTGCCAGGTCAGGACCCGGTTTGGCAGGTCTTTCCTGCAACTCCCCTTGAGTTGAAGCTTCACAGATGTCACCGTGATGGCATCTGCTCTCACGGCAGCTGGGGTGTATCACGGGCTCAGGGAAAGTTTATGGTCAGTAAAAAGCTGTCAGGTCTCCCCTGTCCTGTGCTTTGGTAGTAAATCTGAATCCAAGTACAAGGCATTTACCCATATTAAATTTCAGTGGCATTTTCAAAAGCCATTAAGAGAGGGAAGGCTAATGAATAAAGACATTACAAAATACAACTTTCTTGCTCAGGCTTTTTTTCTGGCCTACAAGTATGAAAAGCAGATGTTCAGTGACAGGTAGCAGTGGAATCTGAGATTAGAACTGGGTAATATCTCTCCAGCTTCATTTTCTGTTCTCTCCCACATGTTCCTGGGTTGAAGTTGCCCAAATGTTCTCCAAATGTACCAGGTTCACTCAGGTTTCCAGTCTTAGCAAATTGTCAACTGTCCATGCGTAAAACTTCACTTCCTCTATAAAGGTGTCCAGGGTGAAATTAGCTACTTTCTCTCTGGTTCCTAGAGGATTGAACCCTGCACTATTGTTTATACCGTGACCTTCTTTTCTAGTCTAGGATTTCCTTGAGAGTAGGAATGATAACTTCCTCAAATTTGTTTTCACCCAGGACCTTGCACATGGAGGACACATTTACTGATATTCAACCAGTAAATAAATATCTAGAATGAGGACTTTGTGGTTTGCTGTTCAGTCACTCAGTTGTGTCTGATTCTTTCTGACCCCATGGACTGCAGCACACCAGGCTTCCCTATCCTTCACCATCTCCTGGAGCTTGCTCAAACTCGTGTCCATCGAGTTGGTGATGCCATCCAACCATCTCATCCTCTTATCATTCCCTTCTCCCCCTACCTTCAATCTTCCCCAGCATCAGGGTCTTTTCTAATGAGTGAGCTCTTTGAATCAGGTGGCCAAAGTATTGGTGCTTCAGCTCCAGCATCAGTCCTTTCAATGAATATTCAGGACTGATTTCCTTTAGGTTTGACTGGTTGAACTCCTTGCAGTCCAAGGGACTCTTAAGAGTCTTCTACAACACCACAGTTCAAAAATAGCAATTCTTTAGTGCTTGGCCTTCTTTATGGTCCAAATTTCAAATCCATACATGACTACTGGAAAAACCATAGCTTTGACTGGATGAACCTTTGTTGGCAAAGTAATGTCTCTGCTTTTAATACACTGTCTAGGTTGGTCATAGCTTTTCTTCCAAGGAGGAAGTATCTTTTAATTTCATGGCTGCAATCACCATCTGCACTGATTTTGAAGCCCAAGAAAATAAAGTCTGCCACTGTTTCCATTGTTTCCCCATCTGTTTGCCATGAAGGGATGAGACTGGATGCCATGGTCTTCATTTTTTGAATGCTGACTTTTAAGCCAGCTTTTTCATTCTCCTCTTTTACTTTCATCAAGAGGCTCTTTAGTTCCTCTTCACCTTCTGCCATATGGGTGGTGTCATCTCCATATGTGAGGTTGTTGATATTTCTCCCAGCAATCTTGATTCCAGCTTGTGCTTCATCCAGCCTGATGTTTCTCATAATGTACTCTGCATATAAATTAAATGAGCAGGGTGACAATATATAGCCTTGATGTGCTCTTTTCCCAATTTGGAACCAGTATGTTGTTCCATATCCAGTTCTAACTGTTGCTTCTTGACCTGCATACAGGTTTCACAGGAGGCAGGTCAGGTGGTCTGGTATTCCCATCTCTTTCAGAATTTTCCAGTTTGTTGTGATCCACATAGTCAGTGGCTTTAGCATAGTCAATGAAGCAGAAGTAGATGTTTTTCTGGTATTCTCTTGCCTTTTCAGTGATCCAATGGATGTTGGCAATTTGATCTATGGTTCCTCTGCCTTTTCTAAATCCAGCTTGAACATCTGGAAGTTCACGGTTCATGTACTATTAAAGCCTAGCTTGGAGAATTTTGAGCATTGCTTTGCTAGCATGTGAGATGAGTGCAACTATGCGATAGTTTGAACATTCTTTGGCATTGCCCTTCTTTGAGATTGGAATGAAAACTGACCTTTTCCAGTCCTGTGGCTGGCCACTGCTGACTTTTCCAAATTTGCTGGCATATTGAATGAAGCACTTTCACAGCATTATCTTTTAGCTCAGTTGGAATTCTATCACCTCCACTAGCTTTGTTTGCAGTGATGCCTCCTAAGGCACACTTGACTTTGCACTCCAAGATGACTGGCTCTAGGTGAGTGATCACACTGTTGTGGTTATCTGGATCATTAAGATCTTTTTTGTATAGTTCTTCTGTGTAATTATGCTACCTTTTCTTAATATCTTCTGCTTCTGTTATGTCCATACAGTTTTTGTCCTTTATTGTGAGGATTATATTACAGCAACTATTTAGTTTCTTAGAAGAGAACATTAGATTTTAAAACCTGTATCATTTGCCCTTGAAAACAGAGTTAAATTACAGCATGCCCTGTTGAGAGGACTGAAAAACAAATCTACATATTAAAATACTTTTTCAAATGACTCACAAAGCATTAAAAAAAATAGGGTATATATATATGTCTTACAGAATATCTATTAGTCAGAGTTTTTTATTTTGGAAACCAGAAAGAAGTTTTTAAAATTGGGATACCTACAGAAAATTATCGACATTTAATTTTGACAAGGACATAAACAAAAAGTAAAACCTCACAATTTCCATCTGCTATTTTAATATTAAAAAGAAAGAAAAAAATCCTAGAATAAAAAGATCAGCTCTATAGTGTTATTAAAACACTCATGGATATTTCTGTGTTTTTCACTTCACCCCAGGCAAATAAAACCTTTGTCATGGACACTTGGCATGGGTACTCAGAGGTGGAACCCCTGAGCTTCTTTATCCTGAGACAGGTTGGTAAGCTCCATCTGATCAGTAACCCCACTGTCGGTAAGAAAAAGTGACTCTAAGATGAACACAGAGAAGATTCTTCAGTGAGAGACGGAAAATATTCAGAGACTGAAAAGAGGGACTAT
Source organism: Ovis aries (assembly GCF_016772045.2). Lineage (NCBI taxonomy): Eukaryota > Metazoa > Chordata > Mammalia > Artiodactyla > Bovidae > Ovis > Ovis aries. Next base: position 95,845,461 of record NC_056057.1, read on the forward strand.
AGGATGAGTTCCCCAGAGGGAGACGATACTGTGGCAAAACAAAATAAACAACAAAAAAAAACCAGGGAAAATATGTGCCTGTTAAATTAAGGAAAGCTAAAACTCCAATTTAGTTATCTCAGGCTAAGGGGTTTTCTTTTTTCTGTCTTTCCCTTTCTTTCTCTCCTTCACACTCTGTATTTTTATAGTTTCTATATACTGTTTCCTGTTTTTACTTTTGTTTTTCCCACTAGTTTCCTAGCAAAGCTTCTTTTGAAAGATTCCAGGCTAGTCTCTGCTGAACCAGGGGGATTTGTCCATACCTCAGCCAACATAGCTAAGAAGTGAGGGTGTCTCTGGGGACCAGGTGCGGTGGCGGCAGAATGATGGGGAACGAGAGTGTGGACAGCTGCAACGGCTGAGCCCTTCCCGCCCCCGGTTTTCCCTTACATAGACTAATGAGAAATCCATATGCGACAGGACAAAAATGTAGTGTTTCTTGCCCATTTTCCCATTTTGGTCCAAATTCTTGTTCCTGACTTTCTGGTACCAACCACAACGTAAAACTCTTGTGTTCTAGCATACGCAGAATACAGTTTATGGAACTGCCAGACTTTTTTTTCCTTAAAATCCTTGCTTTCAGGGTGACTGTTTCTTGACCTACTGACCAACTAGCTTCTTTTTTTCAATTACATAAACAGGATGGAATGGTGGAAAGTGAAAGAGCTGAGGGAAGCAGCTGTTTCAAGGAGGACTATTCATTCGTTCGACAAAGGCTTATTGAGCACCGACCATTCATTCAGTCGACATTTACTGGGTGCCTACTAGGAGTAAGCCATCACGCTGAGGACACAGAGGTAACAAAACACAGTCCTTGCCATCCAGCTCTCACTGATGCCGGGACGTGAGACAAGCGAGCAGATGTCACACCGCACGATGAACAAGCAGAGGGAAGCAGGGTGGGTGTGTTAAGATTGGAACTACTTCCTGAGGAGTGACTTCTGAGCTGAGACCTGAGGGCTGGGGAAGTTAGTCAAGCTGACCTAGTAGAGGGTGGGAGCTGCAGGGTTCCTGGTAACTGTCAGACCTGTAGGAATGTGGGCAGTATGGGGTCAAGTGGGGCTAGAGGAGCAGGCGGGAGCAGAGCACAAAGGGCCTCGTACTCATGCTGAGAAACCTAGAGTTTATTCTGTAGATCACTGTGGATCCTGTAGACCAAAAGGGGCCATTTTGCTCCCCCAACTCACAGGGATATTTGTCAATGTATGGACTGGGTGGTGGGTAAGTTACCAACGTCTAGTAAGTAGAGGCCAGGGATGCTGTTTATGGAACTGCATGATGACAGGAGGAGCCTCCCAACCCCCAGAAAGAATGAGCTGGCTCCAAATGTCGATCGTGCTTAAATTGAGGAACCCTCGTGTTGATGATGGGAGTAACTGAAGAAGGTTTAGGGAGAAGGGATGGGATCCTATTTCCATTTTAGGAAGATCACTCTGGCAGCACCCTGGAAAACTAATAGGATCATAGTCAAGAGTGGAGGCACAAAGATCAGGTAAGAGGTCATGCTCAGAGAATCTGTGGTCTTAAGAAAGTGGCAGTAAAGGTGAGAGGCAGACAGTTTTAAAAAGTCTTTAAGATATAAAATCTTTAAAATTGACCGGTATAACAGGGGAAGGGCAGTGATTGTCATTGTCATTCAGTTGCTCAGTTGTGTCTGACTCCTCGTGACCCATGGATGGTAGCCCACCAGGCTCCTTTGTCCATGGAATTTTCCAGGCAAGAATATTGGAATGGGTTGTCTTGGACTACAAGGTGATCCAACCAATCCACCCTAAAGGAGATCAGTCCTGGGTGTTCATTGGAAGGACTGATGTTGAAGCTGAAACTCCAATATTTTGGCCACCTGATGCGAAGAGCTGACTCATTTGAAAAGACCCTGATGCTGGCAAAGATTGAGGGCAGGATGAGAAGGGCCAACAGAGGATGAGATGGTTGGATGGCATCACCAACTTGATGGACATGGGTTTGGGTAGACTCTTCTGGGAGTTGGTGATGGACAGGGAGGCCTGGCATGCTGCGGTTCATAGGGTCGCAAAGAATTGGGCATGACTTAGTGACTGAACTGAACTGAAAGGACCTTCCCGACTCAGGGATTGAACCTGTGTCTCTTGCATCTCCTGCAATGGCAGGCAGATTCCTTTCCACTCCACCATCTGGCAAGCCCAAAGGACAGTGATAGCATTCCCAAAAAAAGAACTTAAGGAGGAAGCATATATTGGAAAACATCATGTATTCTGTTTGGGGCATTTTGAAAATGAGGTATCTGTGGGTTTTCCAAAATGGAAGTGGTAAGCTGGATTATCTAGGGGGTCTGCAGATCAAGAGAGATTTCTGAACTAGAAAAATACAAGATTTGGGGGTTGTCGGCATGCAGGCAGCAGGGGAAGCCATGGGAATGACAGAATCACCACTGGAGAATGTACAGGCTGAGGGAAAAAGTCTCCAACATTTATGGTCAGGTGGAGAAAAGCACTGTGGGTGAAACTTGCAAGAGGCCACAAGAAAGTGGGTCATGAGAATTAAAGGAGAGTTTCAGGAAGAAGGGAATGGTCAACAGTGATTGATGCTGTCAAGTCAGAGAATAGCAGATCAAATATGAACAAGTAAACAAGAATGCAGGTCAAGAAAGAGAAAACAGAAAAGTGAGTTTGGACTGAACAAACCGACAGTGGTTGATGACCCTGACGGATGCCATTACAGTAAACTGACACCAAGAAAAGCAAAAAGCAAGTTAAGTGTATGAGAAGGGAGGATAGTAGCCAGCTGGGTCTTTTTTTTTTTTTTTCCTTCAGAGTTGCTAAAGAGTAGTTTTTGTTGTTTGAAGAAAGGAGAGGTTCGAGGATGTTTATAAGCAAATGGGCTGAATAAAAGGCTGAAAATGAGGCGAGCAGTTATGAAAACGAGGGAGTAGGAGAAGATGAGGCCCAGAGCCCAGGCAGAACGTGCAGCTTTGGAAATATGTTTAAGATAATGAAATAAGGGGACTTGCCTGGTGGTCCAGTGGTTGAGACTCCATGCTTTCAATGCAGGGGGGTGGGTTTGCTCCCTGGTTGGGGGAAAAAGGATCCCACAGGCTGTGTGGTGCAGCCAATAAATAATGAAATAAGATAGGTGGCCATGATGAAGGTTCAACAGGAGGGAGGAGGGAGAAAGTTGAGAAACTTCATGTTTGTGGTATTAGTACAGGCTCTTTGAAAGCAACCCAAAGTGTCAGAGGCCCTTTGAGGGCTTACATCTTTAGGGAGGGTTGAAAGAAAATACCCTCCCCATCTACCTGCCTACTGTGCTCTTTAACTTCTAGTCAGCTTTCAAGACCCAGCACAAGCACATCTTCCAGGAAGATTCCTCCTCTGGGGAGTGCAGCCAGATAGCAATCTCTTCCCTGCCTAGACTGTCCTAGCACTGTGTACCATTTACACCCCTCACTGCCTGCACTTGGGACAGAGGCTCTACCTCGGTACCCGGCACAGGGCCTTGCACCAGCATGAGAGTAATAAGTACTGCCAGATGCATGGAGATGGTTCTGAGACCTGAGCCACACGCAGTGTGAGTGCTAGTGCCCTGTGGGCAGCACTGACATCAAGGGCTGGAGGAACCTGGAACAGAGAGAGCTCTCACACTGGGGGTGATACGGGAGACTGCATGGAAGAAATGGCCCTGGAGCTGGGTTTCAAGGGCTGAAGTTCTGTGGATAACAAGATGGGGAAAAGGGATGGAAAAAGTATTCTAAGTGGAAGAAATTATAATAGCAAGGACACTTTTAAAAGCATGTTTGCATGAGTGCTAAGTCACTTTAGTCGTGTCCGATTCTTTGCAACCCTATGGACTGCAGCACACCAGGCACCTCTGTCTGTGGGATTCTCCAGGCAAGAATACTGGAGTGGGTTGCAATGCCGTCCTCCAGGGGATCTTCCTGACACAGGGATCGAACCCAAGTCTCTTATGTCTCCTGCACTGGCAGGTGGGTTCTTTACCACTAGCACCACCTGGGAAGCCTCAAAAGCATGTTGAAAGAACAGCAAACTGTTCTATTTGCTGGAGAAGACCCAACAACAATAAAGGTAATCGCTGCTAACATTTACTGAGCACTTAACTGTGTTGTCAGGCACTCAGCTAAGCATTTCTCTGCATTATCTCCTTTAATCCTCACAACCACCAATAAAATGGATACTAGTGTTAGCCTTATTCTACATATTAGGAAATGGGAATAAAGAGGTGGAGTGACTTTCTGAGGTTAGCTGGTAAGAGTGATAGAATCTGGAATTAAACTGGACAGTCTGGCTCTAGAACTTGAACTCTTACTCGACTGCACAGCCTCATTCAGGCAGCGGTTCTGAATATGGGGTCCATGGATGGAACTTAGGAGGTCCATGAGTCCCATGAATCTGTATGCAAAAACTTTGAGTGTATGTACATTTTTCTAGGAGAAGGGTCCTTGATTTTCACCAAATTTTCAAAGGGGTCTATCACCAAATGGTTAAGAGTCACAGGTATATAGAATCCTATGCTGTAAGGTTGGACATGGATACAGAAGCACCAGGTGGAAACCTCTGAATTTATAATAGCAAGGTCTGAGGGTCTGGACTAGCCCTGAAGATGATGGAAGATACCAGAAACACTGATATATGAGTCACACAATCAAAGGAGTATTTTGGCAGATCACTATTACATGCAAGGTAAGACCATGTATTTGGGAATACATGGAGGTTGGAGAAGAAGGGAGAATAATGAGATGTCAACAGTGGGGTTTTTCTGCAGGAAAATCACTAAAAAAAAGGAGGGAGATTGTCTGAATCACAGGTCACTCAAAAACGAATAAGCTTTTCTGACTTCCCACTTCTTTTCAAATGAAATTCACAAGGTTGTTCACATTAAAATGACAATGTATGATTTACAATTAAGGACTGAAACAACATTCCATTACATATTTTGTTCAGAATTTCCCTACTTATTTACATAAAGAGAAAGTCAATAAAATGAAGGTACTAGGTATCAATTTTAAAAGATTTTTTTTTTTAATGGGAGTTTTAATCTGGTCCAATCCTGCTGATCTTAAACACCAGCCTTGACCCACGCTGCATGTGCAGCAGCCCTTACTCTGCCAGCAGCCACCACATGTGGCAGACTGTATTTTTCAAGATGGCCACAACAGGATTTCCCAACCCACTTACACTGTGATGTTGACACTCCTCCCAATGAGGCGTGGGGGGTCTATGCTCTTTCCCCTTGAATCTGAACGGGCATGTGACTGATGGAGGTGATACCACAGGACTTCTGAGGCAGGATCATAAAAGACAATACAGCTTCAACCTGGTTCTTTTGAGACACTTGTTCTTGGGACCCAGCTCACACTACAGGGAAGGCCAAGTCACGTGGAAAAGGTCATTTGTAGGTGGCATGGCTGACAGCACCAGCTGAGGTCTACATCAGCAATCTGATGTGAAAAAAGCCTTCAAGATAACTTTAGACCCAGTTTCTATCTATCTGCAAAAACACATCAGAGAGAGCCCAAGTACCAAGTTAAGCCTAGTCAACCTCTAGAACTTGACCAATAATAATGTCAATTTATCACATCTCCTACACACTCCCTCTCTTTTGGGGGCTTTATATCCTTAAAATAGTACCCTTTTAATGAGGCTTTTACTGAGGTTTTGGAAGGAAGTACATTTGTTCACTATGCTGTCTTCACCCAGTAGGTCATGATCCTACCTTCTTCAGTTTGTTGTTGTTCTAAGCCACTAAATATTGAGAAAACTCATGACAAACCAACACATAATTGGAACGCCATCTCACCCCTTTTACTTTCTAGCTAACCTCCTTGTTTTATTTATTTATTTTGGCTGTGCCATGTAGCATGTGGGATCTTAATTCCCTGGCCAGGGATTGAACCTGTGCAGAACGCAGGAATGAACCTTTCAGGGGAAGTGCAGAATCTTAACCACTGGCCTGCCAGGGAAGTCCCTCTAGCTATGTTACTTGTGGGTGGCAGGGGTGGGGGGAACCACTACACTAAGCAACTGCATCTTACTCTTCCATCCGTTGCAAGGTGGCCACTGTCTGCATCATTCTACTATGGTTCCTGGAGGAGCCAGCCAATCTCAGAGTTCCCCTAACTGCTAAATATAAAGGTTACTTCTCAGTCTCTAACTGACAGGACCTTTCTGCACAGTGTTATATAGTCCTACCTTCTTCAGTTTTCACTTGACTTCAATAATAGCTCTCTCTCCTGATTCTCCAATGATTCATGGATCCTCCTCTTAGCCATTTAAATACTGTCCTCCCTAGGATTCTATCTTCTTAATCTATAAGTTCTCTGTGGGCCATTTAGCCTTAATTCTGTTTACATGCTTCTAATTCCCAAATAGTGAACTCTAGCCTTGACTTCTCAGGGAAGGAAATGGCAACCCACTCCAGTACTCTTGCCTGGAAAATCCCATGGACGGAGGAGGTAGGCTGTAGTCCATGGGGTGGCTAAGAGGCGGGCATGACTGAGCGGCTTCACTTTCACTTTTCACTTTCATGTACTGGAGAAGGAAATGGCAACCCACTCCAGTGTTCTTGCCTGGAGAATCCCAGGGAAGGAGGAGCCTAGTGGGCTGCCATCAATGGGGTTGCACAGAGTCGGACACGATTGAAGTGACTTAGCAGCAGCAGCAGCAGCAGCAGCAGTAGCCTTGACTTCTTCTCCTAGCTGAGATATATTCATTTACTCATTTAACAAATATTTAAAGAACAATTGTGTGCCAGGCAGTGGCACAGTACAGACAAGATCCCTATCTTTTCTTGTAGATGTGCCAGAAATAGACAAGCAAATAAAATAATTACAGATCATGACCTACTGGGTGAAGATAGCATATTGAACAAATCCACTTCCTTCCAAAACCTCAGTAAAAACCTCATTAAAAGGATACTATTTTAAGGACATAAAGCCCCCCAAAGAGAGAGCGAGTATAGGAGAAATGATAACATGTGTTTTCAGAAGTCTAGGAAGCTCATCAGCAAGTGAAAATTACTTGATATACTCAAGAAAATTGAAGGGAAAGCCAAGAAAAATTCTTAAAAGGCCCAGGAATTGACAGCTCCAGTCACCTCCAGAAGTAAAAGGGCTGAAATAAGCAAAATTGGTTGAAATCTGAATGAGAAGCTACTGGATCAACAAAACCTTCTCCCTCTGTGTCACTGGGTGACTGCCCTTCCCCCACCACAGCAGCTATCCACAGAGTTATTTCTTGAAAAGGGTTTCTGGACTTGGGGTGGGATAGTTTCCAGACACAGGGAAAAGCTATCATTACTGAAAATAGGGATATTAAGTGACTGGTGCATACTCATGTTGAAATTTAGCCCCTAACTTTAATGTCTCCAGCAACTCAACTAGGCTTCTACTCTCAGGCTTCCCTGGTGGCTCAGATGGTAAAGAAACTGTCTGCAATGGAGGAAAACCAGGTTCAATCCCTGGGTTGGGAAGATCTCCTGGAAAAGAGAATGGCTACCCACTCTAGCAATCTTGCCTGTAGAATTACATGGAGAGAGGAGCCTGGAAGGCTACAGTCCATGGGGTTGCAAAGAGCTGGACACAACTGAACAACAACATTAAGTGTACAAAAGAATTATGTCTTTAAAAATGTATATATCTTAATTAAAAAATACTTTTTTGCTAAAATATGCTAACTATCATCTGAGCTTTAAGCAAGTTGTAGTAGTAACTCAAAGATCACAGATCATCATAACAAACATTAATAAACAGTTTGAAATAATTGTGATAATTACCAAAATGTGACACAGAGACATGAAGTGAGCAAATGCTGTTGGGAAAATGATGCCAAAAGACTTGCTTGATACAGAATTTCACAAACCTTCAATTTCTGAAAATGCAGTAACTGCTAAATGCAATAAAACAAAATACACCTGTATGAATACACATAGTAGCAGCATTCATAATAGCCCGAAAATGGAAACAACGAAAATGTCCATCAATAAAAGGATGCATGAAAAAAATGTGGCAGATCCATGCAAAGGAATATTACTCAGTAATAAAAAGGAATGAAATATCAAAGCATAATACAACATTCATGAACTTTTAAAACATTATGAAACATGCCAGTCACATAAGACATTTTGCATAATTCAATTTACATGAAATGTAGAGAACAGGCAAATCCACAGAGACAGAAACAGACAGGAGAGGATTAAGGAGTGATAGCTAGAGGTTACAGAATTTCTTTGGGGGTGATGAAAATGCTCTGAAATTGGTTTCGGTGATGACTGCAGAACTCTGTGAAGATACTGTTGTTGTTTAGATGCTAACTTGTGTCCAACTTTTTCCGACCCTATGGACTATGGCCTGCCGGGCTCCTCTGTCCATGGGATTTCCCAAGCAAGAATACTGGAGAGGGTTGCCAATTCCTACTTCAGGGTATCTTCCCCACCCAGGGATTAAACCTGCATCTCCTGCATTGGCAGGTGACTTCTTTACCACTCAGCCATCTGGGAAGCCCCAGTATCAGTTAGGAAAATGCAAATTAAGACCATGAGGAGGTATCACTACACACCTATTAAAACAACTAAAATAAAAAATGCTTGTAATATTCAATGTTGCCAAGAATGTAAAAAAAACACTGGATTTCTCATACACTAGGGCTGGGAATGCAAAATGCTACACCCACTCTGGAAAACTGGTTTGGCAGTTTCTTAAAAAACTTACTATACGGGAACTTCCAGTGCTTCAGTGGCTAAGATTCCGTGCTCCCAATGCAGGGTTTGATCCTTGGTCAGGGAACTAGTTTCCGCATACTGCAACTAGGAGTTTGAATGCCGAAACTAAAAGATCCTGCATTCCACATGCTGCAATGAAGACCTTGCACAGCCACATATTTAAAAAAGAAACACACCTAAATATAAGCTTACCATACCACCCAGCAACTGCACTCTTGAGCATCTATCCCAGAGAAATGAAAATTAACATCCACACAAAGAACTGTACCCCAAAGATCATATCTCTGTTTGTTGCCCAAACAGAAAGCAACCAAAATATCCTACAATAGTTTAATGGTTAAACAAACTACTTTACATCCATACTACAGAATACCAATCAGCAATAAAAACGAATGAACTATTGCTACAGGCAACAACGTGAATGCGTCTTAATAATACTATTTTGAGTGAAAAAAGCCAGTCTTAAAAGGTCACAAACTATACGATTTCCATTTATGTAACATTTTCAAAATTACAGAAATAAGAGGCCACATTAATGGTTGCCAGGGGTTAGGATGGTGAGGAGGAAAGTGGGTATGACTAGCAACGAGTAGCTTGAGGGAGAGATTTGTGGCATGGAATAGTTCTCTGTCTTGATTGTAAATCAACACTCATGCAAATCTTGATTATATTAAATCTACACATGTGATAAGATAGCTCCAAACTACACACATGTTGTACAAATGTCAAATTTCTGCTTTTCATATTGTATTATATTTACATAAAATATAATCATTGAGGGAAACTGGGTAAAGGGTACATGGGGTCACTTTGTACTATTTTGGAAACTTCCTGTGAATTTATTTAAAAATAAAGGTTTTTTTTAAAGGACATTAGAGCCCAAATCAGAGTTCTTTAAGAATTAACAACATGATGGCAGAAATTAAAAACTCAGTACAAAGACTGGAGGATAAAGTTACATCTTCCAAAGAGAACAAAAAAAACCAAAGATGTAGAAAATAGGAGATAAAATTTAAGAAAATTAGGGAACCAGTCATATAGAAGCAACATAATAATGAATTCAAGAAAGAGAGGATGGAGAAAAATGGTGGATGTGAGTCAATAACAATTTTTTAAAATGTTTACGGAATAGAAAGTCATGAGTTTCTGGTGCCTCTCCCCCAAAAAAGTGAGAACAAACATCTATCAAGAAATATCTTTGTGAAACATCATAACGCTGGTGACAAAGAGAAGATTCTATGAGCTCCCAGAAAGGAACACTCAAGTGGCATACAAAGGAACAGAATGGTTTTGAACGTCTCCACAACAAAAAGTGAGTGCTATTAGACCACAGTGCAATGTTTCCAATAGATTGATGATTTCTAACCAAGAATTCCATACCTAACTAAGCTCTCAGGCGTATAAACATGAAGGTAAAATAAAATTTTTAGATATGCCTAATGTTGTAGACATAAATTTAATATATTTATTTCTTATGCAGTTGTGCTCCATGAAAACAAGAAAGTAAGCTGAACATCTTTATCCAGGGCACAAATATGCAACCATAAAGGGCATCCCTGCTCCTCTACCCCTACACTCCTAAGACTATTCATCCTCTTTCTCCCATATTTCTGATCTCATTATGGCATCAGCACCAGTGAGTAGCCCAAGCTCAAAGTCATCCATCACACTCTCATTTCTCAAGTTAATCATTAAGTCATGATTATTTTATCCCCTAAGTATTTCTTTCTGACCCTAGTTCCACAGCCTTACTGGAGGTCTGTATCATAATAACCACCTAACCCCAATCTCCCTAGCCCCAGTCCTGGCCCCCTCAAATCCATTGTCGGCAATGTAGTTACAGCCATCACCTAAAATGCACAACTGATCATGGCACTGGGCTGCTTAAAACCCCAAAGCTTTTCAAATTCTGACCAGCAGTCAAAAGGCCTTGGTCAAAGTGTTACTCTTCACACCTACCTCCCCTACATCCATGGTAGACATTACAATGGATCATGGCACTCCCCTGCAGAGCCGAAATCCAACCTTACTCAACAAAGGTACAGCTTTCTCAACAAAGCTCATAGACATCCATCATGAGAGGAAACAAGCTGCAACTCCAGTTTATTACACTGGCAAGGCACAGGGGCCCCGCCTCTCTACGAGGCGCTGTCTACCTGCGTGTTTCACATCTCCTTAACTTGGCTCCAGCTGTCCTCTCTAGCTCCTGCTGTCCTGTCTGCCTGGGATGTTTCTTCATCTGCCTAGTAATCTGAGACTTCAGATCATCTCCAGACCGCTTCTCTCATTCCCTCAGGTGAGCCCTAGCTTTCTTCTCTGCTCTCCTAACATCTTATTCTCCAACCACATTGAACTCAAATTGTTTACAAGTCTTCCTCACTAGACTTAATAAACAGGCCTTGTCTGATTCTCTTTGTATTTCTAGCACCCCCTGCACAGTAGGAATCCAGTAAACATTTGTTGCGGTGAAATGAACCTATATGCAGAGGGCAACTGGTTGTGAAACTGCCAAGTAAGTAAAAGATCTTAATCGAGGAGGGGGTAAAATTTATGTCCTATTTTGCATCCTTTCCAATTGGCTTCGTCTGCTTATTCCTGCTCTTTCTGTATCCCCATAATCAGAAATGATGGCTCCTTTAATTTGGTTCCTTTAGTGTTTCGGGCTTCATCCTGATGTTATTTTTAGCTGCTTATTTTTTTAGCTGCCATTCTTAGACTGTAAGCCCTCTGAGGGAAGGGATTGTGTCTTCATGCATTTCGCTTCTTATGGCGACAAACATAATGAGCCTGTGCGGGATGGTGGCCTGTGGCCGCAGGATAGGGGTCAGGCATTTCATCCCCCTCGACCCGCCCCGCCTCCCTCCCCCTCCAGACCCCTCCTCACACCGCCGCTTCCCGCCTTCCGGACGGCGGAAGTCGCTGGCTACTCTTCCCCGCCCATGTGGAGCCTTTTCCGGTGCGCCCTCCCCCTCCGATTCTCCGATCCGGACCTGGCCCTCACCTCAGGATTCCCAATGTGCCTCCGGACAGACATATTTGCTCCAACCGACCACGCTCGGCTCTCTAGCCTCACCGGTAGCCTCTAACCCTAGCTTCCTACCCCCACAACCCCCGCTCAGCCGCCTCCCTACAACCTCTTCTCCGATTGGCCTGCTTTCTCCTACCAGCCAATGGATGCCCTGTTTACTCTCTCATTGCAGGGTCAAGGGAGAATGAGACGGTGCTCAATGGTTGCCAAGGGCAACGCGGGACGCCGGCTGGCGAGGCTCTTTGTGCTCTCGGCGGGGCCTGCAGACTCCAGCCTCCGCGCGGGATGAGGGCCGCGGGGGGAGGGGAAGCTGCAGACAGCGCGTGGGCGGCTGCGGAGAGCTCGAGGGGGGAGGGGCTCGAAAGCGTGGAAAAACCAAGTGTTTCTAGCTAAGGTGGAAGCACAAACACCGCGCAGGGTCGCGCCTCTTTAAGGCTGTTTTAGCCAAAGATCTGGATACTTCTTCCACAATAGAGGATAGTTATGGGACATGGTTGTTCACAGGGATGAGAATCTGTAGTTTATTTTCAGGTTAAGTTAATATGCAAATTGTGCAAAATGTCACGTGGAAATACAGGCGTTATTGTTGCTTTAAAAGCTTTTAACTAGCAACAGAACAGCAGCCTTAATTGCAAAGCACACACATCATTCAGTGATTCTTCATTCATTTAACAAATATTTAATAAGCACCTTATGAGAAAAGCTGCAGAAGGTTTTGTGGAGGATGGGAGGATGACTAAGACCCAGTCCCGTTGTCATGGAAACCATTGTGACTCCTGCCATCAGCCACCACCTGTTCTTATTCCAGATCTGAAAATTAAGTCCTAGCACCTTTACAAAACAATCACACACACAGTTTGACTTGGCTCCAAAATGTCCCACCAAATCCATCAAAATTATTATTTCCTTTTACATGGGGGGAACAACACAGTAACCCTTTGTCCTTTGCTTTAAGTTGTTTTTCCAGGAATGGAGAAAGGTTACCCTGAACTGTTCATACTGGCTAGCTCTTTGCTTGTGAATAATAGCATACATCTGAGCTGTTTCAGGGTCTGGGCAGATGACCCATTCAACAACATGGCGTGACACGCCCTTGTCCTTTCAGACTCCTCAGCAACCCACCCTTCCGGTCAAATCTTGAGTCGTATTGTCACTCAGAGCTGCTTGATCTCCAGGATCTTAAACTGGCTGTCTTCTTGCACGTTCATGCCTCCTGAGTTTTAACTTCCTTGTTTTCTCCAATCCTTCCACTCTTTGCAATTACCAGTTTTTCTCCCCTCCACTAAAATAAGGAAGAGTTTAGAGACTGCATTGGAAGTGGGAGGATATTTAGAATCTTTTGCATAGCAAGCAGAGGCTTCTGGACACATTACAACTTAGAAAGATGTTTACCTGGTGCAGAGTGGGGGTGGTGTGGTGATAGAGATTATGGGTAGAATAAACAGGAGAAAGGAAAGCAGAGAGGGAGATAATAAGGGACTAAACTAAGGGGTTGTGAGAAAGAGGAAAAGAGATTTAAAGACAGAAGAGGTAAGGAGTGCAAGAGATAGGAAGGAATCAAGGATGATTATCATTTTTATACCTCAGAGACTGAATAGATAATAGTGATAATACAGTAATCAAGTTAAAGTACAATGGATGTCAAGAAATCAAAAGAACAGAAAGTACAAGACCCAGTAGGTCCTCCAAGTTGGAAGCTCAGCTTCCATTTATCAGTGTTTGGACTGTCTGTATGGTTGGCTCCCCTTTGTTGCAGAGGGAATGGGAATATCAGGTTTCTTTGCCTCAGCAGTCATTGTGGTTGTCAAATTTGGGCTGCATATAAAGCAATCAGAGATATTACAGAAATGTGGCTACTCAGGTCCAATTGTCAGAGATGCTGACTCTTTGTGTCTGGGGTAGAAATGTAGGAATCTGTAATTTAAATGTGTCTTCCCCAACTCCCACCCCTGAGTCTGATGCACAGGGTCCAAGGGCCACACCTTGAGAAACTAGAAGAGCCTTCTATTAATATTTCCTTCCATTTTGCCTCAGTGGAATTTTTGGAAAGCTTAAAGCTATAAATCAAAAGTTTTTAACATCATGAGTTTCTCTTTAGGATTTCTTTTGGGTCCTGCTATAGCAAAACTGCTTCAAAATTAAAGCAAGGTGCTTATCTGCAATATAGAAAGTAGGTAAATCACACAACATAGTAATTCATAAAAGAAAAGCATTTGATAAACTGTGAAGAAATATCCAACTAGTAGGGAAAGAAAAAATAATTAGATCCCGTTTTTTGACTAACAAATAGAAAAAGTTTTTTTTTCTCTTTTTTTAATGATAAATGCTAAGTGTTGGCTAACGATTTGTGAGACAAGCATGCTCATACACTGTGAGTGCAAATACAAAGAAGTGAAAAGTAATTCAAGAATGGGTATCAAAAAAGCCCTCTAATTTTGATATGGGGAGAATTCTTCCTGAGGAAGTAATCAGGGGGTTGCACAAACATCACACCCACAAATGTTTACTGGAATCTTATTTTAAATGATGAAAAACTGACACAACCTAATTGATCATTAGTTTAAAAATGATTAAAATAAATAATGGCATATCCATAATGAGTAATATTATGGAACCATTAAAAAATATGTTTCAGAGAATAATGAAGGCAATGGAGAGCTAACTGTTCCTGATAGAGTAAGTGGAAAGAGCTGGAAACAATTTTTTAGTTAATAGACTCCTGATTTGTGTGGAGAAAAACATAGGTATTCACATACACGAAAAAATCTGAGCAAAAAATATTTAAAATGTAAACCATCTCTAGATTATCGGATACAGTTATTTATTTTATTCTTTACACTTTGTGCATTTTGCAAATCTGCTTCAGGGACTGTGAATTAATTTTATATCTTAATAAAAACCATTCTGTCCATAAGAAACAAAAAACTTGATTCTGACTTCGGCCTGAAAATTGTCTCTGGTCTTTGTCTGGGCCAATTTAGAGCTAAACTGAATTCTACGCAATTCTGCTCTCTGAAGAGCTACATCTCTCCCGTTCTTGGCAGTAAAAGACTCTCTAGGCACTTGAGTAAGATCCTTGCAATCAGAGTCATGATTGCTAAGAGGTTCAAGCTTTGTTTGTAAGAGAAGAAGTTCTGATTCTTTTCTTTAAAAGTTCCTACTTTCACTGATTAACTTATTTTTCATGAAGTTAGAAGTGCTCTTGTGAACTTCCATTTGTTGGATGTCTTCTTTTTAACCCTGTATATGTTCCAGAAAGCTTCTGGTCTCTACAGAATCGATGTGAGCCCCAGGTAGGTAAGTGTTGCTGGTTTAGGGCTATTTAATGTCTTAGGTACTCCTGTGCTTGGTCAGTCCCCTCTACCCAGCCTCCTCTCCCCAACAACTAGATGGATGTTTGGGTATCAGGTAGACTGGCCCTCTCTGAGCTAAAACCTTCTGGACCCCTTTATGCCAAATCCATCCTCTCCTCCAATCTCATGCCAACTTGCTCTCCAGCTCCAGCTCTCAGCCCAGTTTCCTGCTCAGAGCCGAGCATCCTCCCCTCAGACTTGTCTCATGACAGTGTTTCTGGGATCTGGGCCTTGCCTCCCTTCCTTGGCTTCATTTCCCTTCATTTCCTAAATGATGTGCACTTTCAGATGTTAAGGAACTAATTCTGTCCAATCCAGTCCAGTCCTGGGTTCCTTCCCTGAGCCCCCAGAAATGAAACTGCCCCTGAGGCAGTGAACCACCAATCCATAGGCTGCCCCCACACCCACCCCCCTCCTCCGGGATGAGGTCTCTACAGTTCTGGTAACAATTTGATGTCGTTCTACCTGGTGGTGGAATGTGCCGAGGAAAGAACACATTAACCGCTGATTGGAGAGCTGACCCTTGCCCTTCTCCAGCTTAGGACACAGTTGAATTGCTTTATCTGGGCCCAAAGACCTCCAGCATCCATGCAGCCCCTTCCAGGGGAGTAATACCTACCTCCCAGAATTTCTTTGGCTATACTGCTCACTGGTGAAACAAAAAAAATTGGCATGCTGGTTCCTTACCTGATCGGATTGGCATTCCCACATATACAGTTTTGCAGCCACTTCTGAGAGCCACATGAGTCTCTTACACTATATACTACACTATAGCGTTTCCTCCCAGAGAGATACAAGACCTTCTCTACCACTTGTGAACCTAGGACATTCAGTTGTCATATGTCATGTTTTGCTTCTGGGATTTGCATAACAATGCTTTGCCATGGACCCAGTTCCAAGTGGACTCAGCAGCCAACATGGGTCCCAGAATGGTCTGCCCCAAGGTGATAGAGGAGAAGTCAGTGTTGGGAGTTAACTGTGTCACTCTGGGCACAGTGGTCAGCTGGAGAGCTTGTGCCCAATAAAAGTCCAGTAAAAGTGGCTCAAGTGTGTCATATGGTCCCATTTCTCAAAATAATCTAGAAACCTGGATTCTCATTTGAAATCTACAGGCCACTAACTTACAACCCCTGTGCTAGACTCTGTAAATATAATTCCTGTGCTTCTTGGTTTTTAAATAATCAAGATCATACCCAAGGTAAAAACAAACATTGGTGGAAGTCCTGCTTCTATTTAGGATGGAGGAAGCAGCAAAGGACATCACTCACATCTTAACAATAAGAAAAAAATGAATAATCTACAAAATCATGTTTTCTTAAATCCTTCAGAGAGCTGAGATCACAAGGTAGCCAAATAACCAAATTTCAAGAAGTGACAAGTTCTACTGTGGAGAGGAAGGACACACAGACTGCTTTGTGTTTAGCAGACCACTGGAGAAAAGGTGATGGCCATAGAAGTGAGTAAAAAAAATATCAGCTACAATCTTCGCTAATTCCTAAAGGCTGAGTTTAGCCTAGCAGATCAGTTTAGAATAACTGGGAGCCTGTGTTTGTTAATTTTATGCATCAATTTGACTAGGCGTGATACCCAGATATTTGGCCAAACACTATTCTGGATGTTTCTGAAGAGGTTTGGTTTTGTTTTTTAACGAACATAGCAATTTAAATCAATAGGCTTTGAATAAAGCAGATTGCCCTTGATATGTGGGTGGGCCATAACCAATCAGTTGAAGATCTTAAAAGACTAAGGTCCCTGAAGGAAATGGGAATTTTGTCAGCAGATGGCCTTTAGATTTGAGGTATAGAATCAGCTCTCCTCTGGGGCTTTTGCCTGCCAGCCTACCCAACAGATTTTGGACTTGCCAGCCTCCATAATTGTGACAGCCTCCATGTATATCTGAGAGAGAGAGAAAATAAATCTTATTTATATTTAAATATATAAATATACATTTGTATCTGTATGTATTTATACTGATTTTGTTTCTCTAGAGAACCCTGACTAGCACAGAGTCCCAGACACAAGGAGAGTTTCTGTTCACTTGCAAAATCTTCTCCGTAGGTGGTTAATAGGTGCTCCTAAGGAAGACTGGGGGCAGGACAGGAGATCTGAGGGAGCCCTCTTGGGGGTATAGGTTTGTAGAGGTAACTGGCTGCTGCTGGGAATAGGCACAAACCACCACCAGGGTCTGTATCATCTGACCCTTCTTTATTAAAGCAAAAAAGCTTTAAGCCACAAGAGGAGAGGCAGTAGACCCTCCTGCCCCCAGAGTCATCAGGAGAGGGGTTGAAGCAAAGACCATCTGCAGATGGGGGATGGCAGGAAATCATTTCTCATTCACAGGAGCTGAGCGGCCATCTGTTGCTTCAGGAGGAAGTATAGAAACAGAAGCTGTTTGTTCCTGGGGCAGTCCAGGGAGGGTGGGAGAAATCATGGAAACCTCAGGTCCAAGAACCTACACCAACATAAAACAGAGGTATACACCCACTGGGAGAGAAACACATGCCTCTCTCCTGCTCAAACCCCACCAAAGACACAAGGCAGAGCTTGGCTATCATGGGAGGTGTGGGGAAGGAGGGTAGGAACATTAAGAAGGTCCCACTCCCCAGGCGCAGATGCACAGGCCTTATCTGAGACTGGACCAGGAGAATCAGGGACCACCACCTGCTTCCAACACGGTCTGGTAACAAGCAGCCTGTTGCTGAGGTAGAGACAAGACTGTGAGAGAAAATCCTCCAGCAATCCATACTCCACACTAAGCACAAGGTAATGGCACTTGCTGCGACACCAAGGGTAATGATAGTGACAACTAAATTCAAACCAGCTCAACTACTGCCTCAGAGAGGGCACAGGCGACCCACTCCAGTACTCTTGCCTAGAAAATCCCATGGACAGAAGAGCCTGGGAGACTGCAGTCCGTGGGGTTGCTAAGAGTCGGACACCACTGACATGACTTAGCAGGAGCAGCAGCAACTACTGCCTACATCAACTCAGTTTAGTTCAGTCTCTCATTAGTGTCCGACTCTTTGCAACCCCATGAACCGCAGCATGCCAGGCCTCACCAACTCCCGGAGTCCACCCAAACCCATGTCCATTGAGTTGGTGATGCCATCTAACCATCTTATCCTCTGTCATCCCCTTCTCCCCCTGCCCTCAATCTTTCCCAGCTCAACTCAAGCCCCATAATAAATGCCTAACAGAAGAAACATGACTCTTTCCAGGCATAAACACTATTTGCTTCCATCTTCGTTGGCTTCTGCACATAACGTCCAGCATTTGACAACAAATTATGACAATACAAAAAGGAAAAAATGAGAGCGAGAAAGAGCAGAAGGTTTATCATCAAGAGATAAAGCTATCAACAGAACCAGATCTCAGCAATAAGGGCCTATCAGATAGAAACTTCTAAATGTCTATGACTAATACATTAAAGATCTAGTGGAAAAGGCAGAAAACATGAATGAACATATGGGAAATTTTGTAGCTAGATGGAAACTCTAAAAAGTAAATGTGAGAGATAAAAAAATACAATAGCAAAGATCAAGAATTCTTGTAATAGAATCATCAGCAGACTAGATAACTAGAAGACAGTACATTAGAAATTATCCAAAATGAAACACAAGGAGAAGAAAGTGGGGGAAGAGGGTACAGAAGTGAGAATTTTAAAACTGTAGGACAGGAAATCCCCTGGCAGTCCAGTGATTAGGACTTAATGCTCTCACTGCCAGTGCCTGGGTTCAGTCCCTGGTTAGGAAACTAATCCCACAAAAAAATGGCCAAAATGGCAAAAAAAAAAAAAAGAAAAAGAAAAAACTATGAAACTGTGGGACAATATCAAGGAGAAGGTAGAGAATGGAGCAATAGAAATATTTAAAGATATAATGGCCAAGAATTTTCCAAAATTAATGAAATACAACAAACCACAGATCCAAGAGGCCCATAAATACAACCAAA
Source organism: Ovis aries (assembly GCF_016772045.2). Taxonomy (NCBI): domain Eukaryota; kingdom Metazoa; phylum Chordata; class Mammalia; order Artiodactyla; family Bovidae; genus Ovis; species Ovis aries. The sequence continues at coordinate 95,864,544 of NC_056057.1, forward strand.
CCAAAGCAAAGTCAAATCTACCGATACGATCATATGTCATTTTGTATGTGCTTTACTAATACTGCAATTTTTACAAACTAAAGTTTTGCGGCAGCCTTACATTGAACAAGTGTATTTTCAATTTTTCCAACAGCATTTATTTACTTCATGTTTCTGTGTCACATTTTGTCAATTCTCACAATATTTCAAACTTGTTTCAAACAAATTATATTTGTTAATGATGATCTGTGATCATTGATCTTCGATATTACTACTACAACTTGTAAAAAGCTCAGATGATGGTTAGCCTTTTTTAGCAATACAGGATTTTAAAATTAAGGTACACATATATATAGGTTTTAGACATACTGCTGTTGTACAGTTAGCAGTCTACAGGATAGTGTAAGCATAACTTTTTTATGCACTGGGAAACCAGAAAATGCATGTGACTAGTTGATTGTGGTGGTCTGGAATCGAAACCATGATATCTCTGAAAAATGCCTTTATGCTCACAGTCAATTTGCTAACAACTAAAAATTTCTCTTTTTTGGAAGAAAATCTCAAAGGCAACCAAGGGGGGAAAATTATACACAGAGGAGGAAAGATAATACAGCAAACTCCTTGTCAGTAACTATACAGAACAGAAGACATTTTTAAGCACAGAAAGGAAAAAGTCAACCTAGAATTCTATGCTCAGTATAAATATCTACTGAAAATGAAGATGATAAAGACTTTTGCAGACACCAAAAATTGAACGAACCTATTGCTAATAAACCTGTGTTACACAAAAAGTTAAAGAAAGTTCTTTGGCAGAAAGAGTATGATACTAGTGGAAATTTGGACGTACATAAGTGAAGAGTAATGGAAATGACAAAATGAGGATAAATATAAAAGATGTTTTTAAATATTTATTCTATTTGAAAGAAAATTTACAAAGTACAAATAGTAACAAGGTATTATGGGAATTATAACATACGGAATTAAAATATATAATAACAATGGCACAAAAGTTAGGAGAGGAAATTGCGATGTGCTGTTGTAATGATCTTAAACTAAACGTGGAGTGGTATGTTATTTCAAGGCAGACTATAATAAGTTTAGGATGTATATTGCAAGCACTTAAAAAGTCATAAATAACAAGCCAATAATGGAGATTAAATGGATTAATAAAAATACTGCTACTCCAAAGAAGGCAGAAAAAAAAGAACAAATAATAAATGGAACAAATAGGATACAAAGAGCAAGATACTAGGTTTCAATCCAAGCATGTGTGTGTGCATGCATGTTAAGTTGCTTCAGTCATGTCCAACTCTCTGTGACCCTATGGACTGAAGCCCACCACGCTCCTCTGTCCATGGGCTTCCCTAGGCAAGAATACTGGGATGTGTTGGCATTTCCTTATCCAGGGGATCTTCCCGATCCAGGGATCCAACCTGTGTCTCCTGCGACTCCTGCATTGCAGATGTATTATTTTACCACTGAGCCATCCAGGAAGCCCAATCCAAGCATACCAATAGTTAAAACAAATATAAATAATTCTACACCAGGAGTCAGTAAATATGGCCCTCTGCTCAAGCCTAGCCTGCTGCCTGTTTTTGTAAAATAAGTTTCATTGGAACACAGTCATGCCCATGAATTTATGCATTACCCCTGGCTTCCTTCTCACTATAATGGCAGAGTCAAGCATTTGCAACAGAGACTGGATCACTTTCAAACCTAAAATACTTACTATCTGGCCCTTTGCCGAAAACATTTGCAAACAAACCCCTGCTATAAACACCCCAATTATCAATAAATGGTAAAGACTGTTATATTGACTAAAGAAAACCATCTATTTGTTATCTACAAGAAATATACTTTAAATATAAAACTACTCATTGGTTAAATGTAAATGGATAGAAAAAACTATACCATGTAAACACTGATCAAAGGAAAGCTGGACTAGGGAAAGGAAAGTCTGTTCAACAAATGGTGCCGTAGTGGGGAGGGATAAATTAGGAGGATGGGGTTAACATACACATTACTATATATAAAGAAGAGATATATATTATATATATATATATATAGTAGATATATGTAGCCCATAAGGATCTACTTTGTAGCGCAGGGAACTCTACTCAATACTCTGTAATAACCTGTACGGGAAAAGAATCTGAAAAGGAATAGATATGTATATATTTATAACTGAATCACTTTGCTGCACACCTAAAATTAACCCAACATTGTAAATCAACTATATTCTAATATAATATTTCTAAATGGTGCTGGGAAAACTGGATTTTGCATGTAAAATAACAAAGTTAAACCTTATACCATATACAAAAATTATCTCAAAATGTATCAAAGATTTAAATACAAGAGCCATAACTATAAAACTGTTAGAAAACATAGGGAGAAATCTTTATAACATTGGACTTGGTGATGATTTCTGAGCCAAGAGCTCAGGCAACAAAAGAAAAAATACTTAATTGATCTTCATCGAGAATAAAACATTTATACTTTAAAGGACACTGTAGACGGAATGAAAAGATAACCTACAGAAAGGAAGAAAATATTCGCAGGAAAAAAATTGTTGCGTAATCAGAATCATGAATCTGATAACAGATTAATATCTGGAATATATGAGGAACTCTTAAAAATCAATACCAGCAACAACAAAAGAAAGAAACAACCAAAATTTAGAAAGGGCAAAGACTTAAATAAACATTTCTGCAAAGAAAATACTCAAATGACCAGTAAGAAAATGAAAAGATATTCAACATCATTAGTCATTAGAGAAAAGTAAATTAAAACTAAAATAAGGTACCGCTTGATAACCAGTAGGATGGCTGCTGCTGCTGCTGCTAAGTCGCTTCAGTCATGTCTGACTCTGTGCGACCCCATAGACAGCAGCCTACCAGGCTCCCCCGTCCCTGGGATTCTCCAGGCAAGAACACTGGAGTGGGTTGCCATTTCCTTCTCCAATGCATGAAAGTGGAAAGTGAAAGTGAAGTCGCTCAGTCGTGTCCGACCCTCAGCGACTCCATGGACTGCAGCCTTCCAGGCTAAGATTATTTAAAAAATGGAAAACAGGTGTTGGTGAGGATGTGGATTGGAATGCTTATGCATTGCTAGTGGGAAGATAAAATGATGCATCTCCTATGTAAAAATACTTTGTGTGGATTCAGTGGTTCAGTTGTGTCCAGCTTTTTGCGACCCTATAGATTGTAACACTCCAGAATCCTGTCCATGGAATCTTCCCTGGCAAGAATAATGGAATGGGATGCCATTTCCTCCTCCAGGGGAATCTTCCCAACCCCAGAGATCAAACCCACGTCTCTTGTTTCTCCTGCATTGCAGATGGATTCTTTACCACCAAGCCACTGGGGAAGTCTATGAAAAAATAGTTGATGGTTCTTCAAAAACATAGACATAGAATTACCATATGACTCAGCAATTCCACTCCTAGGCATATACCTGAAAGAGTTGAAAACGGGACCTAAACAGATACTTGTATACCAATGTTCATATTGGCATTATTCACTTTAGCCAAAAGGTAGAAACAACCCAAGTCTCTATCAACTGATGAATAAACAAAATATGCTAAATATATATATATATATATAATATATACTTTAAAAAGTTTTAAATGGTAAGCTTTCTGTTATATATACTTTATCACAATGAAAATAAAACAACAGGTTGGACTGGCTATATTAATTTTACACCAAGTAGACTTCAGTGATTTTCCAGAGTCTTATGACCAGATCTTATTCTTTAGATGACACATAAGACCTTTGAAATTCTGTTCTCTGCCTACCATTTCAGCCCAATCTCTTACCATATAGAATGGCTTCAAGTGGGCCATGTTGCCTCTTGCCCCTGAGTCTTTGTGCTGGCTATTCTTTCTGTTTGGAAAATCCTATTTTCACTCTTCACTCTCCCTTTAGGATAAAATTCATCTCTTCCTGGCAGCCTTCCCTGGCTAACTTCTACCCTCATCTCAGACACTGGGAAGTGCTTTTGTAATTTATTTGTTTGGCTCTGCCAGGTCTTAGTTGTGACATGCAGGATCATTGTGGCAGCATGTGGGATAATTTTTCTTTGTTTTAGTTGTAACATGGGAACTCTTAGTTGTAGCATGTAGGATCTAGATCCCTGACCTGGGATTGAACCTGGGCACCCTGCTTTGGAAGCGTGGAGTCTTAACCACTAGACCACCAGGAAATCCCTGGAAAGTGGTTTTTCAAAATGCTTCCATGGAACTCTTCCACGGTAGACACAGTGTGTCTACCATGCTGTGCTGTGATGGGTGATTCCATGCCTGCCTCCTTCACTACCTTATCAGCTCCTTGAAGGCAGGAATATAGTTCTTTATATTTCCAGTGCCTGATACGGTGCCTGGCATATAGTAGGCACACAATAAATATTTGTCAAAGGAATGAAGTTCTCTGACAGTGCTCATGAAGGCACATGGGAGATCAAACCATAGGAAAATTTCCCCTTTATCACACTGGTCATTTTTAACCTTTTTTTCTGCTGTCTAATATATCCGTATATAGGGCACAGTTGTAAAGTATCGTCCAAAATGATAAATAATATTAGCATTTGATTGTTGAACTAGTGAAATCCACGCAAAATGAATGTGAATAAATGTCTGCAAATGTCATCCTAAGAAACAGGACGCAGCAGGTCCTGGAAATTTAATCAAGGCGTGATGGGATGTGGAGCAAAGCTGCAACCTCACCAACGGCCTCAACAGCTGAAAAAGGAATATGTGAGCAGAAGGGGGTCTGTAGGGAGTGCTGAAAAGTGGAGCCAAGGAACAAACATTTGTCATGATGTCTCCAGCCCTGTCAAGGGAAAGAGTTGTTTTCTGACCATTTGACACAAATATGCAGTCCACTCTATATCCCTATGGATGCCACAGAGCTCGTCCAATTCCCTCCCTTTGTTCTGATTTCATGCTCACAAACAACCTCTTGATTATAATTTGGCTTTCCATGTAGATTTTCCAACAGGAGAGAATGCGCTGACCAGTCAGCATGAACATCTGGTCTCTTTGGCAAGGAGCGTCCTCTTTGTATATGAACGCATTGCATTGGTGTTCTGGTTTATACATCAGTCAGTTCATACACCCTGGGGGCTGCAGAGGTTCTCATTCTCCAAGCTCTTGTGAGACTGCCTGCGAGGTCCTGTTCCCCTTTGCTTGCATCCTGCCTTGGCATGAGCTGAGGACAAAGTATCACAAGTCAGCCACTGCTTCTCCAGGTTTGAGCCCTTCTTGTTCAGACTTACAACTTCCCTGTAGAAGAAAGGGGCTTTTGGAACCACAGCTTAAGCTGCTGCTCAGGGTCTTTCATCAGGACTTTCTCTCCTCTTCAAACATTTGGCCTCTGCTGATGATACAGTTCTCATCTTTCCATACCATGATTCCTTGCCAGTGTGTTTATTTATCTTAATAATCATTTCCAAAGGCCTGAGATTAGGCAAAATAATTTCAACAGAACATGGTTAGAATTGCTGTGAGTCTGGCGAGGACTTACCCTATAAAACTCAGGCACAATTAGCATGGAAGATACAAATGGATCCCAGCTTCTATCTGGTTGTTATTCTTGTTGAAATGAATGCTTGGACAATTTCTATAGGCCTAAGGCCACAACTAATGGGTGTTCCATGGGGGTGTTTTGAGTTCTAGAAAGTTAAGGGCGAAATTAATGGAGTTGCTGAGAGGAAATGCCAAACGGATCTACACTAGGCTGGAGAGAGACCTTGAATACATATTCAGGCTGAAAAGAAGCTGTATAGAAAGTAGAGGAAAGGAAGATGGGGTTGGTGAACTCTAAGGCAAAATTTGTAACTAAGGGCTTCCCGGGTGGCTCAAATGGTAAGGAATCCGCATGTAATGCAGAAGACTTAGGTTCAATCCCTGGGTCAGGAAGATTCCCTAGAGGAGGAAATGACAACCCACTCCAGTATTCTTGCCTGGGGAATTTCATGGACAGAGGAGCCTGGTGGGCTACAGTCCACGGGGTCACAAAGAGTCAGACATAGCTGAGCAACTAACACTTTCACTTTCAAGCGTTTATCCTTCCTTTTCAGCAGGAACTGTTTCAGGGTAAGCAAAGAGCCCTAGCCGATGAGGCAAAGCGATAACAGAAGAGTGCCAGCAAATAAATGCGGAAGGAATTACACAATAAGGAAAGCAATAGTTGGGAAATTCGAATGAAAATACTCTTTCAGGCAAGGTGCGTCAATTGATTTTAAAAGACTGGTGAATCATGCTGAAGAGCTGATACCTGTATAGCACCAAAGCAACACACTACAAGGAGATTTCCAGTGGTAAGGTGAAAAACGGGTACAGCAAAGGTGTTAGACTGTCATCACTCTCATCCTGGCCTCAGCCCTAGTGTTCCTAAGAGATGGTCATCCACGTGCTATGTGTCCTATAATATGACTTAATATTGAGTACACAGTATAACCAATGATGCATTCTATTCAAATATACCTCACTTGAGTAAATACTTTAGATATGTTTTATTTTGCATGGAAAACAGGAGATGGAGGCACAAGTTGAACAATACCACGAGGGAGTAACCAAACAAATCCTGATGGTAGGATGTTCCACAAGACAACTGATCTGGCCTCTTCAGTAGTCAGTGTCATGGAAAAAGTGACTGTGCTGTGTTCAAAGACACTTAAGAGACATAAAATCAAGAGGTACTCTAGGGTCCTGGATTGGATACTGATTCAGATGAACCAATTGTAAAGAACATTTTTTAAACAAATGGGGAAATTGGAATTTGTATTGGGTACTAGATTAAATGAAACTTACACAAAGGTCAAGACGACTGGAAAAAAAAAGACTTCAAAAAAGTATATCTAGTAATATGTCATTTTGGTTAAAACATTCAGTTCAGTTCAGTCGCTTAGTCATGTATGACTCTTTGCAACTCCATGGACTGCAGCATGCCAGGCCTCCCTGTCCATCACAACTCCAGGAGCTTACTCAAACTCAACTCCATTGAATTGGTGATGCCATCCAACCATCTCATCTTCTGTCATCCCCTTCTCCTCCTGCCCTCAATCTTTCCCAGCATCAGGGTCTTTTCCAATGAGTCAGCTCTTCACATCAGGTGGCCAAAGTATTGGAGTTTCAGCTTCAGCATCAGTTCTTCCAGTGAACACCCAGGACTGATTTCCTATAGGATGGACTGGTTGGATCTCCTTGTAGTCCAAGGGACTCTCAAGAGCCTTCTTCAACACCACAATTTTTCAGTGTTCAGCTTTTTTCATATTCTCACATCCATACATGTCTACTAGAAAAACCATAGCTTTGACTAGACGGACATTTGTTGACAAAGTAATGTCTCTGCTTTTTAATATTCTGTCTAGGTTGGTCATAACTTTCCTTCCAAGGAGCAAGTGTCTTTTAATTTCATGGCTGCAGTCACCATCTCCAGTGATTTTGGAGCCCCCTCCCAAAATAAAGTCTGTCACTGTTTCCCCATCTATTTCCCATGAAGTGATGGGACCAGATGCCATGATCTTAGTTTTCTGAATGTTGAGCTTTAAGCCAACTTTTTCACTCTCCTCTTTCGCTTTCATCGACAGGCTCTTTAGTTCTTCACTTTTGCAATAAGGGTGCTGTCATCTGCATATCTGGGGATATTGATATTTCTCCCAGCTATCTTGATTCCAGCTGTGTTTCATCCAGCCCAGCATTACTCATGATGTACTCTGCATAGAAGTTAAATAAGCAGGGTGATAATATACAGCCTTGGCATACTCCTTTTCCTATTTGGAACCAGTCTGTTGTTCCATGTCTAGTTCTAACTGTTGCGTCTTGATGTGCACACAGATTTCTCAGGAGGCAGGTCAGGTGGTCTGGTATTCCTATCTCTTTAAGAATTTTCCACAGCTTGTTGTGAGCCACGTAGTCAAAGGCTTTGGTGTAGTCAATAAAGCAGACGTAGATTTTTTTTGGAACTCTCTCACTTTTTTTATGATCCAGCGGATGTTGGTAATTTGATCTCTGGTTCCTCTGCCTTTTCTAAAACCAACTTGAACATCTGGAAGTTCATGGTTCACGTCCTGCTGAAGCCTGGCTTGGAGAATTTTGAGCATTACTTTACTAGCGTGTGAGATGAGTGCAATTGTGCAGCAGTTTGAGCATTCTTTGGCATTGCCTTTCTTTGGGATTGGAATGAAAACGGACCTTTTCCAGTCCTGTGGCCACTGTTGAGTCTTCCAAATTTGCTGGCATATTGAGTGCAGCACTTTCACAACATCATCTTTTAGGATTTGAAAGAGCTCAATTGGAATTCCATCACCTCCACTAGCTTTGTTCGTAGTGATGCTTCCTAAAACCCACTTGACAGTGATCACACCATCGTGATTATCTGGGTCATGAAGATCTTTTTGTACAGTTCTTCTGTGTATTCTTGCCACCTCTCCTTAATATCTTCTGCTTCTGTTAGGCCCATACCATTTCTGTCCTTTATTGCGCCCATCATTGCATGAAATGTTCCCTTGGTATCTCTAATTTTCTTGAAGGGATCTCTAGTCTTTCCAATTCTATTATTTTCCCCCATTTCTTTGCACTGAGGAAGGCTTTCTTATCTCTCCTTGCTATTCTTTGGATCTCTGAATTCAAATGGCTATATCTTTCCTTTTCTCCTTTGCCTTTCACTTCTCTTCTTTTCACAGCTATTTGTAAGTCCTCCTCAGACAGCCATTTAGCCTTTTTGCGTTTCTTTTGCTTGCGGATGGTCTTGATCGCTGTCTCCTGTACAATGTCATGAACCTCCGTCCATAGTTCTTCAGGCACTCTGTCTATCAGATCTAATCCCTTGAATCTATTTGTCACTTACAGTGTATAATCGTAAGGGATTTGATTTAGGTCATACCTGAATGGTCTAGTGATCTTCCATACTTTCTTCAGTTTAAGTCTGAAATCTGGCAATAAGGAGTTCATGATCTGAGGCACAGTCGGCTCCCAGTCTTGTTTTTGCTGACTGTATAGAGTTTCTCCATCTTTGACTACAAAGAATATATTCAATCTGATTTCGGTATTGACCATCTGGTGATGTCTATGTCTAGAGTCGTCTCTTGCGTTGTTGGAAGAGGGTGTTTGCTATCACCAGTGCGTTCTCTTGCCAAAACTATTAGCCTTTGTCCTGCTTCATTCTGTACTCCAAGGCCAAATTTGCCTGTTACTCCAGGTGTTTCTTGACTTCTTACTTTTGCATTCTAGTCCCCTATAATGAAAGTGGCATCTTTTTTGGGTGTTAGTTCTAAAAGGTCTTGTAGGTCTTCATAGAACCATTCAACTTCAGCTTCTTCAGCATCACTGGTTGGGACATAGAATTGGATTACCATGATATTGAATGGTTTGCCTTGGAAATGAACAGAGATCATTCTGTCGTTTTTGAGAATGCATCCAATACTGCATTTCAGACTCTCTTGTTGACCACGATGGCCACTCAATTTCTTCTAAGGGATTCCTGCCCACAGTAGTAGATATAATGGTCATCTGAGTTAAATTCACCCATTCCAGTCCATCTTAGTTTGCTGATTCCTAGAATGCCAACATTCACCCTTGCCATCTCTTGTTTGACCACTTCCAATTTGCCTTGATTCATGGACTTAACATTCCAGGTTCCTATGCAATATTGCTGTTTACAGCATCGGACCTTGTTTCTATCACCAGTCACACACACAACGGGGTGTTGTTTTTGCTTTGGCTCCATCGCTTCATTCTTTCTGGAGTTATTTCTCCACTGATCTCCAGTAGCATCTTGGGCACCTACTGACCTGGGGAGTTTCTCTTTCAGTATCCTATCATTTTGCCTTTTCATACTATTCATGGGGTTCTCAAGGCAAGAATACTGAAGTGGTTTGCTGTTGCCTTCTCCAGTGGACCACATTTTGTCAGACCTCATGGCTTAGTTTCATTGGGTTAGACAAGGCTGTGATCCGTGTGATCAGATTGGCTAGTTGTCTGTGATTGTGGTTTCAGTCTGTCTGCCCTCTGATGCCCTCTCTCAGCGCCTACCGTCATACTGGGGTTTCTCTTACTTTGGATCGGAGTATCTCTTCCTGGCTGCTCCAGCAAAGTGCAGCTGCTGCTCCTTACCTTGGATATGGGGGTATCTCCTCATGGCCACTGCCCCTGATCTTGGACGTGGGGTAGCTCCTCTTGGCCACACCTGTGCCGCGCAGCCGCTGCTCCTGTACCTGCAGTGGCCACAGGACTGGAAAAGGTCAGTTTTCATTCCGATCCCAAAGAAAGGCAATGCCAAAGAATGCTCAAACTATCACACAACTGCATTCATCTCACACGCTAGCAAAGTAATGCTCAAAATTCTCCAAGCCAGGCTTCAGCAATGTGTGAACCATGAACTTCCAGATGTTCAAGCTGATTTTAGAAAGGCAGAAGAACCAGAGATAAATTGCCAACATCCGCAATTTGTTGTGGATCATCGGAAAAGCAAGAGAGTTCCGGGAAAAACATCTACTTCTGCTTTATTGGCTATGCCAAAGCCTTTGACTGTGTGGATCACAAGAAACTGTGGAAAATTCTGAGAGAGATGGGAATACCAGACCGCCTGACCTGCCTCTTGAGAAACCTGTATGCAGGTCAGGAAGCAACAGTTAGAACTGGACGTGGAACAACTGATTGGTTCCAAATAGGAAAAGGATTATGCCAAGGCTGTATATTGTCACCCTGCTTATTTAACTTATATGCAGAGTACATCATGAGAAATGCTGGGCTGGATGAAGCACAAGCTGGAATCAAGATAGCTGGGAGAAATATCAATATCCCCAGATATGCAGATGACAGCACCCTATGGCGAAAGTGAAGAACTAAATAGCCTCTTGATGAAATTGAAAGAGGAGAGTGAAAAAGTTGGCTTAAAGCTCAACATTCAGAAAACTAAGATCATGGCATCTGGTCCCATCACTTCATGGTAAGTAGATGGGGAAAATGTGGAAACAGTGGCTGACTTTATTTTGGGGGGCTCCAAAATCACTGGAGATGGTGACTGCAGCCATGAAATTAAAAGAGACTTACTCCTTGAAAGGAAAGTTATGACCAACTTTGACAGCATATTAAAAAGCAGAGACATTACTTTGTCAACAGAAGTCCGTCAAGTCAGAGTTATGGTTTTCCCAGTAGTCATATATGGATGTGAGATTTGGACTATGAAGAAAGCTGATTGCAGAAAAATTGATGCTTTTGAACTGTGGTGTTGGAGAAGACTCTTGCGAGTCCATTGGAATGCAAGGAGATCCAACCAGTCCATCCTAAAGGAGCTCAGTCCTGGGTATTCATTGGAAGGACTGATGTTGAAGCTGAAGCTCCAATACTTTGGCCACCTGATGTGAAGAGCTGACTCATTGGAAAAGACCCTGATGCTGGGAAAGATTGAAGGCCAGAGGAGAAAGGGATGACAGAGGATGAGATGGTTGGATGGCATCACCAACTCAATGGACATGAGTTTAGGTTAACTCCAGGAGTTGGTGATGGACAGGGAGGCCTGGCGTGCTGCAGTTCATGGGGTCACAAAGAGTCAGACAGGACTGAGCGACTGAACTAAACTGAACTGAATAATTAGTGATGTTGAGCATTTTTTTCATTTGTTTGTTAGCCATCTGTATGTTTTCTTTGGAGAAATAAATATCTATTTAGGTCTTCTGCCTGTTTTTTAATTGGGCTGTTTTTTTTTTGTTTTTGTTTTTGTTTTTTTTTTTACATTGAGATGCATGTGCTGTTTGTATATTTTGGAGATTAGTCCCTTGCCAGATGATTCATTTGCAGATATTTTCTCCTATTCTGTGGGTTGTCTTCTTGTCTTGTTTATGGTTTCATTTCCTGCACAAAAGCTTTTAATTAGTTCTTTTTTTAAAATATTCATTACTCTATAAGAGGTGTGTCAAAAAAGACCTTGCTGCAGTTTATGTCAAAGAGTGTTCTGCCTAAATGTTCCCCTAAGAGTTTTATAGCATCCTGCCTTACATTTAGGTTTTTAATCCATTTTGAGTTTTGTTGTGTAAGGAAGTCTCACACTTCTTTTGTTAAATTCAGTCCTAAGTATTTTTTGATGCTACCATAAATGGAATTGTTTCCTTAATTTTATTTTTCAGTTGTCCATTACTAGTGTGTAGAAATACAACTGATTTTTAAATCTTGTGTCCTGTAATCTTGTTGAAATTTTATTAGTGCTAACATTTTGTCTGTGTTTTAGGATTTACTGTATGCAAAATAATATCATCTAGAAATAGACATAGATTTTCACCTTTTCCTTCCCAATCTGTGTGTCTTTTTTTTTTTTTTTAATTGTGCTGGCTGGAACCTCCAGTACCATGTGGATTAGAAGTGTTGACAGCAGACACCCTTGTCTTGTTCCTGATCTTAGGGAGAAAAGCTTTCAGTCTTTCACCATTGAGTATGTCTTCTGAGGGGGGTTTGTAGATGCCCTTTTATCAGACTGAGGAAGTTCTCTTCTATTTATACTTTTTTTTTAGTGTTTTTTATTATGAAAGGGTGTTGACATTTGTGAGATGCTTGTTCTGGTATCTATTGAGATGATCATATGATCATATGGTACCGTGCTTCATTCTATTAATATAATGTGTTACACTGATTTTTCTACATTGAACCAAAACATATTCTGTCATAGTGTATAAGCCTTCTTCCATGTGGCAAGATTCAATTTTCTGGTATTTATTGAGAACTTTTGTGTCTAAGATCTTAAGGGATACTGATCTTTAGTTTTCTTAAAATCTTTGTCTGGTTTTGGTATTAGGTTAACAATGGCTTCATAGAATGAGTTGGAAAGTATGCCTTCGTCTTGTATTTTTTGCAACAGTTTGTAAAGGACTGATGTTAATTCTTCTTTACATATTTGGTAGAATTCACTGCTAAAACCATGTGGTTCTGGGATTTTCTTTGTTGGAAGTTTTTGATTATTAATTCAATCTCTTTACTTGTTACAGGTTTATTCAAAATTTCTATTTCTTCTTCAGTCAGTTTGATAATATGCGTCTCTCTAGGAATTTGTGCATCTTATCTAGGTGCCTAATTTTTTGGCATATGATTATTCATAGAACAATTTTTATAATCATTTTTTATTTCTGTGAGGCACTAGTGTTGTCTGTCTTTCATTCTTGATTTTAGTAATTTGAGTGTCCTCATATTTTCTTGGTCAGTCTAGCTAATATTTTGTCAATTTTGTTGATCTTTTCAAAGAACCAACTTTTAGTTTCATTGAATATCTCTATTATTTTTCTATTCTCTATTTCATTTATTTCAGGTCTAAGCTTTATTATTTTACCAGGGGCTTCCCTGGTAGCTCAACTGGTAAAGAATCCACCTGGAGACCCCAGTTCAAAAGAGATAGACAACCCACTCTAGTATTTTTGGGCTCACCAGGTGGCTCAGATGGTAAAGAATCCACATGCAATGCAGGAGACCCGGGCTCAATCCCTGGGCTGGGAAGATCTGCTGGAGAAGGGAATGGCTACCCACTCCAGTATTCTGGCCTGGAGAATTCCAATGACAGAGGAGCCTGGCAGGCCATGGGGTTGCAAAGAGTTGGGACAAAACTGAGTGACTTTCACTTTCAAGCTTTATTATTTCTATCTTTATGTTTGTTTTGGGTTTAGATTGCTCTCTTTTACTAGTTTTTCAATATGGGAGGTTAGGTTGTTGTCAAGAAAACTTTATTCTTTTAAATATAACAATTTAAACTCTACACTTGCATTTGAGGACTGCTTTCATTGCATCCCAAGAGGTTTGGTATGCCGTGTTTTCATTTTCATCAAAGTGCAGCTAACCCCTTAACCACGCAGTTTGAACTGCACAGGTTCACTTATATATGGATTTTTTCAACAAATATATACTACAGGACTGTACAATCTACAGTTTGCTGAAACCATGAATGCAGAACTTAGGATATGGAGGGTTGACTGTAAAGTTATACACAGATTTTTGACTCCATGGAAGATCTGTGCCCCTAATCCTGTGTTGTTCTAGGGTCAGCTGTATTTTTTAATTTCCCTTGTGACATTTCCTTGAGCGGGTGACTATTTAGGGGTGTGTTGTTTAATTTCCAAATATTTGTGAATTCCCCAAATTTCCTTCTGTTAATGATTTCTAATTTCAGTTTGTTTTAGTCAGGGAAAATACTTTATATGATTTCTATCTATTTAAATTTATTAAGACTTATTTTATGGGAAAGATTGAAGGCAGGAGGAGAAGGGGATGACAGAGGATGAGATGGTTAGATGGCATCACTGACTCAATGGACATTAGTTTGGGTAAACTGTGGGAGTCAGTGATGGACAGGGAGGCCTGGTGTGCTGCAGTTCATGGGGTGCAAAGAGTCGGACACAACTGAACGACTGAACTGAAATGAACTGATTTTATGGTCTGACATATGGTCTATCCTGGAGAATGTTCCATGTACACTTGAGAATGATGTGTAGTCTAACGTCGCTGAGTGGAGTATTCTGTAGATGTCTGTTAGATCTAGTTGGTTTATAGTGTTGTTGAAGTCTTCTGTTTCCTTGTTAATCTGTCTTGTTGTTTTACATTAATGAAACTGGGTTAAATTTCTGACTATTGTTGAATTGCTGATGTGGTCCAGAGGTCTCTAAGAATCTTTTCATCTTTCTTCATTCTTTTTTATTTCTCTTCTTCAGACTGGATAACTCAATGGAACTATTTCCAAGTTTGAAAACCTTAAATTTGCCTGCTCAAATCTATTCTAGAGCCCCTCTAGTGAATTTTTCATTTCTGTTATGCAGTAGTATTTTCCAACTGCAGAATTTTTAATTGGTTCTTTTTTTTTTTAAATATGTCTACCTCTTTATTGAGATAAAGATACCAAGGGAACATTTCATGCAAAGATGGGCTCAATAAAGGAGAGAAATTGTATGGACCTAACAGAAGCAAAAAATATTAAGAAGAGGTGGCAAGAATACACAGAAGACCTGTAAAAAAAGATCTTCACGACCCAGATAATCACGATGGTGTGATCCCTCACCTAGAGCCAGACATCCTGGAATGTGAAGTCAAATGGGCCTTAAAAAGCATCAGTATGAACAAAGCTAGTAGAGGTGATGGAATTCCAGTTGAGCTATTTCAAATCCTGAAAGATGATGCTGTGAAAGTGCTGCACTCAATATGCCAGCAAATTTGGAAAACTCAACAGTGGCCACAGGACTGGAAAAGGTCAGTTTTCATTCCAAGCCCAAAGAAAGGCAATGCCAAAGAATGCTCAAACTGCTGCATAATTGCACTCATCTCACATGCTAGTAAAGTAATGTTCAAAATTCTCCAAGGCAGGCTTTAGCAATATGTGAACCGTGAACTTCCAGATGTTTAAGCTGGTTCTAGAAAAGGCAGAGGAACCAGAGATCAAATTGCCAACATCCGCTGGATCATGGAAAAAGCAAGAGAATACCAGAAAAACATCTGCTTCTGCTTTATTGGCTATGCCAAAGCCTTTGACTGTGTGGATCACAAGAAACTGTGGAAAATTCTGAGAGAGATGGGAATACCAGACCACCTGACCTGCCTCTTGAGAAACCTGAATGCAGGTCAGGAAGCAACAGTTAGAACTGGACATGGAACAACAGACTGGTTCCAAATAGGAAAAGGAGTACGTCAAGGCTGTATATTGTCACCCTGCTTATTTAACTTCTATGCAGAGTACATCATGAGAAACACTGGGCTTGAAGAAGCACAAGCTGGAATCAAGATTGCCAGGAGAAATATCAATAACCTCAGATATGAAGATGACACCACCCTTATGGCAGAAAGTGAAGAGGAACTAAAAAGCCTCTTGATGAAAGTGAAAGAGGAGAGTGAAAAAGTTGGCTTAAACAAAGATCTTGGCACCTGGTCCCATCACTTCATGGGAAATAGATGGGAAACAGTGGAAACAGTGTCAGACTTTATTTTTCTGGGCTCCAAAATCACTGCAGATGGTGACTGCAGCCATGAAATTAAAAGACGCTTACTCCTTGGAAGAAAAGTTATGACCAACCTAGATAGCACATTGAAAAGCAGAGACATTACTTTGCCAACAAAGGTCTGTCTAGTCAAGATATAGTTTTTCCAGGAGTCATGTATGGATGCGAGAGTTGGACTGTGAAGAAAGCTGAGTGCCAAAGAATTAATGCTTTTGAACTGTGGTGTTGGAGAAGACTCTTGAGAGTCCCTTGGACTGCAAGGAGATCCAACCAGTCCATTCTAAAGGAGATCAGCCCTGAGTGTTCTTTGGAAGGAATGATGCTAAAGCTGAAACTCCAATAATTTGGCCACCTCATGTGAAGAGCTGACTTATTGGAAAAGACTCTGATGCTGGGAGGGGTTGGGGGCAGGAGGTAAAGGGGACGACAGAGGATGAGATGGCTGGATGGCATCACCAACTCAATGGACATGAGTTTGAGTGAACTCCGGGAGATGGTGAGGGACAGGGAGGCCTGGTGTGCTGCAATTCATGGATTGCAAAGAGTCGGACACAAGTGACCGACTGAACTGAACCTCTTTATTGATATTTGTTATTTGATGAGATATTGTCCTCATACTTTCTATTAGGGTTTTAGACATGGTTTCAGTTCATTCTTTTAAAATATTTATAATAGCTGATTTAAGTCTTTGTCCTTTCAGTCCAACGTCTGGGCTTCCTCAGGGAGTTTCTATGGATTGCTTTTTCCCCCGTGTATTGACCCTGTGTTCATATTTATTTTCTTCTCTCAATTTTTTTAATGAAAATTGGACATTTGCAATAATATAATATGGCAAACCGGAATTCAGATTGGCAATCTGGAATACAATCTTTAAATCAAATTCTCTCCCCTCCCCAGGGTTTCTCATTGCTGTTTCTGTTTGTTATTGTTTGCTTAATGACTTTTTTGAACAAATTCTGTAAAGTATATATTCTTTGCTGTGTATGACTGTTGAAATGTCTGCTTTCTTAGCTTGCTGCAGCTAATAATAGGCAGACATTTCTAGGAATCAATAAGTCTTCCAGTCTTTGCAGAAGAGTTCAGAGTGTATGTTGGGGCACTTCTTCAACACTAAGCTAGGCAGTTGAAAAGTCTTCCTTTGCCTTCACTTCCTGCTTGCTCTGACTTCCCTGATAGCTCAGTTGGTAAAGAATCTGCCTGCAATGCAGGAGACCCCAGTTCAATTCCCTGGTCGGGAAGATCTGCTGGAGAAGGGAGAAGCTACCCATTTCAGTATTCTTGGACTTCCCTTGTGGCCCAGCTGGTAAAGAATCCACCTGCAATGCGGGAGACCTGGGTTCAGTCCCTGGATTGGGAAGATCCCCTGGAGAAGAGAAAGGCTACTCACTCTAGTATTCTGGCCTGGAGAATTCCATGGACTACAGTCCATGGGTTGCAAAGACTCAGACACAGCTGAGCAACTTTCACTTCACTTCCTGCTTGCAGAGACTCAAGGTCAGTAAAAATAAGTTCCTAAGGTCTTTGCTGAATATATGCACAGCCCTGGGTATGAGCACAGCCCGATATATACACGTGGCCTTCTAGATATCCAGGAATATTTTTACATATTGTTTCACTGTCAAATTTTCCTGTTAAGTGTTTTCGTTAGTCCTTTATTTGTGCCATCCATTAGCCAATGAATGAGGCAGTTGTGAAGTTTAACAAGTACCTCTAATTGTTTTTGATAATTGTCTCGGGGAACAGGTTTTTGGCATTAGATGAACCCCGAGTTAGTCAAATAAAACCAACCTTGCAAGTGAGATCTCCCAGGATCCACCAGGTAGGTCAGATTATGACAATTCTTTATGAGTGAGCTTTGAAGGAGCTCCAGCTCCATTCTGCCCTTCTAGTAGCTGCCAGGCGGTGGGTTTTCACTGTAATTGTGAACTGTTGGTTTCCAAGACAACCGTGGAGCTGGAAAGACATGCATTGGAATAGGGCAAATTAAATTATTATACAAACCTCAGTTCTTACTGAGATTTAGCTTTTTTAAAAATAAATACTTTTTGGATTACTGTAACTCTTTAATTTCCAGAGTTCTGAAAAAAATTGATTCTGATTATTTTTGCTAGTTTTCCATTGTTTTTGCAGAAGAGAGAATTTTGAGGTTCTTAGCCCACTGTTTTTGCTGACATCACTCAGTAGCAGTAATTTCTAGGTAAAGGTGTTTTGTAGTTTTGGTTTGTCAACAATTTTCTTATTTTTGACAATACACATGTGATGTGTCTGCAAGAATAAGTTGTCATTTACATAAAGAAAAAGAAAATCTAAAACTAAAGTCTGTGAAATTTTAGTTGCCATCTCAGTGTATTTGGCTATTCACTGACCATAAATTAGAAAATTAATATTCTTTTAATTTTCTCTGATTTTTTTTTTACTTATCATTGTCAATGTACTTCTAATGATTAGAAATAAAGCCCTTAAAATGAAAAGCCTACCTGCATTTTTGTGGGGGCAGCAAAAAGAAAATGGTGTGATGACCATGATTCTTCAGTTAGTTTTAAGAAAGAGAACTCCTTGGCCAAAGCAGTCGTCATTAGAGTGACCATATGCCCTGGTTTTCCTGGGATAGTCCCAGCTTGTACCTGGGGTCATACTGTAATATTTCATAGCCCCCACTTTACATTCACAAAAGTGTCCCAGTTTGGATGATAAATTTTATGGCCACTCTAGTTATTGACAGCAGCAGGAGGTGAGGAAGCCTGGAGATTACTCAGGGACTGCTGCAAGAAGAGAACACGCAGGAAACCAGTCTAGTACAAAGAATGGCCCTGGGAAGGAACAATTGAAAGTCCTGAGTTCTGACTCTCCAACAAATGCAAAGAGGTTCCTCAAGCGTCTCTTGGATCACCATCTTGGGTGAGTTCTTGATTAAGGTTGATTCCTTCTGAGTTGCTACAAGGCAATCACTAGATGCTTCTCCCACCTGCATTGGCTAGCCAGGTAGTTTAGGCCTGTCTCCAGGCTCTTGCAGGCATTTCCAATTTATCACTGGTGAGAGAAGCCTCATGGTAGGCCCTCTCTGGGCTCCTCGAGTTGGAGTTCGTAATGCTGAGTTATCTGATGAGAGAAATTCTGCTATAATGGTTGTCCCGGTGTCAGGAGCTTTGCTGAAGCTTCTTCAAAAGTACAGAGAGAGAGACTCATGTTAGCTTCAGGCACTTAGGTAAGTAATCAGGTTTTGTGTTGCCCGGCGTTTACTGAGAACAGGTTCCTGATTTCAGGGTGGCTGTTAAATGCAAAGTCTGGCTGTGGTGACTTTTGGATGCCTCTGGTGTGCCTATGTTTCATTAGCATCTAAGATTTTGGGAGGAGAGGAGTATCAGACAGGAATTCTCCTTGTCTGGGGCAAGTATCTGGATGTTTCTCATCAAAAAAATAAAACACAACAAATCCTAGAATCCAGTGTGATTATCACAGCAATGCAAACCCTTTCTACAGACGAAATCTTCCAACAAAGTAGTCAGAAAGCAAAGGTGATTTCTGACTTCATCTTCATCTTCTGAAGACCTTCATCAAGGGTCTTCATCTGAAAACCTATTCTGACCCTCACATGCAATGCAGGCATGAGCCTGGGGTACTGATAATGCAAAGCTCTTTTTAAAAACAGCCAGTGTGGGGTAAATTGGCAGATAGAGTCGAGTCAATATTAACTCATATGAGACAAGATTCAGCTGGAGAGATAATCTTTTGAAAGGTATTCTTGAGTGCCTACAAAATTGTCTGCCACATTTATTTATTTTTTTTCTCCTTTCTTTAGTTAACATACTGGACTCTATCCACTGATCTTCAAATATTAAGCCTATTTTCTGTTTGGTGGATAAACTCCCCTGTTGGTCATGATGTATTATCGTTTTTACATATTGCATCCAGTTTATTAATATTTTATCTATTCATGGAGAATATTGACCTGGAAGGTTTTTTTTTGTAATGGGTTTGGTTTCAGTATCATGGTGCTGTTGATCCCATAAAATGGCTGAGAAGTGTTGCCTCCTATATTTCCCGAAAGCACTTGTGTAAGATTGGTATGATTTCTTCCTAAATATTTAATAAAAACCAGGGAAACTATCTGGGCTTAGGGTTTTCCTTGTGGAAAGATTTTTTATACTCAACTCTGAGTTATAATTTACATGCACTAATTTTAGGCACAATCCAGTGAATTTTAACAAACGTATTGATTCAGGTAACCACATCTGCAAGTAATTCCATTATCTCTCTATAAGTTCCCCCATGCCCTGTGTAGACAGTATACTTTCCCCTCATCCTAGGCTACCACTGAGCTACTTTCTATCACTATAGGTTGCTGTTCAGTTGTGTCTGACTCTTTGCAACCCCATGAACTGCAGCACACCAGGCTTCCCTGTTCTTCACTATCTCCTTGATTTTGTTCAAACTCTTGTCCATTGAGTCAGTGATGCCATCCAACCATCTCATCCTCTGTCACCCCTTCTCCTCTTGCGTCTTCCCCATCATCAGGGTCTTTTCCAGTGAGCCAGTTCTTTGCCACAGGTGGCCAAAGTATTGGAGCTTCAGCTCAGCACCAGCCCTTCCAATAAATATTCAGGGTTGAGTTCCTTTAGGATTGAGTGGTTGGATCTCCTTGCTGTCCATGAGAGTCTTCTCAAAACTCTCAAGAATCTTCTCCAGCACAGTTCAAAAGCAACATTTGGTGCTCAGCCGTCTTTATGGTCCAACTCTTGCATCTGGAGATGTGACTACTGGAAAAATCATAGCTTTGACTATATGGACCTTTGTTGGCAAAGTGATGTCTCTGCTTTTTAATACAGTGTTTAGGTTTGTCATAGCTGTTCCTTCCAAGGAGCAAGAGTCTTTTAATTTCATGGCTGCGGTCACCATCACATTGATTTTGGAGCTGAAGAAAATGAAACCTGACACTCTCTTTCCACATTTTCCCCATCTACTTGCCATTAAGTGATGTGACCAGATGCCGTGATCTTAGTTTTTTGAATCTTGAGTTTTAAGCCAGCTTTTTCACTATCCTCTTTCACCTTCATCAAGAGGCTCTTTAGTTCTTCTTCACTTTCTGCCATTAAAGTGGTATCATCAGCATATCTGAGGTTGTTGATATTTCTCCTGGCAATCTTGATTCCAGTTTCTGATTCATCTAGCCCCACATTTCACATGATGTACTCTGCATATAAGTTAAATAAGCAGGGTGAAAAAATACAGCCTTGATGTACTCCTTTCCCAGTTTTGAACCAGTCCATTGTTCCATGTCCAGGTCTAACTGTTGCTTCTTGTCCTGCATACAGGTTTCTCAGGAGACAGGTAATGTGGTCTGGTATTCCCATCTCATTAAGAATATTCCACAGTTTGTTGTGATCCACACAGTCAAAGGCTTTAGCATAGTCAGTGAAGCAGATTTTTTTTTCAGCATTCACTTGGTTTTTCTATGATCCACTGTATGTTGGCAATTTGCTCTCTGGTTCTTCCGCTTTCTCTAAATCTAACTTGTACATCTCAAAGTTCTTGGTTCACGTACTGCTAAAGCCTAGCTGAAAATCTTGAGCATAATCTTGTTGGCATGTGAAATGAGTGCAATTGTATGGTAATTTGAGCATTCTTCAGCATTACTTTTCTTTGGGATTGGAATGAAAATTGACCTTTTCCAGTCCTGTGGCTGTTGCTGAGTTTTCCAAATTTGCTGGCATATTGAGTGCAGCACTTTCACAGCATCATCTTTTAGGATTTGGAATAACTAAGCTGGAATTCCATCACCTCCACTAGCTTTGTTCATAGTAATGCTTCCTAAGGCTCACTTGACTTCACACTCCAGAATGTCTGGCTCTAGGTGAGTGACCTCACCATCATTGTTATCCGGATCATTAAGAGCTGTTTTGTACACTTCTTCTGTGTATTCGTGCCACCTTTTCTTAATCTCTTCTGCTTATGTTAGGTCCTTGCCATTTTTGTCCTTTATTATGCCTATCTTTTCATGAAATGTTCCCTTGTTATCTCCAATTTTCTTAAAGAGATCTCAAGTCTTTCCCATTCCATGTTTTCTTCTATTTCTTTGCATTGTTCACTTAAGAGGGCTTATCTCTCCTTACTATTGTCTGAAACTCTGCATTCAGTTGGGTATATCTTTCTCTTTCTCCTTTGCCTTTCCCTTCTCTTCTTTTCTCAGCTATTTGTAAGGCCTCCTCAGACAACCATTAGAGGTTAGATTTGCATTTTCTAGAATTTCATTTAAATGGAATCGTATAGCATGGTTCATTTAAATGGAACCATATAGCATGGTTCTTGTTCATTATCATGTATTTTTGAGATTTATCCATGTTGCTGTACGTAGTAACACTTGGTTTCTTCTTTTTTGCTGAGCGGATATACTAAAATTTGTGTATCCATTCACCTGTTGACATTTGAGTTGTTTTAGACTTTATTATGAATGAAACTGCTATCAATATTCATGTATAAGTCTCTTCAGTAAACAGGAGTGGACTTGCTGGCTTATATGGTAAGTATATGTTTAATTTTATAAGAAATTGCCAAACTGTTTTCCAAAATGGTTATACAATTCTACCTTCTCAAAATATGAGTTCCAATTTCTCCACAACTTCTCCAACACTTAGAAAGGTAGCTTTTAAAAACTGTAATCATTCTGGTGAGTGTGTAGTTGTAAATTATTATACTTTTAGTTTTCATTTCCCTGATGACTGATATAAATTTATCTTTTCATGTACTTATTGCCTATGTGTCTTATTTTGTAAAGATCTCTTCAAATCTAGTCTCATTTTAAAATTGGTAGTTTGTCTTATTAATAAACTGTGGTAGATCTATAGATATATTCTGGATACAAGCCCTTTATCTGATATATGTGTTGTGGATACTTGCCTTTTTGGGCATCAATTAGTATTACAAACTGTATTTTTTGAGAACTTTCCTCATTTCATCTTGGTGGTCAAAATTATTTAAAATATTTATTACACTTTTAATGTCTTTAGGGTCTGTGGTGTTAGCATCTTTTCATTCCTGATATCCAAGAAGCACTTTTTCACTTTGTTAATTTTTCCTTCATCTATCTCTTTTCTCACTTGTTAATTTCTGCTTTTATCTTTATTATTTCTTTCCTTTTATGGTCATGGGCTTGCTTTGCTCTTCTAATTCAGTTCTTAAGGGAAGCTTAGGTCATTGATTCCAGATCTTTCTTTTTTTAATAAGATAAAACTTTTCCTATAAGCACTGCCTTAGCTGCATCCTAGTAGTTTTAATATATTGTATCTTCATTGTCATTCAGTTAAAAATATTTCCTCAAATTTTCCTTGTGATTGCATCTTTAACCCATGAATCATTTATGTTCGTTTATTTTCCTTCTATTTGGGATTATGAGGAACATATGAAAGAAACTTAAACTCCCATTGACATTTGATTTATTGTTCGACATCTTTAAGCCTTATTGCATGCCTGTGTTTGTTGCCTCCTGTGGCCTCCTAATAAGCTCACCTGCATCCAAGCCCGACAAGTACACGTGACTTCTTACTGCCTCT
Organism: Ovis aries; assembly: GCF_016772045.2. Classification (NCBI taxonomy): domain Eukaryota; kingdom Metazoa; phylum Chordata; class Mammalia; order Artiodactyla; family Bovidae; genus Ovis; species Ovis aries. Next base: position 95,888,033 of record NC_056057.1, read on the forward strand.
TTCCCTCTCTTCACGCTGGGTGGAACCTCTTTCAAATTTTACTGTCAGGTATTTCTCTTTATAAAATGTTGCACATTCTCTATCCACTCTCTTTCTGTGTTCTGGACTTCTCCTCTGGGAAACTGCTCTCTCATCACTCACTTTGGAACTTCCACACTAAGTGAGGAATTAATATTTCTTTGATCATCCCAAAGGATCCCTTTCGTATTGACATCCAAACATCAAGTTGGAGCGTCTCCATGTTATGATGGAGTTGCTATCATAGGATTGTTTTTTGTTTTTTTGCATTCTAACTTAATGCCTTTGCAGTCAGAGAATACACTCTGTATAATTTCCATCCTTTTACATTTGATGAAATTTATTTTATGGCCCAACATGTAGTTTATCGTGGTGACTGTATCATATGAACTTGAAAAGAATAGCCTTTCTTAAATCATTAGAAGTAGTGCTCTACAAATGTCAATTAGGTCAACTTGATTAATAGGGTTGTTCAAGTCTTCTATATCTTAACTAATATTCTGTCCTTTTGTTCTGTTAATCACTGAGAAAGAAAGGCTGAAATCCACAACCACAACTGTGAATTTGTATAATATTTTTAGTTACACTAGTTTTTCTCTCATGTATCTTAAAGCTCTGTTATTAGATGCAGATGTATTTAGTCTTACTATGTCTAAATGACTTGATTATTTTAGTTCTTTTTTTCCTTGTAGATAAGTTTTTATTCATTTATTGGGAAATCTTTTCATGCTTTTCTACATATACTCTGTTGATATTTAGCAAAATATAAAGCAAGAGAGGACATAATGTCATATACAGCGTTATCCTTAATACTATAAAAATCAAACAAAGAAATAAAGCAAAGCAAATAAATTCTGTACTACCTGGTCAAATTAACTTGGGAAACAGCAACCTCACCAAAGTTCATGGGCTATATAGGCTTACGATTATTCCATTATGTCATATTTTAGGTTTTTAAAATTGTGTTGTAAATCTATAAGATATAATACTTAGATAATTTGATTATTTTATCATTATTGAAATGTTCTAAGACAGGAAAAAGTTTAAAATGACTCATAAAATTTCCTTCCCTCTCTGGTATATGTAACCTGACTAAGCTCCACATTTTACTACCTGGATTAGGTTATATTGTATTGGCACTATTGACCTGAGACTGGGGAGATTATCTGGGTAGGCCTGACCTAATCACATGAAAGCAGAAAGATTTCTCCAGCTGGTCACAGAAGAGGAGTCAGGAATTTGCAGCTTGAGAAGGATTCAGTGCTCTTTGCTGGCTTGAAGATGGAGGGATCCACACAAGGAATGAGGGTAACCCCTCGCAGCTGAGTGAGATCCCTAGCTGACAACAAAGAAATGGGGAACTCAGTTATACAATCACAAGGAACTGAATCCTTCCAACTACAGTAGCGAACTTGAAAAGAGGTTTTTACCCCCAGAGTTTCCAGATGAAAACTCAACCTGGCTAATTTGAGCCTTGTCACGTCTTAGCTAGAGAAACCTGTCAGGCTATGCCAGTCTTCTAACGCCCAGAATGTGAACTGATACATGGGTATTGTTTTAGGCTGCCAGGCTTGTGGTAACTTATTATGCAGCAACAGGAAACCAGTGTGGTTCTTCCTTAACTCTTAGCAGCATTCTAAGTCTATAAAGTAGACTTTATTCTAATGTCTACTTTCTCTGATATTTATATAGATGATCCAGATTTCTTATAACTAGTGTTTGCATGTTATATCTCTCCATCTTTTTATTTTAGTCTGTTTCTTTGTATATCAAGTCTGATTCTTATAGTCATCATACAGTTGGGCCTTGCTTTGTTATTTACTCAGACAAGCTCTGCCTTATAATTATTTTCATTTATTTACATTTAATTACATATATTGTCTGGCTTATGTCTACCATTTTGCTACCACTTTTCTATTTCTCTCATCTGATTTTTGTTTTCTTTCTCTTCTTTTCTGCCTTCTTTTGCCCTAACTGCATAGTTTTTAGTGTTTCATTTTATTTCCTCTATTGCATTACTGGTTATGACTCTTTGTTTTTTCATTTGTGTGACTGTCCTATGTCTTATGATATTCACCTTTAATGTGTTACACTGCACCTTCAGATAGTATCATATTTAATATGAAGCATGCAACTATATACCTCCGTGTGTGCTCAGCTGCTCAGTAATGTCCAGCTCTTTGTGACCCTATGAACTGTAGTCTGCCAGGCTCCTCTACCCATGAGATTTTCCAGGCAAGAATACTAGAGCCAGTTGCCATTTCTTCCTTCAGGGGATCTTCCTGACCCAGGGATCGAATTTGTGTCTCTTATGTCTCCTGCATTGGGAGGCAGATTCTTTGCCCCTGGTGTCACCTGGAAAGCCCATACTTCTACATACAGCCCCCATATTTGGTTCTCATTGTCATATTTTACTTCTACATATATAAATCCCACAATACATCAATAATATTCTTGTTTAAACAGTCAAATATACTTTAAAGAAATTACACAAACAAGAAAATGATTAATTTTAACCCATATACTTGCCACTTCTGATGCCTCTCTGTGTGTGTGTGTATGTAGATCTGAGGTTTCTTCCTTCAAGAAGCAATCATTTTCCTTCAATTGAAAAACTTCATTAACATTTCTTGTAGTATGTAGTGCTGAAGACACATTATTTCAGCTTTGTGTTTGTCTGAGAATGGCTCTATGTCACCTTCATTAAAAATAATCTTTATATTTTGGAACAAATTTAGGTTTATAGAATAGTTGCAAAGCTAACAGGGAATTCTCATAAGTCCCTCATGATTTCTTCTATTTTTAACATTATACATTTGTCAAAGCTAAGAAACCAACATGGTACATCTTTATCAATTAAATTCTGGAACTTTTCCCATGAATATCCTCTTTCCATTCCAACATCCTATCTAGGGAGCCACGTCGCACTTAGTACTCATGTACCCTTAGATTCTTTGGGTCTGTGATAGTTTCTCAGTCTTTCCTTGTGTTTTATGACCTTGAGAGGTTTGAAGAGTACTACTTAGGTCTTTTTTTTAATGTTCTATGATTTGGAGATTGTTTTTCTCTCGGATAGTTATGGGTTGTGGGTTTTGGAAGGAAGATCACAGAGGTGAAGTGCCTTTTTCATCACATCTCATCAGGAGGTACACAGTGTCCACAGGATATGGTCATATTATTTTATGATTTAGTCTATTAATGTGGGTTATATTAATTTATTTTCTTCTCATCTTTATTGAGATGTTATTTACAAATAACATGTGTAAATTTAAGATGTACACTGATGATTAGCTACATATTACAAAATTAATACCACAATAAGGTTGGTTAATATCTCTATCCTGTCACATAATTATAATTGTGTATGTGGTGATAACATTTAAGACCAAATTTAAGTATATAATGCAGTATTAATAATTATAGATACCTTTATATTGATAATTTCTAAGTGTTGATTCAATCTTGCATTCCTAATATGAACTTCAGATAGTTATATGTATTTTCCTTTTTATACATTGGTGGGTTCAATTTACTAGCATTTTGTGTCTAACTCATGAGCGATATTAGTCTATAGTTTTCTTGAAATCAGGCTTTGTTTGATTTTTATATTTAGGATAATTCTAGTTTCATAAAATAATTTGGGAAGTGTTTCCTTCTTTTGTATTTTCTATAAGAGAGTATGCATAGTCAGTGTTATTTCTCCCTTAAATATTTAGTAGAATTCACATTGAAACTGTCTTTTACAGGGTTTATTTGTGGGGGGTGTTTAAACTACAAATCTTTTTTTTTCTCTCTAATAGATAAGAGGGTTATCAGAACTATCCTTATCTGTTCCTTCTGTGGCAAGTTTTGGCAATGTGTGTCTTTCAAGGAGTTGGTTCATTTTATCAAAGATTTTGAATTTTGAGACATAGAGTTGTTTTTATTTATTTTTAAAATCAATTTATTTATTTTAATTGGAGGCTAATTACTTTACAATATTGTAGTGATTTTTGCCATACATCGACATGAATCAGCCACAGACGCACATGCGTTCCCCATCCAGGACCCCCCTCCCACCTCCCTCCCCATCCCATCCCCCAGGGTCATCCCAGTGCACCAGCCCTGAGCACCCTGTCTCATGTGTCGAACCTGGACTGGCAATTTGCTTCACATGTGATAATACACACGTTTCATCACTATGCTTTCAAATCATCCCATCCTCGCCTTCTCCCACAGAGTCCAGAAGACTGCTCTTTACATCTGTGTCTCTTTTGCTGTCTCACATTTAGGGTCATCATTACCATCTTTCTAAATTCTGTATATATGCATAAGTATACTGTATTGGTGTTTTTCTTTCTGGCTTACTTCAGTCTGTATAATAGGTTCCAGTTTCATCCACATCATTAGAACTGATTCAAATGCATTCTTCTTAATGGCTGATTAATATTCCATTGTGCATATGTACCACAGCTTTCTTATCCATTTGTCTGCCAATGGGCATCTAGGTTGCTTCCATGTCTTGGCTATTGTAAACAGTGCTGTGATGAACATTGGGATATACGTGCCTCTTACAATTCTGGTTTCCTTGGTGTGTATGCCCTAGAGTTGTTTTTAACATTGCCTTATCTTTTGAATATTGGCGGGGTTTCTCTTCTTTTATTCCTAATACTGGTAGTTTTTATCTTCTCTCTCTCTTTTCCTTTTGGTTATTTGTGCTAATATTTGGTTCTTACTGGGAAGTAGGGTACATTCAGGGAGCAACAACATGTCCAGAAAATCAGTATGCTGTGAAAATCACTGGTCTAAGAACACCTGTAGATTTTTGATTCTCAGTGAAAAATGTTATTTCTTGGTATTAGGAAGGCTAGTGCTATCGATCATGCTGGGGATCTTTGTATTGAGATGAATGGTGAATTTATGTTCTAGCATAATTCCTTGACAATCTGAGTTAAATGGGTGCCTTTAGGCATGGGTCTAGAATGCTCTTGTGATAAGGGATAAGTTAATGGCTCAAGGTTCTAGAAACTTGCTTTAAAGCTCATTCTTCAAGATTGTTAAAAGCTGGTTCTTTGGGAGCATGTTTACAGTAAGTAAATATTTAGGCATATTGGTCATAAAGAAAAGAACAAAATTACCACTATCAGGGATAAAGGAAGGGATATCACTGCAACTCCAACAGACATTAAAAAGGTAAGAACAGGGGCTTCCCTGGTCATCCAGTGGTAAGAATCTGCCTCCCAATGCAGGGATTTGGTCTTTGGTCAGGGAATTAAGATTGCACATCCCTGGGGCACTAAGCCCACAGACCACAACTGGCAAGCCCATGCACCGCCAACGAAGAGCCTGTGCCCTGGAACCAAGACCCAGAGCGACCAAAGTATCAGTCAGTCAATATAAGAAAAAAGAAACGCCAATAGGTATATGAAAAAAAATGTGTGCCAATGAATCTGACAGTGATTCAAACTGCCAAAGCTTTCTCAAGGAGAAATTGATAACCTGAACAGTCTCATATCTATTAAAGAAATAGAATTTGTAGATTTAAAAATCTCCCTTCCCCTCAAAATAAACTGAGCAACAAAAATCCCTCTAGGTCTAGATAGCTTCACTAATGAATTCTACCAATAATCAAGGGAGAAAAATACCAATTCTATACAAAATTTATCAGAAAAGAGAAGAAGAAACATTTTCCAATTTGTCTTATTAGGTCAGTGTTACCTTGATACCAGAGTTGGCAAAGACATTATAAGAAACCTGTATATCACTATCTTTCACGAGTGTTAATCACACAGTCGTGTCTAACTCTTTTGCAACCCCATGGATCGAAACCTGCCAGGCTCCTCTGTCCATGAAATTCTCTAGGCAAGAATACTGGAGTGGATTGTCATTTCCTTCTCCAGGGATCTTTCATGAACATAGTCAAAAATTTTCATAAATGTTTAGCAAATCAAATCCAAATCAAATAATACAACATTTACATTTGCTTAAGAGGAATATGTCCACACAAAGCTTTGCATATGAATGTTCATAGCAGCTAAACTTGTAATATTGCAAAACGGAGACAACCAAAATATTCATCTACAGATGACTAGATAAATGGATAGGTGATTCCAGGTAGCTGTGGAATACTATTTAATAATGAAAAGGAACAAAGTTATGATACATACAACAACATGGATAGATCTCAAAATCATTATGTTGAGGGAAAGAAGTCATCCAAAAAGGAGTACATACAAAGAATTTTTTTATGTAAAATTCTAGAGACGCCTAACTAACCCATCGTGACAGATACTGGATCACTGATTGCCTGGGGATGGGGTTGGTGGATAGGAATTGAGGAAAGGAAAATAAGCACACCGCAAAAGAGCAGGAGGAAATTTTGGGGGTGACAGATATATTCATAATCACTATCTGGATTATGGTGATGATTTGGGGGATATAAAGATAATTCGTGAATTTTGTTTTAAATATATGTGATTTGTTATACATCAGTTATATCTCTATATAAAACTGTTAAAAACTCACCCCTAAAAAAAAAAGAGAAGGCTGAGGAAACCTTTGGTCTCTGGTGGTTATCCATCTCTGGCTCTGCCTAGTGCTCAGTCTTGGGCTTCCTAACACCTTGGTTCTCCCTTATTTTGACCCTGTATCTTAGCTTTTACTTCCTTTTGCTGCATCAGAAGTTTATAGGGTTAGAACTCGGAAGAGTACTGGTTCTTTTCACGCTTTCTCTTAAGCCCCTCTTATATCCTTAGTTTGCTCTCTTGTCATTTTCAAAGCTAAGACCATTGCCAAAGCAACAATTTTTGTTCCCTCTATACATCCTCTGTATGGTCCCTGGCCCTATAGGCTGAGGCCCTTCTATTGCCTCTCTACAAAACCAAAAGTTTAAATGCAGCAAGTGTTGCCATCTGTTTACTTTGCAGTGCTCTTGAGCGTTTAGCCTTAACCTAACTCCATCCTTCGAATGAAGTAACGGAAGACAGTTTCACCTCTGAAGATGGTCCAGGCCGCTACATCCAGGGCTTTGGGCCCTATCTGTTTTGAGAGGGTGGCAGAAGACCTCTTTTCCTTCATATTCCATTTTCTGTTTCTGGGAATCATTTTAACCAATTTCATAGCTTCCAGCTGCTTCATCTTGAGAGCAGAGAGTGCTACACTAATAGCAGGCAGTTCTCCCAGTGCAATTTATGGCTGCACAGCTCTGAAAATTACAGTCATTTACAGTCTTCTCCATTAGTGCCCCGACCCCATCCAGTTATGTCTGCATGTGTTTGGTTCCTGATGTCTAAAGCTTCTTGTTGCTTTACTACCTGAGCTCCCCAAGCTGAAAATGTACTTTTTCCATTTCCTGTAGGGGCCTTCTAATCTGGCAGTCATGAATATTCAGATCATAGGGTGACCTTTGTTTGTTTGTTTTCTGTTATTGGGTTCACTAATTCTATTACAGGCCTGTAGTTTTCCAGAGCTAGTTCTCTGATAGGAGAAATTATCAGTGAATTCTGATTCTTCCCAAAGTTCTATGACTTAGGTTAGTGCTGTCTACCTCTTTTCTATGAGCTGGGTAGTTTTGCTTTAAACTTCTCCCCAAATCAGTCCTATCCCAGTGTCAAACCCACACATGGCTTCTTGTGGCTCCCCTCCAGTGAGTCTCATCAGCTATTCATACATTAGGCCAACCCAGAGGTCTAAGTGAATCCCACTCCCTGGTTTCTTCATCTCAGAGGCCAGGAATGCTTCAGTAGTGTTGTTCTCAAACTGTAGTGTCCCTCATTCACTTCAAGGGTTTGTTAAAACATGAATTGCTGAGCCCATCCTCAGGGTTGCTGATTCAGGGGGACTAAGTATTTGCATTTTACCAAATTCTAGATGATGCTGATGTTGCTGGTCAGGGAGCTACATGTTGAGAAAGCACTGCTGTAGTCCATTCTCAGCAGTTGCCCAAGGCAATATATGACCCTCCTGTCCCTATGCCTCTTTCCTTTGTTATCGGCTGCTGGTCTATCTTCCCATCTGTCTTTCATGCACATCCTTGGTTCTGTCAGTTGTTCCAAGCCCTTTGGCCCATCTTGCTGGTTCTTTGCACTCCAGGAAGCCCCTTCTCTAGCTCTAGCCTCTTGGCAAGGGAGTTGCTATTAATATTTCAGTACCAAAACCCTTAGCCACCTTGAAGAGAGGTGTCCAGAACCACTTTGACCAAATCTTAACCCACAGTTCTCCTAGCCATAGCTGCCTAAGCCATCTCCCTGCAATCACTGCCTTGCCTTGAAACTTGCTAATTAATACCTGTGGATTTTATGCTAAATATCTCTGGGCTTCCTTCTGTTAAATTTGACATCTCAAATTATTATCATGGGTACTAAGAGGCAAGCTCCCTGGGTTTATTTTTAATATTATTTCTCTATCAATAGCTTTCTGAAAGCGTATTTCAATAGTACATTCTGGAACAGAGGCTAGAAGATAGGTAAGTGTATCTCAGGTTCTGCTCCTAACACATTCCTTTTTTTTTTTTCTTTCTATTAAATGTCTTGAGTGTCTGACCACCCATCCTAACCCAGAAACAACTAAAATAGTTTCCTTCTTCCTATCTTCATTTCTCAAAGCAGTTAAATCTGTATTTATCCTTTTAAGAACATTTATTTCATGCAGTATAGTCTGGTTTCTAAGACAGCAACCATTCTAAGCAGTGCCTTTTTTTCTTCTTTCTCCCTTAAGCCCCTGTTATTTTCCTGTTTGCCATTTCTAAGCTAAGACTGTCTCCAGGGCAACGGTCCTCTGCTCACCAGCGAGGCCTCAGCTCCTGCCCCCCTGCCGGCCCTCAGCAAAGGCCCCTCCACTCTCTATGTGCAAATTGAATTTCCTGAACCAAATGCTCTGGGTGCAGGCTGATTGTTTTTTTTCTTTTGTTTGGCCTTTGGGGTTATAATTATTTAATTTCTTCATCCACCTCAGTCTAAGAATCTATATTTCTAGTTGAATTCTTTCATTCCTCTCCACCTCCTCTTGTTCCTTGTTCTCTAAAATTTGCCATCCTGGCCAAGACATTATTGATTAAGGTTTCCAGAGGGTCCTCACCCAGGAGAGACTGAAGCAGCAGTGCCCTTTGCTATCCTGTGGTCAGGTTGTAGATGTCCTAATTGCCAGGAGCTTGTCTTTTTCCCTGTTTTTTCTAACTGAGATATAATTGACATATAATATTACACAGTGTTTAAGATGTATAAAGTGTAGGTTTGATACGTTTAAATATTGCAAAATGATGACTACAGTAGTGTTAGCTCATCCCTCTGTCTTTTAATAAGGTCCTCCTGGGGGGCAATTTTCTTGCCATCCCAGGATGAATAAAAGAAAGGACCCATCCTGTCCTTCACTGCAGTGTTCTCAGTCCCACAGAATGATGTGATCTATGATAAAGTTTTTCTTTTCCTTTTGATGAAAATGAGAAAAAAAAAGACCAGGTGCCAGCTAATGGTCCTTTTCTGGGAAAGGATAGTCATTTCCATTTTGTCCTTACTTCTGTGGTGTTAGAAAGTCCTTTTATTTTCATGACCCTTTGTAGATCTATCATATCATATTAAATCTGTGAACGCTAAACCTTCTGGGCTCCATCTCTCCTCACCACCAATTCTGAGGCAAAAAGCTGCTGCCTAGAGCTTGTTGTTTAGAGATGAACTCCGCTTGACCCTAGAAATGAATCTGCCTCTCCAAGAACACTAGATTCCTACTCCTCAAAGAGATGCTAATCCAGACCCCAAGCCAGGGCAGGATCCCATACTTTCCACATGAGATGTTACCCAGGAATGCAGCTGCTCTTAGGATTTACGTGACTGGCCCTGAACCTCAGTCCCTCATGCATATACTAACATCAGTTCTGCCAACCTCTCCAGATGTTAGCCCTGCCCTCAAAATCCCAAATCTTTCTGAACCCTTGCCTGATTTCTTCTTCTAGCAAAGTGTCTGGACAGTGTGAAAACCCCAGGCACGTCCCCTATGCCTTAAAGAAACAGCTCTCAAAATTTTCCACCAAAGCATGGCAGAGGAAACTGAATTCACATGAAGGAGAGAATGAGAGGCAGCCTGAAGGGGTTATTGCAAGCAAGAAATTTGTATTTTATCTTAAAATCACATGTGTTTCTTGCATTCTACTTCATAATTCATTCTTATTTGTATTAATATCAGTTCAGTTCAGTTCAGTCACTCAGTCGTGTCCGGCTCTTTGCAGCCCCATGGACTGCAGCACACCAGGCCCCTCTGTCCATTGTCAACTCGGAGTTTACTCAAACTCATGTCCATTGAGTCGGTGATGCCATCCAACCATCTCATCCTCTGTCATCCCCTTCTCCTTCTGCCTTCAATTTTTCCCAGCATCAGGGTCTTTTCCAATGAGTCAGTTCTTCGCATCAGGTGGCCAGAGTATTGGAGTTTCAGCTTCAACATCAGTCCTTCCAATGAATATTCAGGACTGATCTCCTTTAGGATGGACTGGTTGGATCTCCTTGCAGTCCAGGGGACTCTCAAGAGTCTTCTCCAACACCACAGTTCAAAAGCATCAATTGTTTGGTACTCGGCTTTCTTTATAGTCCAACTCTCAAATCCATATGTGACTATTGGAAAACCATAGCCTTGACAAGACAGACCTTTGTTTGCAAAGTAATGTCTCTGTTTTTTAATATGCTGTCTAGGTTGGTCATAACTTTTCTTCCAAGGAGCAAGCATCTTTTAATTTCATGGCTGCAGTCACCCTCTGTAGTGATTTTGGAGCCCCAAAAAGTAAAGTCTGTCACTGTTTCCACTGTTTCCCCATCTATTTGTCATGAAGTGATGGGACCAGAAGCCATGATCTTACTTTTCTGAATGTTGAGTTTTAAGTCAAATATAAAAGTACTTAAAATTATTTACCATCAAGCTAAATTGGCCTGACACTTCAGAAGTTCAATATCCTTATCCTGGAGCTTGAGTCTAGGTAGCACATGGCAGTAACCCCACAATCGTTTCAGCCAGCCCACATCCCAGAATGACCACGTTGTGTATCATGTGGCCACCTTCAGCTCAACTCAGAAGTCCCTCTTTCATCTTTAGTCAGCCACCTTTGCCATTCCCCTCCAAGCCCAATCTTATCTCTACTCCTTTCTGCCATTTACCCTCTATTTGGGCAAGAACAGGGTTCCCCTTGGATGTATCCTCCTTAACTTCTAATTCGTCACAGAATGCTGCTATGTGGGGCGTGTCGTCAGCTTGGGTCACGGTAACAATTAACACAGACTGAATGACTTACACAACAGGGATTATTTCTTCCAGTTCTGGAGGCTGTAAGAAAGTTCGAGATGAAGGCGCTGGAAGATTCAGTGTCCTGTGAGCATCTGCTTCTTGGCTTGAGGATGGCCAGCTCCTCACTGTATCCTCACATGGTGGAAAGAGAGACTTCTAGTCTCTTCTTCTTCTTAGAAGGATACTAAGCCCACCTCAGAGGCTCCACCCTCATGACTTCATCTGAACCCAACTACCTCTCAAAGGCCCAACCTCCTAATATCATCCCATGGGGGATTAGAGTTTCAACATATGAATTGTGGGGGGACACACACATTCACTTAGTAACAGTGGGCTTTATGCTATGCTGTCTTAGAAAAGCACCAGAGGATATTGCCTTGAGCTGTGTTATTCTAAAGATAAAAACAAAATAACTTTATCCTGATTCCAAAAGCAGTACATTATAGTATGTGCTTAGTTGCTCAGTCGTGTGCAACTCTTTGCAACCCGGTGGAGTACCAGGCTCCTCTGTCCATGGGGTTCTCCAGACAAAAATACTGTACTGGGTTGCCATTCCCTCTTCAGGGGATCTTCCCAAGAGGGATCAAACCTAGGTCTCCTGAATTGCAGGTGGACTCTTTTTTTTTTTTTTTTCTTTTTTACTGCCTGCAGGTGGACTCTTTACCATCTTAGCCACCAGAGAAGCCCAAGAATACTGGAGTGGGTAGCCAATCCCTTCTCTGGGGGATCTTCCCAACCCAGAAGTCAAACTGGGGTCTCCTGCATTGCAGGCAGATTCTTTACTAGTTGAACCAGCAGGGAAACCCATACATTATAGTAGTCATAGGTTATTTTTTGTCTGATAAACTGCCTTTATTCTGATATCAGACCCTCTTTTCTCTTTTCTCCTTTTGAGAACAACTCTTCAGTGTGGGGCTGAGACCACCCTGCCCTTGCTCAGCCCCATGCATGGTCCTGTGACCCATGTCTGGCCATCACGGTGCCAGTGATCAGGAAAGGTCATGTGTCCCAGGCAGGTCACTAAGAGTTGGCTCAGGACTTTTCCTGGTGTGTCTTTTGCTCCAGGATTGCTAAGGTACTAGGCTGCTTTGTCATCATCACAGGAAGAAAGACAGTCTGAGAATGAAACCAATGCAGGGGAAGGAAGAACCAATAGATGAGGAAAGCCTCATTCTCAAAAACTTCAATGGACTACCTAGATCTAGCTATGTCTGAATCTACCCCTCAACCAATATTGGCATGTGAATCAATACATTCTGCCTTTTTTTAAGTTAGTTTGAGTTGGGTTTCTGTCACTAGCAATCATAAGAATCCTGACTAATATAGAAGTCTCTTTGGAAAAAGATGAAACATTATAGAGTATATAACAAAGTGAAATAGCAAAATGAAAGTCTTTTATAATCTCATCTCCATTGTTAATAATTTAATATACATTCTTCCAGACTTTTGTTAAATTTATACTAAATATTTTACATCATCTTAAAAGTTAACTTTATTGAAGTATAATTTATATACATAAAATCTAAGAAGTTTAAGTGTACAGTTGACTCTTGAACAACATAGGTTTGAATTGCATGGATCCACATATATGCAGATTTTTTTCACCAAATCTGTATTATGGTAGTACATTATACGTGGTTGGATAAATCTGAGGACGTGGGAAGCTGGCTGTGAATTATACCTGGACTTTTGACTGCATGGTGAGTTGATGCCTTTAACTCCCATGTTGTTTAAGAGTCAACTGTATACTATATACAGACATTTCACCACATTCATAATCATGTTATATGGAACAGCTCTGCTATCCACAAAACTTTAGGAATTTTATGTAAATAGAATCACATAGTTTTATAACCTTTTGCATCTGGCTTCTTTCACTTAGAATGCTTTTAAGAAACACCCACATTGTTGCACGTATCAATAATTTATTCCGTTTTATTCAATTGAGTTAATGGTGTACAATATCTCCATTTATAAGTTGAAGGACATCTGGGTTCTTTCTAGATTTGACTTATAAATAAAATTTCTCTGAACATTCAACAAATCTTTATGTAAATATACATTTCTTTTCTCTCAGTATATACTCAAGATCAGAGTAATTGAGTCCATACAGTAAGTATATTATTAGCTTCATAAGAAACAGCCCATTTCCCAAAGAGGTTATATAATTTTGCATTCTCATCAACAATATATGACAGTTTCAATTGTTCCACATCCTTGTCAACACTTGGATTGTTAGTATTTTTCATTTTAGTCACTTTACTGCATCTGAAGTAGTGGTTTACTGTGATTTTAATTTGCAGTTCCCAAATCATGAGAAACGCTGGGCTGGAAGAAGCACAAGCTGGAATCAACATTGCTGGGAGAAATATCAATAACCTCAGATATGCAGATGACACCACCCTTATGGCAGAAAGTGAAGAAGAACTAAAAAGCCTCTTGATGAAAGTAAAAGTGGAGAGTGAAAAGTTGACTTAAAGCTCAACATTCAGAAAGCAAAGATCATGGCATCTGGTCCCATCACTTCCTGGCAAATAGATGGGGAAACAGTGGAAACAGTGTCAGACTTTATTTCTTTTGGGCTCCAAAATCACTGAAGATGGTGACTGCAGCCATGAAATTAAAAGACGCTTACTCCTTGGAAGAAAAGTTATGACCAACCTAGATAGCACATTGAAAAGCAGAGACATTACTTTGCCAACAAAAGTCCGTCTAGTCAAGGCTATGGTTTTTCCAGTGGTCATGTATGGATGGGAGAGTTGGACTGTGCAGAAAGCTGAGCGATGAAGAATTGATGCTTTTGAACTGTGGTGTTGGAGAAGACTCTTGAGAGTCCCTTGGACTGCAAGAAGATCCAACCAGTCCATTCTAAAGGAGATCAGTCCTGGGTGTTTTTTGGAAGGAATGATGCTAAAGCTGAAACTCCAGTACTTTGGCCACCTCACGCGAAGATTTGACTCATTGGAAAAGACTCTGATGCTGGGAGGGATTGGGGGCTGGAGGAGAAGGGGACGACAGAGGATGAGATGGCTGGATGGCATCACTGACTCGATGGACGCGGGTCTGGGTGAACTCCGGGAGTTGGTGATGGACAGGGAGGTCTGGTGTGCTGCGATTCATGGGGTCGCAAAGAGTTGGACATGACTGAGCGACTAAACTGAATGATGAATGATGTTAAGCATCTTTTCATGTATTTATTTGCCATTCGTATGTCTTCTTTGGTGAAGTTTCTGTTGGAATCATCCTCATTTAAAAATTGTTTTTTTCTTTTTATTGAGTTGCAGGATTCTTATATATGTTGGATGCAAGTTCTTTTTAAGTTATGTGTATTGTGAATACTTTGTGTGTCACTTTTCTTTTCATTTTTATCACAATGTCTGTTGAGAATAAAAAGATTTTAATTTTGATGAAGTCCAATTTATCATTTTTCCTATTATGTCTTCTATTTTATATCCTAGTTAAGGACTAGTTTAACCAAAGCCCACTAAAACTTTTCTCTCATGTTTTCCCTTTAGAATTATTATGGTTATAGCCCTCATAATGTTTAGATATGTAATCCAGTTTGAATACATTTTTAATGTAGGCTATAATTCATTTTGAATTTAATTTTGTAAATGGGGTGGGATAAAATTTTGTGACAGGTTCATACCTCCTTACTTGTGTGTATGTGTGTTTTGCATATGGATAGCCACTTGTTCCAGTATTATTTTCTGAAAATATCTTTTCACTACTGAATTGCTTTGGCAACTTTGTTGAAAATCAAATTACCATGCATATGTGGGTCTATTTCTGCACTCTGTTCTGTCACGCTGCACTACATGTCCATATTTACATACATATCACCTTGTCTTGATTATTATAGTTTTATAGGAAGTCTTTAAATAAGGTAATATAAATTTCCTAGCTTTGTTCTCTATTTTGAAAATGGTTTTGGCTATTCTAGGCTTTTTGCATTTCCACATAAACTTTACAATCAGCTTGTTATTTTCTAACAAGAAAAGCCTGCTTGGCTTTTTATTGTGGTTGTGTCAAATCTGTAGCTCAATTTGGGGAGAATTGCTATTTTAATAATATTGAGCTTTTTAATCCGTGAACATTATACAACTCTTCACTTATTTAGATATTCCCTAATTTTTCTTAGTAATGTTTTCAGTGTACAGATCTTGTCATGTTTTATTTAATCTATCCCCAAGTAGTTCATATTTTTAGATGTTACTATGAATGGTATTATTTTAAAATTCAGCTTTTAAATTTGCATTGCTAGTAAATAGACATACAATTGATATTATATATTAACTTTGTATTCTAAAATCTTACTAAACTCACTTTTTGGTTCTAATAGCTTTTTGTAGATTCTTTAGGATTTTCAACACATACAATCATGTTGTATATAAATAGATGTAGTTTTACTTATTCTTTTTCAATGTGTATCATTTTATTTCTTTTTCTTGCATTATTCCACCATCTAGGGCCTCCAGGACAATGCTGAACAGAAATATGGTGAGTAGAAATCCTTGCATTGTTCCCTATATGAGGAGGGAAGGCAGTAAGGATAATGTTAGCCATAGGTTTTTCATAGATGCCCTTAATTAGGTTGAGGAAGTGTCCTTCTAGTCCTAATTTTCTGAGCATTCATTAGAAATTAGATTTGAATTTTGTCAAATGCTTTCTGCATCTGTTGAGATGGTTTTTCTTTTTTAGTCTGTTAATGTGGTGAGTTACACTGATTGATTTTTGAATATTAAAACAATTTTACATTCCTTGGATAAACCCCATTTAGTCATGCTGTGTCATTCATTTTATATTTTGTTGAATTTAATTTGCCAAACACTTGTTAAGGATTTCTGCATCTATGTTCATGAGGATATTGGTTTTATAGTTTTCTCTTCTTCTAATGCCTTTGTCTGGTTTGGAACAGAATAATGCTGGCCTTATAAAATGAGTTGGGAAGTGTCCTCTCCTCTTCCATTTCTAGAATATTGTGTAAAATTGGGATTATTCCTTCCTGAAATGTTTTGTGGTATTCACCAGTGAAGTCACCTATGCGTGGAGTTTTCTTTTTAGGGAGGTTTTTATCCATGAGTCCAATGTAATTGGTAAATATAGAGATATTGTGTTCATTTCTTTCTTCTTGAATGATCTTCATAGTTTGCATTTTTCAAGGAATTTGTCTTTCATTGAAATTGTTAAATTTATTGGCCTAAAGTTGTCCATAATATTGTTTTCATCCTTTTAATATCTGAGGATCTTTATTCTCTTCTCATTTATTTCTGACACCATAAAGTCTTATTTTTTTCCCTGATTCGTCTGGTTTTTATTAATTTGATCTTTTCAAACAATTAGCTTTTATTTTTTTTTTAATTTTCTCGATTGTTTTTCTATTTTCAGTTTCACTGATTCTGCTCTTTATCATTTCTTCCTTCTATTTACTTGGGTTTATTTTGCTCTACTTTTTACAACTTCTTAAGGCAGAAGATTAAGTTTTTGACCTGAAATAGTTCTTATTAAAGACAATCAACCCTCCTTATCTGCAGGATGGCCAGTAGGTTGAATGAGAGGATGAGGAACCCAGGGATAAGGAGGGCCAACTGTACTACAGTCATGTTATAGAAGGGACTTGAGCATTCTTGTATTTTGATATGGTGGTGGTCCTGGAACAAATCCCTCCCCTCAGATACCAAGGGGCTATTGTATTCCTTGCTATAAATTTTCTTCTTAGCAAAGCTTTAGCTGTATCCCACAAATTTTGATATATTGTGTTTTTATTTCCATTCAGTTAAAATGTTTAATAGTTTTGCTTGTGATTTGTCTTAGACCCACGGATTATTATTTAGAAGTCTACTGTTTAATTTCCAAATACTTGAGGAGTTCCATATATTTTTCTGTTGCTGATTTATCATTTAATTCTACTGTGGTTAGAGAACATGTTCATTTGAATTTAGTCCTTTTAAATTTATTGAGATCTATCCAATATGGTCCAGAATATGATCTATCTTGAGTATGATCTATCTTGGTGAATAGTTCATGTTCAGTTGAAAATACTGTGTGCTTTACTTTCGTTGTATGTTTTCTTTAAACAGCAATTAGTTCTAGTTGATTGATAGTGTTGTTCAAGTGTTTTATATTTCGATTTTCTATTTCCTCTATAAATTTTTGAGAGGAGTATAAAAATCCCTAGTTATAATTGTGGATTTGTCTATTTCTTCTCTAATTCAGAGAATTATAATTATAGAATTATAATCAGTTTTTGCTTATTTTGAAGCTCTATTACCATATGTATACACATATAGGATTTTGCGGGAGGGTAAATTAATTCCCATTTCACTGTGAAATCCTTCTTTATCCATGGGAATGTTTCTTGTTACAAAATCTTTTTATCTTTTTTTAATAGTATAAGCCACTTCAGCTTTTTAAACTAATGTTTTATTTTATACTCATCTTTTCTTCCTTTTATTTTTCAAGAATGACTTTATTGAGATATACTTTATATAACATATTCACTTATTTAAAATATAAGTGGTTTTATTATATAATTGTATAACTGTTACTACTACTAATTTTATACTCACCACTTCCATCCCCAAAGTCCCTGTAACTATTAGCAATGACTCTCTTCCCCCCTTCTTATCCCAGCCCTAGGCAGCCACTAATCCACTTTAGGTCTCTATAGATTTGCCTAGTCTTGACATTTTGTAGAAATAGAACCATATAATATGTGGTCTTTCATGTCTGACTTCTTTTAGTTAGCATGTTTTCAAGGTTCATCGATGGTATACCATGTATGAGTACTCCAAATAATGTTCTATTATATGCATATACCACATTTTATGTATCCATGCTTCAGTTGGTGATCATTTGGGATACTTGTGTGAACTCAGTGGATTTGCACTGAAGTACCTGAATGTCTATGACAGGCATAATGCTGTGGGACAGAGACAGTGGGAATGGGGGTAGCGTGAATCATAGATGGAGTGTAACCCCTCTTATGGTTGTAAAACCTCTGATTCCTCTCTCTTTCAATGAGCCAGGCAAAAAAAAAGAGTAATTCACAGATTGGACTTTATTTGTGACCCAATCTCCCCCCAATTTAGCACCATGCTGCATTCCCCACTGTTCAGACTACAGAACAGAAAGTCCGTGAAATACTAGCCTAAATTCAGTGAAACCTTTTCAAATAATTTCACTCAACTGAAGAATTTCCAGCAGATCAAAGAGCAAAGTATGGTGTCCAGGACTCTCATACCAGCTGCTATTAGCAGCTGCCAAGGGAACGTTTCATTTGGAAGTTTTCCTTGTTCTTATTTTAAGGTAAAGCTTTACTCTTATTTTCAGACTATTAGGGTTTCTAATATTATATTAACTGTGGAAGCCACGAGCCTACAAGGTAGATAGAGGCCAGGACAGTACATTCTGGTAGACTCTGTACAGGCACATCCAAGGTTCATTTCTGCTGTATCTTTGGTGCTAAAGACTCCTGCTTTCTGTCCCATTGGTGCCAACATGGTGGAGGGAAAGAAATTAACTCACAGGTACAGGAGCATGAGGCTCTCCAGGAGAGCTAAGAACAGAGCTGGATTCCTGCAGAGCACAACAGGGCCGTGCCCAGCGGCCCATGTGATAAACCACAGGCTGCAATTTTTCATGACAGGAAAGAAGGAGGAAGCAAAGAAGCCTGTACATTCCTTTAACTGCACTGGCTGATAAGGGATTTTAAAAGGAGTTTCAAATCTGGGTTTCACAATTCATCCTTGTTGTTACCGCCTGGTTCAGACTCTGCTTGTTTCTTATCTTGACTGTAGCAATAGCTTCCATATCAGTGTCTCATCTTTCAGGATCCTTATTTTCCTCTAGTCTTTGTTTTCTCTGACATGGAAACATGTCAGTCTCCACTCCACCCTCTGTTAAGTCATAAATGTCATGTTTGCTTATAGAACAGAAGCGGAAAGTAAATACTAAAAGCATGCCTCCAGCCACCCCCACAAGGGCCTGCATCTACCCTCACTTGCATTTAGGGGCCAGGTCAAGTAACAACTGGGGAAAACTGAAGGGTGTGAGACTAGAGAGTAAAGAGGACTTTATGGGGATGGGAGCCCTTTCCCACAGGCATTCACATTCAAATTTAAAACAAAACAAAAGAAAAAACAATACATAAATCTCCCTGTAGACCAAATTTGTCCCTAAGCTGCCACTTTGCTAAATCTGGATCTTTCCAGGGATTTCTAAGATGTATACAAATATATTGATATTATAAATTTTAAGATATTTAGTTATATTGTACACATGTGTTTTTATGCAAGTAGAATTATAATACATATACTGTTTTGAACCTTGAACCTTGCTTTTTCATGCAAACTGAAGAACTTTATGGTTTTCAGCCTCATAGTCAGCACCTTATAGATGGCTACTCAGATTGTTTTCAGTTAAAAAGATTATTTTTCCAAATAATGCAGCATTGTTCATCCTTGGACACATGTCAGGGAGTATATACATAGAATGAATTTGGCAAAGTGGAATTGCCAGATCGATTTTAATAGCTATTGCCAAAATGCCCTCCAAGAAAGTTGTATCTATTCAGTTCTACCAACAGTGTTCCTCTGTTTCATGTTTAACTTCTTTTTCCCTGTATGTATCTCATTAGTTATTCCCATCAGAATAGCTGCTCTCATTTCACTGGTCCAGAGTGAACTACCCACAGAAAGTTTCTTTACTCTGTTTATTGAAGAACAGGAGGAACATAAATATGTTTTGCCTACATATAAAGTTAATGGTCTGTGGTAAAGAATGTAGACTTTTAAGCAGCCTTCCATGTCACTTGGCTTGGGAAACACTGAGTTAGTGTACTCGACGCTTGGCATGGGTTTGGCGGAAAAAGGTGGGCCTTCTTGGGCAGTGGCTGCCAAGCTGGATGATGGCCTCAGTCCTTTCCTCCTGCTCATTGCACACAGCACTGAGTCTGTGCCCATCTGTTTCTCCTCTGGTAGGGAAGGGCTGGGGCCTGGGGATGGGAATGTGCTTGCCTTTCCTGGGAAGTGTGTTTTCCCCTTCCCAGGACCTCCTGGAGTTCTGATCATCCCAACTGGATTTGTGGGTGGGGCTGGGACTTCCCTGGAGTACTGGGTCACTCCATGGCATGCTTCAGTCTCATCTTCTCCCTTCCTCCATACTCTCATGTTATCTGGGTGAAAGTCTTGCTCTTTTGCTGGGTGGCCAAGACCCCAGAGTCAGGAAACGTTAAACTTTAGAGGTTCTAAGAAACAGAGCTTTCAGTAGTAAAAGATCTACCAACAGATAAAATGATTCTGCAGAAGTTAGGTGGTGTTGCTCTGGTTCTAGCAACTAGCTCCCTGCTGGGTGCCATCTTGTTCTCTGCCCCAACTTCCTAGTTCCTGGCTGATCCTCAGGCCCCTCCTTCTCTGGGAACTCCCACAGAGCTTTGTTCACAGTTATATTACTCACTCATCAGCTTATGTATTTGCCTTTACCACTGAATTGGGAACTATTGAAGTTCTTAATAATAGCGTGGACAGTAACAGGCATAGCAATAATATGGTGCTTCCTCTATGCTAGAAACTCTTCTCTTCAAACATATTAACTTATTGAGACATCGTACATCCCTCATGGTATGTTGGTATCCTCATCGCTGGTAAGTTTTTGACCATTGTATGATGACTTGTTCAGTTTAGCTTTCTCTCTCTGCTCTTATCCAGAAGGAGTTTTGGGGGAAAAAAAAAAAAAGTCTACTTATTAATGGTTTACAATCAGCAGTCCCTTAGCCAAAAAATAAATAAAATCACAACATTCATATAATAAGAATAAATTATACAGAACGATAGCAGAATTGTTTTCTTATTTAGCCTGCTGCTGCTGCTGCTAAGTAGCTTCAGTCGTGTCTGACTCTGTGCGACCCCATAGAAGGCAGCCAACCAGGCTCCTCCGTTCCTGGGATTCTTTAGGCAAGAATACTGGAGTGGGTTGCCATTTCCTTCTCCAATGCATGCATGCATTCATGCTAAGTTACTTCAGTTGTGTCCGACTCTGTGCAACCCAATGGACAGCAGCCCACCAGGCTCCTCTGTCCACAGGATTCTCCAGGCAAGAATACTAGAGTGGGTTGCCACTTCCTTCTCCAAGAGCTGCTAAGCTGCTTCAATCGTGTTTGACTTTGTGCGACCCCATAGACGGCAGCCCACCAGGCTCCCCCGTCCCTGGGATCCTCAAGGCAAGAACGCTGGAGTGGGTTGCCATTTCCTTCTCCAGACATTAAGGCTATTTATTTGGCCTTCTATAGCATCAGTTTAAATTAGAACACTCTTATTTCCATCTACTAGACTCAGACAGCTGTGTGTTTTTCCTTTAAAAAAGAAATTCTGTATGCATTAATACTTTTAAAAGGTGATCTGTGATTTTTCAAATATCATTTTAATTCTACAAAACTTTTTGATGAATAGATAAACAGGAGCAGACATATCTGAGTTCAAATCCTGGCTCCACAGCTTACTAGCTCTGCAACCTTGGGCAAGCACCTTCATCTTTCAAAGCCTCAATTTTCTCATTCATAAAATTAGGATAATAATAGTCCCTTGACAGCATTATCATCAGAATTAAACAATATAATGTACATAGAAGAGTTTAGCATAAGAGTTTGGCACATAGCGATCAACAAATGTTTGTACAAGGGACAGAGATAGCACTGAGGGAGTGATATTATCTATAGAAAGCTTGTGGGGAAGCCTTGCAAGAGGTTGTGACACTGAATTTTCAGGAAAGAACTTTTTAGATAGACAAAGTGGGGAATAATGTATTTGGTAGGGGACAGAACATGTGTAAAGGCATGGAGAATAGAAACCACACTGTTTTGTGTGGTTCTTACACAGGGAAGAACTACAATTAGCAACATTTGGTCAGATTATGAAGTTTTGGGAGGTAGGGAGGTAGGGGTGTTAAGAGAGAAGATACTAAAGGAAAGACCAGATTTTTGAAGCGTTTTCCACGACCAGTGACAGAGCTTGAATTTAGCATAGGAAGTAGGAGTTAGTAAAGAGTTTCAAGATGAAAGGAGATGTGATCTGATTTGCGTTTTAGAAAGGTCACTTTTGGCAGGTGTGTGAATATTGGATTAGAAAGGTGTGAATGTGGAGACCTGGAAAACCAATTAGGAGGCAGTTGTCCAGGTGAGAGATAATGAAGCCTGAACAAGGGGAACTGTTTGTTGCAAATAGAGGGAAGCAAGGTGAATTCAAGATACTTTGGAGGGAAGTTGCTCGGATTTGTACCCAAGGCTGCTTTCCTTTTAGCCCCATTCCATCAGGCCACAGGTATTGGAGGAGATTGGAGTGGCTAATGATGCCATTTACAGTGATAGAGAATACAGAAGGTAACACAGGTTCTGGGGAAGGGGGAGCAATCAGTTTGTAGTGTGGGAAGGAGATACAGAACAGAGAGGGTAAGGAATTTCACTTAGCCCTTGTGAATTATAAAACGTGAGTGGGCCTCTTCATTTAAGTGAAGAACAGAAGGCAATCACATATATGGATCTAGAGTTTGGGGTAGAGGGAAGGGCTGGAGACGTAGATTTGGGAGTCTTTAGGAAAACTATGAAGATAGGGAAATAGTTGAGATATGGAAGGCTCACCGAAGATCTCGGCATAGTTAATAACCAATCAAAGTATCACTTCTTGGCCTTCAGTTTTATCGCATGAAAGTATGCAAATTGGGCCCTGTAAAAGTTTAGTCGTTTCTTCAGCCTCTTCTTGTTCGAGGCACAGCCTGCCATTTCATACCCTTCTCAATAGGTGGCGCTGACGCCTGACAGGCAGCAGCACAGGTTGGGTCGGGGGCGATGGGCACGAGCTCGGAGGTGGCGGCGCTCTAGCCCAGAGCCGGGTATTCGATGGCTTGGCTGGGTCTTCCTTGGGACCGGGGTCAGACCGAGGACCGGTGACCACGGGAGGCGCATGCGCAACGTGGTCCCCCAAACATGGAGTCTTGTAGCCCAAGTCTTGACTAAATCAGCTAGGAGACGGGCAGGGAAGCAATGTCCCTCCACCTTTACCCTCCCAGCCCACCCGATGAGTGGGAATGAGCACACTCGGGGTAAGTGACTAGTGTGCGTGGACCACATCAACCCTGGGGCCAAGCTGTGTTAGTGGCCCGGGAGGCCGTAAGGACCGGCAGAGGCGTGCTGCACTACGCTGGGGTTGGTGGGTGGCCGCACGAGGTGTGAGCGCCACTAGAGGGGCACGTGGGCGAGGTCCTCCTCAGTCACCGTATCCTAGAACCTCAGGGTCGGACGGAACACAAAAGTCCCCTAACCCTCGTCCGAGGCTCAGCCTGCTTGACCACCCCTCCAGGAAATCGGGTCTCGAGTTGCCGGGAAGCTGCGTCTTCCCGCTGTGGGACATCCTGGATGATTGGGACGTCCACACGGGCCTGGACGAATGTCGGGGTGGGGGGTACCGGGGGCGCACCCGCGCGGCGCTGGGTGGGTGGTTCTCGCTCGGAGTTGGAGCAGCCGAGTGCGGGGGTGCGCAGGTTCGTGACAAAGCCCTGCGGTAGTAGCCGGGGTGGGGGCCCTGGAGGGACTGGTGGAGGAGGACAGCTGAAGGTGTGAGGTGTTGATAGCAATTGAGGAAAAGCAAAACACCTGCTTCTGGTTTGACTCATCGAGGCTGGAGGAATAATCTAATGTGGAATGTAGTTAAAAAACAAAAAACAAAACGAGTTCTGTGCTGTAGCCCTTTCTTCCCCAGGCAGCTAGAAAATTGCTTGTCTGACTGAAAAAACAAAACAAAACCTGTCTCCCTTAGAGGACTGTGATGAGCATCAGATGAGATGATATACATGAAAGTGTAAAGAACTATAAAAATGCAAGATAGGATTCATATCGAATTCTTAAACTCATTTATCTGTGTGTACAAGATGCATTCCAGGTGTGGAACAGCTAAACAGGACCAAATGTGGGATTATGGGATGTGTCCAGTAATGCGCAGGGTGTGTAAAGATACTTTAGGGGTGCTCAGTAGTACTGTAATCTGTCTCTTAAGTTGATCTTATCTGGTTAATGGGTTATTCAGCTCCCTTGCTTCTCCCCAAAAATGAGCCTGAAGAGGAAGGGAAGACACCAGTGGCTTTTTGGATATGTGGGTTAAATTGAATTGAGAGGGAGGTTGACATGACTGTATGGATAATTTCTTCAATTAGTCTTGCCCCCAACTTGAAGCGTCATGTTGTACAAAGCGCTTTGGGCTGAGGGACACCCATGAAAGATCTTGCTGTGGATCTGATCCTTCAGGGAGGGGTGGTCACCCTGGCAAGTTCCAGCACCTCTCTGAGCCTTAGTTTCTATCAGATGGGACAAGACCTTAAAGGTCATTCATGCATTCTTCCAGAACTTGCATACCTGCCCCAGGACTGCCCAGCTCCTAGAGATGGCAAACTTGTCACGTCTCCACATGGCTGAGATACCCGGTCTCTCTAGACAACCCTGGCTATTGGAAAATTCTTTATGTTGAATCGACATCTGTTTCTCTACAATTTGCACTCATTGGAGCCATACAGAATAAAACGTCTAAACATCTAATGCTGCTTCCACAAATATTTGAGCACTGCTAACACATTTCCTTCTTCCACTCACTCCACAAGGCTTCTTTTCTTCCAACTAAACATGCCTGGTTATTTTAAACAGGGAGGCAGTGTGGGGTAGTGGAAAGAACGCCAGCTTTGGAGCCAGAACGCATCTGTGTTCCGTTCACAGTCCTTCACATACTAACAGTGCTCTGAGCTGCTGTATCTCTCTCTGAAAAATGTGGATGAAAATTCTCATCTAGCAAGTTATTATGAGAATTAGGGATAAATTGAGTAAGGATTCATGCTATAGTAGGAGTTTAAAATATGACAGCTGTTACACCTTCAGTGACATAATTTGCAATGCATTTTAGTCAGTCTTCTCTGAACAAATTCCTGTTTATGTGTCTCTTAATAATATCTGATCTGTAGAACAAAATAAAACACTTTCCGTGAGGTCTAACTAGCAAATAGAGTAGGATTAGCTTATTCTGGGTGCTTCTCTAATTACAGTCTACAGTCTGCTATGGGGTTTTTGGAGACATATCACAGACTCACTTTCAACTAAAATCATGAGTCTCTTTATGTGCAGCTGTTCAATCAGGTTTCCCCCATCTTGAACTTCTTTAGTTTATATGAATTGATAATTATGATTCTTGAAAGTGGCAGTCCCAGTTCTGTCCTGTTGTCTCCATAAATATCCTTGTGTTTGTCATTGTAATGACAAACTGGGGTCTCAAACTGGGGTTCAAAAAATATTATTGAACCCACAGTGCCAGCCCTGCTGATCTCACACCGCTGTTGCACATCAGCAGGCTAATAAACGTCAAACGTCCTACCCTCATCTTTGCACAAATCTGAGGTCTTACTATGTGAGACTGTCTGAGAATTGGAATGTGACAAGAATGTATGATAAGCTATGGGTTGAGGGAATGCTGCTATCTGTGATCTCGGTCAAGTGTGGTATTTGTGTTGAAGAACTGAAAGAGTGCACTGAGAGCCAGCCAGAGCTTTGGATTTATGTACGGTTACATGTTTTCTCAGGCACTTAAAATGTTTTATACTTTGGGCCAGATTCTCCCCTGGTGGAGGAAGCTTCTCTCTCTAAGTCGAGCACAGTTAGAAAACTCATTAACTGTTTGGCTCCTGGGGCATTCTCTAGCATTTTCTCCTGGCTTTAGCCAAGCTGATCTCTCCTGGTATCCTCTGCATTTTTCAGACTCCTTGCCTATGCGCTGGGAGGTTCTTCCAAACAGGAATGCTTCCTTCACCTAAACGAGTTAGGGATTTGAAGTCCTTCACAACCTACTTCTCCAAGGAAGGTTCTCCTAGCCCTGTGTCCGGGAGGGTTTGTGGAGAGCATCAGAATTTCACTCGTCTTTAAGCACGTCCCTTGTCCCCACCCCTCCCCCACCCCAGCGGTCTCCCCTCCTGTCTGCCCACTTGTTCCATGTGGGTGGACATGTTCCTTGGCTTTCAGAATAAGATCCTTTGTGAGAACGCAGTCCATTAAATACAAAATTTCCTTCATCTTGGATGCTGGTGCTTCTGGTGTGGTGAGGATAAAAGTAGGGAATTGTTTGTACGACTCATAGGTTCCATTGACAATAACTATGAGAAACTATAATGCCAAGTTTGTTTTATATTGTTCTCTTAGTTAAAATAGGAAAGTCTTTATTTTGTTGAAAGGACTGATTTAAATTTTGCTCAGTAATTAATTCCGTCCTTAAAAGGTGGCGGTTCGTTAAAACAGGTAATCCTCTGCTTGTTAAGGGGAGTAATTGAAATTTCATTAAGTAACCAATTAAGGCCGTAAAGGGTTTAAATCCAGCGGTGGCTCCTCATATTCTTTAGAACAAATTGTAAACTCCTTAGGATGAAATACTCCTTCTAGCCTAATTTTTTGCCTCTCAGCGCTGTAGCCCAAAGGGTTTGCAATTTTCCCCAAAGGTCATGCGGTCCTGCACCTCCGGTGCTTCTCGAATGCCGTCCCCTCTGGTTAGAATGCCCTTTGTCTCCGGTAAATGTCTATTCATCATTCGAAACAACCCTTTCCCCCCTCTCCTTAATTACTTCCTCCCCTGTGCGCCCTCAAATTCTTGCACTTATTCATGCAGTATTTATTAGGGGCCTGCTTTGTAGCCAGTGCCTTAGCGGGCTCTTGGGGATACAAAAGGTGAATAATACTTGGGCTCGGCCTTTGAGGGACTTGTGTGTTGAAGGGAGGGGACCAACCTGTCACAAAACGTTGCCAGGAAATTAAAGGGAAATTTTAAGCCATTGTCAGTTCTTGGGTGTCATCCCTACCAGATGGTCAGCATCTCGCTTTAGTGGGGTGCCCGGGACCATGTCTCCTTGGCCTTTGCACCATTAGCTCTTAGCGTTCTGGAGGTGCTCAGCACTGTTTCACGAACCTCTGAGGCGACATCAGTAGAGGTGTACCCTGGATCGCGCCTCACGTATTTGGTGACAGCGTTCACAGACAGCGGTTTCTCCTGTGTCCGACTGGCGCCCCTCAGCTCCCTGGCACCCTGTGAGGCGCCCGGTGGTCTCGGCTGGCCGAGCCTTTCGAGCCCAGGATGTTGGGACTCTGGCTCGCCCGCACTCTGGGCAGCGGAGCGCCCGCGGTGGGCGCGAGTGGAAGGGAGGCCTGCAGCGCCCCCGCTGGAGGGAGCTGGCACCACAGCCCGCACGTTTGTCTAGAT
This sequence comes from Ovis aries, assembly GCF_016772045.2. Taxonomy (NCBI): domain Eukaryota; kingdom Metazoa; phylum Chordata; class Mammalia; order Artiodactyla; family Bovidae; genus Ovis; species Ovis aries. The sequence continues at coordinate 95,915,563 of NC_056057.1, forward strand.
TTCCATTTACAGCCCAAAAACCGAACACAGACATTCGGATTCTCTACACTTTTCTCTTCAAAGGTACTTGATAAATGCCTTTTAAAGGATTGTGGATGAAGAGGGGGGAAAACCCTCCCCTCTTTTCGGCACCATTGGGACCCTCACATTGTGATTCAGTCTTACACAAATAAAGGGCGCTCCAGTCTCATCTCCTGTGCCTATCACCCCTGCTGGCTCGGGTCGGGTCGGTGCTGGGAGTGGGTGCCGCGGGAGGACTGCGGCAGGGCTCGGGCGTGCGGACCACGTCGCGCTGCCGCAGAGGACAAGCCCGCTGCCGTGGCCGCGCGCGAAAGAGAGCCTTGGTTTTCCGCAAGTTTTGCTGTCCCCCCATCCCTTTTTCTTTTGCTTCCGAGCGGCCGTCCCATGAATCCGCCGAATGGCTCAGAGGTAGGCCCAGCTCGGCTTAAATCCCCGCAATTAGGGACCTAGAGGTGCTGGGAGCTCACAGACCGCTGCTTTGCCGCAGGCGCTTGTGCCGTTAGCTTCACTGTCCCCCCTGCCTCCGCGAGGATCGCCAGGCAAAAGCAGCAGCCCACAGCCCTGAGTCTCACTGCATTTGAGGTCGAGCGGCCACCTTTGGGGCTTGGGTGGGGGGCTTATGGGTGGTCTGGGGGAGGTTTTTGGGGGGGGGTCTCAGGAATTTGTGGTCTCTACCTGCATTGTTAATTCGCCGGAGCAGGGTTTTTGTTTGTAGAACCTGTGGTTCGGTGCTGGTGGAGTCAACACCCCTGAAAGTGCCCCCCCCCCCAGGAGCTGCTCTGGGAGGGGCGCCCCCTCTTAGTGCCAGCAGCAGGGCTGCGAGGAGGGGAGGTGGCTTCAGCGGGAGGGGCACTGCGGCGCGGTGGGCGGGCCAGGGGCGGGGCGCGGGTGGGCTCTAAAAGTCGGTGCCCACTCGCTCGGCGCTGCAGCGGCCACGAGCACCTCCCGGTGCAACCCGGCGGGTGGCGCCTCCTCTGCGGCAACCGCGCCTTCGCACATTGCCGCAGCGCCCACCCCGGTGGCTGCCTGCCGCGGCCGCACCGCCCTCCTGGGCCGTGGGCTGTGCCCCGGCGCCGGCCAGCCCTGCACGGCTGCGGGCGCTGCTGCGCGCCCTTTGCTCTGGGCCGGCGAGCAGGCGGCATGGGCTAAGACACCACCATGGTGCGCCGAGATCGTCTCCGCAGGTGGGTGCGTGGCGGGCGCCAGGGGTGGGGTGGCGGTGGCAATGTGTGCCTGGCTTGGAGCCTCTGTCCCTAAATGGGGTGCGGGCTAGCGGGTAAGACGTTGCCGGCCGGAGCTGGGGCTACCGGACCGCCACTCCTGCAGTGGAGGGGAAAATCTCGGGAGGTCGGGGGGCATGCGTTCTTGTCCTCTGAGCCCGCTCTACCTGCTTGGGAGGAGATGTCTCGCCCGAATGCCGTAGAATGTTCAGAACGCTGGAGCTTCCTGAATTAGGATTTCTAGACCTCGGTATCGCTCTGATGCAGTTTAGAATTTCTAGACCCTGGGCGTCGCCCTGTGCGATTTAGGGTTTCTAGACCCTGGTATGCCCCAGAGTTAAGATTTTTAGACCCTGGTACTACTCTGATGTAATTCAGAATGTTTAGACCTCAGTATCACCCAGACATGATTGAGAATTTTTAGACCCCGGCATTGCTATGGTGCGATTGAAGATTTTTAGATCCTCGTCACCCCTGCACAATTGACGATTTTTAGACCCCAGTACTCGCTTGGTGTAATTGAGTGTTTCTAGACCTAGGTTTCACTTTGACGCGACTTAAGATTTTTAGACCTTGGCATCACCTTGGCGCGATTTAGGGTTTCTAGACGTGGGTTTTGCCTTGGCGTGATTTAGGGTTTGAAGACCCTGCGGTCGCTGTGGCGTGAGTTACCGCATAGGTGTGAACTGACAGTGTGTTATCACGAAGGCGTAAGTATTTTTTAGATTTAAGTAACAGGAAGCCAAGTGAGAATGATGTGACCAAACTGTCGTAATATTACACATGAATTATTTGCACTGGTTTACAAAGTAGTGGGCTTCCCAAATGGCGCAGTGGTAAAGAATCCTCCATTTGATGCAAGAGACGCAAGAGATGCAGTTGGGTTGGGAAGATCCCTTGGAGAAGGAAAGATCCCCACTCCAGTGTTCTTGCTTGAAAAATTCCATGAACAGAGGAGACTGGTGGGCTACAGTCTATGGGGTCACAAAGAGTCGGACACGATCGAGCGACTTAGCACACACACACATGCACAGAGTAGCTCACAGTCTCCCCGCGATGCTGTAAAGTGGGCAGGTTTGGTAGTATTAAATGTGTGTATTTTTCCTATTTACAAGATAAAGGCTCATATATGTTCATTAATTTCTGGAAGGTTTGTTACTGGCATTTGCTGAATTTATATTCTTAATTCTTGGTTCATCAAATAATGGAGATTTTAGTCAAAAAATGTTTAATCCATTTTACCTACTGACTGCCTGATTGCTTTCATTATAACAGTCCTAAAATATCATTAGGGGCATTTTTACTGAAGTAATTAAATTTATGGCTTAGTGAGGGGTTACCTCTTTGCTTTCTTAGAGTAAAAGAGAAGGAAGAGGTGGTGCCCAGAAACAGCGTCTGTTCATTCCTGGGGCTACCACCGCCCTCCCCCCAACCCCAGGAATGGAGGGGGGAGCCACCTCCCGCTCCTCTCCTCTAGTATCCCCTCCCTGACTCTGCTGAGTCACTGCAGATACACGGCTGCTGGAACCTGTAAATGAATGAGAAGTATGGGGCGATCAGGAAGGATGCAATGCGCAGGTGAAAATGTATGTCCAGGACAGGTAGCACGGAGAAATGATAACCTAAATCTAATAATAGCTTTTGTCACCTTACCTTTTAAGGAGATAATGGGATGCAGCCTACTACTGTGATGGGGTGAATATTGTGATATAATGATCATGTTCAGGGTACTTTTTCTAATCATTTCTTAATCTGTCTTAAAAGATAGAACCAAGTCACTGACTATTTTATGGACATATACTTCGGGGGTGGGGGTGGAAAGACTGCCTTGGCATGCCTTAAAATAGGCAAAGGAGCTGAGATTCTCTGTGGACCTAAAACCACAAGTTATTTAAAAAAAACAAACAGCTCTAAAATAAATATTAGTTTGTTAGGGATTGTGACCAGATTACAGGTAATATGGTAGAAGGGTGTGTGTCCAGACAAAGTCATTTCCACCAGGGCTTTCACAATGAATTCTGCTTGTTTATAGTTCTGTATTCTTGGTAATTCTTAGCTTTAGCAGGTATTTCCATTCCGGCTATTTTTAAGAGAACATCCATGCTACTGATAATTCTTTCCTTGGTGACCCTCAGGAGTTATAAGCTAGAAACAGAGGGGACTGTTTCTAATTCCTGTTTAGCACTTGTCACTGTGGATAAACTGACCTGGACCTTCAAAGTCGTGGGCATGAAAAAGTTGGGTGTGTAAATCACTGCCCTCCTCCCCAAAACAAAATCAGTTCTCAGGTTCTCTGTCTCCTTTTGGGTGTGGGGGGAGATGGGGAGTAAGGGGCATGCTAATAAATAAATAGGGGTGCTTCCTTAAGAGTCTGCTAAGAAAAGCAGAAGTAAAATCTGCTGCTCCAGTGCCTTAAGAGATTAGATATTCAGGGTCATGACAAAGCTGCTTATGTTGGAATGTACAAAGCACCTATCTTCTTATTTTCACACTCTTTACCCCTAGCAGTTTCTCAGCACAAATCTATATAGTAGTATCAAACTGGGCTTCACTGGAGTCAGAGGGTTGATAAATATTAGAAAATCAAGAGCAGCTCTCTGCTTAAGGACATGTGATGTCTACGTTTTTTAATGAGTTAAAAAATACATATATGTAAAACATTTTACTGGTGGGGGGCCAGTGGGTAGGTGGTAGAGCTTTTAGAGTAAATATGAGGGAAATACCCCTATCCCCCCAGGGAATGCCTTGATAAAAGCCAATGCAGTTACTTAAGTAACTTGTCTTCCTTTTACTTTATATAAAAACCTCTACAGCACAAGGGGAGGGGCTGCAGAGTAAAGTGGGGAGAAGTTGAGGGGGAAAGTTACATATGAAAATAACCTATTTTCCCTTAAAATTAGAACGATGACCAAATATGGCAATGGCTGTAAGGAGGCAGAGTACATTTTCTGCCATGGTTGACACGGAGGACAAGGCAGTCACCACACAGCGCAGAAATCCCCCCCCTACTTGACCGGTTTGGGGCCTGCAGATCGTGCGCAGTGTCACCTGCCTGCTCACACCAGGTTTCTGATTTTCCTACAGGATGCGGGAGTGGTGGGTCCAGGTGGGGCTGTTGGCGGTGCCCCTGCTTGCGGCCTATCTGCACATCCCGCCCCCGCAGCTTTCCCCTGCTCTTCACTCATGGAAGTCGTCAGGCAAATTTTTCACCTACAAGGGACTGCGCATCTTCTACCAAGGTAAGAACAGGGCTTTGGGAACACTGCATGTAAAAGGTCCCACGGGTCCCATTTTGCGTCCATTGGTCTCTGTCGCCCCTCCGCGATGGAGGCAAAACCCTTTTTTCTGTGCAGTGTTCATTTGGAGGAATGGACTAATTTCTCTCATTACCTTGACAGCAGGGAAGCTCACAGGAAACTGCTGGGAGGGAGAGAGGGTGGTGGAATTGAGATTCCAGTCTGCAGACTGACTTGTTCATTTACTTTGTGGTCTGATTTGTAATGATAGACAGTACTGGCTTTCTCTTGTGAGTGCCCCTAGTGTCAGGTAATATAAACAGCATTCACAGACACAGCTACCAGTGGTTCTTTTCCTCCCCCACCCTGGAGTTTATTTTTCTATAAAGATTATTTCTTATATGCATAACTAAATGTGATTTAAATATTATACCTTTGTATAAATTAACTTGCTAATAATTATTGTCATGACTGCTACTTATCGACTGCTAATTATCTTCAACCCTCATTATTTCATTTAATCTTTACAACAGTACTTGGAGGTAGGTGCTGTTCTTCTCATTTTATAGGTAGAGAAAATGAGAAATGAGATCGGAAAAGATTACTTTTGGGCGGGGGTCAAGAGCAATAACGAAAAATGTTTGTCATAAACCGTTTTTCATTATTGCTCCTGACCTCCTCTCATTTGCTGTATTCGATAAAAAGTAAGTATATAATTTTCTTTATGTTGGTCACTTAGATTGCTTCCAGTTTTTCAGTGCTTTAAATAGTTGATGTTGAGGGGAAATCTTCATGTATGTGTTAATTTTTTCCTTTTTTTTTTTTTCAAACAGTACTACTTGTAAATGAAATGATTTATTTGCGTGGATTCTCAAGACTAAGACGTCTAAAGTATATAAAAATTTTAATTGCTTCTAACAAATTATTTTTATAAACCTCATTATCAAATTCTCATGCCAGTGGTGGTATATGAATCTATCAGTTTTAATCTAATACTGTTAGCAAGGCTACTTACTCTTTAAATGCTTGGCTAATATAAAAGATGTTTATACGCTAAAAAATGTTAATGATTATGTTGATTACTCTTTTTTATAATTGTTAGAATTTTGTAGTATTCGAGCATTACGATTTTAATATTCGACTGAGTCTCCAATGCGGGAAATAATAGTGTTGGGCAAACAGCATAAACTGAGCTCACTGAGTTGAAGAAGAGTTACTATATTTTAGGGAATTTTTGTGAGGCTGTTCATTACTAATAGGTACACAGAACTTGTAGTTTGTAAATTGTGAGTGTACTTTTAATAACTGTGAAACTTTACTGTGGAAAAGAAATTTACATAACAATAATACAGAATAAAGGGAGAAACAGGGAAATATTTTAAAAACCTAGGTGAAAGTAAGGGGTCTGCCATCAAGTATTTTCATATAAAGTGAGCTATTTACATTAAAAAAATTGAAGTATAGTTGATTTACAATTAGTTTCAGTGTAGAACATTAGTGATTCAGTATTTTTATAGACTATGCTCCACTTAAAGTTTTTATAAAATATTGGCTGTATTTACAATTTTTAAATATACTGGATAAAATAAAATAGTTATCAAATGTTCTTACCTAAAGCAATAAGCTTACATTTTAAAAAGAAATGTATTATTTTAATGTAATTAATTTGGTCAGGGTTTCTTGACCTTTATACCAGATTACTTAGATTTTTTTTACATCTTCTAAGTTATTTTCTTACAGAGTTGGCCTAACTGCTCTCTCTCCTTCCCAGACTCTGTGGGTGTGGTTGGAAGTCCGGAGATAGTCGTGCTGTTACACGGCTTTCCAACATCCAGCTATGATTGGTACAAGGTAATAATATCAGACTTCTAGGTCCTACTATGCCTTTAAAATCCAAAATCAAGGATTTTCGTGCAACAGCAGAAGGCTTTTATGTATCTGAGTTGCTTAATAAAATAGGATTAAATGTAGAACAGTTTCTCATTTACTGTAAAGGAATAAAAAAAAGTCTTTGGCAATCTGGGTGGGATCATTGCCAAGTTAAAAAGTGCTCGAGTTCCTCCCTCAATTGAGATTAATTATTAGGAATAAAGCACTTTCCGAGAGGATCATTTGTGGGCCTGTGGTGGTTTCATGAGACTTTCCCTTTATCAAAGGCTGTTTGTTAAGCTGAGATAGGGATGAAACTCCTTTGTTCCTGTAGGTTGGAGACGAGCAGGAGCAGGATTAGAAGGACCAAACCATCCCTTTCTCTCTTGTAGATTTGGGAAGGTCTGACCCTGAGGTTTCATCGAGTGATTGCCCTTGATTTCCTAGGCTTTGGCTTCAGTGACAAACCGGTAAGCGGCATCTGGATGGTACAGCGTTGAGGGTTGGGGGTAGGTGAGGATGAAGGGATTGGCCTGGCAGACAGACCTGCACCTTCGGCTTCATCCTGTGTGTCTGGGCTCTCCTCTTTCTAGAGGCCGCATCACTATTCCATATTTGAGCAGGCCAGCATCGTGGAGGCACTTCTGCGACATCTGGGGCTCCAGAGCCGCAGGATCAACCTGTTGTCTCATGACTACGGGGACACCGTGGCTCAGGAGCTGCTCTACAGGTTAGTGAGGCCATGACTTTCCTACAGGTTTCACTCGTCTAAGATGGTAGAAGTACATTCTTTCTGGCCCTTTTCCCTCTTGGGAGTTCGTCTTCACTAGCTCAGTTAGCTGTGTTTCCCTCCCCTCTCTAGATTCAAGCAGAATCGATCTGGTCGGCTTACAATCAAGAGTCTGTGTCTGTCAAATGGAGGTAATTGCATGGAGGAGGGTGGGAAGTGAGGTGTAGCCTAGAAGGGCCATGTTTGGAAACAGCAGTGACGTCTAAATGGTCGTCTGATGGTACTGCAAACAAACCCACAGAAAGGAGTGGATCTTTACCTCTCCTATGCCATGACCACTTTTGTAGTCTGAAGAGATGTACTGACCCTTTCTCAGAATAATGTTTTTTAATATAGAAAATAAGATTACAAAGGAAACTGATTATCCTGATATAAGTTAATAAAAAGGTGTTACCATAAGATAGGGTATAGTAAGATTTCTAAATGTGTTTAATGCATATTCCAGCACGATCTCACGGTGGGTCTGGTAACAGCTGTAATTAGGAGCAGTGGGGAGTGCAGATGATGCTTCACCGGCTCTGCAGCTACTGCAGTGGGCTCTGCAGACAGTGGAGATGCAGCCACACGTGCTTCTAACACTGTCGTGGTGTGTCGGAAACTCTCAATTCACAGCAGTGCCAAGTTTCAGTTGCAAGTTAGAGAACCCTTAATTAGGCCTTTTGGAGATGTTTCCTGTTCTTTGCCTGTCATTGAGCCTGGCTTGTAAATCTATGAATATATCCAGGTGTCCCTCAAATACCTTAGACTACCTTAAGGGCAGATGGGGAGAGGAATCTTTTTATCAGTCATGCTCATAGCTTTCTCTCACAGACTCTGGGGAAAAAAAAAATGGAAATGGGAAAACTAGGTTTAAGGACCTACACTTCCTGAAAAATATCTGGTTTCCTTTGCAGCCCAAAACAGTAACAACACTATGCATTCCAAGGAATGGGTGGAATCGCTAAGGGGAGCAAGTCTAGTCATTGCCAGTGTGGATGACTGAGGCATATTCTTCCCTTTTCTCTGCAGTGGGGAAAGTAATCCTAGTGGGATAGAATCTGACCTGGTAAACACAATTCCCTGGAGAATTAATAAATGACAGTACTAAGTTTTTATTTGTAATTCTGTTTTTGGCAGTAAAAGCCACTAAGGTGACTAATCGGGTAACTAGTCTCTGATGATGAGTCTCTGTTTGGCCTAAAATTGTTGGTAAATGACTAACGTAAGTCTCTTCTCCTACAGGTATATTTCCTGAGACTCACCGTCCCCTCCTTCTACAAAAGGTTGGTTACTCCATCGACCAGCTCTTTAATAGTTTTTCAAATTTATACTGACCTATGTAATGCTGGGACCTTTATAAGGGCGCATACCTGCTGCCACAGGCTGTAGTTAAAAAATCTATTTCTTCCTGAACTTATATGTTAATGAAGTTAATTTTGTCCTTAATAAAGGAAAAGCAAAGCAGTAGAAGTAACCCTAGATAAGCAAAGCCTTATTTCTGAAAATGAGATCAATAACTATTTTTGGAGAAATACAGCTATCTAAAGACTTAGGACATTAGCATGATGTTTCAACATTATGGGATCCTCAAATCAAATTTATCAGTGTAGAATGTAATCTTAAAGGAAATTACAAGTAGGTCATCTATGAGAAAAGAATGTGGGTAAGCAAATCAAGAAACTGAAAGCCAGTGGGTTTAGTTAAAGTCCTTTTTTAGTTCCTAGTATAAAATTTTATATCCTGGCTAGTTGTCTTCTTTCCTTGGAATCCTGAGTTTTACTTTTATACCTATAGCTTCTCAAAGATGGAGGCATGCTGTCACCCATCCTCACACGGCTGATGAACTTCTTCGTATTCTCTCGAGGGTAAGTTATTGTTAAAGACGGACTTACTTCAGCCTGTGAACGGTGTTGCTGCATTAAAACTCTGGGCCAGATCTTAGGGCTTGATACTTTAAAGGTGTTGACCACTTGCCAGACAAGTAGTAGGAGGAATTCATAAAAACCAGTCAAGGGTTGGACGTGTGACCTGACGTGCCAATCATACTTGATGTGCTGAGCTCTTCTCACACTTAACCTTTCTGCTTTTTTGGACTTATTCAGTCTCACCCCCGTCTTTGGGCCATACACCCGACCTTCTGAGAGTGAGCTGTGGGACATGTGGGCAGGGATACGCAACAATGATGGGAACTTGGTTATTGACAGGTAAGAAATAACCTTTGTTTTGGTTTCCAGAGACACTTTTTTGGGGAAGTAGGGAAAAGATGTGGGATTGTGTTCTGTTCTTTGCTTTCATAACTTCAAGAAGAGTGCTTATGACATATGAGGCAAACCAAGAAGTCCTGCTCTGTACCTTCTAAAAAGAAAGAAATTCAGAATAGTAACCACTGAGCCTAAGCCATTTGGTACAAAGTCTGGATAAACAGCTGCAAATTCCAGTGCTAATTCAGTTTGTAACTGGCCGATTGACTGGTAAATTGTCTTTGGACCTTTTGTCAATAGTAAGTGCTTCAAAATGTATAATCATAATTCTGAAAGGTGCCTAATTCCTCTCTCAAAGTACAGATTTCTTACTTTTTTGTATCCTTTCCATAGCAACAGGGACTGAGAGGGAGGATTCTCTGTCTTGTACAAAGACTTCCCATCCTTTGGTTCAAATGCTTTCACAGAGGGACCCTGAGATAGGATATCTGGAACTGCTTGGGATACAGCCTCTTTGCCAGCTGGGTCAGTGTAGCTTCCAGTGTTTTAACTGGTGGCTCCCCTGGGAATTGTGAGGTCGAAGGAGTAATTCCTCCTCCTCACCTCAAACTCACCTGGGATCCTTGAAGATTCATCTTAATATAAAAAAATTGGAAAACAAAGGCCTCTTTTAAAAATTCCCTTGTATTTTCAAGAAAGTAAGTATTTCTACAAGGTGATGTTTTAAGTTCACAAAAACAATTGCCAGGCACAGTTATTAGAGCACATGAGTTTGAGTTCTGACATCTTACACTGTAGGGAAAGGGCTCCTCCTCCATTTTATCTGTGGATAATGCAGGAGATGAAACTTTGTGCTCATGAACTTTTACACTGAGAATTTTAGAAGTAGATGTCAATTTACAGATTATGCAGTTGAGTCCTCTTAAAGATGAGAACTGAGGTGAAAGGTTACTAACAACTTTTGAGTCACAGAGCTAGTTAGTGGTGGAGCCAAAATCAGAACTTTAGACTCAGACTTTAGTCACTTTTAATCCAAAGTAATTTCCAGCCTTACTAGATCTCAGTCCCTGCTCCATGAACACAGAGAACCATTCATTCTAACATTGATAGTAGGCATGATCACTGCCATAGCTACACAGTAGTGAACTCTAGAGGCTAAGAGAAATGAGTAAGTTAAGTGGGCCATTCCCAGGAATGGCAAGGTGCTTCTGGATTATGAAAACATAGATTGTGTTCCTTGTGGTTCCTGTCAGGCTTTTGCGTCCATAGAGCAATAGAAGTTTCTTGTTTTCCTCTTGCCGACTTGTCTGTCCTACAGTCTATTGCAGTACATCAATCAGAGGAAGAAGTTTAGAAGACGCTGGGTGGGAGCCCTTGCCTCTGTATCTATTCCCAGTGAGTATTTCTGTTATTTCCTGGCCGGAAAACTGAGGAACCATGGGCTTAAGTAATTGCCAGACCTAGCAAATCAAGATACAAGATACCCAGCTAAATTTGAAAATAAATTTCAGATAAACAACAGATATGTATTTAGGATAAGTATATGCTGTGCAGTATTTGAGACATACTAAAAAAAATTCATTATTTGAAGTTCAGATATAACTGGCCACCCTTATTTAATCTAGCAACCAGGGACATGTGTTGTAGAGAAGTATATAAAACATTGAGTTCCTATCGCAGAAGGCGTTGGTGTCGGTCAGTGCGATTAGACCACTTCCTGTGCTGTGCACTGTCGGTAGTTGCCACATTCAGTGCTGAACTGCTGGGACGACAGACTGTTTAGATTACTAATCAAGAGGTTTATAGGTGGTTTCTGCTCATTTGTCTTTTCATTCCTATGGATTTAAAAACAGTGCATGGTCTCACAAAGAATAATTAGTGCTCAAGATATCACTGGTTGATTCCAAATGTCAAGGGTCAATTATAAGTGAAGAGAGACTTAATGACAGTCTCCTGGATTTATAAAATGGAAATGGTGGAAGTGGGGCTTATACCTTTTGGTCCAGGGCAAAGAAGATATGAAGAGAATGAATGGGTGTTTATAGGTGAAAAGGTCTCAAATGGACTAATTTTTAGGCTTATTCTCATGTTTTGTAAACTACTTATTGAAAGAAGCTAGGTTTTCTATTATTAAAAAATTATTAAAAAATTTTTTGAGGGATAATTTTATGGTGTGAGAGCTGTTAATAATTCATTCCTCTCCCCTCTCCTAGTTCATTTTATCTATGGGCCATTGGATCCGGTGAACCCCTATCCCGAGTTTTTGGAGCTGTACAGGTGAGTCTCCCTCAGGGGTCTTTGTTTTCCTGATAGTGGTGAACAGGACTGCCTGTTGAGGGCTGTTGCTCTAGCCTATCTATCTGTGACCTCACTGGCCATATTATTCATCTAGGAAACATTTAATAGAGGATGAACTGGGGAAATCTTAACTCTCACATAGTGTAAACATCGAGAAGTTCAGTTATACGTTCTCTTGGTTTCTACAGTCTGTTTTCACTATCATGGTTATCAGTCTACATGTATCACTCTACAGCTCCAAGGTGTACAGGTAAGGAGAAGCTATTGTGTGGACCAAGGCATAGAAGTGGATATATTTTAAATGTTTGCTTTGATTGTAAAGCCAACTCATTGGCCTCAGCTGAGGAGACTCTTCGGGAAGAATGAGCTGTGGAAAAGTGCCTTCTCAGGTTGTTGTTCTCTCTAGGTACTTAGTCGGAAGGTGTCGGAATATGAGTGCTTCACTGACAATGTCACATAAAAATGTTCCATACCTTCACATGGCCTAGTAGAAACAACCCAGTAGTAAATAGCTTGCATTTAATTTTAAACAGACTACCCTCTCATCTCCTCAGGGTAAGCAAGGTCTTTTGTCTTTACTCGGACAGTGAGTTGCTGAGTGGCCACTTCCCTAAGGAGCTGGAAGTCATCCTGCTCTGACCTGTGTTGCATATATGTTGTATTTTCACATTGTGCTCTGTTGGAATATTTAAAACTAGTATGAATACATTATAAATGGAATTGGCATGTTTATCTGCCTAAAGATACAATTCCAAAGTAGAAGGTGAATAAGCTCTTTGTTGGTTCTTTCCAGTGTGGTATGTCCGCAGGGGCATTTACTAGGGCTGCCCACTGGCTTACACCCCTCCCCCTCCCTCCAGCCTCAAGTTCACCTCCATGCTGTTCTCTTCCACTAGGAAAACGCTGCCGCGGTCCACAGTGTCGATTCTGGATGACCACATTAGCCACTATCCACAGCTAGAGGATCCCATGGGCTTCTTGAATGCATATATGGGCTTCATCAACTCCTTCTGAGCTGGAAAGAGTAGCTCCCCTGTATTCCCTCCCCTGTTCCCTTATCTGTCGTGTAATCCACTTAGGAAGAAATGCCCAAAAGAGGTCCTGGCCACCAGACACTATTCTCTCACTAAAGTCCACCTGACTCACACTGGTGAACAGCACATAGTAAAAAGCCAGCAGAAGCTGTAAGGTGACCTGATGGTCCCCCTCCCATTCCTTTGACATCTGATCAAGTATATGGACTTGCCTTTGTCTTTGTGTTACATAGGAAATTATGATGGGTACTACCACTCACGGATGCAGAAAGATAGATATGCGTTTGCATAAAAGTCTTTGAAACATTTCTGTGGACTTTTCTGAAGTATTTGGAAATGCTGATTTCTGGCCCAGTTTGGAATTATCTAAAGGTGCTGCCTTCACCTTGCCTTGAATGGCTTTGAGTTCTCTAAGTGACACAGCTTCAAGTGAGAGTGAGTTTCCCTTGTCATAACTTTGGATTTAGTTTCATTAGCTGCTTCTAGTTGTAGACATTTTGTTAGACTTTGGTTTAAATAATGTAGTATTCTAAGTATACTTCAAGACTATGATTTCCCTACACTTATTATATATATATAAAGATACTAAACCAGCAGACACTCTAGCAGACCTTAAACATGTCATTTGAGTAAACTGAACTAAATCCAAGCTATTTACAGAATTTCCTAAAATCACAGGACATTAAAGACAGGAGCCTCTGTGCCAGAGATTTACTGTTATTTTGCTGTTAGAACTGATCCTTCCAGCTAATAACAGTCAGACTTTTCATACCTCAGTGCGTAGAAGCATGTCCCTCCTGAGCTAGTGGAGAGGAGGGGAGCGTTGTACAGTCCAAGTCACCGGGCTGAATGTATACTGACTGCTTAACTTCTCATTGGTTGTCCCAGAGAGGGTTCCTCATGTAGCTCAGCAGTTCCTGTACTTTACAGACAGGAAAGTTCCAGAAACTTAAAGAACAAAGTCTGAGAGGCCTATGAGCAAACGGTGCTGAATACTTTTTTTTTAAGCCGCAGTTTCATTGTCTTAGTAGTTAAAGCAGGATCATTAAGTGGTGATTTATATTTTTTTTATTAGCAACTTCAAGTATAACAACTGGAATAAGTGTTTATTTTCTATTAATAAAAATGAATTTTGACAAAAGTGGACTCTGGCTCCCCCTCCCCCACCACCCCTCTGGGATAAAAGCTTTCCAACATTGTCAGGAGCTTTCAGATACACATTAAAGAATTCAGTGAAGTTAAGCAGCTGGGGTATAGGATAGTATTTGATTTTCAAGCTCACCAAAAGCTGTACTATCATACCAAAGCTGAACAAGTGTATTAAAAAGGAACAACAACAGAAAGACATGCACAAGGACAGACGTTTGCTTGATCTGCTGGCTCAGGGCCAAATATTTAATTTGCTTTTTTGAAGTCATTAATTTTTTAAAGTATGATTCTGGGAAATTCATGCCAATAGCCTGAAAGCCCACCAACAGTGAAGGGTACATCAATTTCAACTTGCCCAGTAAAACCTTATCCAACAGAAGCCAAGATAACATCTACAGGTGTTCCCTCTTTGCTTCTGACAGTCACCTGCATGGTCACCCCATCTGCTAAGGCCAGCCTGGACCTCACCAATAAATCATAGCCACCTCTGTATACACCTGAGAGGAAAAGAAGTGAGGAAACCATGTTAAGAACTCAAAACAAGCTCTGAATAATGAAACTTCTCATGCTCTGCCTGCATTTCCTTTCTATTAGTTTAGCTTTTCTAGAGATTTGTGCCTATGGTGGAAACTGAATCCTACATACAGATTCTAAATACTCTTTTATACTCCCATAATACCAGGTACACAGAAGGTATTCAATAATACTGATATGGAGTACTTAAGGTGGGGGCATTGGTAGCTATAGGAGAGATTTAAGTGCTTTGGGCCAAAAATGCATCTTAAGAGAACAACCTAAGAATAGCAGGCAAATTAAACAGCTAAAACAGATTATTCAGTTTGATGGGGCTTCAAGCTGTAACTCTGCTAACAAGGGGACAGTAGCAGGGCATAAGATGCCTATGCACATCCCTTCCTATCAAATTTTGCAACAAAATAAAGGAGAAATCTGATAAAGGTTCTTACCTGCCAGATAGAGGGAATGGGAATTCTTGTTCTCAGGCACTTTGTCTGACCTCTCACATGGCTGCATGCCCAGAAATGTGATGATGTTGTTGACAGCTTCTGTGTTGCGAGGACGGATGCGGCAGCATCAGAAAAGGTCAGCACAGGGGTTGCCTCTGCACTAGCTTGGGGGGTGGGCAATAGAGGTGGGGACTGGTGGTGGTGTGTGCAGGGAGGTGACTGGACTGGAAGTGGGCTGACTCAGTTAGATGATGAAGACAGGGTTCTGGCCTCTTAAGTGAAACAGTTGGTGAAGTATTTACAGAAAAGGGAGTCCTTCTGGAATAACAAATGTCCCTATTAGGTGTTAGACTGTTATCAGGCAATACACTATTAAGGAAAATTGTTCTCACCTTCAAGAGTTTTGGTAGAACTGAGGGCAAAGGTCTCCTCTTTCTCAAAGGTGTCGCCAACCTCCTCCCAGGCAGCAGCAAAGTTAGGCTTCATTACCTTCTGAATGTGGTCAGACACAGTCACTTCAAGATCTTCTAGCTAGTAGGTTAACAAGCAGGGGTCAGAAAATGAACATCCTCTTAGTTCAGAACAAACATAGTAGAGACTAGTTCATTTGGTTTTATCATCCTGCATTATATCCTTTGCAGGAACCTAGGAAAAACTACTAAACTCAACTAAAACTTCAGACAAGTTTGAAGTTCTGTAGTCTGGATAGCATAGGGGATAAGTCAAACAGCATAGGCCCTGACAAAGGAAAGCAAAAAACCAGGTTGTTTGGCAAGACCTGTATTCAGATCAGCATCTGTAGCACTGGGGTAGGTAGGTACAGAGCAGCCACATTCCCACATATCACCACAGAGTTCAGGCTGTATGCGGCCTTCGGAACTCTGCATTCTCTAACAGGTAGATTTTTCCATAATAAAACTTTCCCTGAATTCTTTGAAGCCTTTGCCGTCCATGATGTGGCTATATTATAAGCAAATTAAAAGTTGCCAAACAAAACATAAAAAAATCCCAATTCTCAATACTTGAAATAAAACTGATCTCAATGAAGATCATGTAATTATTTTCATCTCTGAATTATCCGTATTACAAAGACATTAGAAAGGGTGAGTTTGCATTAACCAGTCATAGAGTGGTAAATCCCAATTCTCTTCAGCATGAGGCACTCCCATGACAGATTAACCCAGGTCCTCCTCAGCTGTAGTGTGTTTGAGAAGAATACAGTCCCATAAGTTCATGTCAGATGTTCTAGAAAAATGTTATCTCTGGACAGAAATCACTCGGTGGAGCAAGGGCTCAGTGAGTCCCTCTGTGCAGGGGAGACTCACCACGTACTCGTCGTCATAGCCCTCCTCGGCAGGGACCCCTGTGTCAGGGTCGCAGTCCCGGACAGTGAACCTCATGGTGCAGCTAAAGGTGCCCGCGGCTGGGGAGACAGAGCAGGCGAGCCTGTGTCAGAGGGGCCACACAGGCACATGGCCTCCATCGGCAACCTAGGAAGCACGGCCTGCCCTTGGCTCTGTGTTCTGAATTATCAAGTGAGACATATGTAGGCTGTTCTCTAGGGTCATAGTTCTCACAAGAAGTCTGTAGGCTGGACTTTGAAATCTATTTCCTGCTGCAAGTCAGAATAGTACAGAAAACAAGACCTGAGCAAAACTCCGTTTTTATATTCAGATAAGGAAAGCAGGGGGTCGAGCTCAGTGGTAAAGCATTTGACTATGGATCAGGAAAGCAGCAGGGGATACACTTTCCAAGGAACTTTCCACCATACCGGGCAAAACATTAAGAGCCACTGACAAGGCATAAAATATGGATAGTTACAAGCACACAGATCATTAATCCTGACAAAGTATATCAGAGTCTCAGTATCTTACAAATAATCATATCTAGAGATTGTGGACCAACAGTGGATTTACAGGTCACCAGAATGAACTTGCAGTATGTCAACTTTCAACCTGTAGTGAGTAGGTCAGTAACGAAGCTCTAATATTGGTAAGGGACTTCCCTGGTGGCTTAGACGGTAAAGCGTCTGTCTACAGTGCGGGAGACCTGGGTTCAATCCCCGGGTTGGGAAGATCCCCTGGAGAAGGAAATGGCAATCCACTCCAGTACTATCGCCTGGAAAATCCCATGGACAGAGGAGCCTGGTAAAGTCACTGCTGTACAATGGAAAAGCAAGTGGGCAATGATGTGTTTTGAGATAATCAGTGGAAATAGTGAAAGAAGGAAAATGAAGTCTTCATGAAGTAGACAGGATTTTCTAAATTGTTTGGAGGATTAGCAAGCTGGGGGACAGTGTGTGTGTGTGAAACTGTGGAGTTAGAAAGCTGGGGGATAGGCAAGGACAGGAAAGAACAGATTCAGATTGTGTGTGTGTGAGAGAGAGAGAGGAAAACTGTTAGAAAGCTGGGAGATAGACTAAGAAAGGAAAGAACAGACTCAGATGTAAAGACGATGTGTGACAGGTTGGAGAGTGGGACTTTCATTTGCTCAATCTTAACTTTAGTAAACTCTCTCCATTCAAAAATATAGAAAATGTCAATACATTTATAATGTAAAGGTATAAATAAATGTGCCAGGCCCTTAGGGAAAAAGATGACTAAGACATGACCTCTCTCCCCACAGCTGACTGTCTAGGAGCTGAATAAGAATGTGCGAGAGGTCTACCTCTGCACACCTGCTGGCATTCCAATTCAATGCCATAGATTCTCTAATGTAAGCTTTAACAGAGTGCTCTGTGGGAGTTCAGGATTAATGGGAAAATTACAACAAATTTGAAAGGATGTACAGTTTAATTGGATTCTCAAAAGATGCAAAAGAGCTTTGGCAAGCAGAGGAAGGTACACAAGCCAAAGGAAAGAGGCCAGAAAGGCATGGTGTAAATGGAAACAGTAAGAGAGATGCTAGTACATAGGTGCGGAGAAGAGAATCTATTAGGAACAAATCTGAAATACTTAATATTTTCAAGGAAGGAGAACAGATATTTTCCAGCAGGCTCTAGTGAGCTTAAGCAGTCAAGAGATTAAAATGTTAGAGATAACTGAAGCCACTGCTAGGAATCCTATGAAGAATAGGCCTGAATTCAGAAAGCAAGTGAATTTACTCAAGTATACTGAAAACAGATGGTGGGAGTGGATTGCCCCACATAGGAAAGGGTGTACGTATCAATTACAGAATCTCTTTCAGTACAGTAGGGGGTTCACTGATGAATGATCTTGGTTAAACTGAGGTAGGGTTTTCTGCAGGAGGAAGGTAGAAGAAGATAGAAATTAACACAAATTTAGAATGGATCAGTTGAGTGATTTTTTTTTAAAAAAGGAGAAGATGGGACTATGGTATGGGCAAAGGTCAAATAAAAATGGAGAGGCAGGGCAGATGCTGAGTCACAGAAGATTATGGGGTATGGTGAACCCCATGCTGGTTCACTGAGGGCGCTGGAAAATGAGGAAGAGCAGTAAAGAGAAATGGGAACAATGGGAGATCAGAGACTGGGCTACCTGGTTAAATTTTATTATAAGTAAAGACACAAGACACTATGTATAAGCAAGTGATAAGGAAATATGGATTAAGAAAGTAAATGGGAATGGTATTAATACAGATAATGTTCCTGAAACTTTTGTGGCAAATTTTCAATTAAATGGTTTGGTTGATACAGTGAAAAGTTACATGGACTCAGTAAAACCCAGTGGTAGCAATTGCTTCTTCTTGTGAGAAAGGATGACTACTAACATGAGCGATGAGGAGAGTTGGTGAGAGAGCCTTTCCATGGCAGGAGGACAAGACTGAGCATATTGCCATAACAAAGATAAGCACTTCATGAACCACACAAGGCAGATAACAAGGGCACAGGGGAGGAATGCCCTGAAGATCTGCATTAAAACTGCTCCCAGAAAGGAGGCTTGTTTTGTGAGGATTGAATGAAACTGGGAGGTAACTGTTGAGCAAACCTGTATGGAAAATACCCCAAAACATAGAATTAAAGAAAAGCTGGATGCTGGAAGACAAGAAAGGCAAGAGCTGTGTGATTTAGGCTGGGGTGCAGGACACGCACTGTGACAAATCGCAGGTTGGGAGATTTGGTAGGGGGCTGCCAGGTCTCAGCCACTGGAGGGAAGGAAGACTGTGACTAAGTAAGTGTGATTATGAGGCGATTCCAGAAAGCTTTGTTGGAATGATAGTTACAGAGATGGATGTGGTCAGTGGGGCAGAAGATAAAAGGATAGGGGGGATGGGCCAGAAACACAGGCTACCCGCAGCATTCCCCACAGGTCTGGACTGAACTGAGAAGAAAGGGGTGTGGCAAATGAAAGAAAGCGAGTGGGGCAGTGAGTGCCAAAAATGAGGGGTATGTGCCCTCCAGGGAAACGCTACACACATGGCAGGAGGCGTGTTGAAGATAAGGCTTTTCTCTAGGACAGACATGGGGGGCAAGGAAGAGAGGAACAGAACTGAAAGATTAGACTGCTCCCAGGCGCAGAGGAGCCGCTGAGGAATGACAGAGCGCAGCACGCAGGACCAGTCAGCGTTCCTGGGCCAGAAGTCAGGACGGAATACGGAAGGAGAGAGAGATGGAGGCAAAGAAGGGGAAATACTGCCGAGTGGAGAGCAGAGAAGGCAGCAGGTGTGGGACAGACTTTGCCTCGAGAACCCTGCCAGAGCTCAGCAGGGTCAAAGGGGACATGTTTTGAATGTAAAGACTGTTGTATGGGGATGAGAAATACACAAAGTGTGAGGCCAAAGACTGGAGTGGGAGGGAGGAGCAGATCAGCTCTTGAAGCACCAATTTGGAGGGAAACTGTCAAAGGACTTGGGTAACAGGAAAGTATATAAGGAAGCCAGTTACAATGAATGCAGATAAAAACCTATTGCTGGCATCTTTAGAGATTAGGTTTGACTTATTAGAGGATATGAATAGGTAGTTTGGCCAGAGGACAGATTATTGTAGTAGATGGGGAGATGAGTGATGATTCTGAAGAAAATATATCTGAAGAGAAGTATTTTGCATCCATTTCATCTGTAGACAGATGGTAAAGGAAAGGGTGATGGAGAGCTGAGATATGGTAGATTACTGCAGGATACCATTAAAATTGGTTATTCTTAGAAGTTACCCTATTATGGCTAAAAGTGATAGACATTTCCTCGGGAGATTTGTGTGGAAAAAATTCTGGAGGAAGAGAGAGGTGAGAAGATGGAGGCTAGAAGCATAAAACAGAAGTTGGAGGGTTTAAGTTGGGGTGCTGAATATAAGGGGTGTGAGAGTAGGGAAGGGCAGTAAGGAGGGCCAGAAGGAGGAACACTGGAAAAGGGCAGAGAGCGTATTAAGTAGAGAGATGGGAGCTAAGCTAGATCACAACCAAAGAGGAGAGAGCATGTGAAGAGGAAGTGACAAACGAGAGCCGGTGTCAATGAGCGAGTGCCTAACAGAATCTGGGAACCTTTGCTCCAGTGCTGTCTAAAGCAACACATATGACCAACAGAGTGATAAACCAAGAGTCTAAAGGTGATGGATCTGAGCCTTGGCCAGTGGCAGAATCCTGTGAAGGTCTGTACTGAACTGAAGAGTGCAAATGTACTCATAATAGTGTGCAGGAAACACGGAAGATGAAAGAAAACCACTCACTACTCAACCCATGGGGAATGCTACAAAGGTAGCTGCTGAAAAAACAGGTGATGGAGGTAACAGTGTTTCTCTAGGGTCAATCAAAGAAAAGAACAGAAGAGCCTGCAGAAGAGATGGGGTCGTGTGAAGACTGGCGGGTACTGCAGGAGGGAGTTGCCACTGTACTTGTACCAGAGATCATGATTAAACAAGAAAGAAGAGAGATGGGAAACTACACAAGGGAAGAACTGCGTGAGGGAGTAATTGAGAACAGGTGGAGCGGCATGGGTAGATAAGACGAGGACAATTTCCCAGAATGGGAACTCCTGTAAGACCTTAGAACAGGTCTAATTGGTCAAATGATGGTTCTTAACGCCAGACTCTGAAAAGCAGTATATACAATGAGAGAAGAACAGGGCCTAAAAGTAATGGGATGCTTTAGTTAGGAGGATTAAAGACAGGCTAGCAACCTTAACGACACTAATATAAATCTCTGAGCACTTGGTTCTGTAGCATGGATCATGAGGTAAGTGGCCAGGGATATGTTGTAAACCCAACTGAAAAGTAAAACTTCATTTGTTATTTTCACATACAGATGGTAGAGGAAATTATGCCATATGTAATTAAGATGTGGGAAGGCAAAAACCAAAGGGAGATACAAACAAGTATCATGCAGATACCATGTTAAAGGTATCCTTAGAATTTATTCTGCCATGTGAAGGTTCTCTGAAAGTGAAGAGACAGCTACAGGGGAGAGAACCTGCTAGGGAGTGCTGTTTCCAAGAAGACTGGATCCACTTGAGTGAAATAGAATGGTAGCTAAAACAAGAAGAGAAACTAAAGATAAGGTAGCATAGTTCTTCAGGACAAGACAGGTAACAAGAAAACGAATCGGAGAGTGACGTTACAGATGCCCCCAGATTAAAAGAATGCCATTTGAAGAATGACAGGTATTGACTGGAGAGAGAAGGTCCAGTATGTGGGCCAAAAGACAAAGAAGAGAGCTCGGGGCGGGGGGAGTTAAAGCCAAGAGGAGTGCTGCACAGACAAGAGGGTGACTGCGTGGAGTGCAACAAGCAAACCACAGGACCCTCAGGATTCCCAGAGTGGGCAAGCCTACAGATGTGAGGACGGGCCTCGGTGCTCAGTGTGCTGGATGTCAGCCAGACTGCAATGACTAGTCTGTACAATGGGAGAGAAACAGAAGCTTGAAAAGGAGTGACAGTCAGGAGCAGACTCGCTCCTGATGTCTTCATTGGAAATTTTAAATTAAAGGGCTTGGTTTTTGTTAGAAAATTCTTCAGCCCCACCAGACCCACTGAATCAGCAATTTCGGGTGGGACTCAGCCATTTGTATTTTAACAAACTGCAGTTTGAGAGCCACTGCTTTAGATAAAGGCAGATAAGGAGTAATTCTGATTAAAAAATCTTTGCTAGCAAGCAGTCATACTAGGATCAGTTGAAAATAAGAGAAGCAACTGAGGAGACTTGTAAGAAAAGACAGTAGATAAGGGGAGAACGGTGGCTGTAAAAAGGGAACGGGCTGTGTGACTTAAGACTTGGGTGGGAGGCTTGCAGGAAGCAGCATGGCCGACGAGTAGGGGCATTGAAAGAGTGCTAGAGCGAGAAACCCTGGGACCTGGGAGAGGAGGCACCTGAATAGAATGGCTTTTGCTAATCTAGATCACAACCACTGAGAGAGGAAGCAGGGAATGTGGCTACAGGAGAACTGAGGTGAGGCGGGGGGAGCTGTTCAGGACGCTTTGTAGAAGACAGGCTACAGGGGCTGGAACTATATAATCCAGTCTAGGGTCTAAACAGAGATTGCTGAATGAGCTACGTTCCTTTATCTAGATATGGGAATATGTACGTACCCAGTCTCTGAATGAAAGAGGGATGCTGAATATAAGGCACCATTTTTAATAAGGCAAAAAGGAGTATAATAGTAAAGTTAAAATTGCTGCCAGATAAGACAGTATCACTTAATATTGATGAAGAAACTGTCACTGATACCACATGGAGGCATATGGCACCACACCTGAGCCAGAGACCATGATGAAAAGGAAGACAACAGCTTAGCAGCTATCTAGGGGAAAGGCTTGTCTAAAGAGTAGAAAATTGGTTTTGAGTGAGGGAGAAAGTGGGGATGAGGAGAGGAGGAAACCTCAAAAAGAATATGCATTCATTGCTATGAAAGTAAGATATATGGGGGAATTCTCCAAAGGGAAACTGACTATATGAGGGATGTTAAAGATATACTCAGAAGTTAAAGAAATATATTAGAATTTACAG
Organism: Ovis aries; assembly: GCF_016772045.2. Lineage (NCBI taxonomy): Eukaryota > Metazoa > Chordata > Mammalia > Artiodactyla > Bovidae > Ovis > Ovis aries. Next base: position 95,938,216 of record NC_056057.1, read on the forward strand.
AAGGTAAGAGAAGCACCTGGGGAGACTTGTATGAAAAATAGCAAAGAAGGAAAGAGCAAAAGAGGTTAGAAGCTAAATAAGGAGAAAGTGTGTGTGAATTAGGGTGAAGAATATGCAGTGTTGAGGAATAAACATGGAAGGGCATGAAGAGCGCTAAATGGGAACATTAGCGAATGGGAACTGGAGATGTGTCAGAGTTGTGTATGAATAAGGAGAGAAAGTGAGGTTAAAAGGTAGCCAAACAAGAGCTGGAGTATGAAGTTTTGCAGTCCAGGATTTTTGGAAAAATACTAGAAGTAACGGGTGTGGTCAATAAGAGTGAAAGGTCAGAAACAAGCCAAGTGGGATGGACACAGAAGGTAGGCCAGTGACAGGAACCCTATGGAAGTTTCTGCTGAACCGATAGTACAGACAAATGCTGCAGGCAAGACTGTGGGACACTTAGGGAAGACGGCAGGGGCTGAGCAGCAAGTGTCCAACACGAGGGGATATCTGTCCCGAAGCAACAACTGGCTCTGTAAGCATGCTGTAAATGCAGGTGGGAGCCAAAAGGAGGGACACAGAAGACCAGGAAGCATGCTTCTCTAGGGCAATGCAGGAACAGAGGGGAAGGAATGAGAGAGCAGTGAAGCTTCCTGCAGATGTGGAGGGGTGATTTAGGAATGGTGTTTATTGACTGGTGGGTCATGGCACAGTATTTGGACTAAGTTTATGATGGACTAAGAAGGAAAAGAGAGTTTGTGAAGTGAATAAAGGACTATTGTATGAACTAGAGAAGACTTAAGAATAATGGAGGGGCAGCAATACAGATCAGGGATGTAATAATGAGATGCAGCATAGAGATCTTGATATAAGTTTGAATGTTCACACTGGATGGGAAGGCCCAATGGTAATGAGTGGTGTATCTGTTAAGAGAGTTTCAAGGACCTAGATAAAAATGGGAATTAGAGAGTAGACTAGAATGCTGTGAGTAAATTACTCACTGTAAATTAGAATGCTGTGAGTAAAATTTTTTAATTAAAATCTTGTTTAATAGGAGAGTTTAAAGGAGTTTTATTAAGATGAATTCTCATAAAAAGAGAATTGTTAGCAACCTTAAAACACACCAGGATTGACCAATTAGGGCGCATGGGTGAGTGGTTCTTCTGTAGAGAAGACGATTTTTATTTCTTGAGGAATGGTTGGGAATCATTAGGGAGGTAAACATCAGCAGAAAAATACTGTGCCCTTTGCTGTGCTATAGGACAGTAGCTGAAATGGTTAAAGATATGGTAGAGCATAAAAGAATAGGAAAGAAGAGGATTACTTTTAATCTTAAGTAATGGGAGTATTGATTAGAATGGAGTTCTCAGTAGAGTAGCAAAAAGGCAAATGAGATATGAACTGAAGAGACCTGGAATGGAGAAGTCCGTCACATCTCAGAAGGGGTCTGATTGGTTAAAAATGTTTGCTGTTAAAGAGGACAGGGAGTGGTGTGCATAATGAGAGAGAAGTAAAGGCCTGCACACGAATGGGTAGGAATTAGAAAGCAGACTAGCACTTACAGTCTTGATGGAAAAAAAAAGTGGGGCAATTTATATATAAAACCCTCAAAGACAGCATTATGTATTATTTATGGGTATATAAATATTTATGAAAAGTATAACAGTTTATCAAATTATTTAGTGATTTTTCTCTTAGGGAAGAGGTTAGGTGGTACATAAGCCTCAATTATATGTGCATTGTTCTGTTCCTTTAAAAAAATATCAATCAAATATAGTATAAAGTCAAGATATAAAGAAGTGAGGTAGTAGGTGTATGAATTTGGGGGGAATAAAACATTTTAAAGGGCTGGGTTGATAAGAATGGTTAGAAGGCAAAATTAGGATGATAAGTCATCGGTAGCATGAAAGACTCTGGTCTGGCTAGGAAGTGCAGGTGAGTGGTTCATCTGGTGGAAGGGGAGCTGTACTTGGTAAGAAGTAAATGTAAGTATGCCTCAAGAGTGCACCTCAGGAGGAGACTGATGCATCCCTCACTACGATAAGAGATGGGAGCTAAAAATGTTACAGATGTTCCTATATGACAGGGCAGACAGTCAATGGACTCAGGAAGAACCTGTTGAAGTATGCTGTTAAACTGCTCAGAAATCAGTCTGTTAGGGCTGGCTGAGAGAAACTGCTGAGATACAGATTTTTAAAGAGAGAGAAAGTAGGGAAAAACAGAGGCTGAGGTTTAAGTAAGGAGAAGGGAGTAGATATAGGCTGTGGGGCAGAGCATGCGGTTTCGCAAAACGTTGAACAAACAAGGGCACTAAAGAGGGCCAGAATGAGGAGCACAGAGCCATCAGAACTGGACGTTCCGTGAGGAACTGTATGGTAAGCCAGACATCAACCAGCAAAGAAGTGAGAGTACTGCTAAATAAGAGCTGGAGTATGATGTGTTGCTGCCTAAAAGTTTTGTTGCAAAAAGATTTTTAGTAATCAGTGTAGTCAACAGAATGAGAAGTTAGAGAGTGATTAAATGCAGTTGGACTTAAAATGGGCCAAAGCAGGAATCCTGAATAGATTTCAGTACAGAATGTAGGAAATAAGGAAGATGGATGAAGGTGGAATTGTAGGGGCTGAATATTAGAAGTATACATATCCAGCAAAGATGATTAGATTCATTGGAATGATATAGCTGGAAGAAGAAGGAACGTTGGAGGAAACACAGGGAGTTTTCAGCAAAAGAAGGAGGCAGAAAAGGAATAGAAGAGCAATGTTCAAGTTACTTGCAGATGGAAAGACATTATTTGAATAGTCATCGTGATAAAAGAAATGGCTATTACTCCATACTAAGGCCAGAGGTTATGACAGAATAAGAAAAAAATAAGAGAGGATGGCAAGTAAGTAAAGGGGCACTGTATGAATTATATAGGAGTTCTGAGTAGTTAGAATGGCAACAACATAGATCACGTGTGAATGAAACAGGTGTGAATGAAAGAAACAGAACCATCAGGTCCCTCAACTGTGTTTAGAATGAAAGAGGATCTGAGGCCTAAAGAAGAACAGGACTTGGGTAGGCTGGCTCTTTAAGTGTTCGTGGGAAATTTATGACTGAAGTGACTGCTTGTGAAGAAAGGTTAGAAAGACATGGCTTAAGATAAAACTTGACAAGAAGGCATTGGTGGAAACTTAAAGATATCACCACTGACTGACCTTTGAGGAGGTGTGGATTGGATACTTTTTTCTGGTAGAACAAATGAGTGCTGTTGACTAAGGAGTGGTCAGAGATCATGAAGAAGCAAACCTCATAGTACTAAACTCATCGATACATTACAGAATCTGCAGGGGAAAGATAAGGAGAATGTTTAAGATGTGGTAGGGCAGATATTCAAAAGGAGTTATGGAAGACTTGCCTGTAAGTATGAGGTTAGTTTGCCTAGAAGTTAAGGTGTCACATGAGAGCTGGTTGACAGTGAAAGAAGCAACTGCAAACGCTTGTATTAAAGAAAGAGGAAAGTGGAAGGGAGAGAAGATGCTGGTTAGAGAGGGATGCATGAAGTAGGCTGGGTATGTAGCATGCAAGGTGCAAAATGGCAAATATTCCTGGGACCAGAATGAAGAATGTGGGTATCTCCAGCTGTTTACTACATTATCAGAATACTTGTTAACATGAGAAGTTTTTAACCTGCATATCATCATGTGCTCCAGCAACCTGGTACAGTCAGTTAGCACTCTCAAGCTAGCAAAAACTGAGTTTGTACTGTCTGTTTGGGATAGTATATGTTTGCTGCAGATATAGTTCCTCCATCTATAAGCTCACTTCCTATGCTCAAGGGTTTTAAATGTGTTGTGCATTATTCCTGTCATCTTCCCTACAATGTGTGTGGATCAACTCCAGCAATTCACCAGTTGGTAAGTAAATGTTTCCCAAAAGTTTCTTACACATTGCATTTAAAAAATGTATCTGCATTTGGTATTTCTCTTGAGAACCTCTCATTATCCATGCAGTGTAAAATGGAGAATGCAATTACAGTCTTATAGTATGGGATCATTTTGCACTACATACAAACATGTACACTAGTGAATGAATTTTATGCTAAATAATTATGTAGTTGTTCTTTAAAGTGGTTTATAAGAAATACTTAGAATTTTTTTTATAATAGCGTTTGTGTGATGGTTGAGAAGATATGTTGGATTTTATTTTTTTAATGAAGATGGTTACAGGCCTTTTGAATTTAAGATATTGCAATATAAGCATTTACTAAGAAAAACTGTTATTCAGCATATTTTAAAGAAAAGATAATGAAAATTCCTTGTCCTTATAAGGCAGCTGAGTCAGGAAGAGAACTGGGTGGTGAGGCATTTATTTAAAAAGAGGGGGGGGGAGATAAAGTGATAACTGAAAATGAGACATAAGGACAGGATCTGGGAAAGCATGTCTGCATAAGAAAGTGTAGTTGGCAGAAAGGTCAGAGACGAACTCAGTGAAGTGGACCTAAAACAAGACAAATTGCAGGGCTCCAACCAAGGAATAAATAGAAAACCAAAGCAATTCATCAAAATATGTAAGAAAGGAGAAACATGGAACTGGACTGAGCAATGACTGTAGAAGGAAAAGAACCAAAGAGGGAGGTATTAGTGAGTGTGTGAGAATGGTACGTACTCAGTATATAAACGGTTAATAAAAGGTAGAACAGGGAGAGAAGAGGCAGAAGAAAATGGGTGGAAAAGCAAAATTTAACCTCAGATGGGAAAGACCATGTGAGCAATGATATGCTGAAAAACCAGGTTTGGCACTATAATTGTATCTAACGGAACAAGGAAGAATATAGGTTATAGAACATAGGGTAAAACAGTTTCACAACAAGGAGATCCTTGCTGAGGGCAGAAATGGACACAGGATTAAAGACAGGCCAAAAGTATTAAATAAGTAAAGGCAGATGGAAACAAGTCAGAAAGCAACTGTATGCATTAGAGTGGAATATTACAAAAAGGCAAAGTGGAAAAAGAAGACATAAATAAAGAGGGATTCAGCTGACATGGGGGAAAAGGGTGCCATGGAATGAATTAAAAACTGCACACCCACATCTAGAAAGGATTTATAACTTTGTAAGATGGAACTGGGCCAATTATGAAATGGGGGTGGGTTGAGGTATGCAGGGTTTAAATATGGCGGAGAAGAGAAAGGGGAACAAAATAGATATGCAAAAGTAGAGTTACACCTAGAAATAAAGGAGTCCATGAGAAGAAACAAGAATGAGACCAAAATGTCTTTATTCAGTAATAATGGAAACAGAGGAAGACCAAAGGAAAGGAAAACTGCATGGATTACATAGAGACAATGACTAGAGTCTAGTCAAACCCAATGCATGATGAGGGTAATAGCAAAGACAGGGCAAAATAAGGTAGCAGAACAGAGAATCCTGCCAAGCTTGCTACAGTATATAAACTTAAAACATAAGAAGTATTAATGAAAGAAGAAAACATTAAATGAGCATGTGAGTGAAATCAGGTTAAGAAGAGGGGTTAAACCCACATATACCTTTTAATAGCTGAGTTCAGGAAGATTCAAGTTTTCAACGAGATCTAGAAGGGAGAGAAGAGTCTGGCAATGAGAGTGTGGTAGAGGAACAAAGGATGAGAGGAAAGGTTAGAGCGTTGCCTGCAAAATATTAAATACAGAAAAGAATAAGAGCGGCAATGAGTAAGGTCTATAACACAGGGAACATGAAACAGTTTGAAAATAAGTAATACTGGAATGAATGAGGGATGGTTTAGGAAGGTTATGAAGAAAGAATTAAAATCACATTCAGTAATTATTCCTGACCAAGAAAGAGGACAGACCTAAGAAAATGAAAAGTTTAACTAGGAAAAACAGGCTAGAGTTTGGGGCATGTAAGATGTAAAGGAATGAGGTGGTTCCAGGGGGACAGTGCAGGGGAGCAGTGCCGGGATCTTTGAGGAGCTGGCAAGGGGACAGTGCAGCCCAGGGAGGCAGGCTGGCCTTCCACACCAGTGATTCTTCCCCGGGGTTGGGGGGGGGTGGTTTTCACCCGCGGGGGGGCTGGGGCATGGACCCCAAGGGAGGCCTATCAGAACATCAGAGGGTGAGCAGTGCTCTGCTCCAAACAAAAATAAACCCAAAAACATCCAAAAAGAAAACCCAAAAACATTCCTCAGAGATGCTGCTGATAGGCCAGCCTTGGGGGGTCATGCATCCTCGGGTGAGAATCACTGGGGGGAAGGGCAGGTGGAGAGCTGGGCAGAGAGGTGAAGGGTGAGCAGATGAGCCCCTGGGTGTGGCAGAGGGAGGCATCAGAGTCCAGACTGTCAGACAAGGAGGAAAGGACCCAGGACCCGGCAGACAGCCAGCCAAGGGATGTAGCCCACAAGGCACCTTGGGACAGTGGGGGCTGGGGGTGGGATTGGGGAGGTGGTTACCATCAATTGGTTGGGAGTGGATTGCAAGCATGGTGTCCCTGAGCTTAAGACTTCTGAGCAGGGCTAAAGGAGACGGAAGTGGTGACTGAAAGGAAGGCGCGTTGTGTGTATTTGCGCATAGAGCACCAGAAGGGACCTCTGCACAATGGGAGGGGCAGAGGGGATGGGAGAGGTCAGAACATCTGGGAGAGGTGACTGCTAGGAGGGAGGAAGGGGAGGAGGGCGGAGGGAGGAGGAGGAGGAGGGCCAACAGAAGGCCCAGGGCTCTGTGCAGGTCTGGACAGAGGATGGAGGTGTCCGGGGCTGGGGGTGACTGGCAGGTGTGGAGGCAAGAGGGTGAGTAGAAGGTGAGAGCGCTGTGGCGAAAGGAAGGGGTAGGAGAATCAGAGGCCGAGGATCCCTGAGAGCTGTGTCAGAGTGTGAGACGGTCTGGATGGAAACATGAAGGGTTACAGGGGCTGTGGGGCCTGGGAGGTGAGCTCAGCTGGGCTCTGAAGCATGTGTTGGAGGGTGGAGCCTGTGCGTTCAGCAGAGTGTGACTGAGGCAGAGACGACTGTACTGGGTTGAGCAGCGGATGGGGGACTGAGAAGGGAGCACACAGCAGAGGAGACAACTGAGGCCAGCTGGAGGGGTCACAGAGTAGCTGAAGGGTTCCTGTGTGTGCTCTGGAGAAGCAAACCCGGAGAGACCTAGAAACTGGGCCGAGGATGTGGGGGGTCAGGTGAGCTGCCTCAGACAACTGAGAGAGTGTGGCGCAGGAGAGGGGGTCCGACAGGCCAGAGAGGGAGGAACCACAGGAGAGGGCGCCTGGCAGCCAGGACAGGAGAGGCTTGTTGAGAAGATCAGGGAACACACTGTGCCCAGAGGGGTGTCAGGGAGCTAGGAGCGAGTGGGTGTGGAGAACCTGCCCCCAAAGTGGGTCCAGGGCATGAGGAAGCCCCTGCAGGAGAAAGAGCACAGTGCAGGTCAGGCGAGTGAGGAACTGGGAGAGGTGGGATGCGGCCAGCGCAGGATGAGCTGCTAGAGGCAGTGGCGCAGTGGAGAAGGGTGAGCAGATGAACCCTGGGTCTAAGGGAGGCATCAGAGTCCAGACTGTCAGACATGTAGGCAAAGGACCCAGGACCAGGCAGACAGTGAGCAAATGGATGTAGCAAACAAGGCACCTGAATGATGGTGGGGGGCTGGGTGTTGGAATTGCTGTTGATGGTTCAATAGTGAATTGCCAACTTGGTGGTCCCGGAGCTGAGGATGCTTGAGATACAAAGCCCAGAGATGCAAGTGGAGACTGAAAGGAAGAGGGCTTGGATATATGTGGGCAGAGAGCACCAGAGGGGACATCCACACTGATCGAAAGGCCAGAGCGGGTCGGAGAGGTCAGTGCAGGAGACTGTCTGGGGAGAGGTGACTGCTCGGATGGAGAAAGGCGTGGAGGGCGAACAGCAGGCCCAGGGCTCTGTGCAGAGGGAGGCTTGAGCTGGGAGGGGTGGCTTTGTGGGAGGAGGCGAAAGGCCGCAGTACTGTGGTGAGGCGATGAAGGTGGAGAGTCAGGAAGGGTTCCCCACGGATGTGTCAGAAGAGTATGAAACAATCTGAATGGAACATGGAAGGTTACACTGGGGGAAGCTGGGAGGACAGCAGCTTTGGAGGCTGGGGCATGTGGACAGGACAGTGTGTCACAGTGTGTCTGAGGCTGAGACGGCTGAACTGGGTTGAGCAGCGGATGGGGGACTGAGAAGGGAGCACACAGCAGAGGAGACAACCAGGCCAGCTGGAAGGGTCACAGAGAGGAGCTGAAGGGTTCCTGTGTGTGCCCTGGAGAAGCAAACCCGGAGAGACCTAGAAACTGGGCCGAGGATGTGGGAGGTCAGGTGAGCTGCCTCAGACAACTGAGAGAGTGTGGTGCAGCAGAGGGGGTCTGACAGGCCAGAGAGGGAGGAACCACAGGAGAGGGCGCCCGGCAGGCAGGACAGGAGAGGCTTGTTGAGAGGATCAGGGAACACACTGTGCCCAGAGGGGTATCAGGGAGCTAGGAGCGAGTGGGTGTGGAGAACCTGCCCCCAAAGTGGGTCCAGGGCATGAGGAAGCCCCTGCAGGAGAAAGAGCACAGTGCAGGTCAGGCGAGTGAGGAACTGGGAGAGGTGGGATGCGGCCAGCGCAGGATGAGCTGCTAGAGGCAGTGGCGCAGTGGAGATGCTGGAGATGGGCAAAGTGAGAAGAAAGGGCACAGAGAAGCAATGACCTTCCTCAGTGTAGTGGGCACAGAAAGGCATGGGGCTTAGGGGGGAACCCACACAGTGGATGGATTTAGTACAGTGTACTGGTGACAAAAGACTGGCCATCCTGGGAGCATTAGGGTGGTCAAGGGGAAGAGCACTCCATGCTTCTCATGACTGACTGGTAAGGAGTTGCTCAGAGGATGGAACGGAAGAGAAACGGGGAGGGACATCACAAGGGAAGCGGGAGGGAGAGAGCCTTAGGGATACGTGAGAGGCAGAGCAGGGAAAGGGGAAGGCAGCCTATAGAGTGCTCAATCTGGAGACTTCAGCAGATCTCAGGGTTCAAGGGGCAGGATGTAGGTGCAGCACAGAGATGAGACCTAACCGTCCAGACATTTGGAAACTCAGGTCCTCAGGAGCAAATGGGGTCCTGGAGCTGCAGTGACTGGGCATCACTGCACATTAAGAAGGATCCTGTAGAGAAACCATCAGTGCGTAACGTCAGAGATCTCGGATGGACTTACACGGCTGGAGTCAGAGTGTGGTAGTGAAGCTGGCAGGGGAGTGAGGGAGAGGCAGGGCTGTGCTGGCATTTCCAGCCATCACCAGTTCTGAGCTGTTGCTCTTCGGGGGGGGGGCGGGCACTGGAAAGCGGGGTGCAGGTGCAGCTTGCGGTGGAGAAACCACACGCATGGAAGGAGGGGGACCTTCAAAAGCAGTGGGGTGTCAGAGGTCCAGTCTGAGAAGATCATGTGGGCAGCAAAGGGGCAGAGGGAGTGGGCAGTGGGTGGGATACGGAGGGGCTTGGGGGTGAAGGACTCTTGCTTGAGAGACAACCCAGGAAACAACAGAGCGGGCAATGCAGAATGGGATGGAAAGAGGAGGATCTTAAAATCTGCACAGGAGGGGATCATGGCCCAGAGGGAAACAGGGCAAGGAGTAGATCCAGACCATGTCACCGGGGAGTGGGGGGGCAAGGCGTGGATCCCAGGGACGATGGGAGAGAGAGAGAAGCAGTGGAGAGGGAAGGAGGAGGGGGGAGTGGGGGCCTGGTGGAAAGAACTGTGGTCAGCGGTTGATTAAAAAGGAACAGAAGATTTAAGGAAGGTGAGGTGAGGCGGGTATAAGGATTAGGAAGCCTAAAAAGACTAGACCCAGTGGAAGGACCTGACAAGAGACAGCCGGTGGTCTACGGAGCGAACATAGCAGGGTAGGGGAAGAAGAGAGTATGACACAAAAGCAGGTCACGGGGAGCACCCCTACAGAGAAGGGATGCCCCGAAGCTACTCAGTGACAGACATGACCGAGCTTGGAGATCGTGGGCCCCTGGAGAAGAGGCGGACTCCTCCTAGAGAAGGAAGGGGCAGTGTGGGTGGGAGAGGACAGTGGGGGAGAGTGTCTGGGGCAGATGAGTGCTCTGAGGGAGGGGAGAAGCGCAGGAGGCTGGACAGCAGTACCAGGGCTCTGTGCAGGGCGAGACTGCGGTTGCTGGGTGTGGGAGCAAGAGGGAAGCCAGAAGGCAACAGTGCTGTGCTGAAGGGATGGAGGGAGGAGAGTACAGAGGGGTTCCCTATGAGCTGAGTCCCCAGAGCAGGGTCAGGAAGGGAGAGGGATGAAATGGATCACATGAGGAAAGGTGTTCACATGGGGCCTCGTTGCAGCACCAAGGGAGAGTCATCTACCAGCAACAGACCAGAAGATAGGAGGTACCCGGGGAGGATGGAGAGCAGAGGGCAGGGGAAGGGACACGGGCTGGACAGCAGCAGGGGGAGGAAGGAGAAGAGGGAGGTGGCAGAGAGGCATTCTGGCAGGCGGAAGGACTTAAGAGTTACAGGGCCAGCCAGCAGGGGCAGAGGTCTGTGGAGGGAGGTGTGAAAAGAAAGCGGGGGGGCTCGCGGTGGGTGGGAGCAGCGGCTGCTGCTGCAGCGTGGACTGTTGTGGCTGGGGTAGAACTTTTCGGCCAGGCTCTTTACTACTACGGATCCGATCTGCTGGGGATGGGGTGGGAGGTGGGGACAGGGTGGGAGGTGGGGACGGGGTGGGAGGTGGGACGGGGTGGGAGGGGCTGGGTAGGGGTAGGGTTGGGTTTGACTGGGTTGGGGGGAGGGCAGGGTTGGAATTACTGGGGTACGGGATTGGGGCAGGGGGACTTGAGCCAATCTTTAGGCACTGGAAACAAAATCTACTTTTAACTGAGTTTCTGGACTGATGGTACATCCAGTGTTGGGGTGATGACAACAAGTTGAGGACTGGGAAGATCAGTTAGTCCACCCAGAGAGGACAAAGGGGAGTCACTGCAAGAAGGGAAGAAGGGGAAGTGGAAACACACAAGGACAGGAAGACTGGGGGGGCAATGTCCCCAGGGGGGCGGTGTCACAGGTCTGAAAGTGCCAAGAAGGACAGGTTTGCACCAAAGATACTGTCCCAATGCCTGAGAGTCATAAAGGGTGAGGGATGGGCAGAGGAGTGTTGGCAGGAGTGTGGCTTAACAAGAGAAGTGCTCTAATGCAGACGGGGGGGGGGGGGGGGAAATGGGTCTGGGGCACGTCAGGTGTCAGGGAGCTAACGTGGAAGGTAATGAGGTGGTTCCAGGAGGATAGTGCCGGGCCAGTGTCAGGCGAGCAGTGCTGGGATCTTTGAGGAGCTGGCAAGGGGAGAGTGCAGCCCAGGGAGGCAGGCTGGCCTTCCATACCAGTGATTCTTCCCCGGGGTGGGGGGGGGGTGGTTTTCACCCGCGGGGGGGCTGGGGCATGGACCCCAAGGGAGGCCTATCAGAACATCGGAGGGTGAGCAGTGCTCTGCTCCAAACAAAAACAAACCCAAAAACATCCAAAAAGTAAACACAAAAACACTCCTCAGAGATGCTGCTGATAGGCCAGCCTTGGGGGTCATGCATCCTCGGGTGAGAATCACTGGGGGGAAGGGCAGGTGGAGAGCTGGGCAGAGAGGTGAAGGGTGAGCAGATGAGCCCCTGGGTGTGGCAGAGGGAGGCATCAGAGTCCAGACTGTCAGACAAGGAGGAAAGGACCCAGGACCCGGCAGACAGCCAGCCAAGGGATGTAGCCCACAAGGCACCTTGGGACAGTGGGGGCTGGGGGTGGGATTGGGGAGGTGGTTACCATCAATTGGTTGGGAGTGGATTGCAAGCATGGTGTCCCTGAGCTTAAGACTTCTGAGCAGGGCTAAAGGAGACGGAAGTGGTGACTGAAAGGAAGGCGCGTTGTGTGTATTTGCGCATAGAGCACCAGAAGGGACCTCTGCACAATGGGAGGGGCAGAGGGGATGGGAGAGGTCAGAACATCTGGGAGAGGTGACTGCTAGGAGGGAGGAAGGGGAGGAGGGCGGAGGGAGGAGGAGGAGGAGGGCCAACAGAAGGCCCAGGGCTCTGTGCAGGTCTGGACAGAGGATGGAGGTGTCCGGGGCTGGGGGTGACTGGCAGGTGTGGAGGCAAGAGGGTGAGAAGAAGGTGAGAGCGCTGTGGCGAAAGGAAGGGGTAGGAGAATCAGAGGCCGAGGATCCCTGAGAGCTGTGTCAGAGTGTGAGACGAAGGTCTGGATGGAAACATGAAGGGTTACAGGGGCTGTGGGGCCTGGGAGGTGAGCTCAGCTGGGCTCTGAAGCATGTGCTGGAGGGTGGAGCCTGTGCGTTCAGCAGAGTGTGACTGAGGCAGAGACGACTGTACTGGGTTGAGCAGCGGATGGGGGACTGAGAAGGGAGCACACAGCAGAGAAGACAACTGAGGCCAGCTGGAGGGGTCACAGAGTAGCTGAAGGGTTCCTGTGTGTGCTCTGGAGAAGCAAACCCGGAGAGACCTAGAAACTGGGCCGAGGATGTGGGGGGTCAGGTGAGCTGCCTCAGACAACTGAGAGAGTGTGGCGCAGGAGAGGGGGTCCGACAGGCCAGAGAGGGAGGAACCACAGGAGAGGGCGCCTGGCAGCCAGGACAGGAGAGGCTTGTTGAGAAGATCAGGGAACACACTGTGCCCAGAGGGGTGTCAGGGAGCTAGGAGCGAGTGGGTGTGGAGAACCTGCCCCCAAAGTGGGTCCAGGGCATGAGGAAGCCCCTGCAGGAGGAAGAGCACAGCGCAGGTCAGGCGAGTGAGGAACTGGGAGAGGTGGGATGGCCAGGGCAGGATGAGCTGCTAGAGGCAGTGGTGCGGTGGAGAAGGGTGAGCAGATGAGCCCCCAGGTCTGAGGGAGGCATCAGACTACAGACTGTCAGACATGGAGGCAAAGGGCCCAGGACCAGGCAGACAGTGAGCAAATGGATGTAGCCAATAAGGAACCCCAGTGATTGGGGTGGGTGGGTGTTGGAATTGCTGTTGATGGTTCAATAGTGAATTGCCAACTTGGTCCTGGAGCTGAGGATGCTTGAGATACAAAGCCCAGAGATGCAAGTGGAGACTGAAAGGAAGAGGGCTTGGATGTACGTGGGCTGAGAGTACCAGAGGGGACATCTACACTGATGGAAAGGCCAGAGCGGGTGGGAGAGGTCAGTGCAAGAGACTGTCTGGGGAGAGGTGACTGCTGGGATGGAGGAAGGGGCGGAGGGCAGACAGCAGGCCCAAGGCTCAGTGCAGAGGGAGGCTTGAGCTGGGAGGGGTGGCTTTGCAGGAGGAGGCGAAAGGCCGCAGTACTGTGGTGAGGCGATGAAGGTGGAGAGTCAGGAAGGGTTCCCCACGGATGTGTCAGAAGAGTATGAAACAATCTGAATGGAACATGGAAGGTTACACTGGGGGAAGCTGGGAGGATAGCAGCTTTGGAGGCTGGGGCATGTGGACAGGACAGTGTGTCACAGTGTGAGGCAGAGACGGCTGAACTGGGTTGAGCAGCGGATGGGGGACTGAGAAGGGAGCACACAGTAGAGGAGACAACTGAGGCCAGCTGGAGGGGTCACAGAGAGGAACTGAAGGGTTCCTGTGTGTGCTTTGGAGAAGCAAACCCGGAGAGACCTAGAAACTGGGCCGAGGATGTGGGAGGTCAGGTGAGCTGCCTCAGACAACTGAGAGAGTGTGGTGCAGCAGAGGGGGTCCGACAGGCCAGAGAGGGAGGAACCGCAGGAGACGGCGCCCGGCAGCCAGGACAGGAGAGGCTTGTTGAGAGGATCAGGGAACACACTGTGCCCAGAGGGGTGTCAGGGAGCTAGGAGCGAGTGGGTGTGGAGAACCTGCCCCCAAAGTGGGTCCAGGGCATGAGGAAGCCCCTGCAGGAGGAAGAGCACAGCGCAGGTCAGGCGAGTGAGGAACTGGGAGAGGTGGGATGCGGCCAGCGCAGGATGAGCTGCTAGAGGCAGTGGCGCAGTGGAGAAGGGTGAGCAGATGAGCCCCCAGGTCTGAGGGAGGCATCAGAGTCCAGACTGTCAGACATGAAGGCAAAGGACCCAGCACCAGGCAGACAGCGAGCAAGTGGATGTAGCAAACAAGGCACCCGAATTATGTGGCGGTGGGTGGGGAGGAGGGTGTTGGAATTTCTGTTGATGGTTCAAGAGTGAATTGCCAGTTGGTGGTCCTGGAGCTGAGGATGCCGAGATACAAAGCCCAGAGATGCAAGTGGAGACTGAAAGGAAGAGGGCTGGGATGTACGTGGGCTGAGAGCACCAGAGGGGACATCCACACTGACAGAAAGGCCAGAGGGGTGGGAGAGGTCAGTGCAGGAGACTGTCTGGGGAGAGGTGACTGCTGCGATGGAGGAAGGGGTGGAGGGTGGACAGCAGGTTCTGTGCAGAGGGAGGCTTGAGCTGGGAGGGGTGGCTTTGCGGGAGGAGGCGAAAGGCCGCAGTACTGTGGTGAAGGGATGAAGGTGGAGAGTCAGGAAGGGTTCCCCACGGATGTGTCAGAAGAGTATGAAACGATCTGAAGGGAACATGAAAGGTAACACTGGGGGAAGCTGGGAGGACAGCAGCTTTGGAGGCTGGGGCATGTGGATAGGACTGTGTATCACAGTGTGTCTGAGGCCGAGACGGCTGAACTCGGTTGAACAGCGGATGGGGGACTGAGAAGGGAGCCCACAGTAGAGGAGACAACTGAGGCTAGCTGGAGGGGTCACAGAGAGGAGCTGAAAGGTTGCTGTGTGTGCCCTGGAGAAGCAAACCCGGAGAGACCTAGAAACTGGGCTGAGGATGTGGGAGGTCAGGTGAGCTGCCTCAGACAACTGAGAGAGTGCAGTGCAGGAGAGGGGGTCCTACAGGAGGAGGAGCCAGTGCTAGACCCTTGCAGCTAAGGTATGAGAAGTTACATGAGAGGATCAGGGAATCCACCACCTCAGGAGAGAGACTGCAAAGAATCTGAAGATGTGGGTATGGAGAATCAGATATTATGCCTCCTAAAGTGGGGAAAGGGCATGACAGACCCCATGCAGGAGGAAGATCAGTGTGGGTACAGCCAGCAGGGAGCCTGGGAGAGGTGTGAGGAGACTGTGGAGGGCCAGAGAGGAGCCCAGAGAGGCAGGTCTGTCTCCAAATGGTGCCCACAAAGGCAAGGGCTTCGGGGCAAAGCTGGACGCAGATGGCCAGGGCAGCACACGTAGCACCAGAGGGAGCATGAGGGCAGGTCCAGAAGAGGGTGGGCGTCAGGGAAAGACCATCAGTTCTGCGGCATTCTGGCAGGAGGTTAGAGGAGCAGGAAGACTCGAAAATGAGAGAGAGAGGAAAGGCAGAGGTGGGGCCAGGTAAGGCCCCACTCAGTGTGGGAAAAGGGACAGTGGATTCGGTGCAGCCGTGAGCCGCCAATCCCTGAAACCCACTGGGGCGTCAAGGGAAGAGAAAGGGGCAGCAGAGGGGAGAACAGCTCATGGGGGTGCCAGGGGTCGGACACAGGAAAAGGGGCACCATGGACAAGGTGAAGGCCATGTGAACAGCGCCCAGTCTGGGGATGCTGGCAGATCTTGCAGGTAAGAGGACTGGAAATCTGTGCTATTGAATGGAGACAGCAGGAGCAGAGCTGGGATTCCGGGGCTCTCGGGAGCAAGCGGGGAGGGGCCCAGCAACGGGCGTGCATGAGGAAACGGTGCGGCGCTACCTAGCGAGATGGGCTCTGCAAAGCACCGGCAGGCACTCTCAGTGCCTTCAGTGTGGGCACAAGTGGGCGAGTCCAGTGTGGGGCAGCAGGTGTGCCAAGAAGTGGTGGACGAGGGAGGAGGAGCCACAGAGGAGGCTCACAACCACGGCTGAGCCCACGCGCTGCTTATGGTGGGGGCACTGCAAAGGGTGGGAGTCTAATATAGTGGAGAGATTCCGCCCAGAGAAACTGGGGGAGAGGAGGCACTGCCAAAACCTGTGCGGTGTCAGAGCGCTAGCCTGAGAAGATCACATGGGTAGCAAAGGGCCTCAGAGCAGGGAGAGCAAGGGGTGGGGTGATGGGGTTAGGAGGTCAGGGTCTCTTGTTTGAGAGGCTGAGAGCTGACGGACAACAGAGGGAACAAGGCAGAACGGGATGGATGGAGAGTGGTGGGGGGGTGGTGGTCACAGAAATCTGCACACAGGTGGGGTGAATGGAATGTGGCCAAGAGGGAAAGAGGGTCAGGGGGACCTGGTTCAGGGGGGAACGTGAGGTATAGGACAGTTGGCAGGGGTGCAGCATGGGAGCTGCTGGAGAAGAAATGGAAGCAGCGGCAGCCAGGGAAGGAAGAAGAGGAGGAAGCGGCAACCTGGGGTAAGGAATTGTGGGCAATGGCTTGACCAAGAAGGAAGACAGAAGGAAGCTGAGATAGGAAAAGGGAGCCTAAAGACCACAGCCTGGTCTTGGTGAAGACCCAAGGCTCCTGGGAGCAGCTGGAGACAGGGCCATGATGACTGGTCACATGGAGGAAGCAGGCAGATCTGCACAGGGAGAGACGAGGGAGCCTGCACAGAAACAGCGCAGGGAGCCTCGGGGCTGGAGGAGCGACTCAAGGGGATGGGGTCCCGGGTGGGGAGCAGATAGAATTGGCAGAGGAGTGGCTGGAATTAAAGTGGTATCAACAGTGCTTCTGGTATTTACAAGGGACCTCTAAAGGGTAGAAGAGGCCTAGAATGTGGCAGAGACTCCACACAAGGAACCAGGGGGGAAAACGGGGACCTTCAAACCATAGGTCTAGTCAGAGAAGAAAATGGGGGAGGCAGAGAGGCAAAGGAAGAGAGCGTGGAGGGCAGGATGGTGGAGACTGGCGTTGGGGGCTCAGATCAGGAGGCTGGATGTGGGGAACAGAGGGGCAGGCAGAATGGGACGGAGAACCAGAACAGTCTTAAAGCACAGCTGAGAGGGAAAGCGGACAAAGGGGAGATCCGAACCATGTCATCAGGGAGCAGGAGAGCAAGGCAATGGGCAGGGGTGCATTCCAGGGTCCAAGGAGGAGAGGGCGGAGCAACGGAGGAGGAAGGGGGAGGAGGTGGGGAGGCAGGGGCCCAGTTAAATCCTGTGAGCAGTGGCTGGATTAAAAGGGAAGTGAGAAAAGAAGAGAGTGCCAGGCTAAGGAAAGGGAGCCCTTTAGCAAACCAGGGCCCGAGCCACGGAAGGACTGAACGAGAGACAGCGGGTGGTTCTGGAGAGAAGTGGGCAGGGCAGGGGATGGAAGGCGTGTGAGCTGGCAGAGCAGGTCCCAGGAGGGAGCACCCCCTATGGAGAAGGGATGACCCAGGGCAATGACGACAGGCATCAGGGAGCACGGAGAGGAGACGATGAGCCTAGAGGAGAGGCTGACGCTCTCGCTGGGCCAGGGAGGGGAAGGGGAGGAGTGGATCACGTGAGGAAAGGCCATGGGAAGGAACGTCCACATGGGGTCTTGATGTGGCAGGACAGGAGGGTCACCTGGCAGAGACAGACCAGGTGCTGGGAGGCACCCAGGGAGGACAGAGAGCAGAGGGCAGGGGAAGGGACACGGGCTGGAGAGCAGCAGGGGAAAGGAGAAGAGGGAAGTGGCAGAGACGCATTCTGGCAGTCGGGCAACCCAGAAAGACTTAGAGTTACAGGGCCAGCCAGTGCGGGCTGAGGCTTGTGGAAGGAGGCGTGGAAGGAAAGAGGGGCTAGCGGTGGGTGGGAGCAGCGGCTGCTGCAGCCTGGAATGTCGTGACTGAGGTAGAACTTTCGGCCAGGCTCTTCAGTACTACGGATGAGATCTTCTGGGGATGGGGTCAGGAGACAGAGTGGGAGGTGGTATCAGGGGTGGGTAGGGAATGGGCTTGGGTTGGGGTTCAGGTCAGGTTTGACAGAGCTGGGGGGGGATGTTTGGGATCAAGGTGCGGGGTGGGTTATGAGCCAACTTCAGATGCTGGGAACATCATGTACTTTAACTGAGCTTCTGGACTGATGACACGCCGTGTTGAGGTGTTGACTATAGGTTGAGGACCGGGAGGACCAGTGAGTCCACAGAGAGGACAAAGGGGAGTCACTGCTGGAAGCGAGGAAGGGGAAGGTCTGCTCAGTGGAAACACAGAGGGACAGGGAGACTGGGGGGGGGGCAAGGCTCCCCAGGGGGGCAGTGTCACAGGTCTGAAATGAAGAGGAGTAACCTGGGGTAATGGACAGTGCAAGTGCCAAGAAGGACAGGTTTGCACCAAAGATACTGTCCCAATGCCTGAGAGTCATAAAGGGTGAGGGATGGGGAGAGGAGTGTTGGCAGGGGGTGTGGCTTAACAAGAGAAGTGCTCTAATGCAGAGGGGGGTCTGGGGCACGTCACGTGTCAGAGAGCTAACATGGAAGGGAATGAGGTGGTTCCAGGAGGACAGTGCCGGGCCAGTGTCAGGGGAGCAGTGCCGGGATCTTTGAGGAGCTGGCAAGGGGAGAGTACAGCCCAGGGAGGCAGGCTGGCCTTCCACAGCAGTGATTCTTCCCCGGGGTGGGGGGGGTGGTTTTCACCCGCGGGGGGGCTGGGGCATGGACCCCAAGGGAGGCCTATCAGAACATCAGAGGGTGAGCAGTGCTCTGCTCCAAACAAAAACAAACCCAAAAACATCCAAAAAGAAAACCCAAAAACATTCCTCAGAGATGCTGCTGATAGGCCAGCCTTGGGGGTCATGCATCCTCGGGTGAGAATCACTGGGGGGAAGGGCAGGTGGAGAGCTGGGCAGAGAGGTGAAGGGTGAGCAGATGAGCCCCTGGGTGTGGCAGAGGGAGGCATCAGAGTCCAGACTGTCAGACTTGGAGGAAAGGACCCAGGACCAGGCAGACAGCGAGCAAATGGATATAGCCGACCAGGCATGTGAATGAAGGGGTGGGGTGGGTTGGAATTACTGTAATGCGTCAGAAGAGAATTGCCAATGTGGTGGTCCCAGAGCTGAGGATGCCTGAGGGTCTTAGGGCTGAGAGGGATGGGAGGACAGCTTGAACAGATGGTGGGTCATATGTACTGAGCAGAGAGAGCACCAGATAGGAAGGGACATTCACGCTGAGGGAAGGGGCAGAGGGGACGGGAGAGGACAGTCTAGAGGAGTGTTTGGGGGAGAGATGACTGCATGGGAGGGAGGAACGAGGAGAAGACAAGGAGGCTGGAAGGTGCACCCATGATTGTGCAGGGTGAAACTGAGAGCTGTGGTGTGGATCTGGCATCAGCAAGTGCAGAGTGAGAGAAGAGCAGGAAGTGCCACTGTGGGAGGAAGAAGGGGAATCAGGAGAAAAGGCTCCCTGAGAGCTTTGTCAAAAAAGTACGCAACGGAGGAGTCTGAATAGAGATATGTAAGGTTATGGGCGGCGACATGTTGGGCACCTGGAAGGAAACCGCAGACTGTGTTCCCAGGAAGTGAGCAGGGTTGGTGCGGTGCAGCATGTGGATTCAGTACAGTGTTTCTGAACAAAGACAAAGATGGCTGTATTGGGGTGAGCAGAAGGTGATGGGTGGAGAAGGGAGCACAGGGCAAAGGAGACAACTGACTGCAGCCAGAAGGTTCACAGTGGCAGCTGAAGGACATCACGTAGCTCGGGGACGACTACTCCTTTGCTATGTAGGCAGTAACTGAAGAGCACCAGAGACCTGGAAACGCGACTGAGCAGTCTCCTAACAAGGGAGAATGGGATCAAGAGAGGTGCTAAGAGTGAGGACGGGCTCGCTGTGGAGCCTGGTGTCTAAGGCAGGAGAGGCTTGTTGAAAAGGTCAGGAAAGCCCTGCACCAAGTGTGGGGTGGGATAGAGTGTGTAGGTGGGAGTGCATGTGAAGAATCCAGGAACTTTTGCCCCTAGTAACGGACTGAGGGCATGAGGAAGTCCGTGCAGGAGGCAAAGCAAAGCATACATGAGGCCAGCGAGGGAAATAGAAGTGGCGAGAGACGGCCGGGGAGGATGGGGTGGTGGCCAGAGGTGCTGGCCCCCTGAAGACCGTGGGAGACAGCTGTGTTGGTGTAGGGCATGGGCAGACATGCCAGGCCAGACAGAAGCCCACAGAAGCACCAAGCTTCTGCAAGGTGGGCCAGAAAAGGTGGGGGAGAGCAGAAGGACTCCTTCCCCGTATTAAAGAGGAAGAGGCTGACAACAGGTGGAGCCTCATGGCAGGAGGGAGCAGAGATCAAGGAAAAGACCCATGAATTGCTCCAGAATTGGCAGGCGGAAGGGGGTGTTGAAGCCGAAGTAGAGGGTCTTGTGGGAGAAAAGGAGGACAGGGGCTGTCAGTTCAGTGCATGACCAGTGTGCAAAGGGAGCCGCACACTGGAGTGTGGCAGCCACACAGGCGATCTGTGGGGTTCCAGCTGGCTCAGGGCAGTGGCTGGGAGGAAAAGGGACCAGTGGCAGTAAATGGGGTCAGAAAGGAGGACGCTCACTGCCGAGTGAGGGACTCAGGGGCAGCATCAGGTGGAGGTGACCCTGGGTGGCGGTCTCTGGTCTGCGCTTCTCCTCTTCCTGGGGCTGGAGAGGGTGGAGGTCCAGCATGTGCACAGAGACTCTGCCCAGGAGGAGGGACCTTGGCTAGTATGGGGGTTGTAGTCCAAGAAGGTAATGTTGGAAGCAAAAGGCCACAGAGCAGGGAGAGCAAGGGGTGGGGTGATGGGGTTAGGAGGTCAGGGTCTCTTGTTTGAGAGGCTGAGAGCTGACGGACAACAGAGGGAACAAGGCAGAACGGGATGGATGGAGAGTGGTGGGGGGGTGGCGGTCACAGAAATCTGCACACAGGTGGGGTGAATGGAATGTGGCCAAGAGGGAAAGAGGGTCAGGGGGACCTGGTTCAGGGGGGAACGTGAGGTACAGGACAGTTGGCAGGGGTGCAGCATGGGAGCTGCTGGAGAAGAAATGGAAGCAGCGGCAGCCAGGGAAGGAAGAAGAGGAGGAAGCGGCAACCTGGGGTAAGGAATTGTGGGCAATGGCTTGACCAAGAAGGAAGACAGAAGGAAGCTGAGATAGGAAAAGGGAGCCTAAAGACCACAGCCTGGTCTTGGTGAAGACCCAAGGCTCCTGGGAGCAGCTGGAGACAGGGCCATGATGACTGGTCACATGGAGGAAGCAGGCAGATCTGCACAGGGAGAGACGAGGGAGCCTGCACAGAAACAGCGCAGGGAGCCTCGGGGCTGGAGGAGCGACTCAAGGGGATGGGGTCCCGGGTGGGGAGCAGATAGAATTGGTAGAGGAGTGGCTGGAATTAAAGTGGTATCAACAGTGCTTCTGGTATTTACAAGGGACCTCTAAAGGGTAGAAGAGGCCTAGAATGTGGCAGAGACTCCACACAAGGAACCAGGGGGGAAAACGGGGACCTTCAAACCATAGGTCTAGTCAGAGAAGAAAATGGGGGAGGCAGAGAGGCAAAGGAAGAGAGCGTGGAGGGCAGGATGGTGGAGACTGGCGTTGGGGGCTCAGATCAGGAGGCTGGATGTGGGGAACAGAGGGGCAGGCAGAATGGGACGGAGAACCAGAACAGTCTTAAAGCACAGCTGAGAGGGAAAGCGGGCAAAGGGGAGATCCGAACCATGTCATCAGGGAGCAGGAGAGCAAGGCAATGGGCAGGGGTGCATTCCAGGGTCCAAGGAGGAGAGGGCGGAGCAACGGAGGAGGAAGGGGGAGGAGGTGGGGAGGCAGGGGCCTGGTGTAAATCCTGTGAGCAGTGGCTGGATTAAAAGGGAAGTGAGAAAAGAAGAGAGTGCCAGGCTAAGGAAAGGGAGCCCTTTAGCAAACCGGGGCCCGAGCCACGGAAGGACTGAACGAGAGACAGCGGGTGGTTCTGGAGAGAAGTGGGCAGGGCAGGGGATGGAAGGCGTGTGAGCTGGCAGAGCAGGTCCCAGGAGGGAGCACCCCCTATGGAGAAGGGATGACCCAGGGCAGTGACGACAGGCATCAGGGAGCACGGAGAGGAGACGATGAGCCTAGAGGAGAGGCTGATGCTCTCGCTGGGCCAGGGAGGGGAAGGGGAGGAGTGGATCACGTGAGGAAAGGCCATGGGAAGGAACGTCCATATGGGGTCTTGATGTGGCAGGACAGGAGGGTCACCTGGCAGAGACAGGCCAGGTGCTGGGAGGGACCCAGGGAGGACAGAGAGCAGAGGACAGGGGAAGGGACACAGGCTGGACAGCAGCAGATAGAGCAAAGGGAAGAGAGAGGTGGGCAGGTCGGAATCCAGGCAGATCTCGAGGTGCCAACCAGAAGGACTTAAAAGTTACAGGGCCAGCCAGTGGGGGCAGAGGCTTGGGGCGGGAGGCGTGGAAAGGGGTGGCTTGCGGTGGGTGGGAGCAGCGGCTGCTACTGCAGCCTTGAATGTCGTGGCTGGGGTAGAACTTCTTTGCCAGGCTCTTTACTACTATGGATCCGCTGGGGGAAGGGGGGACTGAACAGGATGGGCTGGGAGGTGGGGGTAGGGAGTGGGAAGGGGTTTTGGGAAGGGATTGGGATCAGTGGGTGTGTGGGAAGGGTGGAGGTGCGGTGGGAGGTGGGTATGGGATGGGAGGTTGGATGAAGTGGGAGGGACTGGGTTAGGGTGGGGAGGGCACGGTTGGGATTATTAGGGTGGGAGATTGTGGGGGAACGTGAACCAATCTCTAGGCACTGGGAACATCATGTGCTTTAACTGAGCTTCTGGACTGATAGACCGTCCAGTGTTGCGGTGATGACTACAGGCTGAGGACTGGGAAGACCAGTGAGTCCACACTGAGAGGACAAAGGGAAGTGTCTGCAGGAAGGGAGGAGGGGGAAGATCCGCTTGATGTAAACAGAGAAGGACAGGGAGACGGG
The DNA here is from genome assembly GCF_016772045.2 of Ovis aries. Classification (NCBI taxonomy): domain Eukaryota; kingdom Metazoa; phylum Chordata; class Mammalia; order Artiodactyla; family Bovidae; genus Ovis; species Ovis aries. The sequence goes on from NC_056057.1 coordinate 95,960,954, forward strand.
GTGGGGGACAAGGCTCACCAGGGGACGGTGTTGCGGGTCTGAAATGAGGAGTGGTAACCTGGGACAATGGACAGTGGCACCACCGAGGAGCACAGGTTTATACCAAAGATATTGTCCCAGTGCTTGAGAGGCATAAAGGTTATATAAATATGGGTATGTGAAAAGAATAGTGTTTAATGCAGACAGGGTTCTGGGGAAAGTCGGGTGTCAATGAGTTCATATACAAGGGAATGAGCTGGTTCTAACAAGACAGTGCCAGGCCAATGCTGGGATCTTTGGGGAACTGACAGCTGATGGGAAGCCAGAGGCGGGCAAAGGGAGAGTGCAGCCCAGGGAGGCAGGCTGGCCTTCCACAGCAGTGATTCTTCCCCGGGGTGGGGGGGGGTGGTTTTCACCCGCGGGGGGGCTGGGGCATGGACCCCAAGGGAGGCCTATCAGAACATCAGAGGGTGAGCAGGGCTCTGCTCCAAACAAAAACAAACCCAAAAACATCCAAAAAGAAAACCCAAAAACACTCCTCAGAGATGCTGCTGATAGGCCAGCCTTGGGGGTCATGCATCCTCGGGTGAGAATCACTGGGGGGAAGGGCAGGTGGAGAGCTGGCAGAGAGGTGAAGGGTGAGCAGATGAGCCCCTGGGTGTGGCAGAGGGAGGCATCAGAGTCCAGACTGTCAGACTTGGAGGCAAAGGACTAGGGCCAGGCAGACAGTGAGCGAATGGATGTAGCCGACAAAGGACTTGAGAGGGGGTGGTTTAGGTTTCACCTTCTGTGGTGGAGAGTGGGGCACCATGGTGTTGTTCCCTGGGCTCAGGAAGCCTGAGGAGCAGGGCTGAGAATGGGAGTGGGAAGCAAAAAGAAGCTGGGTTGTATGTCTCTGAGCAGAGAGCTCCGGGTGGGACGTCCACACGAACAAAGTGCAGACAGGGGATGGGACGCCCCGTGGAGGACAGCATCTGGGGGAGAGATGACTGAGAGCGGGAAGGGCGAGCACGGTGGACAGCAGGGCCAGGGTCTGTGCAGGTCTGGACGGAGTCCGCAGGTGTCAGGTCAGAGCTGGCAGACGCAGGGACAAGAAGGTGACAAAAAGTTGCGAGTGTGCGGTGAAAGGACAAGCAGGAGAACCAGGCCGAGATGCCCCAAGAGCTGTGGCAGAGGAGTGCTTGATGAGGGCCTGATGGGAACATGCAAGTTTATGGGGAGCGATATTCCGAGGTCCTGGAGGAGAAATACGGTGTCAGTCCACATGGCTGAGAACGGGATGGTGGGCAGAGCCTGTGGATTCAGGTGTGTCTGCCACAAAGAGGGTTGAAGTGGGGTGAGCAGTGGGTGAGGATCAAGAAGGGAGCACACAGCAGAGGAGATGATGGAATCCAGTCTGAGGCTCACAGTGTAGCTGAAAGAATCTCACAGGTCAGGTAGGACAGGTTGATGGTTTTTTTTTTTGTTTTTTTTTTTTTACAATGTTGCAGTAGAGAATCAAAGCAGGAGAGACCCTGAAACGAGGAGGATGGGTGGGCAGTCTGCGGGAGGTGGAGAGCATGGAGCGGAAGCGGGGTCCAGCGGGCCAGGAGAGCGAGGGACCTCACGTGACGGCGCCCGGCAGCCAGGGCAGGAGAGACTTGTTGAGAGGAACACGAATGCAGTGCACCAAGAGATGGCTGAGCACGGGCTAGAAGGAGAGATGTGAAGGACCCAGAACTGAGCTGCGGGAGTGGGCCAGGGGCACGAGGAAGCTCGTGGAGGAGGAAGAGCACCGCGCAGGCCAGGGAGGAAGTCAGGACAGGAGGGTGAGGTCAGAGCGGGTCAGATGGCAGAGGCGGTGGTGGTTTGGAGATATGGAGACAGCCCTGTCCGCGGAACACCTGCTGAGATGATGAAAGGTCAGGGGGCACCTGGAAGCAGTGACTTTCGCCAAAATGGTAACCCCCAAAGTAGCGTGTTTTGTTGTGAGCTCAGACAGCCTGGATTCACTCCAGCATGCTGGGGACCAAGAAGCTGGCATTCGGGGAGCATAAAGGCAGGTCCAGAAAGAAGTTGGGGGAAAGATTGGCGAATGTGTCGCAAGACTGGCAGCTGGGAGAGGGAGTAGGATGAGATGTTGAGGGGGAAGCAGAGGGGCTCCTGAAGACAACAGCAGGAGAAAGAGTGGAAGAGGGGCCGAGCCAGTCCAGTGGCAACAGGCCTGGAGAGAGACACTGGAGTGTGGGCAGCGGCGGAAGCTATCTTCAGGATAGGAGCTGGGTCGGGAAAATCGATGGAAATAGAAAGAAACAGGTGGTAGTGAAGAGGGGAAAGAATGTCATGATCTTGCTGGGGCTCCACCCAGGTAAAGGGGATACTGCCAGGAAGAGCAGGGTAGCCTGAGGGGCTCCCGTCTGGGGCTCTGATAGATGTCATGAGGCAGGAGGCTTTTGTGCGGTATTGATGCCAGACAGCAGGAGCAGAGCAGAGCTGAGATATCATCGCTGGGGCCTTTGAAGACCCAAGTCCCTCAGAACAAGTGCAAAGGGCCACAGTTGACACAGAGGACAGAGCAGGGTGGCGCCATCAGATAGACCCTGGCAGAGAACCTCAGGGACACTGGCAAGGACCGGGTTGAGCCCAGTGTGTGGATAGCAAACTTGTTCAGTAATGGCATAGGGATGGGCGGGAACTACGGTGGCACCAACATTTGCCGTCCATCACAGAATCGGGGTCCTTGCTATCCCTTGGCTGTTGAAGAGTGGACATTAGCAAGTGGCAGAGACACTGCACAGAGAATCAGGGGAAAGCAGGGATTACCATGGGCAGGAAAGGGCCATAAGAGGAGAGCGCAGTGGGTGAGAGGCTTGAGGGGTGAGGGACTCTGCATCCAGTGGCTGAAACCAAACAACAGAGCAGGAAAGGCCAAAGGGGATGGGAAGCAATTGGAGGGTTGAAAGATATGTACATGGGTGCTGAGAGGGAATGGTGGCCTACAGGGAAAGAGGGGGCTCTCAACCTGTGATCAGGGAGAGCAACGCAATGGGCAGGGACGCACCCTGCTTTCAGTGGAGGAGAGATGCAGCAGTGGAGGCAGCGGAGGGACAGATGAAGAAGTGGGGGTCTGGTGTAAAGTCCCGTGGGCAATGGCTTGATTAAAAGGGAGGAGAGAGGAGGCAGAGAGAGTGCAAGACTGAGGTAAAGGAAGCCAAAGGGAAATGGTCGCTAGGGCCAGTGGGAGGATCAGGCCAGGGACAGTCCAGGACTTAGGGAGAAGAATGAGGCATAGAGGGCAAGGAAAGACCGAGGAGAGCAGGTCACAAGAGGGAGCACCCTCTGTGGAGAAGGGGTGACCCAGTGCAACTTGACGGGCATCAGGAACATTGAGATGAGATCATGGCCCTTCGAGAAGGGCCAGAGAGGGAAAGGGAAGGAATGGATCACACGAGGAACAGTCACAGGAGGGGGTGTCCATGTGGCAGTCTCCGTGCACCACCAAGGGAGGGTCACCTGCCAGCGACAGATGATGGAGAGTGATGGGAGATGCATGAGGCAGATGGGGAGGGGAGAGAGGAGGAAGGAGACAGGCAGGTTATCACCAAGAGAACAATGAGAAGAGGGAGGTGGCCGGAAAGAATCCAGAGAGATGTCAGAGGTGCCATTGGAAGGAAGTTCAGTGGGGGCCAGCCAGTGGGGGCAGAGCCATGGAGAGAGTGGAGACGGGGGGGTAGCGAGCAGTGGGTGGGGAGCAGTGGCTACCCTCACAGCCTCAAATGTTGTAGCAAGGGTGGCACTTTTCGGCCAGGCTCCTTATTACAGATCCAGCTGAGACAGGGTGGGAGCTGCGGCGATAGGGCTTGAGGTTTGGGGTAGAGATGTGGGTAGAAGTTACCTGGGTCAGACAGGAGAGCAGAGATGAGATCAGTGGGGCTGGGGGGATGGGAGTCGGGACACGTATCAAGTCCCAGGTTCTAAGTGTGTCATCTACTTTAACTGAGCTTGTGGGCTGATCACAAGTCCAGTGTTGGGGGTGACACCAACCCTGGAAGAGGGAGGGTGGGAATGCTGAGTCTCCCCAGAGAGGACAAAAGGAGAGTTGCTGCAGGAAAGGTGGAAGGGAAGCACCTGAAGGGCAGGAAAGACAGATGGAGAAGATCACCAAAAGGGCAGGGGTTCACAGATCTGAAACGAGGATGGATGAACTATTGAAAGGGACAAATGACAAGCACTGAGAAAGAGGAGAAGTGGACCAAAGACACCGTCAGAGTCTTGAGAGCCATGAAATGCGGGCGGGGGGAGGGCGTGCGGAGTGTGGCATGGAGAGGCAGGCGAGCCCAGTGCAGGAGGGCTTGTGGGGGGAGAAGGGACTGCCCGGAGGGAGGAGGAGGAGGGCAGGACAGCGGACCAGGGCCCTGTGCATGTCCAGACTGCGTGTGGAGGTGTAGGGAGAGGGGCTGGCAGGAGTGGGGGCAGGAGGGTGTGAAGGTCAGAGGGTTGTGATGCAAGGAAAAGGAAGAGAATCAGAGTCCAAGGGATCTCGAGAGCTATGTCAGGAGAGGGCGCGATGAGGGTCTGGATGGAGACGTGGAAGGTTAGGACAGGGAGCGACGATGTGGGGTCGTGGGCTCTGAGAGGTGAGCTCAGCCTGGCTCTGGGTCAGGGGTTGGTGGGCGGAGCCTGTGGATTCAGCACAGTGTGTCACAGTGAGAGTGAGGCAGAGACGACTGAACTGGGCCAGCAGCGGACAGGGGACTGAGGAGGGCACGCAGAGCAGAGGGGATGACTGAGTCCAGCTGGAGGGGTCACAGTGGCAGCTGAGACTGTCACATGTTCAGGGAAGACTGCTCCTTTGCCATGTGTGCAGTAACTGCAAAGCAGCAGAGACCTGGAAATGGGGCCCAGAGGAAGGAGGTTTGGTGAGTCGTCTCCAGCTGGTGGGAGAGTGTGGTGGAGGAGAGGGGGTCTGACAGATCAGACAGTGAGGAAGGTGAGGCGATGGCGCCCAGCAGGAGAGGCTTGTTCAGAGCGTCGGGGAACACACTGTGCTCAGAGGGACGGCAGGGAGCTAGGAGCGAGTGGGTGTGGAGAACCTGCCCCAAAGTGGGCCCAGGGCATGAGGAAGCCCCTGCAGGAGGAAGAGCACAGCGCAGGCCAGGCAGTGAGGAACTGGGAGAGGTGGGATGTGGCCAGCGCAGGATGAGCAGCTAGAGGCAGTGGCGCGGTGGAGATGGGCAAGGTGAGAACAAACAGAGAGGGCCCAGAAGCAGCCACCTGTTCCAGAATGGCAGACCGGAAATGCAGGCTCCTTCTGGCTGTTTCCGGAGAGCATGGATGCAGTGGAGCACCGTCTGGACCAGGACGTGGCCGTCAGCAGCAGGGGCATGCCTCCGGAGGAGGGGCAGAGAGGGAAGACCTCATGGGACTGGCAGCAGGTAGCGGATAGGGTGGATGCTGTGGATGAAGCGGAGTACTTCTCAGAGAGCTAAAGAAAAGGCAGAGGATGGGGCAAGGAATGTCCAATCCCCACCCAGTCTGGATAGAGAGAGACCGGCATCCTAGGCGGTGATGAGCAGGGAGCAGACTGGGCAGGCAGTCTACGGGACAAGGGACAGTAGGCACAGGACAGAGAGAAACCTCATGACTGCGGGGACAGCTGCTGACCTCATCACTCCTAAAGAGTGGTCTGTGCGGTACTAAGGCGCATGGTGGGAGCAGAGCGGACCAGGTGAGATGCCACGGCCTGGTCTTGGTGAAGACTCAAGGCTCCTGGGAGCAGCTGGAGACAGGGCCATGATGACTGGTCACATGGAGGAAGCAGGCAGCTCTGCACAGGGAGAGACGAGGGAGCCTGCACAGAAACAGCGCAGGGAGCCTCGGGGCTGGAGGAGCGACTCAAGGGGATGGGGTCCCGGGTGTGGAGCAGATAGAATTGGCTGAGGAGTGGCTGGGAATTAAAGTGGTATCAACAGTGCTTCTGGTATTTACAAGGGACATCTAAAGGGTAGACGAGGCCTAGAATGTGGCAGAGACTCCACACAAGGAACGAGGGGAAAACAGGGACCTTCAACCATAGGTCTAGTCAGAGAAGAAAATGGGGGAGGCAGAGAGGCAAAGGAAGAGAGCGTGGGATGGTGGAGACTGGCGTTGGGGGCTCATTCAGGAGGCTGGATGTGGGGAACAGAGGCGCAGGCAGAATGGGACGGAGAACCAGAACAGTCTTAAAGCACAGCTGAGAGGGAAAGCGGGCAAAGGGGAGATCCGAACCATGTCATCAGGGAGCAGGAGAGCAAGGCAATGGGCAGGGGTGCATTCCAGGGTCCAAGGAGGAGAGGGCGGAGCAACGGAGGAGGAGAGGGGAGGAGGTGGGGAGGCAGGGGCCTGGTGTAAATCCTGTGAGCAGTGGCTGGATTAAAAGGGAAGTGAGAAAAGAAGAGAGTGCCAGGCTAAGGAAAGGGAGCCCTTTAGCAAACCGGGGCCCGAGCCACGGATGGACTGAACGAGAGACAGCGGGTGGTTCTGGAGAGAAGTGGGCAGGGCAGGGGATGGAAGGCGTGTGAGCTGGCAGAGCAGGTCCCAGGAGGGAGCACCCCCTATGGAGAAGGGATGACCCAGGGCAGTGACGATAGGCATCAGGCAGCACGGAGAGGACACGATGGGCCTAGAGAGGCTGACGCTCTCACTGGGCCAGGGAGGGGAAGGGGAGGAGTGGATCACGTGAGGAAAGGCCACGGGAAGGAACGTCCATATGGGGTCTTGATGTGGCAGGACAGGAGGGTCACCTGGAAGAGACAGACCAGGTGCTGGGAGGCACCCAGGGAGGACAGAGAGCAGAGGGCAGGGAAAGGAACACAGGCTAGAGAGCAGCAGGGGGAAGGAGAAGAGAGAAGTGGCAGAGACGCATTCTGGCAGTTGGGCAACCCAGAAGGACTAAGAGTTACAGGGCCAGCCAGTGCGGGCTGAGGCTTGTGGAAGGAGGCATGGAAGGAAAGGGGGGCTAGGGGTGGGTGGGAGCAGCGGCTGCTGCAGCCTGGAATGTCGTGACTTGGGTAGAGCTTTCGGCCAGGCTCTTCAGTACTAGGGATCTGATCTTCTGGGGATGGGGTCAGGAGACAGAGTGGGAGGTGGTATCAGGGGTGGTAGGGAATGGATTTGGGTTGGGGTTCAGGTCAGGTTTGACAGAGCTGATAGGGGGATGTTTGGGATCAAGGTGTGGGGTGGGTTATGTGCCAACATCAGATACTGGGAACATCATGTAGTTTAACTGAGCTTCTGGACTGATGACATGCCCAGTCTTGGGGTGATGACTACAGGTTGAGGACCGGGAGGACCAGTGAATCCACAGAGAGGACAAAAGGGAGTCATTGCTGGAAGCGAGGAAGGGGAAGGTCTGCTCAGTGGAAACACAGAGGGACAGGGAGACTTGGCGGGGGACGGAGGGGACAAGGCTCTCCAGGGGGGCGGTGTCACAGGTCTGAAATGAAGAGAGTAACCTGGGGTAATGGACAGTGCCAGTGCAAAGAAGGACAGGATTGCACCAAAGATACTGTCCCAATGCCTGAGAGTCATAAAGGGTGAGGGATGGGGAGAGGAGTGTTGGCAGGGGGTGTGGCTTAACAAGAGAAGTGCTCTAATGCAGAGGGGGGTCTGGGGCACGTCACGTGTCAGAGAGCTAACATGGAAGGGAATGAGGTGGTTCCAAGAGGATAGTGCCAGGCCAGTGTCAGGGGAGCAGTGCTGGGACCTTAGAAGAGCTGGCAAGGGGAGAGTACAGCCCAGGGAGGCAGGCTGGCCTTCCACAGCAGTGATTCTTCCCCGGGGTGGGGGGGGGTGGTTTTCACCCGTTGGGGGGCTGGGGCATGGACCCCAAGGGAGGCCTATCAGAACATCGGAGGGTGAGCAGTGCTCTGCTCCAAACAAAAACAAACCCAAAAACATCCAAAAAGAAAACACAAAAACATTCCTCAGAGATGCTGCTGATAGGCCAGCCTTGGGGGTCATGCATCCTCGGGTGAGAATCACTGGGGGGAAGGGCAGGTGGAGAGCTGGGTAGAGAGGTGAAGGGTGAGCAGATGAGCCCCTGGGTGTGGCAGAGGGAGGCATCAGAGTCCAGACTGTCAGACTAGGAGGCAAATGACCCAGGATGAGGCAGACAGTGAGCAAATGGATGTAGCCGACAAAGGACTTCAGAGGGGGTGGTTTAGGTTTCACCTTCTGTGGTGGAGAGTGGGGCACCATGGTTGTGTTCCCTGGGCTCAGGAAGCCTGAGGAGCAGGGCTGAGAATGGGAGTTGCAAGCAAAAGGAAGCTGGGTTGTATGTCTCTGAGCAGAGAGCTCCGGGTGGGACATCCACACGAACAAAGTGCAGACAGGGGATGGGACGCCCCGTGGAGGACAGCATCTGGGGGAGAGATGACTGAGAGCGGGAAGGGCGAGCACGGTGGACAGCAGGGCCAGGGTCTGTGCAGGTCTGGATGGAGTGCGCAGGTGTCAGGTCGGAGCTGGCAGACGCAGGGACAAGAAGGTGACAAAAAGGTGCGAGTGAGCGGTGAAAGGACAAGCAGGAGAACCAGGCCGAGATGCCCCAAGAGCTGTGGCAGAGGAGTGCTTGATGAGGGCCTGATGGGAACATGCAAGTTTATGGGGAGCGATTTTCCAAGGTCCTGGAGGAGAAATACGGTGTCAGTCCACATGGCTGAGAACGGGATGGTGGGCAGAGCCTGTGGATTCAGGTGTGTCTGCCACAAAGAGGGTTGAAGTGGGGTGAGCAGTGGGTGAGGATCAAGAATGAGCACACAGCAGAGGAGATGATGGAATCCAGTCTGAGGCTCACAGTGTAGCTGAAAGAATCTCACAGCTCAGCTAAGAGAGGTTGATGGTTTTTTTTTTTGTTTTTTTTTTTTACTATGTTGCAGTAGAGAATCAAAGCAGGAGAGACCCTGAAACGAGGAGGATGGGTGGGCAGTCTGCGGGAGGTGGAGAGCATGGAGCGGAAGCGGGGTCCAGCGGGCCAGGAGAGCGAGGGACCTCACGTGACGGCGCCCGGCAGCCAGGGCAGGAGAGACTTGTTGAGAGGAACACGAATGCAGTGCACCAAGAGATGGCTGAGCACGGGCTAGAAGGAGAGATGTGAAGGACCCAGAACTGAGCTGCGGGAGTGGGCCAGGGGCACGAGGAAGCTCGTGGAGGAGGAAGAGCACCGCGCAGGCCAGGCCAGGGAGGAAGTCAGGACAGGAGGGTGAGGTCAGAGCGGGTCAGATGGCAGAGGCGGTGGTGGTTTGGAGATATGGAGACAGCCCTGTCCGCGGAACACCTGCTGAGATGATGAAAGGTCAGGGGGCACCTGGAAGCAGTGACTTTCGCCAAAATGGTAACCCCCAAAGTAGCGTGTTTTGTTGTGAGCTCAGACAGCCTGGATTCACTCCAGCATGCTGGGGACCAAGAAGCTGGCATTCGGGGAGCATAAAGGCAGGTCCAGAAAGAAGTTGAGGGAAAGGTTGGGGAATGTGTCGCAAGACTGGCAGCTGGGAGAGAGAGTAGGATGAGATGTTGAGGGGGAAGCAGAGGGGCTCTTGAAGACAACAGCAGGAGAAAGAGTGGAAGAGGGGCCGAGCCAGTCCAGTGGCAACAGGCCTGGAGAGAGACACTGGAGTGTGGGCAGCGGCGGAAGCTATCTTCAGGATAGGAGCTGGGTCGGGCGAATCGATGGAAATAGAAACAGGTGGTAGTGAAGAGGGGAAAGAATGTCATGAACTTGCTGGGGCTCCACGCAGGTAAAGGGGATACTGCCAGGAAGAGCAGGGCCGCCTGAGAGGCTCCCGGTCCGGGGCTCTGATAGATGTCATGAGGCAGGAGGCTTTTGTGCAGTATTGATGCCAGACAGCAGGAGCAGAGCAGAGCTGAGATATCGCTGGGGCCTTTGAAGACCCAAGGTCCTCAGAGCAAAGCGGAAAGGGCCACAGTTGACACAGAGGACAGAGCAGGGTGGCGCCATCAGATAGACCCTGGCAGAGAACCTCAGGGACACCGGCAAGGACCAGGTTGAGCCCAGTGTGTGGATAGCAAACTTGTTCAGTAATGGCATAGGGATGGGTGGGAACTACGGTGGCACCAACATTTGCCGTCCATCACAGAATTGGGGTCCTTGCTATCCCTTGGCTGTTGAAGAGTGGACATTAGCAAGTGGCAGAGACACTGCACAGAGAATCAGGGGAAAGCAGGGATTACCATGGGCAGGAAAGGGCCATAAGAGGAGAGCGCAGTGGGTGGGATGCTTGAGAGGTGAGGGAGTCTGCTTCCAGGGGCTGAAATCAAACAACAGAGTAGGAAAGGCCAAAGGGGATGGGAAGCAATTGGAGGGTTGAAAGATATGCACATGGGTGCTGAGAGGGAATGGTGGCCTACAGGGAAAGAGGGGGCTCTCAACCTGTGATCAGGGAGAGCAACGCAATGGGCAGGGACGCACCCTGCTTTCAGTGGAGGAGAGATGAAGCATTGGAGGCAGCGGAGGGACAGATGTGGAAGTGGGGGCCTGGTGTAAAGTCCCGTGGGCAATGGCTTGATTAAAAGGGAGGAGAGAGGAGGCAGAGAGAGTGCAAGACTGAGGTAAAGGAAGCCAAAGGGAAATGGTCGCTGGGGCCAGTGGGAGGATCAGGCCAGGGACGGTCCAGGACTTAGGGAGAAGAATGAGGCATAGAGGGCAAGGAAAGACCGAGGAGAGCAGGTCACAAGAGGGAGCACCCTCTGTGGAGAAGGGGTGACCCAGTGCAACTTGATGGGCATCAGGAACATTGAGATGAGATCATGGCCCTTCGAGAAGGGCCAGAGAGGGAAAGGGAAGGAATGGATCACACGAGGAACAGTCACAGGAGGGGGTGTCCATGTGGCGGTCTCCGTGCACCACCAAGGGAGGGTCACCTGCCAGCGACAGATGATGGAGAGTGATGGGAGATGCATGAGGCAGATGGGGAGGGGAGAGAGGAGGAAGGAGACAGGCAGGTTATCACCAAGAGAACAATGAGAAGAGGGAGGTGGCCGGAAAGAATCCAGAGAGATGTTAGAGGTGCCATTGGAAGGAAGTTCAGTGGGGGCCAGCCAGTGGGGGCAGAGCCATGGAGAGAGTGGAGACGGGGGGGGTAGCGAGCAGTGGGTGGGGAGCAGTGGCTACCCTCACAGCCTCAAATGTTGTAGCAAGGGTGGCACTTTTCGGCCAGGCTCCTTATTACAGATCCAGCTGAGACAGGGTGGGAGCAGGGCGATAGGGCTTGAGGTTTGAGGTAGGGGTGTGGGTAGAAGTTACCTGGGTCAGACAGGAGAGCAGAGATGAGATCAGTGGGGCTGGGGGGATGGGAGTCGGGACACGTATCAAGTACCAGGTTCTAAGTGTGTCATCTACTTTAACTGAGCTTGTGGGCTGATCACAAGTCCAGTGTTGGGGGTGACACCAACCCTGGAAGAGGGAGGGTGGGAATGCTGAGTCTCCCCAGAGAGGACAAAAGGAGAGTTGCTGCAGGAAAGGTGGAAGGGAAGCACCTGAAGGGCAGGAAAGACAGATGGAGAAGATCACCAAAAGGGCAGGGGTTCACAGATCTGAAACGAGGATGGATGAACTATTGAAAGGGACAAATGACAAGCACTGAGAAAGAGGAGAAGTGGACCAAAGACACCGTCAGAGTCTTGAGAGCCATGAAATGCGGGCGGGGGGAGGGCGTGCGGAGTGTGGCATGGAGAGGCAGGCGAGCCCAGTGCAGGAGGGCTTGTGGGGGGAGAAGGGACTGCCCGGAGGGAGGAGGAGGAGGGCAGGACAGCGGACCAGGGCCCTGTGCATGTCCAGACTGCGTGTGGAGGTGTAGGGAGAGGGGCTGGCAGGAGTGGGGACAGGAGGGTGTGAAGGTCAGAGGGTTGTGATGGAAGGAAAAGGAAGAGAATCAGAGGCCAGGGGGCCTCGAGAGCTGTGTCAGGAGAGAGCACGATGAGGGTCTGGATGGAGATGTGGAAGGTTAGGACAGGGAGCGACGATGTGAGGTCGTGGGCTCTGAGAGATGAGCTCAGCCTGGCTCTGGGTCAGGGGTTGGTGGGCGGAGCCTGTGGACTCAGCACAGTGTGTCACAGTGAGAGTGAGGCAGAGACGACTGAACTGGGCCAGCAGCGGACAGGGGACTGAGGAGGGCACGCAGAGCAGAGGGGATGACTGAGTCCAGCTGGAGGGGTCACAGTGGCAGCTGAGACTGTCACATGTTCAGGGAAGACTGCTCCTTTGCCATGTGTGCAGTAACTGCAAAGCAGCAGAGACCTGGAAATGGGGCCCAGAGGAAGGAGGTTTGGTGAGTCGTCTCCAGCTGGTGGGAGAGTGTGGTGGAGGAGAGGGGGTCTGACAGATCAGACAGTGAGGAAGGTGAGGCGATGGCGCCCAGCAGGAGAGGCTTGTTCAGAGCGTCGGGGAACACACTGTGCCCAGAGGGACGGCAGGGAGCTAGGAGCGAGTGGGTGTGGAGAACCTGCCCCAAAGTGGGCCCAGGGCATGAGGAAGCCCCTGCAGGAGGAAGAGCACAGCGCAGGCCAGGCGAGTGAGGAACTGGGAGAGGTGGGATGGGGCCAGCGCAGGATGAGCAGCTAGAGGCAGTGGCGCGGTGGAGACGGGCAAGGTGAGAAAAAACAGAGAGGGCCCAGAAGCAGCCACCTGTTCCAGAATGGCAGACCGGAAATGCAGGCTCCTTCTGGCTGTTTCCGGAGAGCATGGATGCAGTGGAGCACCGTCTGGACCAGGACGTGGCCGTCAGCAGCAGGGGCATGCCTCCGGAGGAGGGGCAGAGAGGGAAGACCTCATGGGACTGGCAGCAGGTAGCGGATAGGGTGGATGCTGTGCATGAAGTGGAGTACTTCTCAGAGAGCTAAAGAAAAGGCAGAGGATGGGGCAAGGAATGTCCAATCCCCACCCAGTCTGGATAGAGAGAGACCGGCATCCTAGGCGGTGATGAGCAGGGAGCAGACTGGGCAGGCAGTCTACGGGACAAGGGACAGTAGGCACAGGACAGAGAGAAACCTCATGACTGCGGGGACAGCTGCTGACCTCACAATTCCTAAAGAGTGGTCTGTGCGGTACTAAGGCGCATGGTGGGAGCAGAGCAGAGAGGACCAGGTGAGATGCCACGGCCTGGTCTAGGTGAAGACCCAAGACTCCTGGGAGCAGCTGGAGACAGGGCCATGATGACTGGTCACGTGGAGGAAGCAGGCAGCTCTGCACAGGGAGAGATGAGGGAGCCTGCACAGAAACAGCGCAGGGAGCCTCGGGGCTGGAGGAGCGACTCAAGGGGATGGGGTCCCGGGTGGGGAGCAGATAGAATTGGCAGAGGAGTGGCTGGAATTAAAGTTTTATCAACAGTGATTCTGGTATTTACAAGGGACCTCTAAAGGGTGGAGGAGGCCTAGAATGTGGCAGAGACTCCACACAAGGAACCAGGGGAAAACAGGGACCTTCAAACCATAGGTCTAGTCAGAGAAGAAAATGGGGGAGGCAGAGAGGCAAAGGAAGAGAGCGTGGAGGGCAGGATGGTGGAGACTGGCGTTGGGGGCTCAGATCAGGAGGCTGGATGTGGGGAACAGAGGGGCAGGCAGAATGGGACGGAGAACCAGAACAGTCTTAAAGCACAGCTGAGAGGCAAAGTGGGCAAAGGGGAGACAGGAATCATGTCATCAGGGAGCAGGAGAGCAAGGCAATGGGCAGGGGTACATTCCAGGGTCCAAGGAGGAGAGGGCGGAGCAACGGAGGAGGAGAGGGGAGGAGGTGGGGAGGCAGGGGCCCAGTTAAATCTTGTGAGCAGTGGCTGGATTAAAAGGGAAGTGAGAAAAGAAGAGAGTGCCAGGCTAAGGAAAGGGAGCCCTTCAGCAAACCGGGGCCCGAGCCACGGAAGGACTGAACGAGAGACAGCGGGTGGTTCTGGAGAGAAGTGGGCAGGGCAGAGGATGGAAGGCGTGTGAGCTGGCAGAGCAGGTCCCAGGAGGGAGCACCCCCTATGGAGAAGGGATGACCCAGGGCAGTGACGATAGGCATCAGGCAGCACGGAGAGGACACGATGGGCCTAGAGGAGAGGCTGACGCTCTCGCTGGGCCAGGGAGGGAAAGGGGAGGAGTGGATCATGTGAGGAAAGGCCACGGGAAGGAACGTCCACACGGGGTCTTGATGTGGCAGGACAGGAGGGTCACCTGGAAGAGACAGACCAGGTGCTGGGAGGCACCCAGGGAGGACAGAGAGCAGAGGGCATGGGACAGGACACGGGCTGGAGAGCAGCAGGGGGAAGGAGAAGAGAGAAGTGGCAGAGACGCATTCTGGCAGTTGGGCAACCCAGAAGGACTAAGAGTTACAGGGCCAGCCAGTGCGGCCTGAGGCTTGTGGAGGGAGGCATGGAAGGAAAGCAGGGGGCTAGCAGTGGGTGGGAACAGCGGCTGGTGCTGCAGCCTGGAATGTCGTAACTTGGGTAGAGCTTTCGGCCAGGCTCTTCAGTACTACTGATGAGATCTTCTGGGGATGGGGTCAGGAGACAGAGTGGGAGGTGGTATCAGGGGTGGGTAGGGAATGGGTTTCGGTTAGGGTTCAGATGAGGTTTGAGGGAGCTGGACATAGGAGGGGGATGTTTGGGATCAAGGTGGTGGTTATTAGCCAACTTCAGATACTCGGAACATCATGTGGTTTAACTGAGCTTCTAGACGATGCCACGCACAGACTTGGGGTGATGACTATAGGTTGAGGACCGGAAGGACCATGAGTCCACAGAGAGGACAAAGGGGAGTCACTGCAGGAAGGGAGGAAGGGGAAGGTCTGCTCAGTGGAAACACAGAGGGACAGGGAGACTTGGTGGGGGGCGGGGGGCAAGGCTGCCCAGGGGGCGGTGTCAGGTCTGAAATGAAGAGGAGTAAGTTGGAGTAATGGACAGTGCCAGTGCCAAGAAGGACAGGATTGCACCAAAGATACTGTCCCAATGCCTGAGAGTCATAAAGGGTGAGGGATGGGGAGAGGAGTGTTGGCGGGGGTGTGGCTTAACAACAGAAGTGCTCTATGCAGATGGGGGTGTCTGGGGCACATCAGGTGTCAGGGAGCTAACGTGGAAGGTAATGAGGTGGTTTCAGGAGGATAGTGCCGGGCCAGTGTCAGGGGAGCAGTGCTGGGATCTTTGAGGAGCTGGCAAGGGGAGAGTGCAGTCCAGGGAGGCAGGCTGGCCTTCCATACCAGTGATTCTTCCCCGGGTTGGGGGGGGGGTGGTTTTCACCCGCGGGGGGGCTGGGGCATTGACCCCAGGGAGGCCTATCAGAACATCAGAGGGTGAGCAGTGCTCTGCTCCAAACAAAAACAAACCCAAAAACATCCAAAAAGAAAACCCAAAAACATTCCTCAGAGATGCTGCTGATAGGCCAGCCTTGGGGGTCATGCATCCTCGGGTGAGAATCACTGGGGGGAAGGGCAGGTGGAGAGCTGGCAGAGAGGTGAAGGGTGAGCAGATGAGCCCCTGGGTGTGGCAGAGGGAGGCATCAGAGTCCAGACTGTCAGACCTGGAGGCAAAGGACCCAGGATGAGGCAGACAGTGAGCAAATGGATGTAGCCGACAAAGGACTTCAGAGGGGGTGGTTTAGGTTTCACCTTCTGTGGTGGAGAGTGGGGCACCATGGTTGTGTTCCCTGGGCTCAGGAAGCCTGAGGAGCAGGGCTGAGAATGGGAGTGGGAAGCAAAAGGAAGCTGGGTTGTATGTCTCTGAGCAGAGAGCTCCGCGTGGGACGTCCACACGAACAAAGTGCAGACAGGATGGGATGCCCCGTGGAGGACAGCATCTGGGGGAGAGATGACTGAGAGCGGGAAGGGCGAGCACAGTGGACAGCAGGGCCAGGGTCTGTGCAGTTCTAGATGGAGTGTGCAGGTGTCAGGTCAGAGCTGGCAGACGCAGGGACAAGAAGGTGAGAAAAAGGTGCGAGTGAGCGGTGAAAGGACAAGCAGGAGAACCAGGCCGAGACGCCCCAAGAGCTGTGGCAGAGGAGTGCTTGATGAGGGCCTGATGGGAACATGCAAGTTTATGGGGAGCGATATTCCGAGGTCCTGGAGGAGAAATACGGTGTCAGTCCACATGGCTGAGAACGGGATGGTGGGCAGAGCCTGTGGATTCAGGTGTGTCTGCCACAAAGAGGGTTGAAGTGGGGTGAGCAGTGGGTGAGGATCAAGAATGAGCACACAGCAGAGGAGATGATGGAATCCAGTCTGAGACTCACAGTGTAGCTGAAAGAATCTCACAGCTCAGCTAGGAGAGGTTGATGGGTTGTTTTTTTTTTTGTTTTTTTTTTTTACTATGTTGCAGTAGAGAATCAAAGCAGGAGAGACCCTGAAACGAGGAGGATGGGTGGGCAGTCTGCGGGAGGTGGAGAGCATGGAGCGGAAGCGGGGTCCAGCGGGCCAGGAGAGCGAGGGACCTCACGTGACGGCGCCCGGCAGCCAGGGCAGGAGAGACTTGTTGAGAGGAACACGAATGCAGTGCACCAAGAGATGGCTGAGCACGGGCTAGAAGGAGAGATGTGAAGGACCCAGAACTGAGCTGCGGGAGTGGGCCAGGGGCACGAGGAAGCTCGTGGAGGAGGAAGAGCACCGCGCAGGCCAGGCCAGGGAGGAAGTCAGGACAGGAGGGTGAGGTCAGAGCGGGTCAGATGGCAGAGGCGGTGGTGGTTTGGAGATATGGAGACAGCCCTGTCCGCGGAACACCTGCTGAGATGATGAAAGGTCAGGGGGCACCTGGAAGCAGTGACTTTCGCCAAAATGGTAACCCCCAAAGTAGCGTGTTTTGTTGTGAGCTCAGACAGCCTGGATTCACTCCAGCATGCTGGGGACCAAGAAGCTGGCATTCGGGGAGCATAAAGGCAGGTCCAGAAAGAAGTTGGGGGAAAGATTGGCGAATGTGTCGCAAGACTGGCAGCTGGGAGAGGGAGTAGGATGAGATGTTGAGGGGGAAGCAGAGGGGCTCCTGAAGACAACAGCAGGAGAAAGAGTGGAAGAGGGGCCGAGCCAGTCCAGTGGCAACAGGCCTGGAGAGAGACACTGGAGTGTGGGCAGCGGCGGAAGCTATCTTCAGGATAGGAGCTGGGTCGGGCGAATCGATGGAAATAGAAAGAAACAGGTGGTAGTGAAGAGGGGAAAGAATGTCATGAACTTGCTGGGGCTCCACGCAGGTAAAGGGGATACTGCCAGGAAGAGCAGGGCCGCCTGAGAGGCTCCCGGTCCGGGGCTCTGATAGATGTCATGAGGCAGGAGGCTTTTGTGCGGTATTGATGCCAGACAGCAGGAGCAGAGCAGAGCTGAGATATCATCGCTGGGGCCTTTGAAGACCCAAGGTCCTCAGAGCAAAGCGCAAAGGGCCACAGTTGACACAGAGGACAGAGCAGGGTGGCGCCATCAGATAGACCCTGGCAGAGAACCTCAGGGACACCGGCAAGGACCGGGTTGAGCCCAGTGTGTGGATAGCAAACTTGTTCAGTAATGGCATAGGGATGGGTGGGAACTACGGTGGCACCAACATTTGCCGTCCATCACAGAATCGGGGTCGTTGCTATCCCTTGGCTGTTGAAGAGTGGATATTAGCAAGTGACAGAGAGACTGCACAGAGAATCAGGGGAAAGCAGGGATTACCATGGGCAGGAAAGGGCCATAAGAGGAGAGCGCAGTGGGTGGGAGGCTTGAGGGGTGAGGGACTCTGCATCCAGTGGCTGAAACCAAACAACAGAGCAGGAAAGGCCAAAGGGGATGGGAAGCAATTGGAGGGTTGAAAGATATGCACATGGGTGCTGAGAGGGAATGGTGGCCTACAGGGAAAGAGGGGGCTCTCAACCTGTCATCAGGGAGAGCAACGCAATGGGCAGGGACGCACCCTGCTTTCAGTGGAGGAGAGATGAAGCTGTGGAGGCAGCACAGGGACAAGATGGGGAAGTGGGGGCCTGGTGTAAAGTCCCGTGGGCAATGGCTTGATTAAAAGGGAGGAGAGAGGAGGCAGAGAGAGTGCAAGACTGAGGTAAAGGGAGCCAAAGGGAAATGGTCGCTGGGGCCAGTGGGAGGATCAGGCCAGGGACAGTCCAGGACTTAGGGAGAAGAATGAGGCATAGAGGGCAAGGAAAGACCGAGGAGAGCAGGTCACAAGAGGGAGCACCCTCTGTGGAGAAGGGGTGACCCAGTGCAACTTGATGGGCATCAGGAACATTGAGATGAGATCATGGCCCTTCGAGAAGGGCCAGAGAGGGAAAGGGAAGGAATGGATCACACGAGGAACAGTCACAGGAGGGGGTGTCCATGTGGCGGTCTCCGTGCACCACCAAGGGAGGGTCACCTGCCAGCGACAGATGATGGAGAGTGATGGGAGATGCATGAGGCAGATGGGGAGGGGAGAGAGGAGGAAGGAGACAGGCAGGTTATCACCAAGAGAACAATGAGAAGAGGGAGGTGGCCGGAAAGAATCCAGAGAGATGTCAGAGGTGCCATTGGAAGGAAGTTCAGTGAGGGCCAGCCAGTGGGGGCAGAGCCATGGAGAGAGTGGAGACGGGGGGGGGGTAGCGAGCAGTGGGTGGGGAGCAGTGGCTACCCTCACAGCCTCAAATGTTGTAGCAAGGGTGGCACTTTTCGGCCAGGCTCCTTATTACGGATCCAGCTGAGACAGGGTGGGAGCAGGGCGATAGGGCTTGAGGTTTGAGGTAGGGATGTGGGTAGAAGTTACCTGGGTCAGACAGGAGAGCAGAGATGAGATCAGTGGGGCTGGGGGGATGGGAGTCGGGACACGTATCAAGTACCAGGTTCTATGTGTGTCATCTACTTTAACTGAGCTTGTGGGCTGATCACAAGTCCAGTGTTGGGGGTGACACCAACCCTGGAAGAGGGAGGGTGGGAATGCTGAGTCTCCCCAGAGAGGACAAAAGGAGAGTTGCTGCAGGAAAGGTGGAAGGGAAGCACCTGAAGGGCAGGAAAGACAGATGGAGAAGATCACCAAAAGGGCAGGGGTTCACAGATCTGAAACGAGGATGGATGAACTATTGAAAGGGACAAATGACGAGCACTGAGAAAGAGGAGAAGTGGACCAAAGACACCATCAGAGTCTTGAGAGCCATGAAATGCGGGCGGGAGGAGGGCGTGCGGAGTGTGGCATTGAGAGGCAGGCGAGCCCAGTGCAGGAGGGCTTGTGGGGGGAGAAGGGACTGCCCGGAGGGAGGAGGAGGAGGGCAGGACAGCGGACCAGGGCCCTGTGCATGTCCAGACTGTGTGTGGAGGTGTAGGGAGAGGGGCTGGCAGGAGTGGGGGCAGGAGGGTGTGAAGGTCAGAGGGTTGTGATGGAAGGAAAAGGAAGAGAATCAGAGGCCAGGGGGCCTCGAGAGCTGTGTCAGGAGAGAGCACGATGAGGGTCTGGATGGAGACGTGGAAGGTTAGGACAGGGAGCGACGATGTGGGGTCGTGGGCTCTGAGAGATGAGCTCAGCCTGGCTCTGGGTCAGGGGTTGGTGGGCGGAGCCTGTGGATTCAGCACAGTGTGTCACAGTGAGAGTGAGGCAGAGACGACTGAACTGGGCCAGCAGCGGACAGGGGACTGAGGAGGGCACGCAGAGCAGAGGGGATGACTGAGTCCAGCTGGAGGGGTCACAGTGGCAGCTGAGACTGTCACATGTTCAGGGAAGACTGCTCCTTTGCCATGTGTGCAGTAACTGCAAAGCAGCAGAGACCTGGAAATGGGGCCCAGAGGAAGGAGGTTTGGTGAGTCGTCTCCAGCTGGTGGGAGAGTGTGGTGGAGGAGAGGGGGTCTGACAGATCAGACAGTGAGGAAGGTGAGGCGATGGCGCCCAGCAGGAGAGGCTTGTTCAGAGCGTCGGGGAACACACTGTGCTCAGAGGGACGGCAGGGAGCTAGGAGCGAGTGGGTGTGGAGAACCTGCCCCAAAGTGGGCCCAGGGCATGAGGAAGCCCCTGCAGGAGGAAGAGCACAGCGCAGGCCAGGCGAGTGAGGAACTGGGAGAGATGGGATACGGCCAGCGCAGGATGAGCAGCTAGAGGCAGTGGCGCGGTGGAGATGGGCAAGGTGAGAACAAACAGAGAGGGCCCAGAAGCAGCCACCTGTTCCAGAATGGCAGACCGGAAATGCAGGCTCCTTCTGGCTGTTTCCGGAGAGAATGGATGCAGTGGAGCACCGTCTGGACCAGGACGTGGCAGTCAGCAGCAGGGGCATGCCTCTGGAGGAGGGGCAGAGAGGGAAGACCTCATGGGACTTGCAGCAGGTAGCGGATAGGGTGGATGCTGTGCATGAAGTGGAGTACTTCTCAGAGAGCTAAAGAAAAGGCAGAGGATGGGGCAAGGAATGTCCAATCCCCACCCAGTCTGGATAGAGAGAGACTGGCATCCTAGGCGGTGATGAGCAGGGAGCAGACTGGGCAGGCAGTCTACGGGACAAGGGACAGTAGGCACAGGACAGAGAGAAACCTCATGACTGCGGGGACAGCTGCTGACCTCACAATTCCTAAAGAGTGGTCTGTGCGGTACTAAGGCGCATGGTGGGAGCAGAGGAGAGAGGACCAGGTGAGATGCCACGGCCTGGTCTAGGTGAAGACCCAAGACTCCTGGGAGCAGTTGGAGACAGGGCCATGATGACTGGTCACGTGGAGGAAGCAGGCAGCTCTGCACAGGGAGAGACGAGGGAGCCTGCACAGAAACAGCGCAGGGAGACTCGGGGCTGGAGGAGCGACTCAAGGGGATGGGGTCCCGGGTGTGGAGCAGATAGAATTGGCAGAGGAGTGGCTGGAATTAAAGTTTTATCAACAGTGATTCTGGTATTTACAGGGGACCTCTAAAGTGTGGAGGAGGCCTAGAATGTGGCAGAGACTCCACACAAGGAACCAGGGGAAAACAGGGACCCTCAAACCATAGGTCTAGTCAGAGAAGTAAATGGGGGAGGCAGAGAGGCAAAGGAAGAGAGCGTGGAGGGCAGGATGGTGGAGACTGGCGTTGGGGGCTCAGATCAGGAGGCTGGATGTGGGGAACAGAGGGGCAGGCAGAATGGGACGGAGAACCAGAACAGTCTCAAAGCACAGCTGAGAGGCAAAGTGGGCAAAGGGGAGATAGGAATCATGTCATCAGGGAGCAGGAGAGCAAGGCAATGGGCAGGGGTGCATTCCAGGGTCCAAGGAGGAGAGGGCGGAGCAACGGAGGAGGACGGGGGAGGAGGTGGGGAGGGAGGGGCCTGGTGTAAATCCTGTGAGCAGTGGCTGGATTAAAAGGGAAGTGAGAAAAGAAGAGAGTGCCAGGCTAAGGAAAGGGAGCCCTTTAGCAAACCGGGGCCCGAGCCACAGAAGGACTGAACGACAGACAGCGGGTGGTTCTGGAGAGAAGTGGGCAGGGCAGGGGATGGAAGGCGTGTGAGCTGGCAGAGCAGGTCCCAGGAGGGAGCACCCCCTATGGAGAAGGGATGACCCAGGGCAGTGACGATAGGCATCAGGCAGCACGGAGAGGACACGATGGGCCTAGAGGAGAGGCTGACGCTCTCGCTGGGCCAGGGAGGGAAAGGGGAGGAGTGGATCATGTGAGGAAAGGCCACGGGAAGGAACGTCCACACGGGGTCTTGATGTGGCAGGACAGGAGGGTCACCTGGAAGAGACAGACCAGGTGCTGGGAGGCACCCAGGGAGGACAGAGAGCAGAGGGCATGGGACAGGACACAGGCTGGAGAGCAGCAGGGGGAAGGAGAAGAGAGAAGTGGCAGAGACGCATTCTGGCAGTCGGGCAACCCAGAAGGACTTAAGAGTTACAGGGCCAGCCAGTGCGGGCTGAGGCTTGTGGAGGGAGGCGTGGAAGGAAAGCGGGGGGCTAGCAGTGGGTGGGAACAGCGGCTGGTGCTGCAGCCTGGAATGTCGTGACTTGGGTAGAGCTTTCGGCCAGGCTCTTCAGTACTACTGATGAGATCTTCTGGGGATGGGGTCAGGAGACAGAGTGGGAGGTGGTATCAGGGGTGGGTAGGGAATGGGTTTCGGTTATGGTTCAGATGTGGTTTGAGGGAGCTGGACATGGGCGGGAGATGATTGGGATCAAGGTGGTGGTTATTAGCCAACTTCAGATAGTCAGAACATCATGTGGTTTAACTGAGCTTCTGGATGATTCCACGCCCAGTGTTGGGGTGATGACTACAGGTTGAGGACCGGGAGGACCATCAGTCCACAGAGAGGACAAAGGGGAGTCACTGCTGGAAGGGAGGAAGGGGAAGGTCTCCTCAGTGGAAACACAGAGGGACAGGGAGACTTGGCGGGCGGGCGGGGGGGCAATGTTCCCCAGGGGGGCAGTGTCACAGGTCTGAAATGAAGAGAGTAACCTGGGGTAATGGACAGTGCCAGTGCCAAGAAGGACAGGATTGCACCAAAGATACTGTCCCAATGCATGAGAGTCATAAAGGGTGAGGGATGGGGAGAGGAGTGTTGGCAGGGGGTGTGGCTTAACAAGAGAAGTGCTCTAATGCAGAGGGGGGTCTGGGACACGTCAGATGTCAGGGAGCTAACGTGGAAGGTAATGAGGTGGTTCCAGGAGGATAGTGCCGGGCCAGTGTCAGGCGAGCAGTGCTGGGATCTTTGAGGAGCTGGCAAGGGGAGTGTGCAGCCCAGGGAGGCAGGCTGGCCTTCCATACCAGTGATTTTCCCTGGGGTGGGGGGGGTGGTTTTCACCCGTGGGGAGGCTGGGGCATGGACCCCAAGGGAGGCCTATCAGAACATCAGAGGGTGAGCAGTGCTCTGCTCCAAACAAGAACAAACCCAAAAACATCCAAAAAGAAAACACAAAAACATTCCTCAGAGATGCTGCTGATAGGCCAGCCTTGGGGGTCATGCATCCTCGGGTGAGAATCACTGGGGGGAAGGGCAGGTGGAGAGCTGAGCAGAGAGGTGAAGGGTGAGCAGATGAGCCCCTGGGTGTGGCAGAGGGAGGCATCAGAGTCCAGACTGTCAGACTAGGAGGCAAATGACCCAGGACCAGGCAGACAGTGAGCAAATGGATGTAGCCAACAAAGGACTTGAGAGGGGGTGGTTTAGGTTTCACCTTCTGTGGTGGAGAGTGGGGCACCATGGTTGTGTTCCCTGGGCTCAGGAAGCCTGAGGAGCAGGGCTGAGAATGGGAGTGGGAAGCAAAAGGAAGCTGGGTTGTATGTCTCTGAGCAGAGAGCTCCGCGTGGGACATCCACACGAACAAAGTGCAGACAGGGGATGGGATGCCCCGTGGAGGACAGCATCTGGGGGAGAGATGACTGATAGCGGGAAGGGCGAGCACAGTGGACAGCAGGGCCAGGGTCTGTACAGGTCTGGATGGAGTGCGCAGGTGTCAGGTCGGAGCTGGCAGACGCAGGGACAAGAAGGTGAGAAAAAGGTGTGAGTGTGCGGTGAAAGGACAAGCAGGAGAACCAGGCCGAGACGCCCCAAGAGCTGTGGCAGAGGAGTGCTTGTTGAGGGCCTGATGGGAACATGCAAGTTTATGGGGAGCGATTTTCCGAGGTCCTGGAGGAGAAATACGGTGTCAGTCCACATGGCTGAGAACGGGATGGTGGGCAGAGCCTGTGGATTCAGGTGTGTCTGCCACAAAGAGGGTTGAAGTGGGGTGAGCAGTGGGTGAGGATCAAGAATGAGCACACAGCAGAGGAGATGATGGAATCCAGTCTGAGACTCACAGTGTAGCTGAAAGAATCTCACAGCTCAGCTAGGAGAGGTTGATGGGTTTTTTTTTTTTTTTTTTTTTTTTTACTATGTTGCAGTAGAGAATCAAAGCAGGAGAGACCCTGAAACGAGGAGGATGGGTGGGCAGTCTGCGGGAGGTGGAGAGCATGGAGCGGAAGCGGGGTCCAGCGGGCCAGGAGAGCGAGGGACCTCACGTGACGGCGCCCGGCAGCCAGGGCAGGAGAGACTTGTTGAGAGGAACACGAATGCAGTGCACCAAGAGATGGCTGAGCACGGGCTAGAAGGAGAGATGTGAAGGACCCAGAACTGAGCTGCGGGAGTGGGCCAGGGGCACGAGGAAGCTCGTGGAGGAGGAAGAGCACCGCGCAGGCCAGGCCAGGGAGGAAGTCAGGACAGGAGGGTGAGGTCAGAGCGGGTCAGATGGCAGAGGCGGTGGTGGTTTGGAGATATGGAGACAGCCCTGTCCGCGGAACACCTGCTGAGATGATGAAAGGTCAGGGGGCACCTGGAAGCAGTGACTTTCGCCAAAATGGTAACCCCAAAGTAGCGTGTTTTGTTGTGAGCTCAGACAGCCTGGATTCACTCCAGCATGCTGGGGACCAAGAAGCTGGCATTCGGGGAGCATAAAGGCAGGTCCAGAAAGAAGTTGAGGGAAAGGTTGGGGAATGTGTCGCAAGACTGGCAGCTGGGAGAGGGAGTAGGATGAGATGTTGAGGGGGAAGCAGAGGGGCTCCTGAAGACAACAGCAGGAGAAAGAGTGGAAGAGGGGCCGAGCCAGTCCAGTGGCAACAGGCCTGGAGAGAGACACTGGAGTGTGGGCAGCGGCGGAAGCTATCTTCAGGATAGGAGCTGGGTCGGGCGAATCGATGGAAATAGAAACAGGTGGTAGTGAAGAGGGGAAAGAATGTCATGAACTTGCTGGGGCTCCACGCAGGTAAAGGGGATACTGCCAGGAAGAGCAGGGCCGCCTGAGAGGCTCCCGGTCCGGGGCTCTGATAGATGTCATGAGGCAGGAGGCTTTTGTGCAGTATTGATGCCAGACAGCAGGAGCAGAGCAGAGCTGAGATATCATCGCTGGGGCCTTTGAAGACCCAAGGTCCTCAGAGCAAAGCGCAAAGGGCCACAGTTGACACAGAGGACAGAGCAGGGTGGCGCCATCAGATAGACCCTGGCAGAGAACCTCAGGGTCACTGGCAAGGACCAGGTGGAGCCCAGTGTGTGGATAGCAAACTTGTTCAGTAATGGCATAGGGATGGGTGGGAACTACGGTGGCACCAACATTTGCCGTCCATCACAGAATTGGGGTCGTTGCTATCCCTTGGCTGTTGAAGAGTGGACATTAACAAGTGACAGTGAGACTGCACAGAGAATCACGGGAAAGCAGGGATTACCATGGGCAGGAAAGGGCCATAAGAGGAGAGCGCAGTGGGTGGGAGGCTTGAGAGGTGAGGGACTCCGCTTTGGCTGGCTGGAGCCAAACAACAGAGCAGGAAAGGCCAAAAGGGATGAGAAGCAATAGGAGGGTCGTAAGATATGCACATGGGTGCTGAGAGGGAATGGTGGTCTACAGGGAAAGAGGGGGCTCTCAACCTGTCATCAGGGAGAGCAACGCAATGGGCAGGGACGCACCCTGCTTTCAGTGCAGGAGAGATGAAGCAGTGGAGGCAGCACAGGGACAAGATGGGGAAGTGGGGGCCTGGTGTAAAGTCCCGTGGGCAATGGCTTGATTAAAAGGGAGGAGAGAGGAGGCAGAGAGAGTGCAAGACTGAGTTAAAGGGAGCCAAAGGGAAATGGTCGCTGGGGCCAGTGGGAGGATCAGGCCAGGGACAGTCCAGGACTTAGGGAGAAGAATGAGGCATAGATGCAAGGAAAGACTGAGGAGAGCAGGTCACAAGAGGGAGCACCCTCTGTGGAGAAGTGGTGACCCAGTGCAACTTGATGGGCATCAGGAACATTGAGATGAGATCATGGCCCTTCGAGAAGGGCCAGAGAGGGAAAGGGAAGGAATGGATCACACGAGGAACAGTCACAGGAGGGGGTGTCCATGTGGCGGTCTCCGTGCACCACCAAGGGAGGGTCACCTGCCAGCGACAGATGATGGAGAGTGATGGGAGGTGCATGAGGCAGATGGGGAGGGGAGAGAGGAGGAAGGAGACAGGCAGGTTATCACCAAGAGAACAATGAGAAGAGGGAGGTGGCCGGAAAGAATCCAGAGAGATGTCAGAGGTGCCATTGGAAGGAAAGGCCAGCCAGTGGGGGCAGAGCCATGGAGAGGAGTGGAGACGAGGGGGTGGCTAGCAGTGGGTGGGGAGCAGTGGCTACCCTCACAGCCTCAAATGTCGTAGCAAGGGTGGCACTTTTCGGCCAGGCTCCTTATTACGGATCCAGCTGAGACAGGGTGGGAGCACGGCGATAGGGCTTGAGGTTTGAGGTAGGGGTGTGGGTAGAAGTTACCTGGGTCAGACAGGAGAGCAGAGATGAGATCAGTGGGGCTGGGGGGATGGGAGTCGGGACACGCGCCCAGTTCCAGGATCTAGGTGTGTCATCTGCTTTAACTGAGCTTGTGGGCTGATCCAAGTCACTGTTGGGGGTGACACCAACCCTGGAAGAGGGAGGGTGGGAATGCTGAGTCTCCCCAGAGAGGACAAAAGGAGAGTTGCTGCAGGAAAGGTGGAAGAGAAGCACCTGAAGGGCAGGAAAGACAGATGGAGAAGATCACCAAAAGGGCAGGGGTTCACAGATCTGAAACGAGGATGGATGAACTATTGAAAGGGACAAATGACGAGCACTGAGAAAGAGGAGAAGTGGACCAAAGACATCGTCAGAGTCTTGAGAGCCATGAAATGCGGGCGGGGGGAGGGCGTGCGGAGTGTGGCATGGAGAGGCAGGCGAGCCCAGTGCAGGAGGGCTTGTGGGGGGAGAAGGGACTGCCCGGAGGGAGGAGGAGGAGGGCAGGACAGCGGACCAGGGCCCTGTGCATGTCCAGACTGCGTGTGGAGGTGTAGGGAGAGGGGCTGGCAGGAGTGGGGACAGGAGGGTGTGAAGGTCAGAGGGTTGTGATGGAAGGAAAAGGAAGAGAATCAGAGGCCAGGGGGCCTCGAGTGCTGTGTCAGGAGAGGGCGCGATGAGGGTCTGGATGGAGACGTGGAAGGTTAGGACAGAGAGTGACGATGTGGGGTCGTGGGCTCTGAGAGGTGAGCTCAGCCTGGCTCTGGGTCAGGGGTTGGTGGGCGGAGCCTGTGGATTCAGCACAGTGTGTCACAGTGAGAGTGAGGCAGAGACGACTGAACTGGGCCAGCAGCGGACAGGGGACTGAGGAGGGCACGCAGAGCAGAGGGGATGACTGAGTCCAGCTGGAGGGGTCACAGTGGCAGCTGAGACTGTCACATGTTCAGGGAAGACTGCTCCTTTGCCATGTGTGCAGTAACTGCAAAGCAGCAGAGACCTGGAAATGGGGCCCAGAGGAAGGAGGTTTGGTGAGTCGTCTCCAGCTGGTGGGAGAGTGTGGTGGAGGAGAGGGGGTCTGACAGATCAGACAGTGAGGAAGGTGAGGCGATGGCGCCCAGCAGGAGAGGCTTGTTCAGAGCGTCGGGGAACACACTGTGCCCAGAGGGACGGCAGGGAGCTAGGAGCGAGTGGGTGTGGAGAACCTGCCCCAAAGTGGGCCCAGGGCATGAGGAAGCCCCTGCAGGAGGAAGAGCACAGCGCAGGCCAGGCGAGTGAGGAACTGGGAGAGGTGGGATGTGGCCAGCGCAGGATGAGCAGCTAGAGGCAGTGGCGCGGTGGAGATGGGCAAGGTGAGAACAAACAGAGAGGGCCCAGAAGCAGCCACCTGTTCCAGAATGGCAGACCAGAAATGCAGGCTCCTTCTGGCTGTTTCCGGAGAGCATGGATGCAGTGGAGCACCGTCTGGACCAGGACGTGGCCGTCAGCAGCAGGGGCATGCCTCCGGAGGAGGGGCAGAGAGGGAAGACCTCATGGGACTGGCAGCAGGTAGCGGATAGGGTGGATGCTGTGGATGAAGTGGAGTACTTCTCAGAGAGCTAAAGAAAAGGCAGAGGATGGGGCAAGGAATGTCCAATCCCCACCCAGTCTGGATAGAGAGAGACTGGCATCCAAGGCGGTGATGAGCAGGGAGCAGACTGGGCATGCAGTCTATGGGACAAGGGACAGTAGGCACACGACAGAGAGAAACCTCATGACTGCGGGGACAGCTGCTGACTCACAACTCCTAAAGAGTGGTCTGTGCAGTACTAAGGCGCATGGTGGGAGCAGAGCAGAGAGTACCAGGTGAGATGCCACGGCCTGGTCTTGGTGAAGACCCAAAGCTCCTGGGAGCAGCTGGAGACAGGGCCATGATGACTGGTCACGTGGAGGAAGCAGGCAGCTCTGCACAGGGAGAGACGAGGGAGCCTGCACAGAAACAGCGCAGGGAGCCTTGGGGCTGGAGGAGCGACTCAAGGGGATGGGGTCCCGGGTGGGGAGCAGATAGAATTGGCAGAGGAGTGGCTGGGAATTAAAGTGGTATCAACAGTGCTTCTGGTATTTACAGGGGACCTCTAAAGGGTAGAAGAGGCCTAGAATGTGGCAGAGACTCCACACAAGGAACCAGGGGGGAAAACGGGGACCTTCAAAACATAGGTCTAGACAGGGAAGAAAATGGGGGAGGCAGAGAGGCAAAGGAAGAGAGCGTGGAGGGCAGGATGGTGGAGACTGGCGTTGGGGGCTCAGATCAGGAGGCTGGATGTGGGGAACAGAGGGGCAGGCAGAATGGGACGGAGAACCAGAACAGTCTTAAAGCACAGCTGAGAGGGAAAGCGGGCGAAGGGGAGATCCGAACCATGTCATCAGGGAGCAGGAGAGCAAGGCAATGGGCAGGGGTGCATTCCAGGGTCCAAGGAGGAGAGGGCGGAGCAACGGAGGAGGAGAGGGGAGGAGGTGGGGAGGCAGGGGCCTGGTGTAAATCCTGTGAGCAGTGGCTGGATTAAAAGGGAAGTGAGAAAAGAAGAGAGTGCCAGGCTAAGGAAAGGGAGCCCTTTAGCAAACCGGGGCCCGAGCCACGGAAGGACTGAACGAGAGACAGCGGGTGGTTCTGGAGAGAAGTGGGCAGGGCAGGGGATGGAAGGCGTGTGAGCTGGCAGAGCAGGTCCCAGGAGGGAGCACCCCCTATGGAGAAGGGATGACCCAGGGCAGTGAAGACAGGCATCAGGGAGCACGGGGAGGAGACGATGAGCCTAGAGGAGAGGCTCACGCTCTCGCTGGGCCAGGGAGGGGAAGGGGAGGAGAGGATCACGTGAGGAAAGGCCACGGGAAGGAATGTCCACATGGGGTCTTGATGTGGCAGGACAGGAGGGTCACCTGGCAGAGACAGACCAGGTGCTGGGAGGCACCCAGGGAGGACAGAGAGCAGAGGGCAGGGGAAGGGACACGGGCTGGAGAGCAGCAGGGGAAAGGAGAAGAGGGAAGTGGCAGAGACGCATTCTGGCAGTTGGGCAACCCAGAAAGACTTAGAGTTGCAGGGCCAGCCAGTGCGGGCTGAGGCTTGTGGATGGAGGCGTGGAAGGAAAGGTGGGAGGCTAGCAGTGGGTGGGAACAGCGGCTGGTGCTGCAGCCTGGAATGTCGTGACTGGGGTAGACCTTTCGGCCAGGCTCTTCAGTACTACGGATGAGATCTTCTGGGGATGGGGTCAGGAGACAGAGTGGGAGGTGGTATCAGGGGTGGGTAGGGAATGGGTTTGGGTTGGGATTCAGGTCAGGTTTGACACAGCTCAACATGGGAGCGGGATGTTTGGGATCAAGGTGCGGGGTAGGGGGGCGGTTATGAGCCAGCCTCACATACTGGGAAGATTATGTGGTTAACATGAGCTTCTGGAATGATGCCACACCCAGTGTTGGGGTGATGACTACAGGTTGAGGACCGGGAGGACCAGTGAATCCACAGAGAGGACAAAGGGGAGTCACTGCAGGAAGGGAGGAAGGGGAAGGTCTGCTCAGTGGAAACACAGAGGGACAGGGAGACTGGGGTGGGGGGCAAGGCGTCCCAGGGGGGCGGTGTCACAGGTCTGAAATGAGGAGGAGTAAGTTGGGGTAATGGACAGTGGCAGTGCCAAGAAGGACAGGTTTGCACCAAAGATACTGTCCCAATGCATGAGAGTCATAAAGGGTGAGGGATGGGGAGAGGAGTGTTGGCAGGGGGTGTGGCTTAACAAGAGAAGTGCTCTAATGCAGAGGGGGGTCTGTGGCACGTCAGGTGTCAGGGAGCTAACGTGGAAGGGAACGAGGTGGTTCCAGGAGGACAGTGCCGGGCCAGTGTGAGGGGAGCTGTGCTGGGACCTTAGAGGAGCTGGCAAGGGGA
Source organism: Ovis aries (assembly GCF_016772045.2). Taxonomy (NCBI): domain Eukaryota; kingdom Metazoa; phylum Chordata; class Mammalia; order Artiodactyla; family Bovidae; genus Ovis; species Ovis aries. The sequence goes on from NC_056057.1 coordinate 95,990,964, forward strand.
GAGTGCAGCCCAGGGAGGCAGGCGGCCTTCCACACCAGTGATTCTTCCCCGGGGTGGGGGGGGGGTGGTTTTCACCCGCGGGGGGGCTGGGGCATGGACCCCAAGGGAGGCCTATCAGAACATCAGAGGGTGAGCAGTGCTCTGCTCCAAACAAAAACAAACCCAAAAACATCCAAAAAGAAAACCCAAAAACATTCCTCAGAGATGCTGCTGATAGGCCAGCCTTGGGGGTCATGCATCCTCGGGTGAGAATCACTGGGGGGAAGGGCAGGTGGAGAGCTGAGCAGAGAGGTGAAGGGTGAGCAGATGAGCCCCTGGGTGTGGCAGAGGGAGGCATCAGAGTCCAGACTGTCAGACGTGGAGGCAAAGGACTAGGGCCAGGCAGACAGTGAGCAAATGGATGTAGCCGACAAAGGACTTGAGAGGGGGTGGTTTAGGTTTCACCTTCTGTGGTGGAGAGTGGGGCACCATGGTGTTGTTCCCTGGGCTCAGGAAGCCTGAGGAGCAGGGCTGAGAATGGGAGTGGGAAGCAAAAGGAAGCTGGGTTGTATGTCTCTGAGCAGAGAGCTCCGGGTGGGACGTCCACACGAACAAAGTACAGACAGGGGATGGGACGCCCCGTGGAGGACAGCATCTGGGGGAGAGATGACTGAGAGCGGGAAGGGCGAGCACAGTGGACAGCAGGGCCAGGGTCTGTGCAGGTCTGGATGGAGTGCGCAGGTGTCAGGTCGGACCTGGCAGACGCAGGGACAAGAAGGTGAGAAAAAGTTGCGAGTGTGCGGTGAAAGGACAAGCAGGAGAACCAGGCCGAGACGCCCCAAGAGCTATGGTAGAGGAGTGTTTGATGAGGGCCTGATCTCCAAAATGGTAACCCCCAAAGTAGTGTGTTTTGTTGTGAATTCAGACAGCCTGGATTCACTCCAGCATGCTGGAGACCAAGAAGCTGGCATTCGGGGAGCATAAAGGCAGGTCCAGAAAGAAGTTGGGGGAAAGATTGGCAAATGTGTCGCAAGACTGGCAGCTGGGAGAGGGAGTAGGATGAGATGTTGAGGGGGAAGCAGAGGGGCTCCTGAAGACAACAGCAGGAGAAAGAGTGGAAGAGGGGCCGAGCCAGTCCAGTGGCAACAGGCCTGGAGAGAGACACTGGAGTGTGGGCAGCGGCGGAAGCTATCTTCAGGATAGGAGCTGGGTCGGGCGAATCGATGGAAATAGAAAGAAACAGGTGGTAGGGAAGAGGGGAAAGAATGTCATGAACTTGCTGGGGCTCCGCGCAGGTAATGGGGATACTACCAGGAAGAGCAGGGCCGCCTGAGATGCTCCCGGTCCGGGGCTCTGATAGATGTCATGAGGCAGGAGGCTTTTGTGCGGTATTGATGCCAGACAGCAGGAGCAGAGCAGAGCTGAGATATCATCGCTGGGGCCTTTGAAGACCCAAGGTCCTCAGAGCAAAGCGCAAAGGGCCACAGTTGACACAGAGGACAGAGCAGGGTGGCGCCATCAGATAGACCCTGGCAGAGAACCTCAGGGTCACTGGCAAGGACCAGGTGGAGCCCAGTGTGTGGATAGCAAACTTGTTCAGTAATGGCATAGGGATGGGTGGGAACTACGGTGGCACCAACATTTGCCGTCCATCACAGAATTGGGGTCGTTGCTATCCCTTGGCTGTTGAAGAGTGGACATTAACAAGTGACAGAGAGACTGCACAGAGAATCAGGGGAAAGCAGGGATTACCGGGGGCAGGAAAGGGCCATAAGAGGAGAGCGCAGTGGGTGGGAGGCTTGAGAGGTGAGGGACTCCGCTTTGGCTGGCTGGAGCCAAACAACAGAGCAGGAAAGGCCAAAAGGGATGGGAAGCAATAGGAGGGTCGTAAGATATGCACATGGGTGCTGAGAGGGAATGGTGGCCTACAGGGAAAGAGGGGGCTCTCAACCTGTCATCAGGGAGAGCAACGCAATGGGCAGGGACGCACCCTGCTTTCAGTGCAGGAGAGATGAAGCAGTGGAGGCAGCACAGGGACAAGATGGGGAAGTGGGGGCCTGGTGTAAAGTCCCGTGGGCAATGGCTTGATTAAAAGGGAGGAGAGAGGAGGCAGAGAGAGTGCAAGACTGAGGTAAAGGGAGCCAAAGGGAAATGGTCGCTGGGGCCAGTGGGAGGATCAGGCCAGGGACAGTCCAGGACTTAGGGAGAAGAATGAGGCATAGATGCAAAGAAAGACTGAGGAGAGCAGGTCACAAGAGGGAGCACCCTCTGTGGAGACGTGGTGACCCAGTGCAACTTGATGGGCATCAGGAACATTGAGATGAGATCATGGCCCTTCGAGAAGGGCCAGAGAGGGAAAGGGAAGGAATGGATCACACGAGGAACAGTCACAGGAGGGGGTGTCCATGTGGCGGTCTCCGTGCACCACCAAGGGAGGGTCACTGCCAGCGACAGATGATGGAGAGTGATGGGAGGTGCATGAGGCAGATGGGGAGGGGAGAGAGGAGGAAGGAGACAGGCAGGTTATCACCAAGAGAACAATGAGAAGAGGGAGGTGGCCGGAAAGAATCCAGAGAGATGTCAGAGGTGCCATTGGAAGGAAGTTCAGTGGGGGCCAGCCAGTGGGGGCAGAGCCATGGAGAGGAGTGGAGACGGGGGGTGGCTAGCAGTGGGTGGGGAGCAGTGGCTACCCTCACAGCCTCAAATGTTGTAGCAAGGGTGGCACTTTTCCGCCGGGCTCCTTATTACAGATCCAGCTGAGACAGGGTGGGAGCTGGGCGATAGGGCTTGGGGTTTGGGGTTTGGGGAAGTGGTGTGGGTAGAAGTTGACTGGGTCAGACAGGAGAGCAGAGATGAGATCACGGGGCTGGGGGGATGGGAGTCGGGACACGTGCCCAGTTCCAGGATCTAGGTGTGTCATCTACTTTAACTGAGCTTGTGAGCTGATCACAAGTCCAGTGTTGGGGGTGACACCAACCCTGGAAGAGGGAGGGTGGGAATGCTGAGTCTCCCCAGAGAGGACAAAAGGAGAGTTGCTGCAGGAAAGGTGGAAGGGAAGCACCTGAAGGGCAGGAAAGACAGATGGAGAAGATCACCAAAAGGGCAGGGGTTCACAGATCTGAAACGAGGATGGATGAACTATTGAAAGGGACAAATGACGAGCACTGAGAAAGAGGAGAAGTGGACCAAAGACACCGTCAGAGTCTTGAGAGCCATGAAATGCGGGCAGGAGGAGGGCGTGCAGAGTGTGGCATGGAAGGCAGGCGAGCCCAGTGCAGGAGGGCTTGTGGGGGGAGAAGGGACTGCCCGGAGGGAGGAGGAGGAGGGCAGGACAGCGGACCAGGGCCCTGTGCATGTCCAGACTGCGTGTGGAGGTGTAGGGAGAGGGGCTGGCAGGAGTGGGGGCAGGAGGGTGTGAAGGTCAGAGGGTTGTGATGGAAGGAAAAGGAAGAGAATCAGAGGCCAAGGGATCTCGAGAGCTGTGTCAGGAGAGGGCGCGATGAGGGTCTGGATGGAGACGTGGAAGGTTAGGACAGGGAGCGACGATGTGGGGTCGTGGGCTCTGAGAGATGAGCTCAGCCTGGCTCTGGGTCAGGGGTTGGTGGGCGGAGCCTGTGGATTCAGCACAGTGTGTCACAGTGAGAGTGAGGCAGAGACGACTGAACTGGGCCAGCAGCGGACAGGGGACTGAGGAGGGCACGCAGAGCAGAGGGGATGACTGAGTCCAGCTGGAGGGGTCACAGTGGCAGCTGAGACTGTCACATGTTCAGGGAAGACTGCTCCTTTGCCATGTGTGCAGTAACTGCAAAGCAGCAGAGACCTGGAAATGGGGCCCAGAGGAAGGAGGTTTGGTGAGTCGTCTCCAGCTGGTGGGAGAGTGTGGTGGAGGAGAGGGGGTCTGACAGATCAGACAGTGAGGAAGGTGAGGCGATGGCGCCCAGCAGGAGAGGCTTGTTCAGAGCGTCGGGGAACACACTGTGCCCAGAGGGACGGCAGGGAGCTAGGAGCGAGTGGGTGTGGAGAACCTGCCCCAAAGTGGGCCCAGGGCATGAGGAAGCCCCTGCAGGAGGAAGAGCACAGCGCAGGCCAGGCAGTGAGGAACTGGGAGAGGTGGGATGTGGCCAGCGCAGGATGAGCAGCTAGAGGCAGTGGCGCGGTGGAGATGGGCAAGGTGAGAACAAACAGAGAGGGCCCAGAAGCAGCCACCTGTTCCAGAATGGCAGACCGGAAATGCAGGCTCCTTCTGGCTGTTTCCGGAGAGCATGGATGCAGTGGAGCACCGTCTGGACCAGGACGTGGCCGTCAGCAGCAGGGGCATGCCTCCGGAGGAGGGGCAGAGAGGGAAGACCTCATGGGACTGGCAGCAGGTAGCGGATAGGGTGGATGCTGTGGATGAAGCGGAGTACTTCTCAGAGAGCTAAAGAAAAGGCAGAGGATGGGGCAAGGAATGTCCAATCCCCACCCAGTCTGGATAGAGAGAGACTGGCATCCTAGGTGGTGATGAGCAGGGAGCAGACTGGGCATGCAGTCTATGGGACAAGGGACAGTAGGCACACGACAGAGAGAAACCTCATGACTGCGGGGACAGCTGCTGACTCACAACTCCTAAAGAGTGGTCTGTGCGGTACTAAGGCGCATGGTGGGAGCAGAGCGGACCAGGTGAGATGCCACGGCCTGGTCTTGGTGAAGACTCAAGGCTCCTGGGAGCAGCTGGAGACAGGGCCATGATGACTGGTCACGTGGAGGAAGCAGGCAGCTCTGCACAGGGAGAGACGAGGGAGCCTGCACAGAAACAGCGCAGGGAGCCTCGGGGCTGGAGGAGCGACTCAAGGGGATGGGGTCCCGGGTGTGGAGCAGATAGAATTGGCTGAGGAGTGGCTGGGAATTAAAGTGGTATCAACAGTGCTTCTGGTATTTACAAGGGACCTCTAAAGGGTGGAGGAGGCCTAGAATGTGGCAGAGACTCCACACAAGGAACGAGGGGAAAACAGGGACCTTCAAACCATAGGTCTAGTCAGAGAAGAAAATGGGGGAGGCAGAGAGGCAAAGGAAGAGAGCGTGGAGGGCAGGATGGTGGAGACTGGCGTTGGGGGCTCAGATCAGGAGGCTGGATGTGGGGAACAGAGGGGCAGGCAGAATGGGACGGAGAACCAGAACAGTCTTAAAGCACAGCTGAGAGGGAAAGCGGGCGAAGGGGAGATCCGAACCATGTCATCAGGGAGCAGGAGAGCAAGGCAATGGGCAGGGGTGCATTCCAGGGTCCAAGGAGGAGAGGGCGGAGCAACGGAGGAGGAGAGGGGAGGAGGTGGGGAGGCAGGGGCCCAGTTAAATCCTGTGAGCAGTGGCTGGATTAAAAGGGAAGTGAGAAAAGAAGAGAGTGCCAGGCTAAGGAAAGGGAGCCCTTTAGGAAACCGGGGCCCGAGCCATGGAAGGACTGAACGAGAGACAGCAGGTGGTTCTGGAGAGAAGTGGGCAGGGCAGGGGATGGAAGGCGTGTGAGCTGGCAGAGCAGGTCCCAGGAGGGAGCACCCCCTATGGAGAAGGGATGACCGAGGGCAGTGAAGACAGTCATCAGGGAGCACGGAGAGGACACGATGGGCCTAGAGGAGAGGCTGACGCTCTCGCTGGGCCAGGGAGGGGAAGGGGAGGAGTGGGTCATGTGAGGAAAAGCCACGGAAAGGAATGTCCACATGGGGTCTTGATGTGGCAGGACAGGAGGGTCACCTGGCAGAGACAGACCAGGTGCTGAGAGGCACCCAGGGAGGACAGAGAGCAGAGGGCAGGGGAAGGGACACGGGCTGGAGAGCAGCAGGGGGAAGGAGAAGAGGGATATGGCAGAGAGGCATTCTTGCAGACAGGCCACCCAGACAGACTTAGAGTTACAGGGCCAGCCAGTGAGGGCTGAGGCTTGTGGATGGAGGCGTGGAATGAAAAGGGGGCTAGCGGTGGTTGGGAGCAGCGGCTGCTGCAGCCTGGAATGTTGTGACTGGGGTAGAACTTTCAGCCAGGGTCTTCAGTACTATGGATGAGATCTTCTGGGGATGGGGTCAGGAGACAGAGTGGGAGGTGGTGTCAGGGGTGGGTAGGGAATGGGTTTGGGTTGGGGTTCAGGTCAGGTTTGAGAGAGCTGGACGTGGGAGCGGGATGTTTGGGATCAAGGTGCGGGGTAAGGGGGTGGTTATGAGCCTACTTCAGATAATGGGAACATCATGTGCTTTAACTGAGCTTCTGGACTGTTGACACGCCCAGTGTTGGGGTGATGACTACAGGTTGAAGATTGGGAGGACCAGTGAGTCCACAGAGAGAACAAAGGGGAGTCACTGCAGGAAGGGAGGAAGGGGAAGGTCTGCTCAGTGGAAACACAGAGGGACAGGGAGACTTTGGGGGGGGCACGGCTCCTCAGGGGGGCGGTGTCACAGGTCTGAAATGAAGAGGAGTAACCTGGGGTAATGGACAGTGCAAGTGCCAAGAAGGACAGGTTTGCACCAAAGATACTGTCCCAATGCCTGAGAGTCATAAAGGGTGAGGGATGGGGAGAGGAGTGTTGGCAGGGGGTGTGGCTTAACAAGAGAAGTGCTCTAATGTAGACAGGGGTCTGTGGCCGTCTGGTGTCAGGGAGCTAACATGGAAGGGAACGAGGTGGTTCCAGGAAGACAGTGCCGGGCCAGTGTCAGGGGAGCCGTGCTGGGATCTTTGAGGAGCTGGCAAGGGGAGAGTACAGCCCAGGGAGGCAGGCTGGCCTTCTACACTAGTGATTCTTCCCCGGGGTGGGGGGGGGTGGTTTTCACCCGCGGGGGGGCTGGGGCATGGACCCCAAGGGAGGCCTATCAGAACATCAGAGGGTGAGCAGTGCTCTGCTCCAAACAAAAACAAACCCAAAAACATCCAAAAAGAAAACCCAAAAACATTCCTCAGAGATGCTGCTGATAGGCCAGCCTTGGGGGTCATGCATCCTCGGGTGAGAATCACTGGGGGGAAGGGCAGGTGGAGAGCTGGGCAGAGAGGTGAAGGGTGAGCAGATGAGACCCCAGGTGGGGCAAAGGGAGGCATCAGAATCTAGATGTCAGACTTGGAGGCAAAGGACCCAGGACCAGGCAGACAGCGAATAAATGAATGTAGCCGACAAGGCACCTGAATGAAGGGGGGTGGGGGGTAGGATGAGGGGTGGTTTACTGTCAGTGAGTTGGGAGTAGATTGCAAGCATGGTGTCCCTGAGCTTAAAGTTTAAAACTCTTTAGTAGGGTCAAGGGAGTTGGAAGTGATGACTGAAAGGAAGGAGCATTGTGTGTATTTGTGCAGAGAACACCAGAGGAGATGTCCACAGGATGGAAGGGGTACGGGGGTGGGAGAGATTAGTGCAGAAGAGCTTCTGGGGGAGAGATGACTGCTAGGAGGGAGGAGGGCAGGAGGGCGGGCAGCAGGGCCAGCAGGTCGTGTGCATTTGTGCAGAGAACTCCAGAAGGGACGCCCACCTGATGGAAGTAGCGGCGGGGGTGGGAGAGGTGACTGCTAGGAAGGAGGAGGAGAGCGGGAGCGCGGACAGCCGGCCCAGAGCTCTGTGCAGGTCTGGACAGAGGGTGGAGGTGTCAGGAAGGGGGCTGGCAGGTGTGGGGGCAAGCGGGTGAGAAGAAGGTGAGAGCGCTGTGCTGAAAGGAAAAGTAGGAGAATCAGACACCGTGGAATCCCGAGACCTGATCAGAAGAGTGTGAGACAAGGGTGTGGACGGAAACACAAAAGATTATAGGGAGGGGCGACATGGGGTCCTGGCGCCCAGGAGGTGAGCTCAGCCTGGTACATGAGGGTGGGCTGGAAGGCAGAGTGTGGATTCAGCACAGTGTATCCCAGTGCTAAAGCAGAGAGGACTGAACTGGGTTGAGTAGAAGGTGAGGATCAAGAAGGATGCACAGGACAGAGAATGAGCTGGCAGGTTCAGACAGTAGCCTCTTTAAAGAGTGTCACATGACTAAGGTTGGACAGTTTCTTCTGCACTTGTGCAGTAGAGAAGGAAGTCAAGAGAGATGATGAAATCAGGCCCCAGGGGTAGGTGGGATTAGGTGAGCATTCTGAAACAGGTGGTAGAGGAGAGGAGGTCTAATGGGTGAGAAGAGTGAGGAAGGTGAGGCAATGGCACCTGTTATCTAGGGTGGGAGAGGGTGTTGAGAGGGTCAGGCAACACAGTGCATGAAGTGTGACAGCCAAGCAGCAAAAGGGTGGAGCTGGATGTCCATCCGGAGCTCTGCCCCCAGGAGTGGGCCAGGGCAGCGAGCAAGCCCGCACAGGAGGCAGAGGACAGCACGGCTGGGGCCAGGGCGGAACACGGGAGAAGTGGATGAGGCAGAGGGGGATGAGCTGGCAGAGGCAGTGGGCTGCAGGAAGTGTTTGAAACAAGCCTGTCAGAGCAGAGCATGACTAGATGAAACGATACAAGGTGAGACAGAAGCCTGAGGGACCTGACAAGGCAGGTACTTAGGGATGAATGGGGACAGCATACAGAGCCACTACAGTGTTGCAGATCAAGAGCTGGCTACAGGGGAGCATGAGGGAGGCTCAACGAGAGAGCAGATATCAAGGAAAAGCCCACTGCCCCTGTGGGCAAGTGGTCGGGGAGCAGGATGGCGTGCTGAGGAGAAAGCAGAGGGGCTGGAACACAAGAGTGGAGAAAAGGCAGAGGATGGCTGAGCAAGGCTCACTCACACTCAGCGTGCAGAAAGAGAGACTTCGGATTCTGGAGTGGCTGTGAAGGTGGTGGGCCAGTGTTGAGATGGGTGAGGAGAGTCAATGGGAAAAGAAAGGGACAGGCAGCATGGAGGGCAGGGAGGACCTCATGGCTGTGTAAAGGGTCAGGGTAGTTAAAGGGGCTCCACAGAAAAGAGGAAGACAGCTTCAAGAGCTCCCAATCTGGAATCCAGCAGATCTCATGGGCAGGAGGGGCACAGTATGTGGTATGGAGGCCAGACAGTAGGTGCAGACTAGTGACTATAAGAAAGCATAGGTGCCATCTGTCATAACCATGAGCAAGCACTGTTTTATGGAAAGAGAGACAATGCAGAATGTTTATGGAGGGAGAGGCTACAACATGGTCAAGTACAAAGCAAAGGTGGTACGGTGCAATCAACTGGACTTTTAAAGAACTGTATTTAGCACTGGGAAAATATGCCTCCTACACATACTTGATAAAGTGTTCATATGTTTGTTGTTTTTCTAATGAAAGTGAGCAAAGGAAAAATGGAAAGAAGTGGTTACAGTGGGAACTTAGTTGACAGTATACATATAAATCATTCTTGCAGTTATTAAGGAACATTATATCAGTTATGATGCAGAGTGCTACCTATTCAACTTGATCACAATTAATGAAATACGGAAAAATGGGAGAAAACATAAAAAGAAATTGTCACAAGGAAACTGGTGGCTGCCTGAAAAAAATCTACCAGGTAATTATGTCAGAGTGGGTAGATACAAGAGAACAGTCATATAGAGAGACAGTAAAAAACCAGACTCTGAAGGGAGAGCGTGAGCAGCAGTCCTCGTGACGTCAGGACTCCAGACATCCAGAGACGATAGTGCATGCCAGAGGATGGGGCTGTTTTGAATAATAAAGAGTAGGTTCACATTTTCACATACTGAAGGCATTTAAAGGCCAGACTGTGAACCAAACCTGGGGGGTACCAACAGGCAGAGGCTTTTTCTAAGGCTACAAGAGAGGGAAGAAGAAGTGAGTGGATATCCCATGGTTACACTGCATTCTGGAGAGGCGTTAGCATTCAAGAAAGGCAGCAATAAAGACGACAGCTATCAGTGACGATGGTGAACATGAAGTAGGACAGGAAGAAAGGTTCAAAGTCAGCACAGAGGAAACGTTAAAAAGTTCAGGGTTTGGGGAAAGGGAAATTGGTTATGAGATGAATGAACAAGCGAATGAGTGTCTCAGACTTGAACCTTGGCCAGTCTCTTTAACAGGTCAAATTTGGAGGAATATGGACTCTAGCTAGACTCATGCAAATTCTAGTGATAAAGGGAATGGATATATTGTGGCTAAATAGCAATATTCAACTTATCCTGCCTGCTTTTTTAGTGTTTGAGCAAAGATTACAGATTATGTGCTTAGCTTGGAAGAATGCAAGGTTTCATTAAGGATCAGTAATATGAAACCCAGTGAGTGGTTGGAGGTGAGTCAGAGTAAAAAGAAACTGAGATAAATTTTACTTAACTGAAATTGTCGATTTAATTCGGAATGTCAGGAGTTAATATGATCAATACTGAACAGCAAATAATGGAATGGAAACAGCAGCTTCAGAGAAGAGTTTGGAGTCCATCAGAATCCTGGGGTAGCTCCAGTTAGTATAAAGGTTTAAGGAGGTGTAGGCAAAGTCAAGAACTACAGTATGAATGTAGGTATGTATCATATGAAAGAGCTGTGAATTGTTAAGTGGGAGGCAGCATCCCTAATGAAAAACAGAAGAGATTCAGACATGTACTTGTGTAAATGTGACCTTGGTATGGATATTTTCTGTTGAGGGCTATTTAAATTTGTTCAGATGGTTTGAGGTAAGAAATATGATTCTATAAGAACTGAGAGTTCAATAATAAAAGCAATATAGGGATTAGAATGGTTCTGAGTAAGTAATAAAACAAAAGGGTATGGTCATTACAGAGGCCCCAAGGAGGGAAAAAATTCATAGAATGTTGCATGTATGTGTTGTTACTGGTGTAATAAACATGCAGAGGAAAGAAAGTTGCTGTGTGAGAAAGGACACAGAAAGAAAGTATGCTGCCTTGAAGGCTTTTCTGACAGTCTTTAAGTAAAGGGTAGTTGCTGGAGGACAGAAGATCAGTAGGACTAATTGAGACTTAAGATGTTTATTACTCTTTTTACAATTTTCCCAAGATTTCAAGGAAGGAGTTATGGTAATACTTGATGTTGAGTTTAAATTTTTTCTGATGGCACAGATTTTTTTGTACACTTTTACAGTAAGGAGAAATGGGAAGGTTTAAAGATAAAGAAAAGATAAGAACAACTGACAATAACTTTCTGAGGAAATCGGTGGGTCTCTATCTTTTGAACTGTGAACGGCTTGACTTTTAAAGAGTTAGGTAAAGGGAGAAAGTGGATAGTTTCAGAATACCTTCTATCTATTAAGTATTTACTATGTGTCTGGCACCATACTCATCACTTTACTTAATTTCATTTTATCCTTACAATAATCCTAAAAGGTATACAGAAATCAAAACATTTGCCTATGATTAAGCACTCAGTGTATAGCAGAGTCAGAATTCAAATCCTAATTTATCTGTCTCCAAAACCTATTTTCCTTCCTATTCTATATAGTTTTCAGGTTGAAGGAAGGAAATCACAATCTATAGAATTTCTATTTTTTTTCCTGTAATTATGTGGAAAATATCTTTTCTGAGATGAGACAGGCAGAGGTGATGTATAGATCTTTATGTGATTGGCTAAGATTCAGAATATCTGCAACAGGAAAATGCTGAAAGGAAGGAATAGGGAAAAAAGACTTGTATTACCACCTGTGCCCTGGTATTTCTCTTCTATTTACTGCACAGCAAAGACTTTGGATTGGCCATAGGCTCAAAACTTCATCATTTCTAACACAGACTAAAGAATAGAAAGGAGTTTTTTTTTTTTTCCTAAGCAGGTAAATGATTGGTAAAATCAGTAAGTCAACCTACTAATTTTTTAAAACTTTCAAAGTTTTAAAAGTCTGAATGTTGAGACTAAATTTCATTTCTTTTATCCGAGATACAATCACAAGAGTTTATAACTGAGTTTGAACACCAATCAGCAAACCCTTTTGAATTTAGAAAATTCTCCAAATGCCAAATTTTTATAAACAAAATACTAACAACCAAAAATAAAAACACCCCACTAACAACCATCAACCAAAAGAGTCCATAGCCAGCAGACCAAAAGCTGAAACCTCTGGGCTAATTTGTAAGATGTATGTTTTAAAAAGAAATTAACTCCTTAGTGAGGAGGGATAAAACCTCCCTTATGCTTTCTGTGTTGGTAGAAATGTTTTCTGTTGTTGTTGTTTTCTCCTATACTGTATGTAACTTCTGTAATTTCAATATTGTTGTTTTATGTATTTTGATATTGTAAAATTGTATTTATTGTATTCTGTTAGAACCACTCCCTGGGATGTGAGGCACCTGAGTTATCAGTTATCCAAGTGAACCTGGGGAAATGGGAGGAGCTAGTATTCTCAATTGGGAAGAGCTTGATTCTTCAATGAGTTTAGCATTTTGGTTCCCTCTAAAATTAAGTGACAAAGTAATGGCATTCCTTAAAAAACAGAAAGTTTGTGGGAAGTAAAAATGGGGTTAGAATTTTGAAATATGGAGAGGTGGCTACTAGAAAAAGGACAGAGTATCCAGGATGATGGCAAAAGCCACAGGGCTACATTAAGACTGGGCCAATTATTGGTTTAGAATAAGGTTAAATGAAACTAGCTACATAAGAGTACAGCCAGCTTAATTACTGGCTGGTGGACATTAGACAAATCTAACCAGAGGGAAACAGACCAGGAAAGAAAGTGAAGTTAAAAGGGAATGGAATAAGAGAAACCTCATAAAAAGGGGTAAAGGAGATAATTAAAGGTTAAAGTTGGATGGCCTAATGTTCAAAGGAGAAATAGTGGAGGCCAGATAGAAAGTGCCTTCCTACCCAGGGGGTTATGGATCCAGGGTGGCTGCAACTGCAGGTCCACCTGGGGCCAGAGGGAACAACCTGGGGTTCAGACCCAGCAATGGTGCCAACTTGAATCTACCTCGTGCTAGAGTTGAGTAGCCTGGTCTATCATCCAACACAGGTAAGATTGGACAGGCGCTCCCGGAACCAATATCTAAAAAGGGAGTTGGGAGAGGGGCTAAAGGAAGACAGGTTAAGCCCCAAATGTAACTGAATGATGACCAGGGATAACTATGTACTAGTACTTTTACGATTTCTTGTAACTCTGTAACTTTCCCAATATTTGTTAGCTATATGTTTTTTCCTGTATTAGTAGTAAAAATTGTTTTTTCCTGTACTAGTAATAAAAACTGTTCAAAATGTAAGTGCAATGTGTGTGCTTATTTCGGTACAAACTGGGTAACAGTTGTGAACACTCTGCAGCAAATATGGGAAGGAAAGAACTCAGGTGGGAAAACGGAGAAAAGAAATCAAGTGCAATACTCGACATTCACAGGAGGTAGGTCATAAGGTCTCAGAACCCCAAATTTGTAACTACTGTTGACGCTAGCAGTTTACTTTCCTTCCCACACGTGCTGCCCCCTCCCCCCGACCATGCTCCCAACCCAATCCCCAAGTACACACAGGTCAAGCAGATCACAAAGCCTTTCTCAACTGTGCATACACAAATGTTGGTTAAACCAGTCACTAGGCTGAGACATACTCTCAGACACTTGCCTTGTGTTATAGGACCCTTAAAAACAATATTTTACGATGCCATGGGTCTACTAACTGAAAAGTCCTGAGGCTGCCCTAAAGAAACACCAGGGAGAAGCAGGCCCTGATCCTTCACAGGGGACATCAGGTATGTGCACCACTAGTGGTGACACTGTTTCAACAGGAAGTCTGAGTTCTGTTTCGGGCTACCACTGTATACATTCACTTTCTCTTTAAGATTAAATGTCCAGCGTATTTCACTCAGAAACTTGGTTATAAAATTAGTATTTCTGTAGCAGTAAGTAACTTTCTAAATTTACCATTCATTATCACTACATTTATTAATCTCAGAAAAGAAACAAATTCTTGGACCCCAAATATCTGTCAGGACACTTAGAGTTCAAGTGGTAATGCACTCTTAATCACATCTCCTGCATTCTGTGTATTAGTACCTGCGATTGAGTCATCTTCGGGTAAACGAACGAGAGTATAGCATACTCCCGGTTGATTGTAAGGCAGGCTGGGGGCTGGGATACAACACAGCACTTCATAGGACTCTGATGGCTCCACCTGCACTGTCACTTTCTCCAGTAGCTGGTCGTTCAGAGTATTGGTACAGTCAAACTGAAAAGTCATCAAATAGGAACGTTATGAAGAAGAACTATTTCCAAGTAAATTGTTTCTTCCTCCCCATAACCCACGAGTCAGTTCTGGAATCCATTAAACCTTCTCTCTCTAAACACCATGCATGTCTCCCACTAAGATTTTTCTTGAGACAACAAGGATAAGCTTATTCTCTAGGTCTTTCTTGTTCATATTATTCACCAGTGTTTTCCTCTTTCCTGAGATTGAGTTCTACCAAACAAGATGGTAGAAATCTGACAGCTGGCTGAGATTCGAATTGAAATCCAAGGTTTTGGAACAACACACTTAATTTACCCTGATATTAAGTGTGATGATCATTTTTTCACAGGTTATACTCTATGCTGTCCAACTTTTTCAGACATTTCAGTTTTATGTCCTTTTAAGTTTAAATCATCAAAAGTTTCCCATCATACAAAGGCATCTCTCTCTAGCTATGGAGTTAGGAAGAAAACCAGAAAAATGCTGGCAAGTTGCTTCTCTATAAAAGGAACCAGAATCATGAACTAAAGGAGCTCAGTCAGTTCAGTTCAGTCACTCTTTGCGACCCACGAACTGCAGCACGCCAGGCCTCCCTGTCCTTCACCAACTCCTGGAGTTTACCCAAACTCAGGTCCGTTGAGTTGGTGATGCCATCCCATCTCATCCTCTGTCGTCCCCTTCTCCTCCTGTCTTCAGTATTTCCCAGCATCAGGGTCTTTTCCAATGAGTCAGTTCTTCGCATCAGGTGGCCAAAGTATTGGAGTTTCAGCTTTAACATCAGTCCTTCCAATGAATACTCGGGACTGATCTCCTTTAGGATGGATTGGCTGGATCTCCTTGCAGTCCAGGGGACTCTCAAGGGTCTTCTCCAATACCACAGTTCAAAAGCATTAATTCTTCAGCACTCAGCTTTCTTTATAGCCCAATTCTCACTTCTATACATGACCACTAGAAAAACCACAGCCTTGACCAGATGGACCTTTGTTGGCAAAGTAATGTCTCTACTTTTTAATATGCTGTCTAGGTTGGTCATAACTTTCCAAGGAGCAAGCATCTTTTAATTTCATGGCTGCAGTGATTTAATTAAATAAAATTTAATTTCACCATCTGCAGTGATTTTGGAGCCCCCCAAAATAAAGTCAGCCACTGTTTCCCCATCTATTTCCCATGAAATGATGGGATCAGTTGCCATGATCTTAGTTTTCTGAATGTTGAGCTTTAAGCCAACTTTTTCACTCTCCATTTTCACTTTCATCAAGAGGCTCTTTAGTTCTTCTTCACTTTCTGCCATAAGGTTGATGTCATCTGCATATCTGAGGTTATTGATATCTCTCCTGGCAATCTTGATTCCAGCTTGTGCTTCATCCAGCCCAGAATTTCTCATGATGTACTGTGCATATAAGTTAAATAAGCAGAGTGATAATATACAGCCTTGACGTACTCCTTTTCCCATTTGGAATCAGTCTGTTGTTCCATGTCCAGTTCTAACTGTTGCTTCCTGACCTGCATACAGGTTTCTCAAGGGGCAGGTCAGGTGGTCTGGTATTCCCATCTCTTTCAGAATTTTCCACAGTTTATTGTGATCCACACAGTCAAAGGCTTTGGCACAGTCAATAAAGCAGATGTTTTTCTGGAACTCTCTTGCTTTTTATGATCCAGCGGACGTTGGCAATTTGATCTCAGGTTCTTCTGCCTTTTCTAAAACCAGCTTGAACATCTGGAAGTTCACGGTTCACATACTGCTGAAGCCTGGCTTGCAGAATTTTGAGCATTAATTTGCTAGCGTGTGAGGTAAGTGCAATTGTGCAGTAGTCTGCGCATTCTTTGGCATCCATTGCCTTTCTTTGGGATTGGAATGAAAACTGACCTTTTCCAGTCCTATGGCCACTGCTGAGTTTTCCAAATTGGCTGGTATATTGAGTGCAGCACTTTCACAGCATCATCTTTCAGGCTTTGAAATAGCTCAACTGGAATTCCATCACCTTCATTAGCTTTGTTCGCAGTGATGCTTTCTAAGGCCCACTTGACTTCACATTCCAGGATGACTGGCTCTAGGTGAGTGATCACACCATCGGGATTAACTGGGTCATGAAGATCTTTTTTGTATAGTTCTTCTGTGTATTCTAAACTAAAGGAGAATTAATACTAAATCCCTTACCAGAGCCAGTTATGACACTTCTCTCACCTGGAACACAATGTGATTGGTAAACATGTGCTTGACACAACGAACAAAATATTCTGTCTCTGCTTCTGTAAGCTGAACAGGCTCAGAAGACTTGAACAAGGGTCCTAGATTCATAAACTCAGGAATGGCAGCCAGTTGCTCTATCAAGAAAAAAGGAAAGAAAAGAAGGAAGAAAAATAAGACAGGGGAAGATATTACTCTGGGTAGCTAAAATGTTTTAAGAACACTCAATTAATAATGCGTCCCCAAGCTTTAGTGAAGTAATCTTTTAAGTAAGAGTTTATACCGTTAATTGGGCTTCCCTGGTGGCTCAGCTGCTAAAGAATCTGCCTGCAATTTGGAAGACCTGGGTTCAATCCCTGGGTTGGGACGATCCCCTGAAGAAGGGAAACGCCATCCACTCCAGTATCCTGGCCTGGAAAATACCATGGACTGTATAGTCCAGGGGGTCACAAAGAGTCAGACACAACTGAGCGACTCTCACTTCACTTCACAGTTAATTACTAAAAGCAAAAAATAAAAAAGAAACTTAATTCCTAATTTCATAGAATTTGAGTCCCGTTAACCAAGATACCGGGTAAGAACAACATTCTCAGTAAGCTGACAACTGGAAATTGCCAAGTCCCACAGATTCCAGTAGTCCTAACAACAGGAAGCTATGACAATAAATTATATTTAGTCATATAAAGATTTCCCATACTCAGAACTAATAAAATTGAATAAAAAGTGGTGGCCTTCATTATAGTTACAATGCCTAGGGAGCTGGGCTACTCCCTCTACACATCAAATCATCATACCTTGGAAAATGTCTTGCCTGGAAGGAGCCAGCTTCTCGGGCTTAGTGGACACCAGTGTGATTTCTACAGAAACAGGGATGAGCAGTTAAGTGAGCTTTCCCTGCCACTATCAAGTCAAACATGCATACAGGAGATGAAGACAAAAACTTGCAGCAGATATATAAGCAGCTATTGCTAAATCATACCAGGAGGTTCTTTGTCACCCTTCTTGGAGGGACACTCAAAGTGTATTTAGTGAACATACTTCATGAAATATATAAAGCAAGTTCTCAAAATACAGAATTTGCTTTTATGGACCAGAATATTTTAAAAAATTACTCTGAAAAGAAGGAACAGTTTATAAAACAAATCTCGTTATTCAAATAGGAAAAACTACTTATGTAGTATCAACAACAAAAAACTGAAAATGTTGAGGGCATGAGCTCTTTCATTTTTGGTTCAAACCACTACACACTTTGTCCATTTATTTTTTAAGCCTCCAAAAGAAAAATTAACTAAGAAGTTAATCAAGATCAGAAAACAAAAACAGGCGGTGGCAACACAACTACTGCTCTGAAACACTGACAACTAACTTCCAATGCTCTAATACTCAGCATTAAAAAAATCTTTCATTCTATGCCACACTTCATATTCTTGCTTCCATGAGAAAATAAGGAAAAAATTTTAAAACCCTAACTTTAAAAATATCATTCATCTTAGTTCTATAAGATTTAGAAGGAGTGACCATTAAAAGAAATATTAGAAAAAATATGCCAACAGTGTATTTCATTGGTGTGAAACTATAAACAGTTTAAAAACAAAGTGTTCCCATTACCTGCTTTCTGTTCAAAGACAGGAGCTGTAGCAAGAGGAACAGATTTCATATCAAAGGGCTTTTCTGAAGGCTCCAGCGTGTACTGGTGTAAGGCTTTTTCCATCCCTGGTACAGAGACTGTTAGACCTATGAAACAGATAACTCTCAGCACTAGAACTTCTTGCCAATCCTAGGATCCAGGCAGGCCCAGATTTGGAATATTTATTTAAGCTTTCTAAAGAAAACTATAACCACAGGTTTATAAGCTAAATTATTAAAGAAGATAGGCACTTATAATTCCATCTGAGGAAGCACAGGAGCTGAGCATACATATTTGCAACAAAATGGAAGTATCTTCCAGAAAACAAAGCAACAGAGCCATGTGGAAACAAAGACAGCATAAGAAAAGGGAAAAAGGTAAACCCATCTAAGAGGGAGCTCAAAGAGAACCAGGAACAAGCAATATTCTTTGGACTTTTACAAACTTTTAGGTTTCTCTAGAAATGGAAGTGCATTCAGAGACAGAAACCAAGCATTCTGCCTAGTAAAGCCAGCTCATATGCAAATCATGAGATATGCTTCCAAGACACCAACTGTAGAACAAAAGTATATTTGTCTCCATTCTTGACTCTCACTGACCATTGAAGATATATGTAGCATTCAGTGCCATCTGCCTCTGCTGCAGCACATTCAGATAGAAGGTAGCTCTATCCCGTACCTCATCATCAGTATCCATCATACACCTGTTCAGGGGATACAGAATAGGCATGTCATAGCACTCTAAAAGATATCCAGAGCTTTACCACTATGCCTAACAGACACGATCCAGGCCATCTGATACTACCGTAATACAAGAGCTCAACAACAGCCAACAGTGGCTCCTAAAATCTCCATACATCCTGGGTATTGTTCTGAATTGGTAAAGAAATGGTGTCATTATGAATCAGAAGCACTACATAAGCAGGCATTAAAATGATTAGGAAGAACACAGTAGCATAAGATAGCAGTTTGGAGTCTGTTCTTTGATCTGCAACCACATGACCTTGGTAAAGATTTAGACTTCTACAAACCAAAAACTGGCAATATTAGACTTTCCAAGGATACTAAAAAGCATTCTAAACCCAGGCACGGATATTACTCAAATGGCAATTTGTTTTATTTAAACCAGCCAGCTTTTGGCTTATAATTTTTCTGCTTCAATTGCAAGATGTAATCACGAGTGTTTGCTAAAGCAAGTTTTTTCCTCATCAAATAGGGAGTTAAAGAAACCATGAAAAGCTGGTATTTTCAACTCTACACAGTGAAGCTCTTTGAAGTTGGCCTCTGCTATACTAATTGAGGCACATGTATTTAAGTCACTTTCTCAAAATCATGCATGAGAAATTAGAAGTCAAATTTTGTGTGCACTTAGCACATGCAAAATTACCAAGAGTAAGGAAAACGCCATTTGCCCCTGACTTACTCTATCAGCTCTACTCTTAAGCCCTACAAGGCATTTGATATGGTACAATAAGGAATTATCTATTCAGTCACATGGCATTCCTTTTTTTTTTTTTTTTTAATTCTTTCAGTTACCTTTGTAGGAGTACTAGGATGCTTGGGAGAAGATTTTCATTCTGAGCCCCAAATTTTGCCAAAGCACTCACAGCAGCTATAATGGAGCATAAAATGAAACAACATGAATATTGACTTCACAGAGTTAAGCAATAATTATTAAGAAAAAAATTAGAGGAGTTTCCCCATGTTCGGTTGAAATAAACTCACTGTTTAATCGTGAACTTCTTGTTCTTATTTCCTTGATCCATTTAAGCATAAATAGAAATAGAAAGTGGGTCCAAGAGAGCTCTGAATAAGAAAACTCTCTATGCACTGAGGAAAAAGGATCATATGTATTTCTTATATAAGCTATTCTTCAGTCTGACTCCTTACAGAGGAGCCTGGCAGATTACAGTCCATGGGGTCACAAAAGAGTAGGACACAACTTAGTGACTAAAGAACAACCAAACAAACCTCAAACAACCAGCCCCACACATAGGGGGGAAAACACCCAAAACTCTATTATTAAAATTCACTGTATCAACAAAGATTTATTCCTTATTTAACTTTTGTCAGGAGTTGTGCTAACTGCTGAAGGTAAAAAGATAAAAGATGTAGCCCTTGACCTCAAGAAGTTGTAGTTTAGTGGGAAAGACAGGTATAAATAGATAGTTACAACATAGTAAATCCATAGTAGAACCATATCCTGGATACTATACGAGCAGAGAAAGGAACATTAAGTCAAAACTGGAGGAGACAAAGAGCTCACACTGACTCCCTGCACTAAAGCTTGCAGAACAAGTAGAGTTAGCCAGAGGAAAGGCAGGAAAAGAGTATTTGAGGGAAAGAGAAGTGAAAAGTAGCAAGGCCCTCAGGACAGAGAATAAAGTGTGGAATGATTCTGGGACTGGATGCAGCTGAGTAAGGCTGAAGCATTGGACCTGTGCTGGAGAGCAGGAGGAGACAAGTGAGAGATTAGACACAAAACAAAATTAGGTTCCAGTTTAACCTCAAAATTATTATTAACAGGAGTTAAATACAGGATGAATCTGTGTATCTGCAGCAGGGTGTGCTACACTAAATTTGTGAGCAGATTTTGTATGCAACGTCCATTTTGGTAGTAGAGTGGAGAATATACTGGATGTGGGTGAGAGTACAAGCAGCTGGACTAACTGGGCATCTGAAATGGATGCAAGCCTAACACAGCCCTCAGGAAAACTGAGGATAAAAGGGAATGAAGGAATACATATTGAGGGGACAGAACGGACAGAACTTTGCCAAAAGGTAGATGGGAGTTATAAAACAATGGAATAAGGTTCTAGTCTTGCAACTGAGTGGACAATATATATAAGGATTTCTGTTTGGGACAGTTTGAATTCCAAGCTGAATTTGAAGTGCCTGGGACAGCTAAACACACAAGTTCAGGAGAGAGACATGACTACAGTACCACAGCATCTTAGCAGAGCTCTGGAAATGATCACCAGAAAGAATGTGGATGTTGAGAAGACAACCCCCTAAAGAAAATGAACATTTTAAGGAATGGAAGAGAAGCTCTGCAAAGAAAATTGAGGAATGATGGAAAGATGCAGGCTATTTGTGGAAACCAAGGGAAGAGAGTTTCATGAAGTGTTTAGTCAACAGCCCATCAAATTGACTGAAATAGCTTCAGAAGATTTTTAAGGGAGAGAGCAAGATTATAGTGAATTGAATAGAAAATGGAAAGTAAGTTCAGAGAGGCAGCTGGTAATGGCTGCTTCAAGGTTCTGTAACAGGAAATATGGTCAGTACCTA
Source organism: Ovis aries (assembly GCF_016772045.2). NCBI lineage: Eukaryota > Metazoa > Chordata > Mammalia > Artiodactyla > Bovidae > Ovis > Ovis aries. The sequence continues at coordinate 96,012,068 of NC_056057.1, forward strand.
GTGAGAGACAATGAATCAAATGAAGGCCTGTAGTTTTAACAGGAGAGATTTGGACCAGTTCACATGCTAAGGAGAAGAACAATTAGAGAGAAAGAAGTAAAAAAATTCCTAGGATCTGTTCAAAAAGTCACTTACAAGCTACAGTGGGAGACAAATTTCAAAGACATGCATACTTGAGGCCTTAACTGAAAAAAATGGATGACACCATCAAAGTCTTCTGTCAGTCTGAAGGTCAAGGGTTATTTGTCTCTGATACAAGGCTGAAATCAGGATGGAAATTAGAATACAAAGAGAGCGCTATATATCTGAGGCCTAAGTATGCTCCGAGATCCCACCACCAAATAGACACTGTAATGTCATTTTCCAATTTCATTACCACTCCCTTGAGTTAAGCATTTCCCAAGTTATGCTCATCATCAGTGCTCCATTACTCACCAGCTCTGACGGCCTCATTCTCCAGGACAACCCTATTAAAAATAAAGCGGATATACTTGGAGGGGACAGGTGTTCTGGGACCCTCTTTGCCCAACAAGTGGAGGATCTTTGTAGCCAGAACGGTGTGTTCACAGTCCTCGATGAATTCACAGAGGTGGGCTAGACCTGCCTCTTTACTCTCAGGGTTCTCTTCTACAATGCTGATAATGCAGTCCACGATGGCCCGCTTATATTCAAAGCCTCCCTGGCAAAAAAAAGAAAAACTGCCATTCACTCTGAGGGCACTTTTTGGAAAAATGATTTTACTCCAAGGCTTATGATGTAACATTCAAATTTCATTTCCCTTCCCTTCTCAAAGAAACAAAAATGTTTTTTCCCTCCAAGTGGTAAAGTCAAAAGCAATAATATGTTTAGTAATAAGACAGAAGCTAGAATTGAGAATATTATTTGATAGGCATGCGGAGATTATAAAGAAAGCTGCTTTAATAAGAACTGAAGTGAGCAACTTCCCACAATTAAAAAGCAGTCCACCTACATCATCTCGGAGCATGTTGGAGAGGAAAGTCATCATGACGCTGTGCTTTCGAGGGTATTTCTGACAGAGAGCACTAATTGCCTGCACAACCACGACCTGTAGAAAAACAAACAAAAAGGACACGCACCTTTTATAATGGCTGTACAACTACCACCTAGAGAAAAACACAAAAGGACGTTCATCTTTATAACTTTAGCTACTTAAGCATACATTCCCTCTTGTTTACCACAAGCTAAGAAGGCACCATAATTAACTAAAATGACAATAATGGTTCTTTGTGAAAGAAAATCAAACAGGAAAGAAAAATAGAAAGCAATGTAAAAATGAAGTGCATTCAAGAGACCCTCCCTTTGCTCCAAAGCAAAATAAGCTTCGAGCATATTTTAAAATTTTACATTTAAAATTTTCACATAAAAATTTTAAAGTGAACACTAAAGATAAAAAACTTAAACAGACTGCTTTCCAGACAAGAAACAGAGAAAAGTCACCAAGTAACTACTTCACAAAGTAGTTTCTACGAAATTTTTACCACAATTTCAGAGACCAGTGTCAAGAAGTAAAAAGGGTGTGAGACTTTTACCCTATTTGCAAACTTTAGACTACCATAATTTCATGGAAGCTAGAAGAGAACACAAGGATCCTGAATGAGAGGTGAAAGACAGTTATTCACTCACAGCAAAAGCAGTAGCCAGTGTATTGGCATTTGGGGCTTAGTTTTCTGAGCCCCAATACCCATAGGACGATGCTAAAATGACCAGATAACGTGAGCCCACAGTAGGCAGCATTACGGGAGAATCTGAGATATGGAACTTGAATATCTGACAGTGGGCAGTAAGCATGCCAGTCATTTATGCAGAAGGGAAACATCATGTTTATTACACTGGGCAATAAGCATGTTTGCTTTTTGCTGTAGGGAGGACAGTCTCTTCTAGGGCTGTATGGAAACTGGCCCTTTACTACTTAAGGGAGATGCTTACATCTTTTGATATTGGAGAAACTTTGTACTATACAAAGGGAACAAAACTGGTAAAGTAGGAAACAAAGGGCAGTTAGTGTGTAATTTGCTGGGTGTGCAGAAATGCAAGAACTTTATGGAGACTGGAGAATTGTGTCCCAATAACCAGACAGTCCCAAATCTATATATGTTGTTTCAGAGCGTAGAAAATGAAGGGAAATAACCACAATCTTTATGAAGCAATGACATATAAACCTAATAAAGATAGTATATGTGCAAAAAGAAAAATTATAGATAGAAATCATTTCTGAATACTGATACAAAAGTTCCAAGTGGTATACTGGCTAACAGACTTCAATCCTACAGTAAGAAAATAATATCCCATGATGAAATGGAATGTATACCAAGAATTCAAGGATGGTTTGACATTAGAAAATTAATGTAATTCATCAATATTAATGAGTCTAAGAAGAAAAGGAATATGACAGAATATGACTACATCCACAGAAGCTAAAAAGCCTTTGATAAAATCCAACACTTATTCCTAATAAAAATTCTTTTTTTTTCGTTATTTTTGGCTGTGCTGGGTCTTTGTTGTGGCACACAGGCTCTTCATTGCTGTGTGTGGGCTTTCTCTAGGTGTGGCAAGCGCGGGCTGGTTGCAGTGAGCAGGCTTCTTGTCGTGGTGGCTTCTCTTATTGCAAAGCACAGTATGGGCATCAGTATTCGTGGTACATGGGCTTAGTTGTTCCGTGGCACATGGGATCTTAGTTCCTGGACGTCCCCTGCATTGGCAGGTGGATTCTTAACCACTGGACCAGGAAAGTCACTTAAAAATTCTTTAAAATATAAGACAGGAATGGATGAAAACTTTCATTTTATGTACATACACACACATACTCCCTCAGTCCTATTGGCAGTATATTACTTAATAGAGAACCCCAAGAGTCATTTGCTTCAAGATCAGAAACAAGGAAAGGATGCTACTATCTTGACTACTATTTGACATTATTCTGGCACTACTAGCCAATGTGAGTAGACAGGAGAAAACAACTGAGGAATGAAAATTAGAAAATAAAAGACAAAATCATCTTTATTTACAGATGATATAACAAAATAATGTGGAAAACTTCAGAGAATTGATGATAAAACTAACTCAATAAAATAATTCAGCAAGGTAGCAGGTTAACATGCAAAAATAATACTACTCATACACATGAATAATAACTACTTAGAAGATATAATGAATAAAAGAAGATTTATAATAGAAACAACAATAAAGTTCATAAAAGAATTTTTAAAACATTCAAATCTAATATAAAAATACCATATTCATGAAAGGTACAAAAGTAGACTTAAATTTTAAAATATCCTTTGCTCTTGGGTAGGATATCTCAACTTTATTATTTATTCTCCCCTAAGAAAACTTATAAATTTAATGTGATCTCAATAAAAATGCCAATGAGATTTTTTAAATGAAGCCACTAGATGAACTAATACTAAAGTTCAAAAGAAATATAAGCATGTAAAAACAGCTAAGGAAAATAAAGAGCTGAGAGGAGACTAACAGATACTAAAACATCCTTATACATTTTTAAAATATTTAATACAAGTTTTTAAATATTTAGTTAAAATATTTAATATAAATATTTAAAACAGTGTGTTGTACTGATTTATGAATAAAGAGAACAACAGAATAGAACAGAAAGCCTCCAAACAGACACAAGTATTAATACATATTGAACTTTAGTATATGGTAAAAGTGGTATCTCAAATACTGGGCAAAGACAGCCCTTCAAATAAAATTGGGGGAGCGGGGTGGACAACTGGATAGTCACTGGAAAATTGTAAGATCCATTTCTCATTCTGTATAAATATAATAATAAAACCTAATAGATCATATATTTAATATGAAATTATACATATATTAGAAGAAAACATGGGTGAATTCTTATTACTCAAAAGCCCAATGCGATAAAAGAAAAGATCAAAAAATTTGCATAAAAATTAAAAACTTGTGCATGACCAAAGTATCATGAGAAAATCAAAGGACAAATGACAAATTGGGAGAAAATATCACAACACATTTCACAGCTAAAGAACTAATATCTCTAATATACAAAAACTTTAATAAAGGAAACAAAAGACCGAAAATCCTACAGAAAATTAGAAAAGACACGAGCAGACAATATTCAAAAGATATTAAATGATCTCTAAAAATATGAAAGGATGTTTACCTTCCCTCATAATAAGAGAAATTCAAGTTAAAACTACACTGAGATACCCTTTCTAGTCCATCTGGAAAAACTGGGAAAACTTCAAAATACGATATATGTACTCTACTGGTAAGGGTATGGGGAAGCAGGCTGGTAGAATTTAACATTCTCTATGAAACTACATACTTATCTACTCTTCAACCTAGCATATGGACTTCTAGAAATTTACCCTCAGGACACACCACCAAAATTTCAAGAAAACATAGACATAAGGTTGTCCACTGCAACATTATCTGTAATCACAGAATATTGCAAAGTATCCAAACATTCACACACAGGAGATGCATTCAGCAAACTACACTACAAAATGAACTTCATAACCTCCCAAGGTTTCCCAAAGATTCAAAATGTCTACTTGAATACACAGGCTAAGTTGGTTTTTTAAAAGTAGGTAAATACAAGAAGAGAGTAAATAGGGTCAGTTACACCTCTTGAGTGAGAATTAAATAAAAATGAAGGAATAAAATCTTTTAACTTTAATTCATCTAACTAAAATCTATCGCTATTTTGATTTCCTTTTTGACACATTCTCACCAGTTCTACTCAACACATATTGGAAGTCCTAGTCATTTTAATAAGGCAAGGAAAAAAAGGAAAGGTACCTGAATTGGAAATGAAGTGGAAATGAAGTATCTATTCACAATAACACGATTATTTACATAAAACAATCCTAAGGGATGTATATTACAACTACTAGAACCTATAAGGGAACTTAAAAAAAAATAAGGGAACTTAGCAAGAATATTGAGTTATGGGAATGTTTTTAAAAAAGGTATTTTTTAATATAGTACTAGTAGCAAACAATGAAATAGAAATGTTAATAAAATGGATTTCTAAAAGCATAAAATATTTAGATATTAATTTAACAAAAGATGTGCAAGACCTCTAGAGTAAATGCTACCAAATACTGCTCAGATAAATTAAAGAAGACCTAAATAAAGGGAGTGATATGCCATATTCATGAACTGAAGAATTATTATTATTAAGCTGTTACCTTTCCCCAAATTGATTATAGATTTAACACAACTCCAATCATAATCCTAGAAGGAAATTATAACCTGATTCTAAATTTTATATGGAAAGCAAAGGAACTAAAATATTACAAAACATGAAAAAGTTGGGAGACCACACATTTAAGAGGTACCATAAAGCTACATTAATTCATACAGTATGATACTGGCATAGGACCAATAAATAGTTCCACAGAATGTGATAAGCATCCCAGAAACATACCTACAGTTATATGGTTATCTGCTTTTCAGACAAAGATGTCAAGCACTCCAGTGGGGAAAGAGAATTGTTTTAAATTATGCTGGAGTAACTGGAAATCACAATGGAAAAAAACCTGAACGTACACACAAATATTAATTCAAGTTGGATCACAGCCCAAAATGTAAAAGCTAACACTGTAAAACATTCACAATAAAACATGGCAAAGTATCCTGAAGACTTAGACAAACGTTTTTGAGGACACAGAAAGCAATAACTGTGAAAGAAAAAAATTAATAAATTAGACTTCATAAAACTTAAAACTTGTTCATCAAAAGACACTATTAAGAACAGAAATGTTACGGTAAGCCAGAGACTGGGAGAAAACAGGGTCATATTTAAACTACCTTGAACTCATCTGAGATTTCAGACACAAAGGATGATATCTGCTTCATGAGCCTGTCCACACTGCTCTCACTTCCTGTTTTGAGAAGCGTAGTAATGGCCAGGGTAGCAATGCTTCTGTTTGAGTCTGTGATTAAGTTTTCTAGGTCCAGATTGCAGGCAGTAACAGCAGAGGGGTGCTTCATTGCCACCTTGTCAAAGGGCAAGAAAAAAAATTTAACAAATTGCTACTCATAAAGACCAGAATTTTAAAAAATAAAAGAGGAAAATATGAATTTTAATTAAAGTAAATGGCTTTTGAAAATCTAAATGAAACAGCATAAGTTAAAAAATAATTATTTCAAGATGAATGCTTTGGATTAATAAAGTATGCTACATTATTTGATAAATGACTAACTGCTAGTTATAGTACTGCATAGCACTTCATCTTCATAGGTTTCTATAACCTTTATAACAATATCATAGTCTGTCTTTTACTATAGTTGGACTGTTTCTCCTCATAGTACATGTGTTCATGGTTATCTATTCTACTAGATGTTAGGATCTGTGAGAGTAGGAGCTAGAATGATAAACATTGCTGAAAGATATTTAAACTTAGTATCACTTACAATACTTCTGGTATTTAAGCAAGCAAACTCCAGCCAAATTGGATTGGCCATGGTCACTAAAACATGTCTGTCATTGACCTGATTCTTTGCTTTTATTGATGATGTTCACCTCTCTGCTTAACCCACTACTGGTATAGAATCCTTTACCATACAATGCTAAAATTCTGAAAACTCAGCAAAGGAGTGGCATCAAAATTCACTTCACAGCAAAACATGACCCAAACTAATGTAAAACTAAGTATTAATTTATTCCAGTTAGTGAGGATAGTCATATATATAAAGCAGAAATATTAACGTGTTTGTGTCTAATTGCTCCAGGCACAAAGGGGTTAGTATTAATTTAAGAGATGGCATGATATTACCTCTCTAAAATTCAAACATTGCTGAGTTCTCAGATACATTTGGCTGCAAGATTATAGATGAAGAAATGTACACCTATATCAAACTCTTCAAAATACAATTCATATTGTTCGGTAAGGCTGCTCTAAATTTCTCTCTTTTCCAATTGTTCATACAATTAATTTATAATCTAGTGTTGTATGTAACTATATTAGATCAGTCTTCTATAATATTAAACTTTCATTTACAATTTTCATAGTTATTTAATTCATCCTGTGCTTTGCACTGTATCCTCCAGATTTACGCTGTCCAATACGGTAGCCAATAACCACACATGACTACTAAGCATTTGAAATATGACTATTCCAAATTGAGGTGTGCTCTAAATACAAAATAAACTATATATCAAAGACTTAGTATGAAAAGCTAGAAGGTAAAAATGTATCAATATGCAACCAGTATAAAATTATCAGATATATTTTATAAACGTGATGGTAAATAAGATGTATTATTAAAATAAATCTCATCATAAAAAAACTTAATGTGGCTACAATAAAATGTAAAATTACACAAGTGACTCATATAAGTGTTTCTACTGGATGGCGTTGCTATAGACCAGCCTTGTCCAAGAGAACTTCCTGCAGTGATGGAAATATTTTATATATGCAGTGTCTAATATCATAATCAATAACAACACATGGTTATTGACCACATGAAGTGTGACTGCAATGACTGAGGAACTGAATTTTTAAATTTTTATTTAATTATAATTAACTTAAATGGAAACAGCCACTTATGGCTAATGTCCATCATATTGGATGGTATGGCTCTTGAATGTAAAATGTTTAAAGTCAGAAATGAATTACAATCCTTAGTTGAATACTACTACCTATAGCCATATGTAAGGCCACAAATGCAAGTGAGGTGCTACAGAAGTGAAGCCCATAAATCATATCTACTAACCTTGGACGGAAAGCCAAATGCTTCAATTTAATGTTTCTCAATCAAACACTGATACAAAACAATAGTTATAATAGTTAGAAAGGGAACCCCTACCTTGTTCAAGGTCCTTACAGCTGCGTATCTCAAAGCTGGCTTAGGAGAACTACAGAAAAGCTGAAGAACTAGGAAAGAAAAAGAGTCACTGTTAATATGGCTCATTTCAACATTTAGCATATTTCTGAAAATATAGCACATGAAAAATCATATTAAAAATGCACACAAGGAAATTAGATCATAGCATCAAAAATTCACATAAAAATATACCATCAAAACTAGAAAAAGTACTTTTTGTTGAGTTATACAAACTTTAAATATAGGAAACAAAGTTTATTCTTTTTCCTAAAAAATTAATATACCCATTAATATCTGAATTTAAAGAACAGGAATATTTATAGTTATAAGAGAAAATGGGCTTTTTAAACATGAAAAAAATGTAATTTACTTGTCTTTTTGTTTTTTTTCTAAGTAAAACTTAAATGTTCTGAATAAGAGGAAATAACTTCAGAAAGAGAAGTATAGTCACCCTTCCACATCTGCTGGGATCCCTGGCAGACACCCAAATTTGGGGATGCTAAAGAACCTTACAGAAAATTGTGTAGTACATTCAGCCCTTGTTATCTGCAGGTTCTACATCTAAGGATTCAATCAACCATGAATCAATCTGGTTGAATCAACAGGATGTATAACCAAGGATATGAAACTACAACTATAATTAAAGTACCAAAATAAATAATCTACATATCAGAATGGAAAGGCTATGTATATAGAGCTAAGATTCAAAAATACCTATTCTGCAGAGCTATAGAACTTAAAAAACCATAAGACTATAAATTAAAGCCAGTTATCAAATATACAACTAACCTGAAACAGCAGGTGCCAACTCCCTTGCAGTACAGTTAGGAAGATGGATGATAGCTGAAGCAGCTTCATAAATAACCATTTCATGTTTATTTCGCAAGCAGCTCTCAATGAAATCAAAGACTGGACTTTCATGGCTAACAATAAATAGACATGGGCCATAATTAGACATCATAAAGAACAGAGGCAATGTGCACAGTGGTTAAAAGTACAGACAGAAGGAGAAGCACTTTGGAAATATGAATGAAGGACTTCTGAAACTCCACCACTCCATAAAAGCAATGAAAATACTAGTGTAAATTTCAAAATCAACTTTTTCAGCACTTTAGAAAATAGCCAAAGGCTTGCAGCAATCCTAGAAATATCTACTCAAGTTGCTGAATTTTCATAAGAACAGTATGTTTTCCGGTATTTTGTTTGCTATGTGTGCTCAGTCACTTCAGTCGTGCCCAACTCTTTGCCACCCTATGGACCATAGCCTGCCAGGCTCCTCTGTCCATGCAATTCTCCAGGTAAGAATACTGGAGTGTGTTGTCATGTCCTCCTCCAGGGGATCTTCCCAAACCAGGGACTGAACCTGCATCTCTATGTCTCCTAGCATTGGCAGGCGGGTTCTTTACCACTAGCGCCACCTGGGAGGCCCTTGTAATCTAGTATTTTAACTTGCTCTACTTCATGCCCTCTTCCCAGCTTCATGGTAGCCTTGAAAAGCAGGGCCTCCGAACCGTACTAGCTCTGAAAGCCAGCAGCTTCATAGCCATGGAATGGGGCACATGAATCTGGAGCACCATCAAAAGCCCTGTCTCTAGACCACTGTCACAGTTTGACCTGATGTTCCCTAAAATAGCCCCATTCATGAAGCTAATTTTTTTTTTTTTCCTAGTGGGGGAACATGCCACACAGCATTGGGATCTCAGTTCAAACAGGGACTGAATCCATGTCATCTGCAGTAGTAGCATGGAGTCCTAACCACTGGACTGCCGAGGAATTCCCCGAAGCTAATTTTTATCTCATCTCACTCAGATGTCATTCAGTGAGGGAAGTCCTATCCCCAGGAGATCTGTCTCCCCCAAATCAGCAGCAATTGCTTAACACTGCAGTGCCATAGGCAGTGACTCTAGTTGGGGCAAACAAGAAACTGGCCCAAAAAACATAAAAGGAAAATATAACAAATGAGATGCCCGCTTCTGACATACTCCTAGGATCTAGAAGGCTATGCAAATACCCAGGAAATTTCTGACAGAGCTTGAGCCTCTCACTCATGCTTGACTTTGAGTTTCTGCACAATTAGGAAGGGAAGGCTAAGACAGAGTTATGAACTGCCAGATCATGGAAGGCATGCTCCAACATACAAAGTGCCCACTGATAAAAAGATGGGAGATATGTTGGTCAAAAGCATGAAAAAAAAAAATCTGTGAAATTATTATCCAAACACTCAGCTAATCAAGCAGAGACTTCAGTAGGGATAAAGAATGACAAAGAGTAAAGACTGCAGAATTACTTCTGGAAAGTCACTAAACAACAACAAGCAGCAACAAAAACAAACTCCAAGGACGGGGAAGGGGGAAGTAAGATTGCCAGAGTTACCAGAGTATATTAAGTATCCAGTTTTTGACAAAAAAGTTATGACACACACAAAGAAATAGTGAGATATGGCCCATATATACAGGAAAAAAAGCAGTAGAAATTACTCAAGGGAGCCCAGATGTTGGATTTACTAGGCAAAAACTTTAAGTCAACTCATATAAATATGTTCAAAGAAACAAAGGAAACCATATCTAAAGAATTAAAAGGAATTTAACGATTACAGGCATGACAGTCATGCTTCACCCAAAGGAGATTATCAAAAAAGGAAAAAAAAAAAAAAAAAAAAACCAGCCAAATAGAAACTCTGGATTTAGAAAAGTGTATAACTAGAATAAAAAATTCAAATCTGCTTGGATAAAAAAATAAGAACCTACAACATACTGCCTACAATACATTCACTTCAGGATGAAAGACACACACAGACTGAAAGTGAGGGGGTGAAAAAAGATTTCATGCAAATGGAAACAACAGGAAAGTAGGGGTAGCAATATTCATATCAGACAAAATGGACTACAAAACAAACTCTATAAAGGAAGACAACGGAGGATACTATAAAATGATAAAGGGATTAATACAAACAGCAGACATTGCACTTGTTAAGGTATGTGCACCCAATGTAGGAGCACCTAAATATATAAACACTAACAGACATAAAGGGAGAAATTAACAGGAATACAGTAACAGCAAGAGACTTTACCATCCCACTGACATCAATTAACAGATCTTTCAAGACAGAAAATTAATAAGACAAGAGAGATGCTAAATGGCACAAGAGAATGGATGTACTTAATTGATATCTACAGGATATTTCACCCCCCTTCAAAAAAAAAAAAAAGAAAGAAATACACACTCTTTTCAAGTGGTCATGGAACATTCTCTAGGATAGACTATATACTAGAACACAAAACAAGTCTCTCAAGCATCTTTTCTGCCCACAACAGGATGAAACTAGAAATCAACCACAGAAAGAAAGAAGGGGGGTGGGGGGAAACAATTACATGAAGACTTAACAGCATCCTATTAGAAAAATCAATAAGTCAATGAGGAAATCAGAAAATATTTCAAGACAAATGACAATGAAAAAACACAGCCTTGCAAAAATCTACAGAACACAGCAAAAGTAGTTCAAAGAGGGGAATCCATGATACGGGCCTTTCTCAAGAAGTAAGTAAAACCTCATATAACCTACCCTACCACCTAAAAGAACTAGGGAAAGAAAAGAATAAACAAAGCCCAAAGTCATCAGAAGGAAGGAAATAATAAAGATTAGAGAGAAAATAAATAAAACAGAGACCAAAGCAATAATAGAAACTATCGATGAAACCAAAAGAGGACAAAAAAAATAAGCCTCTAGCCAAGATAACCAAGAAAAAGAGAGGACCCAAATAAACAAGATAAGAAATGAGCAATAACAACCAATATCACAGATATGCAAAAAAAAAAAAGAAGAAGACTATGAACAAACCAACAAACTGAACAGCCAAGATGCAATAGAAAAGGTTTTAGAAACATACAGTCAGCCAACATTGAATCAAGAAGAAACATAATTTGAACAGACCAATCATTAGAAGTGAAATCAAATCTGTAATAAAAAACAAACCAAAAAACTCCCTGCAAAAAAAAGTCCAGAACTGGATGGCTTCACTGGGGAATTCTGCCAAACATACAAAGAGGAACTTATCTATCCTTCTCAAATTATTCCAAAAGATTTAAGAAGAGGGGACATTCTCAAAGTCATTCTATGATGATTCACACTGATACCAAAAACGAAGACACTACAAAAAAGAAAATTACAAGCCAACATCTTTGACAAATAAAGATGCAAAAATCCTCCATAAAATTTAAGCAACCCAATAATACATATAAAGGAGCATATACCATAGTCAAGTTGGATTCATTCCAGAGTCACAAAGATGGTTCAACACATGCAAATCAATGTGATATACCACATCAACAAAGAAAAAGACAAAAACCACATGATCATCTCAATAGAAGTAAAAAAGGCAATTGATAAAATTCAGCATCAATCCATGATAAAAACTCTCACTAGTGGGTAGAGAAGGGATACATTTCAACAGAATAAAAATCATTTATGACAAACCCACAGCCAACATAATACTCAACAGTGAAAAGCTGAAAGTCTTCCTGCTAAATTTTAAAACAAGATAAGGATGCCCACTCTCACCACTGCTATTCAACATAATATTGGAAATCCTAGCCACAGCAATCAGACAAAAAAAAAAGAAAACAAAAAGTAACCAAATTTGAAAGAGGTAAAACAGTCATTCTATGCAGATGACATGATATTCTATATAGAAAACCCTAAAGACTCCACACAAAAACCATTAGAATAAATGAATTCTTCAAGGTAGCAGAGTACAAGATTAATACACAGAGAGCTGCTGCATTTCTTTACAGTAACAATGAAATATCAGAAAGTTTAAAAAAATTGTTTAAAATCACATTAAAAAAAGAAATACCTGGGAATAAACCTAACCAAGGAGGTAAAAGAACTATGTGCTAATAACTCTAAAACACTGATAAAGAAAACTGAAGATGACTCACAAAATTGGAAAGATAGTCCATACTGTTGGATTGGAAGAATTAATATTATTAAAATGACCATACTACCCAAAACAATCTACAGATTTAAGGCAATCTCTATCAAATTCTTCATGACATTTTTCACAGAACTAGAACAATAATCCTAAAATTTATAAGGAACCACAAAAGGTCCAGAATTGGCAAAGCAATTCTGAGAAAAAAGAACAAAGTTGGAGGTATAATCTTCCCAGACTTCAGATAATAATACAAAGAAACAGTAATCAAAATAGTGTGGGATCTGCACAAAAACACATACAGATCAAGAGAACAGAATAGAGAGAACAGAAATAAACCCATGCAATTAATATTCAGCAAAGGAGGCAAGAATATACAATGGAGAAAAGATGGTCTCTTCAGCAAGTGGTGCTGGGAAAGCTGGACAACTATATGTAAATCAATGAAATCAGAACACTCTTTCACACAACATACAAAAATAAACTCAAAATGGTTTAAAGACACATATGAATTATACCATAAAGCTCCCAGAAGATAAGAAAACATTCTCTGACATGTTCAGTTCAGTTCAGGCGCTCAGTGGTGCCCGACTCTTTGCGACCCCATGAATCGCAGCATGCCAGGCCTTCCTGTCCATCACCAGCTCCCGGAGTTCACTCAGACTCACGTTCATCGAGTCAGTGATGCCATCCAGCCAGCTCATCCTCAGTCGTCCCCTTCTCCTCCTGCCCCCAATCCCTCCCAGCATCAGAGTCTTTTCCAATGAGTCAACTCCGCATGAGGTGGCCAAAGTACTGGAGTTTCAGCTTTAGCATCATTCCTTCCAAAGAAATCCCAGGGTTGATCTCCTGTAGAATGGACTGGTTGGATCTCCTTGCAGTCCAAGGGACTCTCAAGAGTCTTCTCCAACACCACAGTTCAAAAGCATCAATTCTTCGCTCAGCCTTCTTCACAGTCCAACTCTCACATCCATAAATGACTACTAGAAAAACCATAGCCTTGACTAGACGGACCTTAGTTGGCAAAGTAATGTCTCTGCTTTCGAATATGCTATCTAGGTTGGTCATAACTTTTCTTCCAAGGAGTAAGCATCTTTTAATTTCATGGCTGCAGTCACCGTCTGCAGTGATTTTGGAGCCCCCCCAAATTAAGTCTGACACTGTTTCCACTGTTTCTCCATCTATTTCCCATGAACTGATGGGACCGGATGCCATGATCTTCGTTTTCTGAATGTTGAGCTTTAAGCCAACTTTTTCACTCTCCACTTTCACTTTCAACAAGAGGCTTTTAGTTCCTCTTCACTTCTGCCATAAGGGTGGTGTTATCTGCATATCTGAGGTTATTGGTATTTCTCCCGGCAATCTTGATTCCAGCTTGTGTTTCCTCCAGTCCAGCGTTTCTCATGATGTACTCTGCATAGAAGTTAAATAAGCAGGGTGACAATATACAGCCTTGACGTACTCCTTTTCCTATTTGGAACCAGTCTGTTGTTCCATGTCCAGTTCTAACTGTTGCTTCCTGACCTGTATACAGGTTTCTCAAGAGGCAGGTCAGGTGGTCTGGTATTCCCATCTCTTTCAGAATTTTCCACAGTTTATTGTGATCCACACAGTCAAAGGCTTTGGCATAGTCAATAAAGAAGAAACAGATGTTTTTCTGGAACTCTCTTGCTTTTTCCATGATTCAGTGGATGTTGGTAATTTGATCTCTGGTTCCTCTGCCTTTTCTAAAACCAGCTTGAACATCAGGGAGTTCACGGTTCACGTATTGCTGAAGCCTGGCTTGGAGAATTTTGAGCATTACTTTACTAGCATGTGAGATGAGTGCAACTGTGCGTTTCGGAATTCTTTGGCATTGCCTTTCTTTGGGATTGGAATGAAAACTGACCTTTTCCAGTCCTGTGGCCACTGCTTAGTTTTCCAAATTTGCTGGCATATTGAGTGCTGCACTTTCACAGCATCATCTTTCAGGATTTGAAACAGCTCAACTGGAATTCCATCATCTACACTAGCTTTGTTCATAGTGATGCTTTCTAAGTCCCACTTGACTTCACATTCCAGGATGTCTGGCTCTAGATGAGTGATTATACCATCGTGATTATCCGGGTCGTGAAGATCTTTTTTGTACAGCTCTTCTGTGTATTCTTGCCACCTCTTCTTAATATCTTCTGCTTCTGTTAAGTCCAGACCATTTCTGTCCTTGATCGAGCCCATCTTTGCATGAAATGTTCCCTTGGTATCTCTAATTTTCTTGAAGAGATCTCTAGTCTTTCCCATTCTGTTCTTTTCCTCTATTTCTTTGCACTGATCGCTGAAGAAGGCTTTCTTATCTCTTCTTGCTATTCTTTGGAACTCTGCATTCAGATGCTTATATCTTTCCTTTTCTCCTTTGCTTTTCGCTTCTCTTCTTTTCACAGCTATTTGTAAGGCCTCCCCAGACAGCCATTTTGCATTTCTTTTCCATGGGGATGGTCTTGATCCCTGTCTCCTGTACAATGTCATGACCCTCATTCCATAGTTCATCAGGCACTCTATCAGATCTAGTCCCTTAAAT
This sequence comes from Ovis aries, assembly GCF_016772045.2. NCBI lineage: Eukaryota > Metazoa > Chordata > Mammalia > Artiodactyla > Bovidae > Ovis > Ovis aries. Next base: position 96,027,389 of record NC_056057.1, read on the forward strand.
CTATTTCTCACTTCCACTGTATAATCATAAGGGATTTGATTTAGGTCATACCTGAATGGTCTAGCAGTTTTCCCTACTTTCTTCAATTTGAGTCTGTATTTGGTAATAAGGAGTTCATGATCTGAGCCACAGTCAGCTCCTGGTCTTGTTTTTGTTGACTGTATAGAGCTTCTCCATCTTTGGCTGCAAAGAATATAATCAATCTGATTTCGGTGTTGACCATCTGGTGATGTCCATGTGTAGAGTCTTCTCTTCTGTTGATGGAAGAGGGTGTTTGCTATAACTAGTGCATTTTCTTGGCAAAACTCTATTAGCCTTTGCCCTGCTTCATTCCGCATTCCAAGTCCAAATTTTCCTGTTACTCCAGGTGTTTCTTGACTTCCTACTTTTGCATTCCAGTCCCCTATAATAGACCTGTCTCCCAAGGTAAAAGAAATAAAAGCAAAAACAAACAAATGGGACCTAATCAAACATAACAGTTCTGAACAGCAAAGAAGCCCACAAAATGAAGAGACAACCTATAGGTGTCTTCCCTGGCGGTCCAGTGGTTAAGAATCTACCTTCCAATGCAGGAGACACAGGTTCAAACCCTGGTCAGGGGACTAAGAACCCACATGCCACAGGACAACTAAGCCTACAATGCCACAACTGGAGAGCCCACATGTCACAGAGAGCCCATGGACCACAACTAGAGAGCCATGCACTGAAATGAAGACCCAGCACAGTAAAAAAAAAAAAAAAAAAAAAAAAAAAGCTATTGAAACAAACAAAAGGACAACTTACAGAATGTGACAAAATATCTGCAAACAATGTGACTGACAACAGGTTTATTTCCAAAATATACAAAGAGCTCATACAACTCAATATAAAAGAAAAAAATAGAAAAATTTAAAACTGGACATAAGACCTAAATAAACGTTTCTTTAAAGAAAACATACAGATGAACAACATGCATATGAAAAGCTGGTCAACATCAGTAATTAGAGAAATGCAAATAAAAATCACAATGAGGGGGACTTCCCTGGTGGTCCAGTGGTTATAAGAATCCACCCTGCATTGCAGAGGATGCAGGCTTGATCCTGGTTAGGGAACTAAGATCCCACATGCCTTTCAGGGCAACTAAGCTTGTGCACTGCAACTACTGAGCCTGTGCATTCCAGAGCCTGAGCACCACAACTAGAGAGCCCATGTGCTGCAACTGCTAAGCCGGTCCACTCCAGAGCCCTTGTGCCCCAACTAGAGAGCCTGCATACCACAACTAGACAGTCCTTGCACTGCAACAGAAGATCTCACATGACACAAATAGGTCCCATGTGCTGCAACTGAGACTGGATGTGACCAAAGAAATATTTTTATTAAAAAAAACACAATGAGGTATCGACTTACACCAAAGATCTACACATAAGACACACCACAGTCAAAGTGCAAAAGGTGTAAGATAAAAGAATGACCACAGCAAGATAAAAGCTACTCAACACCTTGCAGAGTTGCGGTACAATATAATTACTGGCTTTTCATCTTAAACAATGGAATAGAGAATCCATATTCAAAGTGCTGAAATTAAAAAAAAAAGTCAGAATGGCTATCACCAAAAAGTCTATAAAGAAAAAGTGCTGGAGAGAATGTGGAGAAAAGGGAACCCTCTAACACTGTAAGTGAGAATGTAAACTGGTGCAATCACTAGGGAAAACGGTATGGAGGCTCCTTAAGAACTAAAAATAGAGCTACCAATTGATTCAGCAATCCTACTTTTGGGCACACAACCAGAAAAGACAAAAACTCTAACTTGAAAAGACACATGCAGCCCAGTGTTCACAGCAGCACAACAGAACAGGCAAAACATAGGAGCAACCTGAATATTCAACAACAGATGATGGATAAAGAATGTGTATATATACATGCATATACATTAACACACACACACAATGGACTACACATACACACACACACAATGAACTATATAACTCAGCCATAAAAAAGAATGAATAATGTTGCTGTACACCTGAAACTAACACAGTACTGTAAATCAACAATACTTCAGTTAAAAAAAAAGAGTTCAGAAACAATTTTAAAAAATTAAAACCTGCATTCCAACAGCTGATTTGTACCAACAGTAGAAAAAGAACTTGAAGACAGGTTAAACTGAGATAATCCAGCTAAGGAAAATAAAGAATGAAGGAACAAAAAACAAACAAACAACAACAAAGAAAAACACAGAGCCTTAGAAACCTGTGGTATATGATCATGTGTATCAACATTTTCATGATAGAAATGCCAGAAGGAAAGGGGAGAGACAAAGGAGCAAAAGGAATATCCCGAGAAATAATGACCAAAAACATCCAATATTTGTTTAACATATTAATGTACACACTTGAGAAGCTTAACAAATCCCAAGTAGGAAAAATACAGAAAGATCTACACAGACACACAACAGTCAAAGTGCCAAAGACATAAGACAAAATAAGGACAGCAGCAAGATAAAAGCTACTCATTACACTGTAGAGAAGAGCTACAATATAATTACTGGCTTTTCACCTTAAACAATGGAATAGAAAATCCATATTCAAAGTGCTGAAATAAAAAAATAAAAATTCTCTATCCAGCAGAACTATGATCTAAAAATGAAGATTAAAAAAGAACATTCTCAGATAAACCATGCCTAAGACAATGCATTGCTAACATACCTGATGTTATAAAAAACACTAAATGAAGTCTGTTAAACTGAAAGACTGACTCCAAACAATGACATGAATAATCAAGGAAATATAAAGAGCACTAAAATGATAAATATGTGAGATAATATAAATGATTCTGTAAATATTTTTTTTAATTTTTCTTAACTAAAGAACATAAAATTGTATAAAACAATTATAACAGTGTATGTTGAATTTATAATGCATATACAAGTAATATACATGACAATAATAGCAAATAGGAGCAAGGAGAGAACAGTAACTGCACTGGAGCAAAGATTCTATATCTTACTAAAATTAAATTAGTCCTAATCTGAAGTAGATTGTGGAAAATTAAAAAGCATATTTTACTTCCAAGAGAAACAACTTTTAAAAAAGTAAATATACTGACAGAGGAATTAAAATATACTGAAAATGTTAACACAAAACAAAGAAAAGAAGAGAGGAACAAAAAAGGAGACTTCTATAGAACAAACAGCAAAATAGCAAAGGTTAAATACAATCATATCAATAATTATATTAAATGTGAATGGTCTAAACATTCCAACAGAAATACAAAGATTGCCAGATATGATGAAAAAAAGCAGACTCAAACTATGTGTTGTTTACAAAAGACATGCATCAAGTTCAAAGATACAAATGAGATGAAAGTAAAATAATGGGAAACAATATGCCATGCAAACTAATCATAAAAGGTCAAGGGTAGCTATATTAAAATCAGACAAGCAGAATTTAAGAAAATAAATTACAAGAGATAAAAAGAGGTATTTCATAATGAGAAACTGGTCGTTACAGTAGATTGATACAACAATGATAAACATATACAAACTTAACAACAGAGCCTCAAAATATATGAAGCAAAGCTTAACACAAAAGGAGAAATACATCATTTAACAATAATAGCTACAGATGTCTAAACCTACCTGATAATTGATAGAACACCTCGATAAAATCATTAAGGATATAAAAGACTTGAACAATTTAATCACTCAATTCAACCTACAACATTCAACCCAGTGACTGTAATATATACATTCTTCTCAAATGCATATGGACAGTTCTCAGAGATATTAAATGCCAGTCATAAAACATTTAAAAGTCTGAATACATTTAAAAGGACAGAAATCATCAAAATATATTCCCCAAAACAACTGAATTAAATAATACATGATCAGAAAATTAATCAAGGAAATCCTCAATATTTAGAATTGAAAAACCTATTTCTAAGTAACCCATGGGTCAAGAATAAATCAAATGAAAAAGAAAACATCTGAAACAGAACGACAACAAAACCATAATAAATCAGAATTTATAAGATGTAGCTAAAACAATGCTTCAAGGGAAATTTATAGCTGCAAACATCTATACCAGAAAAGAAGAAGCTTTCAGATCAATAACCTAAGTATCTACAATACAGAAATTAGAAAAAGAGAGTAAACCAAGTACAGAGTAAGGAGAAAGAAAGTAAATAATAAAGATCAGAGCAGAGATCAATGGACAAGAATGCAAAAATATAGTAATGAAAACTAATCAATGAAACACAAAGTTAGTTCTTTGTAAACATTCAACAAAATTGACAAACGTTTAGCTAGACTAAAGAAGAAAATAAAACAGAAGGAATACAAATTACCAAAATCAGGAATGAAGCAGAGAACAATCCTACTGACCCTAAAGAAATTTAAATGATTGTAAGAGAATATTATAAACAACTATATGCCAACAAACTTAGATGAAATGCCAAAATACCTAAAAATACCAAACTACAAAACCTGACTTACAAAGAAAATATAGAATCTAAACAGAACTATGAGTTATTTAAAATCTTCCCTCAAAAAGAGCAGAGGTCACAACAGCTTCACCAGCTAATTCTATCAAATATTTAAAGAAATAATATCAATCTTTCACAAACTCTTTTAGAACATAAGTGAGGGTAAAATACTTCCCAACAAATGATGTGATGCCAGTATCACCTGATTAACAAAGCCTGACAAATTCTCTCAAGAAAACAACAGACCGATATCCCTCCTGACACAGACATATAGCTCTTTAATAAAATATCAGCTAACTGAATCCACCAATATTTAAAAAGAATTATAAACCATAATCAAAAACAAAAATTGATTTAACATCAGAAAATCTAATTTATGTTACATACCAGATTAATAATGAAAGGGACAGAAACCACTGATCATCTTAATAGATTAAAAAAAATCAACAAAATCTAACATCCACTCATGAAAATACTCTGAAAAAAACTAAAAATTGAAGAGAATGTCCACAACCTGATAAAAGGCATCTTCAAAAAAGCTATGGTCAACATCATGCTTAATGCTTTCTCCTTAAGATTAGGGACAAGGCAAGCATACCTGCTTTCACCACTTCTATTCAACATTGTACAGAAGGTTTAAGATGATATAATTAGGAAAATATTAAAAACATTTAGTTTGGAAAGAAAGAAAATTGTCTTTGTTCTCAGATGACACAATCCTGTACTTGAAAATCCCAAGGAATATAACACACACACACACACACACAAATATACAAGTGGAATTAATAAATGACCATAGCAAGGTTACAGGATACAAAATCAACATGAAAAAATAAAAAATCAACTGTATTTCTATATATTGGCAATAATTAATCCAAAACAAAATTAATAATACTATTCAAAACATCAGAAAGAATAAAATACTTAGAAATAAATTTAATAAAAGCAATTCAAAACTTTTACACTGAAAACTATAAAACCCTGCTGAGAAATCTAAATAAATAAAGAAAAATTCTGTTCATGGACTGGAAGACTCACTATCAAAATGGCAATTTTCCTAAATTGGTTTATCCAAAATAGATCTATTCTATTCAATGTAATCCCAATAAAAATATCAGCAGGCTTTTTGTTGTAGAAATTCAAAGCTGATCCCAAAATTTACATGGAAATATAAAGGACCTTATCTGTAGGGCTTCCCTGGTGGCTCAGCCAGTAAAGAATCTTCCTGCAGTGAAGGAGACCCAGGGTTTGATCCCTGCAAAAAGATCCCCTGGAGAAGGAAATGGCAAACTACTCCAGTATTCCTGCATGGAAAATCTCATAGACAGAGGAGCTTGGTAGGCTATAATCCATGGGATCACAAGAGTTGGACACAACTTAACAACTTAAACCATCATCACCTTACCTGTCTCCTGGGAAGCCTGCATGCAGATCAAGAAGCAACAATTAGAACCAGACATAGAACAATGGACCGGTTCAAAATTTAAAAGGGAGTACATCGAGGCTGTATATTGTCACCCTGCTTGTTTAACTTATATGCAGAGTACATTATGTGAAATGCTGGGCTAGATGATGCACAAACTGGAATCAAGACTGCAGGGAGAATTATCAATAACCTCAGATATGCATATGATACCACCTTTATGGCAGAAAGTGAAGAGGAACTAAAGAACCTCTTGATGAAGGTCTAAGAGGAGAGTAAAAAAGCTGGCTTAAAACTCAACATTCAAAACACTAAGATCATGGCACCCAGCCCCATCACTTCACAGCACAAGATGAGGAAAAAGTGGAAACAGTGACAGATTTTATTTTCCTGGGCTCCAAAATCACTGCAGATGGTGACTGCAGCCACAAAGTGAAAAGATGCTTGCTCCTTGGAAGAAAAGTTATGACAAACCAAAACAGTTTATTAAAAAGCAGAGACATCACTTTGCCAACAAAGGTCCATCTAGTCAAAGCTATGATTTTCCAGTAGTTATGTATGGATGTGAGAGCTGGACTATAAAGAAGGCTGAATGCTAAAAAAAACTGATGTTTTCAAATTGTGGTGCTGGAGAAGACTCTTGGGAGTCCCTTGGACTGCAAGGAGATCAAACCAGTCAATCCTGAAGGAAACCAACCCTGAATATTCACTAGAAGGACTGATGCTGAAACTAATGCTCCAATACTTTGGCCACCTGATGCGAAGAGCCAATTCACTGGAAAAGACCCTGACGCTGGGAAAGATTGAGGGCAGGAAGAGAAGGGGGCAACTGAGGATGAAATGGCTGGATGGCATCATTAACTCAACGGACATGAGTTTGAGCAAACTCTGGGAGATGGTGAAGGACAGGAAAGCCTGGCACGCTGTAGTTACTGGGTTGTAAGGAAGTCAGACACAACTTAGCAACTGAACAACAATAAAGGGCCCAGAAGAGTCAAAACAACTTTCAAAAAGCTAAATACAGCAAACAATGACAGATCTGAATGGAAAAATGGAAAGCAATTCAATAATATTGATAAGAGAGGACTTCAATACCCCACTTTCAATAGTGGATAGAATATCCAAATAGAAAATCAATAAGGAAGAAGTGGATCAAAACAACGCTGACCTAACAGATATATACAGAACCTTTCACTCAACAGCAGCACAATATACATTCTTTATCAAGAGCACAGGGAACTTGTTAGGTCACAAAACAAGTCTTTAAAAATTTAAGAAAGTTAAAATCATACCAAGTATCTTTTTCAACCACAATGTGATGAAACTAAAAATAACAAAAGAAACACTGGAAAATTCACCAATGTAAGAAAAATAAAAACACACTCCTGAACAACCAATGGGTCAAAGAAGAAATCAATAGAGAAATTAGAAAATACCTTCAGATAAACAAAAACTCAGCACTCCAAAGTCTGTGGGATGCAATAAGAATATACGAAGAGGAAAGTTTACAGCAAAACTGAGATTCTTTGAAATGCCATCTATGATAATATAGATACAAAATTAAAAATAACTGCCAGAGAAATTCTGAAGTTAACAAGTGAGTTTAACAGAATATGGGTCATTTTGTCCAAAACTGATCTTCTGGCCACTCAGAAAAGAAGCTAAATTCCTATTTACCTCCATAACAACTGGACTCAGCTGAATGTGTAATTGATTCTGGTCAACTAGAAAGCTTGGACTCAAGCTCCTTCCTATCATGCCAAAGGAGGGGATGATACTTCCCCAACAGTAAAAAGTGCACATGGAGTAGCCCATGGCTACTAGTATGCCACGTCATACATTTGGAAAGGTTTGGATCCCAGTCTTTGATTATGCCAGAGAAGGACCGCTCCCCTCAAAATTTATGCTAAGTCATCAAATAAGGTCTAGGTTATCCAATTTGTTCACATATAATTATTAACAGTAGTCTGTTTTGACCTTTTATTTCTGTGGCATGAGATATAATGTCTGCCATTTATTTTTTCTGCATTCCACCCCTGATCACAACAGTGAGTGGTAGGTGCTTCGGTACCTAACGTAGTTTAAAAATCTCAAATCTCAAGGGTCATAATACCTCTCTTGGGATGAGAAAAATGGTCCTGATAGATGTCTGTACACTGTTCTAGAATAAAAGGGCAGCGTGGAGCTCAGTGCAACTAGTACTGCTTCAGTGCATCAGTTTTGCCCAATAAATTTTACTCCAGTAGGTCAGGTATGAGTTTTGCTTGGAAATTTGTACTCACCTGCATAAAAATTGTTATAGGAAGGTGGGCATCAAGTCAGATATCTACTGTGGCTTTCTGGAAGTGGATCAAAGGATGAGAGGTCAAAGACTCATTTTGGCAGCATGACCAGTCATTGGGATGGCTGGTCTCCTTAGAGAAAAGTCCCAATAAATGAAAAATCTGAGGAATAAGATTGCCCAGGTTTGAACTTGATTGTTATTAATGGTCTTGGTGGGAGTGTTCCAGGAAGAGGAAAACTCAGCTGAGGGGAAAGCTAAACAATCCCTGATAAAATTATATATATATATATATATACACACACACACACACACACACACACACAGAAAATATAAATAAGGATACAAAACTAGAGCTGGAAACACTACTGCAAATGAATACAAAAAGAGGATTTGTTCTACCATATACCTACACTATTAGAAAGCTGTGACGATAAGGCAATGATCTGCTGGTACAGGGACAGAAATATAGAGCAGTGGAGAACAGGAGCCGAGAAACAGACCAGTGCATACAAGGATGCCTATTGCATGGCAAAGCTGATATTGCATAGCATTGAGTATAGACAGGTATTTCAACAAATGGTGGTGCTGGAACTACTGGGTATCTATATGGGGAAAAAAGACTGCTATCTTATACAAGTCAATCCTAAAGGAAATCAATATTCATTGGAAGGTCTGATGCTGAAGCTCCAATACTTTGGCTACCTGATGCAAAGAGCTGAAACTCATTAGAAAATACCCTGATGCTGGGAAAGATTGAAGGCAGGAGGAGAAGGGGATGACAGAGGACAAGATGGTTGGATGGAATCACCAACTCAATGGACATGAGTTTGAGCAAGCTCTGGGAGATGGCGAAGGACAGGGAAGCCTGGCGTGCTGCAGTCCATGAGCTACTAAACAACAACAATCTCATACCATATCCAAAAAACAATTTCAGGTAGATTTCAGACCTAAAACATGAAAGTTAAAACTATAATGCTTATAGAAAACAGTATAGATGATACAGTTCAGAACTTGGGGTAGAAAACATTTCTTGATTAAGACACTCAAAATATCACTCCAAAAGTGAAAGAGTGACATTATATTTAAGAACGTTCTGTTCATTAAGATATCAAGAAAGGAACAGACAAACTTGATTGCGAAAAACTATTTGCAACACATAAAACCAACAAAGGATTCACATCTAGAATGCAGAAGAACAAGAAATCAATATAAGGATAAAGTGGATAACCCAAACTCCTTCCCCCAAAATTGGGGCAAAATACCAAAAGGTATTTAAATAGAAAGAATATCCAAATGGCTAATTAATACAGAAAAAGGTTTTCAAACTCATTAGTAATGAGGAAATTACAACTTAAAACCACAATGATTTGTCAAGGGTGCCAAGACAATTTAATGGAAAAGGAACAGTCTTTCACCAAATGGTGTTGCATGCTCATGCTCAGTGATGTACAACTGTTTGCAACCCCACGGACAGCAGCCTGCCAGGCTCCTCAGTCCATGGGATCTCCAAGGCAAGAACACTGGCGTGGACTGCTACTTCCTTCTCCAAAATGGTGCTGAGACAACTGCAAACTCATACTGCAATTGGAGATCCACATGAAAAGTATGAAACTGAGCCCTACTTCACACCACGCAAAAAATATCTCAAAATGGATCAAAGATCAAAATGTGTACAAGATAAAACTCTCAGAAGAAAGAAGCAAAAGTGTAAATCTTTGTGACCTTGGATTACACAATGGTTTCTTAGGTTAAATAAGAAGAGCACAACCAACCAAAATACAACGCCACACACATTAGGCTTGATCAAAGAACACTCTCAAGAAATTGAAAAGACCACAGAATGGGAGGAAACACTTGCAAATTATATGAGTAATAAAGTTCTAGTATCCAAGATATATTTAACAACTACCACAAATAAAAGATAAATGACCCCATTTTTATAATAAGAAAAGGATTTGAAAAGACCTTTCTCCAGAAAAGATATAGAAATGCCCAATAAGCACATGAAAAGATGCTCAAACTTGCTGAGAAGTAAAGCCTTTCTTGTTGTCAAACCAAGAATTTCTTCATATAGTTTTTTTCAGTAAAACTTATCCAATGGAAAAAAAAAAACATTCCACACTGATATACCTCTTCATACCTACTATGGCATGTACAAGTTCAAAAGACAGATGATAATAAATGTTGGTTAGCATGTGGAGAAATCAAGAGTCTTCGCACATTGCTGTCAAGAACGCAAAATGGTGCAACCACTTTGTAAAACAGTTTGGCATTCCTCAAAAAGTTAAACATAGTTCCATTATGACCTGGGATTCTACTCACAGGTAAATATCCAAAAGAATGGAAAGCATGTTCACATAAAAAATTATGCATAACTGCTAATAGTGGTATTATTCATAAAAGCCAAAGAGTGGAAACAACCCAAATGTCCATCAGCAGATGAATGAAAACAAAATATGGTAGAGCCAGCCAGTGGAATACTGCTTGCTGCTGCTACTGCTAAGTCACTTCAGTCGTTTCCAACTCTGTGCGACCCCACAGACGGCAGCCCACCAGGCTTCCCCGTCCCTGGGATTCTCCAGGCAAGAACACTGGAGTGGGTTGCCATTGCCTTCTCCAATGCATGGAAGTGAAAAGTGAAAGTGAAGTCGCTCAGTCATGTCCGACTCTTAGCGACCCCATGGATTGCAGCCTACCAGGCTCCTCTGTCCATGGATTTTCCAAGCAAGAGTACTGGCGTAGGGTGCCACTAATCAGCCATAAAAAGAATGAAGTACCGATACCTCTATAACAGAGATGAACCCTGAAAACATTACTGTGTGTTCAGTCACTCAGTCGTACCCAACTCTTTACAACCCCATGGACTATACAGCCTTCCAGGCTCCTCTGTCCATGGGATTTTCCAGGCAAGAAAGAATACTGGAGTGAGCTGCCATTTCCTCCAGGGATCTTCCAGGCCCAGGGATCAAACCCACATCTCCCACATCACCTGAATTGCAAGCATATTCTTTACTGCTGAGCCAAAGAAACCAACAACTAAAGACCACATACTGTTTGACTCCATTTATATGAAATGTCCAGAACAGGCAAATCCATAGAAATGGGAAGCAGATTAATGTTTTCCAGGGCTTGAGGGGAGGGTTGTATAGGGAAAGGGACTGTTAATGGTTTGTGGGTTTCTTTTTAAGGTGGTGAAAATGTTCTGGAGTAGGTAGTGGTTATACAACTTTGTGAACATACTATAAAGACCACTGAATTATACACTCTAAAAAGGTGAATTTTACGACATGTGAGTTATATGTCAATAAAAATATATATATAGATTAGTAAAATTATATTAGTAAAATTTAAAAAATTTGACAGTATCAAGCCTCCAGAAATCTCACACTGCTGGCTAGAATGTAAATCAGTACAATCACTTTGAAAAAAGCCCAACTTACCTAGTAAAGAGATGTATACCCAATGATCTAGCAATTCTATTACTAGATATATACTATAGACATGCATGCTTACATACAAAGAGATAAATCTATGGTAATGAAACAGTGTGGTATTAGGTACAGAGATGCTGTTATAGCCATTTCATTATTAATAAGTGCTCAAAACAGAAAACAATCCAAATGCCCATTAATAGAAGAAGGAATATAAATAAACTGGGAAGTACTCAATCAAGGAAATATAAAATATAATTAAAATGAACAGCACTATTAAGACACTGCTCCACTGCTGCCTTGCATGCCATGCAGCTTGAGAGAAACCTGAAGTAAAACTATGGGTCAAATTATCTTTACCTAAAATGTAGAACCTTTTCTTTATTCTTGATGCTAAAAAAAATTCGCCGTGAGAATGTACTTGCCTGTGTTTATCTTTGTCCATCATTCTACCAGCATTTGGTGCCTTTTTTGATTTTGTTTTTTAACTCTAAAGACTATTTCTTTGTACAGGCCTGAGAAATTATCAGCCATTTTTAAAAGTTAACTTCGTATCATAACAAAAATATAGAAAAATACATGAAGTAACTATTGTGGACTGAATGCTTGCATTCCCCTATCCCTCCTACCAAATTCATATATTAAGCCCTAACCTACAGTGTGACCTATCTGGAGAAGGGGCCTCCAAGAAATAATTAAGGTTAAATGAGGTCATAAATGTGGGGTCCTGATCTGGCAGGATTAAAGTTCTTAAAGAGACAACAGAAAGAGCTTCAGCTCCCACTCCTGCTCTCTCACTTGCTTACTCTCTCCCTCCACGGGCACCAAAGGAAGATTATGTGAGCACACACAGAGAAGGTAGTCAGCTACAACTCAAGTGAAAGCTCCCACTGGACATCAACCCTACTGGTATTCTGATCTTTGATTCCCTAGCCCCCAGAGCTGTGAGAAAATAAACTCTGCTGTGTTAGTCTCCTAGTCTGTGGTATTTTGTTTGGCAGCCCTAGAAAGCTAACACAGTACCCACCTTGAAGACACCCCAGTGAATGTTTCCTGGGGTTCAATCCCTTGTGTTGTCCCTACTCACACTGAATAGAGCTGACCTTTTTTATCCAACAAAATGCTGCAGAAATGTTGGGATGTGTTTTCAAAGACAAGGTCGTAAAAATGATTGTGACTTCCACTTTGCACTCTCTTGTATCACCTGCTCTGAGGGAAGCAATCCTTAACATTATGAGGACATTCAAGCAGCAATATGGAGAGGTCTACCCAACAAGGAACTGAGGCGTTCTGCCAACAGTCTGCTTGAAGGTACCAGTCCTGTGTGTGAGATACCTGGAAGCAGATTTTCCAGCTTCTGTCAAGCCTTCAGATGACTGCAACTCTGGCCAATATCTTAAGTGCAATCGCACAAAAGACCTCAAGCAGAAACCACTCAGCTAAAATACTCTCAAATCCCTGGCCTACAGAAATTGTGTGGGGAAAATAACTGTTTATTATCCTTTTAATCTGTTTTACAGTAATCTGTTACACCTGACACATAATTAAATCATAGGTAAATTATTAAAAAACTGTGTCTGCAGATCATAAATGAATTATAACAAATCTATTTATTTGTTACACTATTTCAAACACTTCAGAAGCCCCCTACTTTCCACCTTCCAAGCAGTACTATGCTGTGATGCCCTAAAGAGAAACACTATCTTAACTTGTAATAGATTAGTTGTGCCAGCTAAATCTGAAATTAACTTATATAGAACTCAATAGAATGTATTTGTATGTGATTTCTTTGAGATTTATCCATGTGGTCACATTTATCAATGGTCGCTGCTGTTGTCCAGTCAGTCAGTCATGTCTGACTCTGCAACCCCACGGACTGCAGCATGCTGGGCTTCCCTGTCCTTCACTATCTCCCAGAGGTTGCTCAAACTCATGTCCATTGAATAACCATGGCAGTTTTTCATCTCTATTATTGTACATATGCTTCCCTGGTGGCTCAGAGGTTAAAGTGTCTGCCTGCAATGCGGGAGACCTGGGTTCGATCCCTGGGTCGGAAAGATCCCCTGGAGAAGGAAATGGCAACCCACACCAGTATTCTTGCCTGGAGAATCCCATGGACAGAGGAGCCTGGTGGGCTACAGTCCATGGGGTCACAAAGAGTCGGACACGACTGAGCGACCTCAGTTTCACTTTCTTTCATTGTACATATACTATTGACTATATGTTGTTCAGTCACTCAGTCATATCCAACTCTGCAACCCCATGGACTGCAGCACGCCAGGCTTCCCTGAGCTTTGCCATCTCCTGAAGCTTGCCCAAATTCATGTCCACTGGTTGGTGATGCCATCCAACCATCTTGTCTTCCCTACTCCCCTTCTCCTGCCTTCCATCTTTCCCAGCATCAGGGTTTTTTCCAATGAGTCAGCTCTTCACATCAGGTGGCCAAAGCGCTGGAGCTTCAGCATCAGTCCTTCAAATGAATATTCAGGGTTGATTTCCTTTAGGATTGACTGGTTTGATCTCCTTGCAGACCAATGGACTCTCAAGAGTCTTCTCCAACACCAGTTTGAAAGCTTCAATTCTTTGGTGCTCAACCTTTTTTATGGTCCAGCTCTCACATCTGTACATGACTACTGGAAAGACCACAGCTTTGACTAGATGGACCTTTGTTGGCAAAGTAATGTCTCTGCTTTTTAATAGGCTGTCTAGGTCTGTCTTAGCTTTTCTTCTAAGGAGCAACTGTCTTAATTTCATGGCGGCAGTCACCATCTGTAGTGATTTTGGAGCCCCCAAAAATAAAGTGTCTGTTTTCATTGTTTCCTCATCTATTTGTCATGAAGTGATAGAACCAGATGTTACGATCTTAGTTTTTTGAATGCTGAGTTTTAAGCCAGCTTTTTCATTCTCCTCTTTCTCCTTCATCAAGAGGCTCTTTAGTTCCTCTTCGTTTTCTGCCATAATGGTGGTGTCATCTGCATATCTGAAGCTATTGATATTTTTCCTGACAATCTTGATTCCAGCTTGAGATTCATCCAGTCCAGGATTTTGCATGATGTACTCTGGCATATATGTTAAGTAAGCAGGGTGACAACATACAGCCTTGATGTACTCCTTTCCCAATCTGGAACCAGTCCAGTTCTAAGTGTTCCTTCTTGACCTACATACAGGTTTCTCAGGAGGCAGGGAAGCTGGTATTCCCATCTCTTTAAGAATTTTACACATTTTGTTGTGATCCACACAATCAAAGACTTTAACACAGTCAGTGAAGCAGATGTTTTCTAGATTCCCCAGCTCTCTATGATCCAACCAATGTTGACAACTTGATCTCTGGTTCCTCTGCCTTTTCTAAATCCAGCTTGTACATCTGGAAGTTCTCAGTTCATGTACTGCTGAAGCCTAGCTTGGAGAATTTTGAACATGAACTTGCTAGAATGTGAAGTGAGTGCAATTGTGCAGTAGTTTGAACATTCTTTGGCATTGCCCTTCTTTGGGATTAGAATGAAAATTGATCTTTTCCAGTCCTGTGGCGACTCCTGAGGTTTCCAAATTTGCTAACATATTGAGTACAGCACATTAATAGTATCATCTTTTAGAATTTGAAATAGCTCAACTGGAATCCCATCACTGATCTCCTCCACTAGCTTTGTTTGTAGTGATGCTTCCTAAGGCCCACTTGACTTTGCATTCCAGGAAGTCTGTTTCTAGGAGAGTAATCACACCATCGTGGTTATCTGGGTCATAAAGGTTTTTTTGTATAGTTATTTTGTGTATTCTTGCCATCTCTTAATATCTTCTGCTTCTGTTAGGTTCATATAATTTCTGTCCTTTATTGAGCCCATCTTTGCATGAAATGTTCCCTTGGTACCTCTGATTTTCTTGAAGAGATCTCTGGTCTTTTCTGTTCTATTGTTTTCCTCTATTTCTCTGCATTGTTCACTTTGGAAGGCTTTCTTATCGCTCCATGCTATTCTCTGAAACTCTGCATTCAGCTGGATATAGCTTTCCTCTTCCCCTTTGCCTTTTGCTTTTCTTCCTTTCTCAGCTATTTGTAAGGACTTCTCAGACAACCATTTTGCTTTTTTGCATTTCTTTTTCTTGGGGATGATTTTATAAATACACCAAATTTTATTTTTTGATTCAAGCGTTAATGGATGTTTGACGTGCTTACATTTGGGGGCTATTATGAAAAAGCACATTTGGGATGTCTTTTGATACACAAATGCATGCATTTCTGTTTGATATTTAAAAGAAGTCAATTGAAATTCTGATCAAGGATTCAGTGAATCCATGGATCAAAGAAGATGTGGTATCCTTATAGCACTGAATATTCTAAGAACTTGATATATCCCTCCACTTATTCAAGTCATACTTGTTAAATAACATTTTATAATCTTGTGTGCTGTTGCTGCTGCTAAGTCACTTCAGTCGTGTCCAACTCTGTGTGACCCCATAGATGGCAGCCCACCAGGTTCCCCCGCCCCTGGGATTCTCCAGGCAAGAACACTGGAGTGGGTTGCCATTTCCTTCTCCAACGCATGAAAGTGAACAGTGAAAGTTAAGTCGCTCAATTGTGTCCGGCTGTTAGCGACCCCATGGACTGCATCCCACCAGGCTTCTCTGTCCATGGGATTTTCCAGGCAAGAGTACTGGAGTGGGGTGCCATTGCCTTCTCCCACAGAAATATACAAAATTTTTGGTAGATTTATTTCTAAGGATCTGATTTTTACTGAAATGATACCATCTTTTCAAAACTGTTTCATATTGACTAGCTGCTGGTATGTAGAAACAAAACTTATTTTGGGTATTAGCTTATCCAGTAATTCTGGTAAACTCATATCAATTCTAACAGATAACATATAGATTATTTTGCATTTTCTATATACACAATCATGTTGTAAACAAAGATAGTTTCATGTCCCTTTTCAAATCTTTATATATTTTTTTTAACTTATTGTACCAAGTAGGACTTTCCAGTAAAATGTTACTTAAAAAACAGGATTAGCAGGCATCCTAGTTTCATTCATAATCTTAACAGGAAAGTCTTTCATACTTCACCAATAAATATTAGTGTACTGGAGATTTGGGGGGGGGGTATGTTTATCATAATAATAATATTCCTTTCTATTATTTGCTTTGAAAAGAGATTTTTTTTTTTTTGGCCACACCTTGCGCTGTGCTTAGTCTCACAGTCCTGTCCGACTTTTTGCAACCCCATGGACTGCTGCCTGCCAGGCTCCCCTGTCCACAGAATTCTCCAGGCAAGAATACTGGAGTGGGTTGCCATGCCCTCCCTCAGGGGATCTTCCCAACCCAGGGATTGAACGTGTGTCTCCTGCATTACAGGAGGCTTCTTAACAATCTGAGCCACCAGAGAAGCCCTCAGATCTCAGTTCCTCCACAGGATCTCAGTTCTCTGATCAGGTATTGAACCCATGCCTCAGCAGTAAAAGTGCCAAGTCCTAACCATGGAACTGTCAGGGAATTCTTGAAAAGAGAGATTTAATTACAAATTGCCATTGAATTTTATCAATTGCTTTTTTAGCATCTATTAAGATGTTAAGATTTTTACCCTTTATTCTCTAAATGAGGAATATTATGTCAATTGTTGACTGTTAGATCAATCTTGCACTTCCAGAAGAAATGCATACTGGGAAATACTTGTTCATTATTTCTTCAAGTATCTGTTTTGCTCCATTCTCTCACATCTCCCTCTAGAATTCCAATTATGTATCAAGTGGTAGGCCACTTGATACTATTCTATTGTTCTCTGAAGCTCTGTTTATTTTTCTTTAATCTGTTTTCTTTCTAGTCTCCAAATTAGTTACTTTTTATAGCAATATCTTCCAGTTCACTAACTCTAACACTTTCACTCTTCTCAGTGATCTCTAGCTTTGTGTTAGGCCACCCGGCAAATTGTCCCTTTCAGTTATTGTACTTGTAGCGGGCAGAATGGTTTCCCAAAGATGTCCATGCTTTCCTCCACGGAATCTGAATATATTACCTTACACAACACAGACCAACCCCTGGCTGACAGCCAGCAAGGAAAGAGAGACCTATAATCTATGACCACAAAGAAATGAATCTGGCCAACAACCTTAATGAGACTGAAAGTGGATTCTTCAGTAAGCAACAGCATCCTGTCAACATTTTAACTGTAACCCATGAGACTGATGTCTAACCTACAGAACTGTGAAATCATGGATGTTGTGATTACACCTGTGGTAATCTGTTATGGAAGCAATAAAACACTAGTACAGATTTTGGTACCTGGAAGTGAGGTGCTACAACAACAAATACCTAAAAGTGTGGGACTGTTTCTGGAACCAGATAATGGGTAGAGGCTATAAGAATTCTAGTGAACATAATGAAGAAAATCTAAAATGCCTTGAACAAACTATTAATAGAAATGTGGTCTTGAAGAAGAGCCAGTGAAGGTTCATAAACTGCTTGTAGAAACCTGATCCTAGAGGATCAGAAGAAACTTGTTACTATTAACTGGAGTAAGATGGATCCTTGTTGTGTACTGATAGAAAGCTTAGTCAAACTGTGTCCTGCAAGTTCTGTGGAAAGCAGAATTTATAAACAAACTTGGATACTGACTTGACGAAATTTCCAAGGAAACTGGTGAAGGTATGACCTGGTTTCCTCTTGCTGCTTACAGTAAAATGTGAGATGACCAATTTAACCAGTGAACAGCAGCCTTGACCTATACCCATGGCCTGTAGACTGCCTACGGACTTCCTTTTCTACAGTCTGTCCTACTGATTTTTGAACTTGCTTGGCAAGGTCCAAAACTGTTTATGGTGTTTACTTAATGTTTAAAAAAAAAATGTGTTCTTTTTTAAAAAAATGAAAAAAAAAAAACCAGAAACCTCTTCATATTTTTAACTCCTCTATCAGTTCTGCTTCTCTGGTTGAACCCTGATATAGCACTTTTAAGTTCTTAAAAAAAAATTTTTTAGCTTTTTTAGTTTCCATGTCCTCTATACATTCACTGTAATTATTTTGCACTAAAGCCTTTAATAACAAATTTACAATAGATGCTTTAATTTTTTATCGGCTAATTGTAATATCTGAGCCACATCAGGCCCAATTTCTATTGATTGCTTTTTCTCAGCTACTCACATTTTCCAAAATCCTTGCACTTACGGCTATGGTTTTTCCTGTGGTCATGTATGGATGTGAGAGTTGGACTGTGAAGAAGGCTGAGCACCGAAGAATTGATGCTTTTGAACTATGGTGCTGGAGAAGACTCTTGAGAGTCCCTTGGACTGCAAGGAGATCCAACCAGTCCATTCTGAAGGCGATCAACCCTGGGATTTCTTTGGAAGGAATGATGCTAAAGCTGAAACTCCAGTACTTTGGCCACCTCATGAGAAGAGTTGACTCATTGGAAAAAACTCTGATGCTGGGAGGGATTGGGGGCAGGAGGAGAAGGGGACGACTGAGGATGAGATGGCTGGATGGCATCACAGGCTCAATGGACACGAGTCTGAGTGAACTCCAGGAGATGGTGATGAACAGGGAGGCCTGGCGTGCTGCGATTCATAGGGTCGCAAAGAGTCGGACATGACTGAGCGACTGAACTGAACTAACAATTTTATTTACTTTCAAATTTATTACTATATACAGACAATTGTGAATGATAAAATGCAAAGACTTTAAATCTAAGATGTTTCTGGAGCAGGCAGTTAACTTAGCTGGAAGAAAACTCTAAACATCATCTCCTCCATAGTGTGTTGCAACTGAATTCTCCATTCAGTTCTTTCAGCTGACAGCTACTGCTGTATGCCAGGCTTACTAGTCTTCTCCTGTACATGCATAATTAGAGGAACTGTACATAGTTCTCCTATATTTCTCCTATACACAATGATTTGTGCAGAACTGAAAATTTATTTTGAGACTCACTGTATCTATGGCCCTCCTTTTCCCAGGATTTCCACCCTAAATTTCCATCATTCTTCTAATTTCAAACTGTTCTGACCCTACTGTCTACTTAGCAAATACTATGGCTTTCTGGGTTCCCACATACAAAAATTGTGGCGTGCCCTCAGAGACCAGCCAGACATATGCAAATTTTACCCAGTATAGTTTCTGTCTTTCAGGCATCCATTCCCTCCAGTTTTTGCCTGCTTTTTACCACTCACCAGTATTTTCAAATAGTGTGGGGTTTTTTGTTTCAGGGAAGCACACTGCTGCTGCTGTTTAGTCACTAAGTTGAGTCTGTCTCTTTAGCTACAGCCACCAGGCTCCTCCATCCATAGGTTTTCCCAGGCAAGAATATTGGAGTGGGTTGCCATTTCCTTCTCCATGGGATCCTCCCAATCCAGGGATCAAACCTGCATCTCCTGGTTGGCATGCAGGTTCTTTACCATTAAGCCACCTAATGATATAATCATTATTTGCATGAAAGCTAATATAACCAAGCTACTCTACCATTACTGAGAGCAGGAAGCTCAACAGAGTATTTTTTTTTAACATTCCATTTTACGTTCTCTCTTGATATTTACATTACATCTCCTAGTTTTTTTTAGTGATTACTCAAGAGATTACAATAGTTATCCTTATATTATCACTGTCTACCAGCAGATAATGTAACACTACTTCATGAAAAATATAAGAATCTTATGAATGTGTAATTCTACTAGTCTCCCTCATGTGCTTTAAATGAATAAATTATTTAAATAAATCATTAAATGCAATACTTCAACATTCTCTTTTATAAAAAAGAAAAGATGATTCTTAAGGTCACTCCCAGCTTTCACATTTAATTATTATATAACCTATGGTAAGTATTTTTCTGTTTAATATCAGTCTGTTATTTATTATTAGTGGTCATACTCTATTAAGTGCATATACTGGAGCATGTGTGTGCTCAGCAACGTCCAACTCTTTGTAACCCCATGGACCGTAGCCCACCAGGCTCCTCTGTCCATGGGGTTTTTTAGGCAAGAGTACTGGAATGAGTTGCCATATCCTCCTCCAGGAGATCTTCCTGACTCAAGGATTGAACCTGCACTGCAGGCAGATTATTTACCACTGAGCCAATAGGGAGGCCCATACCAGAGCATACATTAAGGTAAAAATAGAAGTTGTATTACTAGGAATCCCATGATTTTTTTTCTTAATTTGGAAAACACTAAATCCCTCTGTAAAGTCAGCACTGCCCAAAAAATATTCATAAAGGAAATAAACTCTGAGGCATGTTAACCAGCAAATGGAAAATTACTTAGGTTTAGATGAAAACACTTACCCCTCTTCATTTTCTTTTAGTAAGCGACTGGCAATTCGGATCAACATGCAGTAAGCAAACTGTGATTTGAGACCAGATTTAGTAAATTTATTCAACATCTTAGAAACAGCAAGGCGATCATTCTTTTTAAGGTGATACAAAACTCCCAATGCATGGTACTAAAGAACAAGAAAAAGAATGTAAGACAGAAAGAAGGCTGAATAGGAAGAGGATAAAACTGACATAAAAATGCAATCATACAGAGCTAGGTTTTTAATAAAAAGATACCCAACTCTAATGTATACAAAGGGAATTATCTTTTCCATGCTGAATCAAACAAAGGCATGATTGAAAGGATGAGTTTTTAATTTACCCTGTTAATTCAGATTAGGTAAGTATTAAGGGGATGACATACAATCTGAAGACGGCTCTAGCAGATTCAGCGTTGCCCCATCCATCCTTAGGACAAAGGCTCTCAGGTCCAAGGCTTTAACCAGTGTTACAGGTCTTGCTTAGTGGCTTTAAATCATCTGTGGTTATGTTAGTGGTTAATAGATTCATCTCCTAAAGTAGGTTTAAGGCATGTAATTATCATGGCACTTTGTGTAAAAACACAATGATCAGAGTTAGGAGGGTGAGAATGCTTCCCAAGGGAAAAATTACTACTTTATTTCCTCATAACTGAATATGCTAACATGAGAAGTAAATGCTGAAATGGAATAAATAAGTACTCTCTCAAACACAAATGGGGTATTTTATACAAAAATTGCCAGTTAAGAATTTAATCTTGTTCCTTTTAATTAAGAATAGCCTAGTGAATATCAAAAGTAGATCCTTCCAACAAAACAGTTTTATGTCTAACATAACCATGGGTTTTGGGTTTTGGGTCATGGGTTTTGGGCTTCCCAAGTGGTTCAGTGGTAAAGAATCCACCTGCCAATGCAGGAGACGCAGGAGACATGGGTTCGATCCCTGGGTCAGGAAGATTCCCTGGAAGAGGGCATGGCAACATGCTTCAGTATTCTTTCCTGGAAAATCCCATGGACTGAGGAGCCTGGTGGGCTACAGTCCATAGGGTCACAAAGAGTATGACTTGACTAAGCGACTGAGCACGCAACTCAAACAGTATAATCAAGGCCTGAAAAGCTTGGAACTGAACATCCACCTTCACAAATTAATTTTCAAACAAAGGACTAAAATGAATTATGACCTTCAGGATAAGCATCTCAAATATCACTGAATATAAGAATCTTTCTCAAACATTCTGACAGCTTCTACTAAATACTAGCAGGGTAAATCATAATTAGGGAATACTTACTTGAGAATATGCACTAACAGGTTACTTAATATTAAATTGCTTAATATTAGTCTTTAGCTAATACTCATCTGAAGAATCAATAAATTGCCCCTAAAATGTAGGGTTACAGAAAGCTGACCTAGAGACATAAGGTAAGGTGATTCAGTGACAGTACCTGGACCATAATATTATCACTTGAAGCAGCTTCTTGGGCTTCATTGACCCAGCGCTTAACCACATCATAGCTTATCTTCATCATGTGCTAAATACAGAAAAATTGAGAACAGATCATGCACAGTCACTAAAAGTTTAGAAACATGAGTTAGTTTTCTTGGAAAATCACTAACAGACATTTCCAGAAAAAAAAAAAAAAACAACTTTACAGTGTTACACATCTATTTCAAGTCTCTGAGACAACTAGTAAACCTGATACACTTGTTCAAGACCCCTTTGCAAAGGTGGCGTATGTCTGTGGGCTGGGAGAGGTGCATAAAGGGAAGTAATGAGAGGGAAAGGAAGGGAAGGGAATGGATAATTAATAAGATGGTACTTAAATAATGTTAACATCATAGGTTTTACTTCCAGGAAACTCACCTGGAAGAAAAAACAGAGTGCCATAAAAAAGTAGAGTACCTGCTGTAAAACTTGACCAATTATATTCCAGAACCAGCAACTCTCGTGATTCAGATGATCTAATCCATTCACACATTAGTAACCAATTTTAATCAAATACAATGTGATAGGCTGCCATGAATAAATTTTGTTTTGGTGAAAAAGAGAAAGAAAAGACATTACTAAAACAAAGAGCACTTCCTGGGAGGAAATTTAGTAGTGGGACAGTAGACTTTGGATTGAAGGACAATTGCACACACAAGGCACCAACAAAAACAGAGGACAGAGAGACAAGAGGTACAAGGGCAGGTCATAAAGGAAGACTCAAAGGAAGAGACTGACTCTCAGTTTCTTTCCTGACCTTCACCCCACCCTTATCCCCATCTGTATTATATGTACAACATAACTTTCTGATGACCAAAACCTTTCAAACATATGAAAACTTCATCCTTTTAACTGCCGATTTTAATTGTTAAATGTTCCTCTGTCAGATAAAGCATTCATATAAAGTAACAGAAATGTGTACATATTTTTTAATGTTTCATTTGTGAGAGAATCATAGTGATATTTTGTTTTTGCAACTAGAAACTGTACCATGCATGAGAATCAGTTACTTGTTCACTTACTAAGGAAGATACCAATGCTGAACTCGATACACTGGAGACTTTATCCACAATGGCCTGCTTCATGTATCTCTCAATGGCCTGCAACATTGTTCCCTAAGAACATTCATAAAGAAAAAGGCTGAAGTAAGACATTTTCATGCAAAATTACCACTTCAAAATAATCTACAAACACAAGTCACACATTTGTTTCTGTGCAAATATTTAGAATGTATGAAAAGGCTGATTATATAATCATCAGATCCCAGGGGACAAGAAGGAACATTTTAGAGTATACATAAGGAAAAGGAGTAACTGCTCCACAATGAAATAAATGGTCTCAAAGTGGAGAATCCCAGTTCGGAAATATACAAGTAAAGGCTGAACCTACCAGAGGTATTATAAAAGCAATTCCTAAATGGGGATGCTATTGAAGTCTTTTAGATACCTCTATGTGTAGTGCATATATTGGGCTGGTCAAAAAGGTCATTTGAGCTTTTGCACACCTTACAGAAAAACCCAAACAAACTTTTTGGCCAACCCAATATTTTTCACATGGATCCCAGGAAGTTCTATAAATCAATTATAAACTGATTATTTCAAATACATAAGAAATTACATGTGAAATATGCTAATTATATTGAGTCCTCAACATAAAATCTGCTGAAAATAAAGTTCTTTTTAACTTACCTGGAAGAAAGTGTAGCCCTGGCAAGGTGGTGTTAAATAAGGATGGTACATACACCAAGCTCAATTACTTAGATGAAGTGAATCTTCTTGCTAGCCCTGGCATGGTCAAGTCTTATGCTATCGATTTAATGGTAAAAACAAAAGCAACCACAACAAAGTAACTGAGCACTGGAAAACATTAAACCATTTCTATTACTCCTTCTAGGATCCAGATTTACCATTGAATCCTGCTCAACCTTTGAAACGTGAATGCAAATGTATACATAAATGTATACATAATGTATACCGGATCATGAATATAGCCAAAATCTTATTCAATTTGCTTGGCAATGCCCAGTCTGCCCTTCATTTTAACCTTTCCTGCAGAGTTCCAAGAATGGGACAGTCTTACATACTCTATAACCTCATTCCTTCTAATACAACAGACTAGGGCAAGGTTAAACACCTGACTTAGACCTAGGTGGACACAAGTCACTGGCTAGCTGATGGCTAGTCAGGCTGTTTCCCCTAAATACTTAAACAAGGAGGCTTGAGCCTCATAAATAAAGGATCATAATAGTAAATACCTGGAAATCTTGTTGTTGAGATCCTTACAGCTGTCCTATTTCTAGTTCTGAGATCTGGTTGTAAGTTTTACCTCAAATTCTGAGAGATTTGTATTTTGTAATAAAGTTGTTTTTTTTTAAGCTAAATTTGGGACTTCCCCACTGGTCCAGTGGTTGAGACTTCACCTTCCAGTAGGTGGGAGGGTCAATTCCTTGGTCAAGGGGTTGAGATCCCACATGCCTCTTGGCCAAAAAAACCAGAACATAAACGACAGAAGCAATGTTGTAACAAACGTAATAGACATTTCAAAAATGGTGCACATCAAAAAATTTTTATAAAAATAAAAATAAAATAAAAAGGCTAAATTCAAATGGCTCTTGTTTCCTACGAGCAACGTGCCCTATGACAAAAATTCATGAGAGCAGATATGGAGAGAAACAGACTAATCTAAATAAACAAAAGGAAAAAACAATCTAGAAGAAAAAAGCCTGGAGCCACAAAAGCCTTTCTGGTAGTTGTGTTTCTCTGCTGCTGCTGAATCACAAAGTCAGACAAGGAATCCTACTAAGTTTACATGGCCACCTGCAGACAAACACAGGTCCCCTTTGATGCCTCAGTAAAGCAAAGAACTTACATCAGTGATTCTGCAGAGAGCCCTGATGGCTGGGCCTCGGTACACATCTTCCTTTCCAGTCATGTCCTTAGTCAGACTGAGAAAAATCAAATTATTACCGTAAGATTAAAGTTTTCTCTTCTGTGGAGTCCACCCATCCTTAATTCCACTTGTCCCCATAATTATCTTAATGCAACTATTGATTCAACAAATATTTATTGAGTATCTTCTTTGGATAAACATAAAAATTATTGGATAGAAGACCATTTTAAATCTAAAGAACACAGCAGGGAGCAAAACCAAGTCTTTGCCTTCATGGAGCTTACATTCTAGAAGGAAAAGAGACATTAGTCACATAAACTAAGTACATACATAATTTTAGGTAAATCCATGACTCTGCAATCTCATTCCTTTTTATGACTAAGTAATAGTCCAATGTATACTGATTACTGGCATAAAAAACAGACTGATATAGAGAGCCTCATGCTCAAATCCCAAGTTCCCCAAACCTAACTCTTTAAAAGAAACTGACTGATAGCCAAGAGGCACATGAAAAGATGCTCAACATCACTAATTATTAAAGAACTACAAATCAAAACTCACACCAGATGGAATGGCCATCATCAAAAAAAATCAACGAATGATAAATGCTGTAGAGGATGTGGAGAAAAGGACTCTCTTACACTGCTGGTGGGAATGTAAATTGATAGAGTCACTATAGAGAACAGTATAGAGGTTCTGTGAAAGTGTTAGTTGCTCAGTTGTGTCCACCTCTTGACAATCCCATGGACTGTAGCCCGCCA
This sequence comes from Ovis aries, assembly GCF_016772045.2. Lineage (NCBI taxonomy): Eukaryota > Metazoa > Chordata > Mammalia > Artiodactyla > Bovidae > Ovis > Ovis aries. Next base: position 96,053,383 of record NC_056057.1, read on the forward strand.
GACTCCTCTGTCCACGGGATTCTCCAGGCAAGCTTACTGGAGTGAGTTGCCATTCCCTTTTCCAGGGGATCTTCCCAACTCAGGGACTGAACCTGGGTCTCCTGCATTGCAGATGGACTCTCTAGCATCTGAGCCACCAGGGAAGCCTAAGGAGGTTCCTTAAAAAACTAAAAATAGATCTACCATATGACCTAGCAATCCCCTCTTGGGCATATACTGAGAGAAGATCATAACTCAAAAAGATACATGTACCCCAATGCTCACTGCAGCACTATTTACAATAGCCAGGACACTGAAGCAACCTAGATGGCCATCAACAGAGGAATGAAAAAAGAAGATATGATGTGAAGTGAAGTCGCTCAGTCGTGTCTGAGTCTTTGCAACCCCATGGACTGTAGCCTGCCAGGCTACTCCATCCTTGGGATTTTCCAGGCAAGAGTACTGGAGTGGGTTGTCATTTCCTTCTCCAGAGGATCTTCCCAACCCAGGGATTGAACCCTGGTCTCCTGCATTGCAGGCAGACGCTTTACCATCTGAGCCACCAGGGAAGTCCCAGGGAAGACATGATACATATATACAATGGAACATTACTCAGCCATAAAAAGGAACGAGACTGCAGAGACATGGATAGACCTAGAGACTGTCATACAGAGAGAAGCCAGAAAGAGAAAAACAAATATTGCATATTAATGCATATATGTGGAATCTAGAAAAATAGTACAGATGAACCTGTTTGCAAAGCAGAAACAGAGACACAGATGTAAAGAACATACATATGGACACCAAGGGGGGGTAAACTGTGGGAATAAACTGAAAACTTGGGATTGACATATACACACTGCTGCTGCTGCTAAGTCGCTACTATGTATAAAACAGTAACTAATGAGAACCTACTGTATAGCACAGGGAAAAATAAAGATGGTACAATCTTCTTTATTGTAGGACATTTGTTTGTAGGACATTTGTTGTTAGGACATTTGTTAAAGTAACCTTACAAATGCATTTCAATATATATTAGGTACAGACAAATATTGTTTGATTCCAATTATATGAGATAACTAGAATGAGAACAAGACCCAGCTTCCCCCTCAGTGAGTCTACCCCATCGGAAGCTTCCATAAGCCTCTTATCTTTCTCCATCAGAGGGCAGTCTGAAAACCACAATCACAGAAAACTAACCAATCTAATCACATGGACCACAGCCATCTCTTCACACTTACCATCTCCTGTTTAATCATTTCCAATTTGCCTTGATTCATGGACCTAACATTCCGGGTTCCTATGCAATATTGCTCTTTACAGCATCGGACCTTGCTTCTATCACCAGTCACATCCACAACTGGGTGTTGCTTTTGCTTTGGCTCCATCTCTTTGTTCTTTCTGGAGCTGTTTCTCCACTGATCTCCAGTAGCATATTGGGCACCTACCGACCTGGGGAGTTCATCTATCAGTATCCTATCATTTTGCCTTTTCATACTGTTCCTGGGGTTCTCAAGGCAAGAATACTGAAGTGGTTTGTCATTCCCTTCTCCAGTGGACCACAGTTTGTCAGAACTCTCCACCATGACCCATCCGTCTTGGGTGCCCCTACATGGCATGGCTCATAGTTTCACTGAGTTAGACAAGGCTGTGACCCCACAAGAGACTGTCCCGGACTTGCCTGTGGGTGTCTGGGAGTCTCTGGCAGAGGCGTGGGTCATGGTGGCCTGCTGCATAGTTGGGGGCACTGAGTATAGCTGTACATGCATGGGATCTTTTGAGGGAGGTCACCATTATCTTCATTACCTCCACCATATTTTGGACCCAGGTAAATAGCAGGGAGGGAACATAGCTCCACCCATCAACAGAAAATTGGATTAAAGATTTACTGAGTCAAATTCATAGAGTCCAAAAATACACTGGTATATGCCAGGGGCTGGAGGTGGGGGTGGAGAGGGGAAATGGGGAGTTAGAGTTTAATGGGGACAGAGTTGTAGTTCAGGAAGGTGAAAAATTTGGGAGACGGATGAGAGTTGCACAACAATGTGAATGTATTCCGTGCCACTGAACTGTACGGTTAAGTATGGGTAAAATAGCATGCTTTATATTATGTGACTGTGTGCAGGCTTAGTTGCTCAGTCATGTCCAGTTTTTTCCATCTCCATGGACTGTAGCCCTCCAAGCTCTTCTGTCCATGGGATTCTCCAGGCAAGAATACTGGAGTGGGTTGACACGTCCTCCCCTCCAGGGAATCTTCCAGACCCAGGGATCAAGCCCACTTATCCCTGTGTCTCCTGCACTGCAGGCAGATTCTTTCCTGGCTGAGTTACGGAGGAAGACTTATCAAAGTTTAAAAAAACTTTTTTAAAGAAAAGAAAGAAATTGACTAAAATGATTACTTCAAGATGTCTCTTTCTCAGGAATGGCTTTCTAAATTGACAACTGTCATTGATTTCAGACCCTTCTATGGAGCTGCAAAAGCAGGCAGGGGAGTGTAGACTGAGGTACGAAACTTCATGTCCCTAATTTTAAAAGGTTTTTAATCTTTAGATTATTCACTCTTTTGTCTTTCCTTCTCCTGTCTTCTATGTATTTATATTACCCTCAAATTGACTCTCCACCTCCTCTCTCACTCAGTTCCCCTCACATAATCCAAAATGGCCTCCAACTCACTTCATCAGGGCACCAAGAGGAGAAAGGCTGAATAACTGACAGTCCTTCAGGTTCTTTCATTTTTCAATTATTAAAGTATTTTACTCATGTAACAATCCATTCTCAATATATTCAGAAAGGTATAAAATATAAAGTCTAAGTCTGTCTTCATACACCCTAGCCTGTAGTGCCACTCAACCAGAAACAGTCATTGTGAATAGTCACTTATGTTTTCTTAAGGAAGTTCTTAAAATACATATTTACAAGCACAGGGGTTTATTAAAATGCACGCCAATGGATATCCACTCCTCTGGTACCTTCAATTATACTTAAGGATATAATCTGAGAATCTTTCCATACAGGCAGATTTTTTAAAATTTTAGATATTTATGTTTTTAAAAATATATAAATGTACATCTAAAACCTTTTTAATGGCAGCACAGATTTCCATTGTTTGGATACAAATAATTTATCGACCAGTCTTTTTCACAAATATTTGCATTTTTCCAATTAGATAAAAACTGAGGTCTGGCAGGATTAGTTCTTCTAAGGCTTCTCTCCTTTGCCTATTGATAGCACAGAAGTAGTCATAATAATGTATAAACAAAAAGGAATGTAAAAGAATGAAACTAGAACACTTTCTAACACCATACACAAAAATAAACTCAAAACGGATTAAAGATCTAAACGTAGGACCAGAAACTATTAAACTCCTAGAGGAAAACAGGCAAAACATTCTCCGACATGAACCACAGCAGGATCCTCTATGACCCACCTCCCAGAATATTGGAAATAAAAGCAAAAATGAACAAATGGGACCTAATTAAAATTAAAAGCTCTGCACAACAAAGGAAACTATAAGCAAGGTGAAAAGACAGCCTTCAGAATGGGAGAAAATAATACCAAATGAAGCAACAGACAAAGAATTAATCTCAAAAATATACAAGCCACTCCTGCAGCTCAATTCCAGAAAAATAAAAGACCCTATCAAAAAGTGGGCCAAAGACATTTCTCCAAAGAAGACACACAGACAGTTAACAAACACATGAAAAGATGCTCAACATCACTCATTATCAGAGAAATGCAAATCAAAACCACAATGAGGTACCATTTCACGCCAGTCAGAATGGCTGCGATCCAAAAGTCTACAAGCAGTAAATGCTGGAAAGGGTGTGGAGAAAAGGGACCCCTCTGACACTGTTGGTGGGAATGCAAACTAGTACAGCCACTATGGAGAACAGTGTGGAGATTCCTTAAAAAACTGGATTAGAACTGCCATATGACCCAGCAATCCCACTGCTGGGCATATACACCGAGGAAACCAGAATTGAAAGAGACACGTATACCCCAGTGTTCACTGAAGCACTGTTTATAATAGCCAGGACACGGAAGCAACCTAGATGTCCATCAGCAGATGAATGAACAAGAAAGCTGTGGTACATATATACAATGGAGTATTACCCAGCCATTAAAAAGAAAACATTTGAATCAGTTCTAATGAGGTGAATGAAACTGGAGCCTATTATACAGAGTGAAGTAAGCCAGAAAGAAAAACACCAATACAGTATACTAACACATATATATGGAATTTAGAAAGATGGTAACAATAACCCTGTATGCGAGACAGCAAAAGAGACACAGATGTATAGTACAGTATTTTGGACTCTGTGGGAGAGGGCAAGGGCGGGATGATTTGGGAGAATGGCATTGAAACGTGTGAAATATGTGAAACGAATTGCAAGTCCAGGTTTGATGCATGATACAGAGTGCTCGGGGCTGGTGCACTGGGATGACCCAGAGGGATGGAATGGGGAGGGAGGTGGGAGTGGGGTTCAGGATGGGGAACACGTGTACACTCATGGCAGATTCAAGTCAATGTATGGCAAAACTAATACAATATTGTAAAATAAAATAAATAAATAAATAATTTTTAAAAGGCATGGCTACGTTTCAAAAAAACTTTACTTACAAAATGGCACAACAGCTTTGGCCACTGGCCACAGTTTGGCAACAGCTGCTCTGAACTTCTGTTTAGCTTAGGCTGCCCTGACAGTAAAGGCTTACCTACAGATAGTTTATTGGGAATGCGTTCTGAGAGAGAAGTAAAAGATAAGGAAGTAAACAAAGGAGGAGGGAAAATCAACCCAGACAAGTTTTCTCTAGTGAATCACTGCCACAAGCAACTGGTTATTTAATAAGCAACCTACTGAGGAACCTAATGAAATCTCAGCAACCACACATTCAAGGAATGAAAAAGAAAGAATTTATCCACAAGCTCTTCGCCCCTGGTAAAGAGTTAACCCCAGAGAGTTAACTCCCCGTTCTCTTAACATTCACATGTTAACTCACACATATGAGTTCAGAGTACGTACAAGAAATCTCAGGGCAGAAAGCAAAACATTCACCACATGCTTCAAGTGAGGCACTATTGCAAGTAAGCTGGACCCTCACGGAAATGCTGACCACAGCCATGACTAGAACCAAAGATGAGGCTGAAGAAATGTGAGGTGGCTTGAAAGTGGCACCCAGTATGGCTCATCCTTTGTACCCCTCACATTTGAACATGTCTTCCATTGAATCTAATCTATCACTGAGTCTTCAGGATGGTACCATTCACTGTTTCTTCAAGAGACAGGAAGCATGAGTAGAACATGGTACAATCCTTGCTGCTACAGCTCATTTCAAAGCCATAACTGATACTCATCATCTCCTTCATATAACCATCCATTCTGTATTTCCCTCACTCTTGGCCAGCACTTCATCTTATCTCGGTTATGCCTCTGGTAGATGACTGAAACCTTTATCCCAAGGGATCCACACCTTTTGTTGGTTTTACCCTGGTTGGACCACTGGCTGTTCTCTAATCATCATTTTCCCATGCATGAATGCACCAAAATATACTTGAGTGAGTACTCTGAATTCTGGATACAGTCCTCTCTGTCACCTGTATATGAACAAGCCTAGATCCTGGGAGGAATCAAGGTCAATTACCTCTATGAGTGTATCAGCGCCTTCCATCGCCCGCTGGTCCACTAGGCATGAAGAACGCAAAGTGACCCAGTAATAGTCGTCATTTCGAATGTTTAACTGGCTCACTTGCTGCTCCAGGGCTGTTCTGACTCTGGAGTGTGTGATGCTTTAGGTTTGCCAACCTGTTACTCAGACATGTAGCATCCAGAAGTGTGGGACAATTGTGAGCTGGAGATAATCCATAACCAATGGGAACCAGGGATCAATGGGTTAAGTGCTTCCCTTTTTTCATCCCTTGAAAACATTGTCCCCTAGGAACTGGGACCTCTAATCCATACTTAGGGTGAGAACTGGAAGAATAAATTCTCCAAGTGGGTCACTGGGAGTAAGGGAGAGAGGCCAGTCCTATTTCTAACCATGGATTTCTGGACCCACCTGGTCTATTTACTGGCGACAGTACCATACACTGGCAACTGATTCAGTGCATATATGGCATCTTGGAGAATTCCCAACCTCACGGGGTCCTACCTCCAACCTACTACTTCAGCTGAGTATTCAACAAGCCCGGTCATCATGGCATCCGACTGTCTCCTTCTAGGAGACACACAATGTAGTGAAACTACTGACCTCCCTCCTAGTCATGAACCCATTGTCACTCCATTTTTGCCATAAAATGAGTGGCAATGTCATGCAGGATACCATGAAAATAAATCAAGAATAACTGTTTATACCACAATTTGGACCTACTGCAAATCTCTAGTTTATTCTCTATTTTATGGTGTTTGGGTCATGCAATTTAAAAAAAAATTATGTAGTCAAATGTATCAATCCTTTCTTTCATTGCCTCTGGATTTTAGTGATAATTACAAACCTTTTCCCTACAGCAAGGTTTTCCTCTAGTACTTATATAGCTTCATCTTTTAAAATTTATATTCCTTATCTTTTCAGAGTTGACTTATTAATATGTTGTGAAATACAGATCAAATTTTATCTTTTTATAAGTGGCTACTCAGTTGTCCCAGCATCGTGTATAAAAATGTACATGTTAAGCTGGAAGGAGAAAAATATCGTAAATTAACACAAATATATGAAATCTAGAAAAATGGTACTGACGAACCTATCTGTAGGGCAGGAATAGAGATACAGATGTAGAGAATGGACTTGTGTCCACAGCAGGTGAAAGAAAGGGTGGGACAGGCTGGAAAAGCAGCATGGACACATACACACTGCCATGTGCGGAAGAAATAGCTCATGGGAAGATGCTGCAGAGCACAGGGAGCTCAGCTCCATGCTCTGATGGCGCAGAGGGTGGAATGAGAGGGGGTGGGGAGGAGGCTCAGGAGGAAGAGGATATATATATACTTACAGCTGATTTACACTGTTGTATAGCAGGAACTAACAACACTGTAAAGCAATTGTACTTCAATTAAAAAATACATTACAGAAAAAAAAAAAAAAAAAAGATCCTGCATGCCACAGCTAAGACCCGGCACAGTCAAATAAATTACTTTTTTTTAAGTACAAGTTTGAAACTGGAGCCTATTATACAGAGTGAAGTAAGCCAGAAAGAAAAACACCAATACAGTATACTAAAGCATATATATGGAATTTGGAAAGATGGTAACAATAACCCTGTATGTGAGACAGCAAAAGAGACACAGATGTATAGTACAGTCTTTTGGACTCTGTGGGAGAGGGCAAGGGCGGGATGATATGGGAGAATGGCATTGAAACATGTGAATTATCATATGTGAAACGAATCGCCAACAGGTTCGACGTGTGATACAGGGTGCTTGGGGCTAGTGCACTGGAATGACCCAGAGGGATGGGATGGGGAGGGAGGTAGGAGGGGGTTCAGGATGGGGAACACATGTACACTCATGGCAGACTCAAGTCAATGTATGGCAAAACCAATACAATAAAGAAAAATAAATAGAAAAAAAAAGTACATATTTACCCTAGTGATTAGACATGCCACCTTCATCATATACTAAATTTTCACATGTACTTGGGTCTAATTCTGCACTTTCTATTTGTACCAGAGAAGTCCAAAAAATGTAGATCAGTACAGCCGAGGTGACGCTTTACTAGCCATAGTGCTAGTTTCCACTGGTCTCTTTGTCTATGGTACTGACTCCTACCAGAAGCATATGGGAAATCCAACTCCTCTCCATTCTTGGTAACATTTGGTAAAGTGAGTCTATTTAATTTTCAGTTGATTCAAAGATGTATAGTGGTGTCTCACTGTGGTTTTAAATGGCACATCTCAGGCTTTCAGGTGTCTGAAATATTTCTGTCACATCACAGTAATGTTCCAGAACTAGGGCTGGCCTCAAGCAAGACCAGAAAGTAAAGAGAAAAACAAGAACAAACAAGGATTCTCCCCCCATCTTTCCAGCTTGCAGAGGTGTTGTCTTTAACCCGTACTCAGGATTGAGACAGGCTTCAGTCTTTGTTGACTCCTCCCACCATACAGTTCTTGGATTAGTTCGTTCTCAGTCCAAAATAATCATGAAATTCACCATACTGTTATTCATTCAGTTCAGCTGCTCATTCATGTCTGATTCTTTGCAACCCCATGGACTGCAGCACACCAGGCTTCCCTGTCCATCACCAACTCCTGGAGCTTGCTCAAACTCATGTCCATCAAGTTGGTGATGCCATCCAACCATCTCAATGCTCTATTGTCCCCTTCTCCTCCTGCCCTCAACCTTTCCCAGCATCAGGGTCTTTCCCAGTGAGTCAGTTCTTTGCATCAGATGGCCAAAGTATTGGAGTTTCAGCATCAGTCTTTCCAATGAATATTCAGGACTAATTTCCTTTAGGATGGACTGGTATGATCTCCTTGCAGTCCAAAGGACTCTCAAGAGTCTTTTTCAACACCACAGTTCAAAAGCAGCAATTCTTCGGTGCTCAGCCTTCTTTACGGTCCAACTCACATCTATACATGACTACTAGAAAAACCATAGATTTGACTAGACAGACCTTTGTTGGCAAAGTAATGTCTCTGCTTTTTAATGTGCTGTCTAGGTTGGTCATAGCTTTTCTTCCAATGAGCAAGTGTCTTTTAATTTCATGGCTGCAGTCACCATCTGCAGTGATTTTGGAGCCCAAAACAATAAAGTCTCTCACTGTTTCCACTGTTTCCCCATCCATTTGCCATGAAGTGATGGGACTGGATGCCATGATCTAATTCACTGTTATTATTCAAAGGCCTCAGGTATACCTGTATACCTTTCTATATCTCTGTCCAGAGGTTTTTGTTGTAATTATTGGAATAGATGAATTGTCGTGGCATTTCTTCATCTTGGCTAGAATTAGAAGTCCCTGACCCTCCCTTTTACTTGCTGGTGTTCATTAAGCAAGAGAAGGGAATTTTATGACTTGGCATCATTTTCATCATTTTCTCTCAAAAGTCTTCCACAATTTCATTTTAACAGAGAATAAGTATTTAATAGAGAATAAGAATCCAAATAAACTGGGTAGTCTGCATGTCAACTGGGCAGGAGAGAGGGAAGAAAAGCAGCATATAGAAAGGTTTCACAACACCCATTAAACCCACTGAGACAGTTAATTTTCTGTGTCAACTTCACCGAGTTAAGGGATGCCCAGATAACTGGTAAAACATTACTTCTGGGTGTGTCTAGGGGAGCTTTTTCCAGAAGAGACTGGCATTTGAATCAGTAAGCTGAAAAAGAACAGAACTGCCACTTCTGTGGAAAAAATAAAATGGAGTAATCCCAGATGCAAGAAAATTCAGTTCTATGGTTCTGAAAGCCAAAGATGGTAGAACTTCATGGAGTGTTTAACCATATTAAAGCTAAGAGAGCAGCCAAGTAAAATATGGACTGAAAAATCAGCTTTTGGGATTCTGCAATCAAGAGATTACTAGAAATCTTTGAGAGAGAAGTTTCACTAGAGTGATGGCTAAGTCAAATTAGAATAGTATCTCACTTCTTTTCTTATTCTACACCAAGTTCTGGTAGACATAATGTCAGGGAAAGCAACACCATTCAAATTGAAAGGCTATTTCAGGCTTGAATATTTCTTACCAAGTCTGTGGATGGTCTTAGCTTCTTGCTTCCTTCAGAAACTAAAGTACTGTCTTCCTCTTGCCCAAATCCTCACATTATTCCCACAACTGATATCAAAACTGCCTGCCAGACAGTCATTCCCATAGCCCCTAAGCCCCCCCCTTATTTCTTCCTAAACCATGGTCTCTAAACTGAGACTGTGAAATTTCCCACTCCAGCGCTCTTGCCTGGAAAATCCCATGGACAGAGGAGCCCGGTAGGCTGCAGTCCATGGGGTCGCAAAGAGTCGGATACAGCTGAGCGACTTCACTTTCACTTTTCACTTTCATGCATCGGAGAAAGAAATGGCAACCCACTCCAGTGTTCTTGCCTGGAGAATCCCAGGGACGGGGGAGCCTGGTGGGCTGCCGTCTATGGGGTCGCACAGAGTCAGACACGACTGAAGTGACTTAGCAGCAGCAGCAGGGATGTAACTAATCACATACTGATATCCACTCCCCCAGGATACTTGCCATGTGAGTGATGGGTCAGTCCAGAATTCAAAGCAATCTTCAGATGCAGACTTTCACTGGTGAGTCTCATCAGACAGGGGTAGAACAGTATGACCAGACTGTCAATATATTTGACCATCCTTAAGCCACTATCTAAATCTCCTTGTGTTTTTCTTTTCTTTAAATGAGTTGTAATTTATATACAATTTTAAAATGTCAGCTTAAGTGTTCGGTTAGATGGCATTTGGAGTCACTCATGTAAGCGCTACCCAAAATAAATACTGTATACTTCCTTCATCTTGGAAAGTTCCCTCATTCCCACATCTAGTCAGTTTCCTCCAATCTACCAGACTTCTGGTTTCTATCACCACAGCTGAGTTTTGGCTGGTCTTTGAATTTATATAAAAAGAATCATCCAAGCATTCTTTTTGTGTGTCTTTTGTTCCAACATACTATTTTAGGAGTATGTCTGTGTTGTTGCTTGAATCAGCAATCTGTTCTTTTTTATTGCTGAGTAGTGATCCACTATACTAATAAAACACAATTTGTTTAGCCATCCTCCTACTGATGAACCTTTGGGTTGTTTCTAGTTTAGGGCTATCACAAAGCTGCAATCAAATTCTTGTACAGTCATTTTTTATGGTCAAAGATTTTCATTTTCTTAGCAGTAAAATCACTGGTCACAGGGTAGGCATATGTTTAACTTCATAAGAAACTGCCAAATCTTTTCTGAGGTTGCTGTACCATTCTACATTCCCATCTGCAATGAGTGACAGCTTCAGCAGCTCCATACACTGGATACTGGAGTAGGGTTGTTGATTTAGTACTGTCAGGCTTTGCTAGTTTAACCATTTTAGTGAATGTGAAAGATAGCTTACTGAAGTTTAAATCTTCATTTCCCTGATGACTAATAATATTGAGAACACTGCCATGTGCTTACTGGCTCTTTATATATATTCTTTAATGAAGTGTATGCCTTCAGGTCTTCTCAATATTCATGCTAACATAACTGCAAAATTCCTGCTACAACAAATGACCACAATTAGAGGCTTAAAATAACAAAAGTACAGTATCTTATAGTTAGTTCTACGGGCTAGAATTTCAACTTAGGTCCCACTGGGCTAAAATCATGTCAGCAGGCCTGCATCCATCTGATAAGCAAAATACATTCACCCCATCCCAAGATTCCCCCAAATCAACACATTACAGCATTAGCTCAAAGTCCAAAATCTCATTTAAATCTCACCCAACTCAAAGCACCAATCTTATTATCAAAAATCATAAGGGATGGGTGAGAAAGGGTATAATTTATCCTAAGGCAAAATTCCTATCTACCCATGGACATGCTAAACTTTAAAACAAGTTCCCTGCTCTGAAACACAAAGATGGGACCTGGCATAGCAGAACACACACAAACATTCCTATTCAAAAAGAGAAAATGGAAAGCTAAAAAAGAGTTACTGGCCCCAGACAATTCTGAAACCCATCCAGGCAAACAGGAACAGGGTTCAAGCCCTAAGCAGAATTCACTAGGCTCTCAGCTCTGCCCTATGGGCCTGCAGCTCTGCCCTCTGAGCCATCCTTCCTTGTTATAAGGGGCAGCCTGTGTTTAAAGCTGAGGAGTCTTACCAGCCTGTCTCCTGCCTGCAGAATTTTGGGGCTCTGAGAGCCCTCTTTCGCTTCATCTCTGGTCCTTTCAGTCCATGCTGGCAGTGTTTCTGCTGGTGTAAGGTTCTCAAGCACCTTGTGGGACTACCATATTTGTACAGACTCACTCCACTAGTCAAGAGGTTCCTCCACAGATCTTGCCTAGATAATCCCATCTCTATTTTCAGCTTCTGTTTAGATGCTGAGGGAATCTATGAGTCACACCCTTGATCTCTCAGAGTGGTCTGCGTGAGTGAATACACTGACCTCTTAATCTGAGGTTTGAGCAAAAGGCTATATAACAACTGATTTTTTCCTCTAGAGAATGCTTTCCAAACACACATCTCTTGATTTGAGCATCCTCTGCCATTTTCGTAGGCTGAGAATTTCCAAAATCAGCAACTCCTGCTTTATTTTTGTTGTGTTTTTGAGGTGTAATTGATCATACAACATTATATTAGTTTCAGGTGTACAATATAACAATTTGGTATTTATCAAGATCTCCTGGTTCACGTTTAACAGGTCTCCTCTCAATTTTTACTGTACTCTCAAATTTTACTAAATGACAAAAAGAGAAATCAAGCCACACCTCAATTCTGCTTGGAAATCTCAGTTAAATATCCAAATTCATGTTTGCAAGCCCCACTTTCCACCTAGGACAGGATACAATGCGACTAAGCTTCCTGCCACAATGTAACAAGGATCCCCGTCCTCCAGTTTCTATTAGTAATAGAAACTTCTTCCTCATTTTCTCCTGAGCCCTCACCAGCAGCACCTTCAATGTCCATATTTCTGTCAACAGTCTGTTCACAATGATACGTGATAAACATTTTCTCTATCCTGTAGCTCACTTCCTTCTTCGTCTAGAAGAGGCATTAATGGTCATATTTCTACTAACAGTTTGTTCAAGGCAGTGCAGAAATTTTCTATCATGCTCCCCAAACTCTGCCAGCACCCGCTCACTACCCAATTACAAAGCCACGTCCACATTCTTAGGTATTTGTTACAGCAGCACCCCACTTTCAGGTACCAAAGGCTCTTACTAGTTTTTTTTTCTTCCAGTTTTGAGACGTAATGTGACATATAACATTGTCTAACTTTAAAGTGTACAAACTACTGATCTGATACATTAATACACTGCAAAATCCAGTAGTTTTCAATTGTTGCTGTAACAAATTATCACAAACTTAAGAGGCTTAAGACAACATTCATTTCTTTACCTTGCAGTTCTGTAAGGTGAGGTCCAACACAGGCCTCAGTGGGCTAAAATCAAGGTATGAGCAAGAAGGCATTCCTTTCTGGGGGCTGTCGGGGTTCATCCATTTCCCTGCCTTTTCCAATTTCTAAGGTTACCCATATTTCCTTGGTTTGTGGTCCCCTTCCTCCATCTCCAAATCCAACGAAAACAATGCAGTTCTGTGGCCCTGCTTCCACCATCACATCCCTTTACTGAAGCTTTTCTTCCGCCTCTCCTACGTAAGGGCCCTTAGCCTTGTATTGGGCCCACTGGATAACCCAGGATACGCTCCCTATCTGCTGATTAGCAACTGGAATTCCCCTTTGCCACGGACCATACTGATGGGTCCTAGGAATTAGGACAGGGAGGCCTTGCAGGTGGAAGGTATATTATTCTGCCCACAACATCTACTAATCACTTCAAACAAACAAGAAGCAAACCACAATGCAAAGTGGCCTAACAGGAATCAGGTGGAAGTACTACCAGCTACAGGAAGGAACGAAAATCCTCAATCAACAGTTTATACTCTATTTTTAACTTTTCCACTATTCAGGGAGACTAGCAATCTCAGTGAAGATTTTTTTTTGTTTTTGTTTTTTATTTGTGCCACTTGTGGTGAGTTAACTAATCTTAGTTAACTAAGTACCCATTTTCAATCCCTTCTCTCAAGCTTGCCCCTTGGGCTATAAAAGCTAAATACTCACTTTCCTGGCCTCCTAACGTTAGTCATAACACAGTTGTGCCAAATGAAATCTAAAAATTGCCTTGGGAAAAGCTTTTGCATACCTGATGAAAGAGGCAGATGGTGCTGGCTCTCTCTGGCCCCCTTCCCGGTACCCCTCCCATCTTGAATGGTGCACTGCCAGTAATTCAGGCATCTATTTTGCAATAACGTGAGGATGTCCCAAAGAATTTAAGACATGTCAGCCCTGACACTGCTGAGCCACTGAAGCAACACCAGTTTCTCTGCCTATTTTATGTGTTACTATTTACATCTGGCTCTCTGTTCTTTTCAGCCGAAAGCTTTACTAATTGAAACTTCCACACAACTGCTGGTTAAGCGTAAGTCTCCTCCTACAAAATTTATTTTGCTATACAAATATCAGATTCCCTTGAATGAGTTGTAATTAATAACTATTAACAACTATTTTTCTACATAACATCTGTTAAATGTCTTAGGACTCTAAATTACACATTCTCATTCTAGAAAATTTGAAAATTATCAAAAGTTTAAAGAATATAAATAGCCACAATTCCAAACACCCAGAGGTAACTTACTGGTAATGAATCATTGTATTTTCAGCCATAAATTTTTATACATATACTTAGAATATTTTTAAGACCATAAGGAATATATAGACTTAAATCCAACTCTCATTCAGCACTGTACTGAGGAGTTTCCCATATCATTAAACATGTTTCAAAAATATATCCAAAAAATTAAAATATTTATCTCTGATTGTTTTCTGAGGATAATTTCATGGATATGGAATTACTGGATTAAAGGGATAAACCCTTTTAAACATTCAACAAATGCTGCCACAATGCTTTCTAGAAAAACTGAACCAATTCATTATTCTACCTCCTGTTTACAAGAAAATCAATATCCCTTACAAGTACTGACTGACTTATTTTTTTTGCCAATGTGATCGGCAAAAATACTGTAATTTTCCAAAATTTATACAGAACTCATAAACTCAGTGCAAAACAAAAAAAGATTTAAAATGGGCAGACATGAACAGACATTTTTCCAAAGAAGACATACAGATGGCCAACAAGTACATGAAAAGATGCTCTACTTCATCAGTTCTCAGGAGGATGTAAATCAAAACCACAATTAGATTATCACCTCACACCTATTAGAATGGTTATTAACAAAAACATAGAAATAGCAAGCATTGAGGACATGCAGAAAAGAGAACCCTCTGTACCGCTGGTGGGAATGTAAACTGGTACAGCCATTACGGAAAACAGTATGGAGATTCCTCAAAAAACTGAAAACAGAACTACCATATAGCAATTCTATTTCTGGGTATTCATCTGAAGAAAACAATAACACTAATTCAAAAAGATATATGCATTCCCATGCTCACTGCAGCATTACTTACAATTGCCAAGATATGGAAACAAGCTAAGTATCCATCAATAGATGAATGGATAAAGAAATTGAGGTACGTATGTGCACTGGAGTATTATTCAGCCATTAAAAGGAATGAAATCCTGCCATTTGTGACAATATGTATGGACCCTGAGAGCCTTATCTTAAGTGAAATAAATCAGACAGAGAGAGACAAATACCATACACTAGTTCTTATATGTGGAATTTAAATAAGTAAATAAATATACATATATAAAACCAAGGTCATAGATACAGAGAACAGGTTAGTGGATGCCAGAGGCAGGGACTAGGGGTGAAATAGGTGAGGGGCTTGGGTTTTGGGGGTTTGTTTGTTTTTTTTTTAGTTTAAATAATTTGAATTTAAAAACACAAAAAAATATTGTAACTCATTCTTGAATTTTTAATTTACATTTTTTGGTTACTAGTGAGAATGACTAAAGATATTTAGATTCTTTATATTAGTTATTTTATTAATTATCACATGGAGATAACTTTTGAAATATGAGTTTTTATATATTATAGATATTAGTCTTTTGTAATATTTTATTTCATAAAGCAACTATAATATAAAATTTTAAATTTTTAAATAATATTTTATTTCAGTGCATCATTTACTTTTTAGTTTTGTTTAATAACATATTATGATTCTAAATGTAATCAATCTATTAGCATTAGTCTTCATGACTTCTTTTTTTGCTTTATCAGACAGGGATGGTTTTCACAGGATGACAACCACATTTTAGAAAAGAATGCTCTTTGACATTATATTCTTTTTTAAATTCTTATTGGCTTTCTTACAGTCAACATGTAAAATTAATAGAAAAAGGACAAGAAATACTTCACTAAATATGTAAGTATCCCATCCCAGGTTTTAACTATTCACATACCTGCTTGTAACAATTATGACATCCTCAGAGATGGTAGCCATTTCTTTGATGGTAAGGTAGCACATTCTTCTCAATGTTTGCTAAAAAATTATTTACAAAAGGCAACAGGTTATTCATAAGGAAATGGTTTTTTAAACTGTTTGAAATGAGGACCCCAAATAGATATACTTACAAAATTATTCTTAAAAAGATTATCATCTACCCAAAAAGTCCTTTTAAAAATGTCTGGATGAAGGGACTTCTGTGGCATTCCAGTGGTTAAAACACCACGTTCCCATTGCTGGGGGCCTGGGTTTAATCCCTAGTCAGGTAACTAAGATCCTGCATGCTGCAGGGTGTGGCCACAAAAGAGAGAGACAGAGAAATGCCTAGATGAGAAAATGTTCAGAATTCCACTATTTCCTAAACACAAGTAACTGATTCACTAAGAGTGGAAAACATCTAGATGAAAATACAAACATTCAATTAATTATGGGTCTTTATACAGAAACACCCACACCGTGACTCTGACAGTGAGTCCAAAGACAGGTTTTTCAGAGAGCTAAAGGCTTACCCTAAAAAATATTTTTTCATTCTTTAAAAATATATACACAGACATGCAGACTCTGTGTTTTCCTCAGTTTAGCATATTTTTCCTTAAGGCATTTGTAGTTGTATAACTAACTTCTATTTTCAATTATCAAGATTTCTACATGGACACCTGGATCCAAAATCAGTGTTAAACTAACAATAATGAAGTTTTGCCCACTCTTTCTCCTCACCTGGATCTCCCATTTTATTTATAAACATTCATACTCAATACTAGAAGGAGTGGTTCCTCTCACCTGTCTTGCCTCCTTCTTTATCAAGTAACTTGATATGAGGAGTGAAACTCAAATACGTCAGACCCAGCTCAAGTCCGAGCTGCACAAAGGATCTGCTGGAGACTACTGAGCCCATGAAGGAACGGACAGAACAGAATGAGGACTTTCATGGTGATTAAACACAGAAAAAAGTCACTCCAGAAAGAGAAAGGCAGCATGGGGCAGATGAATGAGGCATACCACATCCGTCTGAAGCTACTATGAGAAGAAAGCAAAAAATGAGAATCAAAATTTCAGATAATTTTGTAATAAAAATCTACCATGAAGCAGAATAAAACTAGAGATATGAAAAAAGTAACTAAAGAACAAAAATTGAGGCTCAACACTGTTAGTCATTGGGGAAATGCAAGTTATAGCCACATTTCAGATCTCACCTCACACCTACCAAAATGGCTAAAACTTAAAAAGAGTGATAATCCAGTGTTGACAAAGATGTGTTTTTAACAAGTAAAATCTATGACCTAAACAAATACACAGAAATGCTGAATAAAATAGGAACAAAAAGATTTTAATATGAAGCCAAAGGCAAAGTGAAGGGACATTCACAGGTGGCAAAATGGAAAAATAAGTAACTCACAGCCACAGAAGCACAAGCTCAGGGTCTTGCATAGGATAAAGTATCTACAGTCCACAAACGATGGGATTCTAAAAGGTATATTCTTCAGGCACAGGGAAACTAGTCTAGGTAATAACTCAGAAATACAGCAAGGAGTGAAGAGTTTAAAAAAAAGTGGTAAACAGCAACAAGACAGTGTGATATTGGCAAAATATGGACAAATACATCAATGCAACAGAAGAGACAAACAAGAAATATACTCACATAAATACAGTCAACTGATCTTTGACAAAGAAGCAAAGGCAACACAATGAAGTGAAAACAGTCTCTTCAACAAATGGTGCCAGAACTGGATAGCCACCAGCCAAGAAGTTGAATCAGATGCAAACCTTACACTCTCTTCACAAAATTACCTCAAAATCAATCACAAACCTAAATGTAAAATGCAGAACAATAAAGTTCCTAGTAGAATACATAGAAGGAAACCTAGATGATGTTTATTTAGTATGGTGATGGCTTTTTCAATACAACCCCAAAGGCAAGATCCATGAAAGAAATAATTGATAGGTCAGCCTTTAATACAATTAAACACTTCTGCTCTGCAAAAGACAGTGTCAAAAGGATAAGAAGATAACACAGACTGGGAAAAGATTATCCAAAATACACCCAAAAAACCCTCTTTAGAGTCAAAATAAGAAAACATCATATTAAAATGGGCCAAAGACTTTAGCAGATAACTACACTTAAGAAGATAAAACAGATGGCAAATAAGTATATGCAAAGATGCTGAATGTTATATTCATCAGGGAAAGTTAAATTATTAATAAAACAAGGTATGACAACACTACTGACACAACGGTCAAAATCAGGAACACCAACACCACCAAATGCTGACGAGGATGGGGAGTCACAGGATCTCTCATTCACTGCTGGTGAATAAAACTCATACAGCCTCTTTGGAAGACAGTTTGACAGTTTCTTACAAAAACAAACATACATGTAACATGTGATCCAGCAATTGCTCACTCTGACATTTATTCACAGGAGTTGAAAACTTATGTCCACACAGAAACCTGACTTTATACCAGCTTTACTCATAATTGGGGCTTCCCTGGTGGCTCAGAGGTTAAAGCGTCTGCCTCCAATATGGGAGACCTGGGTTCGATCCCTGGGTCAGGAAGATCCCCTGGAGAAGGAAATGGCAACCCACTCCAGTATTCTTGCCTGGAGAAGCCCATGGATGGAGGAGCCTGGTAGGCTACAGTCCACGGGGCCGCAAAGAGCCTCAGACACGACTGAGCGACTTCACCTTACCTATTCATAATTGCCAAAATTGGAAGTAATCAAGATGTCCTTTTAGTAGGTGAATGGATAAACTATGGGACATCCAAACAACAGAAAGTGATTCAGCGCTAAAAGGAAATGAGCTAGCAAGCCATGAAAAAATAAAAAGGAAACTTAAATACATATTACTAAGTAAAAGAAACCAATATGAAAATGCTACATGCTGTTATGATTCCAATTATATGATAAATAGCTAAGAAAAGAGAAGTGAAAGGCAAACGAGAAAGGGAAAGATAAACACAACTGAATGTACAGTTTCAGAGAATAACAAGGAGACCTTCTTAAGTGAACAATGCAAAGAAATAGAAGAAAAACAACAGAATGGGGAACACTAGAGACCACTTCAAGAAAATTGGAGATACCAAGGGAACATTTCATGTAAAGATGGCCACAATAAAAGAGAAACGGCAAGGACCTAACAAAAGCAAAAGAGATTAAGAAGAGGTGCCAAGAACACACAGAAGAACTATACAAAAAAGGACTTAATAACCTGGATAGCCATGATGGTGTGGTCACTCATCTAGAGCCAGATATTCTGGATTGTAAAGTCAAGTGGGCCTTAGAAGTGCTACTATGAACTAAGCTAGTAGAGGTAACAGAATTCCAGCTTAGCTATTTCAAATTTTAAAAGATGCTGCTGCTAAAGTGTTGCACACAATAGGACAGCAAATATGGAAAGTTCAACAATGGCAACGGGACTGGAAAAGGTAGGTTTCATTCTGATACCAAAGAAGGGCAATGCCAAAGAACGTTCAAACTACAACACAATTGCGCTTATTTCACATGTTAGCATGTAATGCTCAAAAATCCTCCAAGCTAGGTTTGAAAACTATGTGAACCAAGAACTTTCAGTTGTACAAGCTGAATTTAGAAAAGGCAGAGGAACCAGGGATCTAATTGCTAACATCCACTGGATCATAGAAAAAAGGAATTCCAGAAAAACATCTGCTTCTGCTTCACTGACTATGCTAAAGCCTTCGACTATGTGGATCACAGCAAACCATGGAAAATTCCTAAAGAGATGGGAATACCAGACCACCTTAGTCTCCTGAGAAATGTGCATGCAGGTCAAGAACAACAGTTAGAACCAGACATGGAACAACTGACTGGTTCCAATGGGGAAATGAGTATGTCAAGGCTGTATTTTGTCACCCTGCTTATTTAACTTATATGCAAAGCTGTTGTTGTTCAGTCACTCAGTCATGTCCATGTCCAAGGTCAGAGAAATCACAGTAAGATGGTAGGTGCTGGAGTGGCTATGAGATACCCCATGTCCAAGGGCAAAGGAGAAGGCCCAGCAAGACGGTAGGAGGGGCGAATCTGCGTTTAGAATCAAACCCCATTCCCTACAGAGATGCTCAGGAGGCTCAAACAAACCTTGTGTGCACCAGGGCCCAGGGACGCAACAGAGACTGAGACAGAACTGTGTTTGAGCATCTCCTCCAATAGGAGGTATGGGTCGTCGGTGGACTGCCGCAGGAAGAGGGGCTCTGGGTGCAGCAGACTTGGGTATAGCATAAGCCCTCTCGGAGGAGGTAGCCATTAACCCCACCACAGAGCTGCCAGAACTTACACAGGACTAGGAAATAGACTCTTGGAGGGCACAACAGAACCTTGTGCACCAGGACCCAGGAGAAAAGAGCAGTGACCCCGCAGGAGACTGTCCAGACTTGCCTGTGGGTGTCTGTGAGTCTCTGGTGGAGGCATGGGTCGGTGGTGGCCTGCTGCAGGGCTGGGGGCACTAAGTGCAGCAGTACACGCCTGGGATCTCTCAAGGGAGGTCACCATTATCTTCATTACCTGCACCATAGTTTGGCCCCAAGTAAATAGCAGGGAGGGAACACAGCTCCACCCACCAATGGAAAACTGGATTAAAGATTTACTGAGCATGGCCCCCTCAGTCAGTCTCCCCCATCAGGAAGCTTCCATAAGCCTCTCATCCTTCTCCATCAGACGGCAGACAGACTGAAAACCACAATCAGAGAAAACTAACTAATCTAATCACATGGACCACAGCCTTCTCTAACTCAATGAAACTATGAGCCATGACACGTAGGGCCACCCAAGACGGACGGGTCATGGTGGAGAGTTCTGACAAAATCTGGTCCACTGGAGAAGGGAATGACAAACCACTTCAGTATTCTTGCCTTGAGAACCCCATGAACAGTATGAAAAAGCAAAAAGACAGGACACTGAAAGATGAACTTCCCAGGTCTGGAGAAATAAGTCCAGAAAGAATGAAGAGATAGAGCCAAAGCAAAAACAACACCAAGCTGTGGATATGACTGGCGATGGAAGCAAGGTCCAATGCTGTAAAGAGCAATATTGCATAGGAATCTGGAATGTTAGGTCCATGAATCAAGGCAAATTGGAAGTGATCAAACAGGAGATGGCAAGAGTGAACATCGACATTTTAGGACTCAGCGAACTAAAATGGACTGGAATGGGTGAATTTAACTCAGATGACCATTATATCTACTACTGTGGGCAAGAATCCCTTAGGAGAAATGGAGTAGCCATCATAGTCAACAAGAGAGTCCGAAATGCAGTATTTGGATGCAACCTCAAAAACGAAAGAATGATCTCTCTTCGTTTCCAAGGCAAACCATTCAATATCATGGTAATCCAAGTCCATGTCCCAACCAGTAATGCTGAAGCAGCTGAAGCTGAACAGTTATAAGAAGACCTACAAGACCTTCTAGAACTAACACTCAAAAAAAGATGTCTTTTTCATTATAGGGGACTGGAATGCACAAAAATGGGAAGAAACACCTGGAGTAACAGGCAAATTTGGCCTTGGAGTATAGAATGAATCAGGGCAAAGGTTAATAGTCTTGCCAAGAGAACGCATTGGTCATAGCAAACACTCTCTTCCAACAACACGAGAACATTCTACACCTGGACATCACCAGATGGTCAACACTGAAATCAGACTGACTATATTCTTTGCAGCCAAAGATGCAGAAGCTCTATAAAGTGAGCAAAAAGAAAAAAGACTGGGAGCTGACTGTGCCTCAGATTATGAACTCCTTATTGCTAAATTCAGACTTAAATTGAAGAAAGTAGGGAAAACTACTAGACCATTCAGGTATGACCTAAATCAAACCCTAACAATTATACAGTGGAAGTAAGAAATAGATTCTAGAGACTAAATCTGACAGACAGAGTGCCTGATAAACTATGGACGGAGGTTCATGACATTATACAAGAGACAGGGAGCAAGACCATCTCCAAGAAAAAGAAAAGCAAAAAAAGCAAAATGGCTGTCTGAATAGGCCTTACAAATAGCTGTGAAAAGAAGAGAAGCCAAAAGCAAAGAAGAAAAGGAAAGATAAACCCATTGGAATGCAGAGTTCCAAGAACAGCAAGGAAAGACAAGAAAGCCTTCCTCAGTGATCAATGCAAAGAAATAAAGGAAAACAGCAGAATGGGAAAGACTAAAGACCTCTTCAAGAAAATCAGAGATATCAAGGGAACATTTCACACAAAGATGGGCTCAATAAAGGACAGAAATGGTATGGACCTAACAGAAACAAGATATTAAGAAGAGGTGGCAAGAATACACAGGAGAACTATACAAAAAGATCTTCATGACCCAGATAATCACGATGGTATAATCACTCACCTAGAGCCAGACATCCTGGAATGTGAAGTCAAGTGAGCCTTAGGAAGCATCAATACGAACAAAGCTAGTGGAGGTGATGGAATTCCAGTTGAGCTATTTCAAATCCTAAAAGATGCTGCTGTGAAAGTGCTGCACTCAATATGCCAGCAAGTTTGGAAAACTCAGCAGTGGCCACAGGACTGGAAAAGGTTAGTTTTCATTCTAATCCCAAAGAAAGGCAATGCCAAAGAATGCTCAAACTACTTCACAATTGCACTCACCTCACACGCTAGCAAAATAATGCTCTAAATTCTCCAAGCCAGGCTTCAGCAATACATGAACCATGAACTTCCAGATGTTCAAGCTGGTTTTAGAAAAGGCAGAGGAACCAGAGATCAAATTGTCAACATCTCCTGGATTATCAAAAGAGCAAGAGAGTTCCAGAAAAAATCTGTTTCTCCTTTATTGACTATGCCAAAGGCCTTTACTGTGTGGATCACAATAAACTGTGGAAAATTCTTCAAGAGATGGGAATACCAAACCACCTGACCTGTCTCCTGAGAAATCTGTATGGAGGTTTAGAAGCAACAGCTAGAACTGGACATGGAACAACAGACTGGTTCTAAATAGGAAAAGGAGTACATCAAGGCTGTATATTGTCACCCTACTTATTTAACTTACATTCAGAGTACATCTTGAGAAACACTCGGTTGGATGAAGCACAAGCTGGAATCAAGATTTCCAAGAGAAATATCAATAACCTCAGATATGCAGATGATACCACCCTTATGGCAGAAAGCAAAGAAGAACTAAAGAGCATCTCGATGAAGGTGAAAGAGGAGAGTGAAGAAGTTGGCTTAAAGCTCAACACTCAGAAAACAAAAGATCATGGCATCCGGTCCCATCACTTCACAGCAAATAGGAGAAACAGTGGAAACAGCAGCAGACTTTATTTTGGGGGGTTCCAAAATCACTGCAGATGGTGACTGCAGCCATGAAATTAAAAGATGCTTACTGCTTGGAAGAAAAGTTATGACCAACCTAGACAGCATATTAAAAAGCAGAGACATCACTTTGCCAATAAAGGTCCATCTAGTCAAGGCTATGTTTTCTCCAGTAGTCATGTATGGATATAAGAGTTGGACTCTAAAGAAAGCTAAGCAGCAAAGAATTGATGTTTTTGAACTGTGGTGTTGGAGAAGACTCTTGAGAGTCCCTTCGACTGCAAGGAGATTCAACCAGTCAATCCCAAAGGAAATCAGTCCTCAATATTCATTGGAAGGACTGATGTTGAAGCTGAAACTCTAATACTTTGGCCACCTGATGTGAAGAGCTGACTCGTTTGAAAAGACCCTGCTAGCATGTGAAATAAGTGCAATTGTGTGGTAGTTTAAACATTCTTTGGCATTGCCCTTCTTTGGGATTGGAATGTAAACTGATCTTTTCCAGTCCTGTGGCCACTGCTGAGTTTTCCATATTTGTTGGCATATTGAGTGCAGCACTTTAACAGCATCATCTTTTAGGATTTGAAATCGCTAAGCTGGAATTTCATCATGTCCACTAGCTTTGTTCATAGTGATGCTTCCTAAGGCCCAGTTGACTTCACACTCTAAGATGTCAGGCTCTAGGTAAGTGATCACACCATCGTGGCTATCTGGGTCACTAAGATCTTTTTTGTATAGTTCTTCTGTGTATTCTGCTGAGCACATCATGCGAAATGCTGGGCTGGATGAATCGTAAGCTGCAATCAAGAATGCTGGGAGAAATATCAACAACTTCGGATATGCAGATGATACCATTTTAATTGTGGAA
Source organism: Ovis aries (assembly GCF_016772045.2). Lineage (NCBI taxonomy): Eukaryota > Metazoa > Chordata > Mammalia > Artiodactyla > Bovidae > Ovis > Ovis aries. The sequence goes on from NC_056057.1 coordinate 96,077,578, forward strand.
AGCAAAGAGGAACTAAAGAGCCTCTTGATGAGGGTGAAAGAGGAAAGCGAAAAAGCTGGCTTAAAACTCAACATTCGAAAACCTAAGAATATGGCATCTGGTTCTATCACTTCATGGCAAATAGATGGGGAAACCATGGTAGATTTTATTTTATTGGTCTCCAGAATTACTGTGGACAGTTACTGTAACCACAAAACTAAAAAATAAAAATAAAAAACTTGTTCCTTGAAAGAAAAGCTATGACAAACTTAGTGTGTTAAAAAGCAGAGACCTCGCTCTGCAGAAACAGTTTCATATATTCAAAGCTATGGTTTTTCCAGTAGTCATGTATAGATGTGAGAGTAGGACCATAAAGAAGGCTGAGCACCAAAAAATTGATGCTTCCAAACTGTGGTGCCGGAGAAGACTCTTCAGAGTCTCTTTGATAGCATGGAGATCAAACCAGTCAATCCTAAAGGAAATCAACCCTAAAATTTCACTGGAAGGACTGATGCTGAAGCTGAAGCTCCAATACTTAGGCCACCTGATATAAAGAGCCAACTCTCTGGAAAAGACCCTGATGCTATACAGGAGCAGAGGGGATGACAGAGGATGATATGGTTGGATGGCATCACCAACTCAATGGATATGGGTTTGAACAAACTCGGGGAGATAGTGAAGCACAGGAAGCCTGGCATGCTGAAGTCCATGGGGTTGCAGAGTTGGAGATGACTAAGCTGCTGAACAACTAACAACCCCTAATCTGAGACCTGTAATCTGCCCCAAGGAAATGAACTAGTATAAGCATTGGTTTTTCTTCATATCATAATCCTGGAATTTTTGTTAGTCTAATATCTAGAAAACTACTGTGTGGGATACACACACACACACACACACACTTTTTTCTAGGCATTTTTGGTAGCAGGGAAAATCTAGCCCCTTCATCACGGCTAGAGACAGAACAGACATGTGCTTTTTTTTTTTTTTTTTTTTTAAGTCTTATGGCTTGCAGGATCTTAGTTCCCCAACCAGGGATTAAACTTGCACCCTCAGTCATGAAAACACAAAATACTAACCACTGGACCACCAAAGGATTCCAAGAAATGTATTATTAATATCAAAAACATATGGTGAATCAAGTTACTTTTTAAAAAGTATGTATTTATTTGGCTGCTCTGGGTCGTCACTGCTGCACATGGGCTTTCTCCAGGTACGGGCAGCAGGGCCTACTCTCCAGGTGCAGTGCACCACCTTCTCATCTTGGTGGTTCCTCTTGTTGTGGAGCAGGGGCTCTAAGGCATGCAGGCTTCAGCAGTTGCAGCAAGTAGGCTTAGTTTCCACACAGCATGTAGGAACTTCCTGGACCAGGGATCGGAACCCATGTCCCCTGCATTGGTAGGTAGATTCTTAACCATTGGACCACCAGGGAAGACCTAGCCAGTTACTCTTTTATTATTGATTTCCAACATTAATCCAAGGTAATGAGAACACAAGATACATGATTTCATTCATTTGGAATTTGTTTTGTCTTATTTTATGGCTCAGTGTACAGTCAATTTCTGTAAATGTTGTGTTATTCATTTACATTTAATGCAATAATGATATATTTGGGTCTATATCTACCATCTTATATACTTTCTGTTTGTTCTGCTTGACCTTTTACAACACCAAAGTGAAAAAAGAAGTATCAACAGATTCTACAAACCCTTAAAAGAATAAGAAAACATTAAGAACAGTTTTAGCCAGTGAAGTTCAACAATGTAAACAAAATGGAGAAATTCCTTGAAAGACACAAACTACCAGAGGTCACTCAAGAAGAAAAATAATCGGAATAATACCATCTGTTTCCTTTTAAAATTATCAAAAACCTTACCACAGTGCGGATGCTTTCAATAGCAAATTCCGACAAACATTTCAGGAAAAATTAATAATGATTCTATAGGACTTCCCTGGTGGCCCAGCCAGTGTTTAGGAGTCCGCCTGCCAATGCAGAGGATGCGGGTTCAGTCTCTGGTCTGGGAAGATTCCACGTGCCTTGGGCAACTAAGTCTGTAAGCCACAACTACTGAAGCCGAGTGCTGCAACTACTGAAGCATCTTCACCTGGAGCCTGTGCTCCACAACAAGAGAAGCCACTGCAATGAGAAGGCTGTGCACTGCACCAAGAAGGCTGTGCACTGCACTGAGGAGTAATCCCTGCTTACCACAACTAGAGAAAGCCTGAGCACAGCAATGAAGACCCAGTGCAACCAAAAATAAACAAATAAATATATAGAGAGAAAAGAATAATGATTCTACAAAACTCTGCAAGAGGAGAAGAGGAAGTAATACTTATCAATTCATTTTATGAAGCCAGCATTACCCAAATACCAAATCCAAACAAAAACATAAGAAAAAATTACAGGTAAATATTATTTCACGACCACATACTCAAAATTAATTTCAAATTTTGAGTTTTAACAGAAAACAAAGATTTTATATTTTCCAGGAAAACAAATAAATGCATCTTACCATATTAATAAACTAAAAAGAAAGACCATAATTAATTCAATAGATACAGAAAAAACATTTGACAAAATTCAACACCCATCTACAAAAACAAAAACAAACAAACAAACAAAAAACCCTCCTAGCAAACTAAGAAGAGAAAATGACTTCCTCAACCTGAAAAACTTAGGGGCTTCCCAGGTAGTGCAGTGGTAAAGAATCTGCCTGCCAAAGCAGGAGATGCAGGAGACGTGGGTTTGATCCCCTGGTTTGGGAAGGTCTCTTGGAGGAGGAAATGAAAACCTGCTCCAGTATTCTTGCCTGGAAAATTCCATGGATAGAAGAGCCTGGTGGGTTACAGTCCATGAAGTCGCAAAGAATCAGACGAGACTGAGCAACTAAGCACACACACACGGAAAACTTAAGTGCTAGCATCAATTTAATGCTGAAAGATTAAACACCTTCCCTCCAAGATCAGGAGCAAAACAAGGATATCCTCTACCACCACTTCCATTTCATACTGTATCACAGTGCAAGAAGATATTACGGTAAGAAAAACAAATAAAACTCATTCAGACTGAAAAAAGTAAATCCTAAGGAATCTCCCAAAATACTGCTAGAAGGAATAAATTTAACAAAATCACAGGAACAGATCAATATACAAAAAATCTATTTAATTTCTATAGAGTACCTAAAACAATACAAATGCAATAGTATAAAAACATTAACTACTTCAGGGATAAATTTCACAAAATATGTTTAAGATTTTTGTGCTGAAAGCTATAACACTGCTGACAGAAATTAGAGACTTGTATAAAGGGAAATATATACCATGGCTATGGAATAGAAAACTCAATAATGTAATGTGAATTCTCCTCAAACTGATCTTTTTGTAAAATTTTATTGAAATAGTTTAGCAAAGTGATCTTTAGAGTCAATGCAATCACCATCAACATTCTAGCAGGTTTTGTTTTTTTTTTTTAACATAAGTAGATAAGCTGATTCTGGTGGCTCAGACAATAAAGTCTGCCTGCAATGCAGGAGACCCAGATTCAACCCCTGAGTCACGAAGATCCCTTGGAGAAGGAAACGGCTACTCACTCCAGTATTCTTGCCTGGAAAAATCCCATGGACAGAGGAGGCTGGCAGGCTACCGTCCATGGGGTCACAAAGAGTTGGAAATGACTGAGTGGCTTTCACATACGTATACAAAGCTGATTTAAAATGAATATAGGAATGCAAAGAACTTACAAGAGCCAAAACAATTATTTAAAAGAAACTGACTGATGGCCAAGAGGCACATGGAAAGTTGCTCAACAGCATTAATTATTAGAGAAATGCAAATCAAAACTACAATGAGGTATCACCTCACATCAATCAGAATGGCCATCATCAAAAAACCTACAAACAATAAACACTGGAGAAAGTGAAAATGAAGTCTTGGGACCCCATGGACTGTAGCCTACCAGGCTTCTCCGTCCATTAGATTCTCCAGGCAAGAATACTGGAGCAGGTTGCCATTTCCTTCTCTAGGGGATCCTCCCGAACCAGGGATCGAACCCGGGTCTCCTGCATTGCAGGCAGACGCTTTAGACGCTTTACCTTCTGAGCCACCAGGGAAGCCCCAAAATGCTGAAGAGGATGTGGATCAAGGGGAACCTTCTTGCACTGTTGGTAGGAATGTAAATTTATATAGCCACTACAGACAACAGTATACAGGTTTCTTTAAAAACTAAAAATAGAACTACCATATGACCCAGCAATCCCACTACTGGACATACACCCAAAGAAAACCATAACTGGAAAAGACATGTATCCCAATGTTCACAGCAGCACTATTTACAACAGCTAGGATATGGAAGTAATCTAGATGTCCATCCACAGGTAAATGGATAAAGAAGATGTGGTGTATACATACACACACACACACACACACACACACACACACACACACCCGCAGTGGAATACTACTCAGTCATAAAAAAGAATGAATTTGAGTAAGTCCCAGTGAGATGAATGAACCCAGAGCCTGTTTATACAGAGTGAAGTCAGTCAGAAAGAGAAAAACAAATAGCATATATTAATGCATAAAATGCATTGATGCTTTTGAACTGTGGTGTTGGAGAAGACTCTTGAGAGTCCCTTGGACTGCAAGGAGATCCAACCAGTCCATCCTAAAGTAGATCAGTCCTGGGTGTTCACTGGAATGAATTAATGCTTTTGAAATGTGGTGTTGGAGAAGACTCTTAAGAGTCCCTTGGACTGCAAGGAGATCCAACCAATCCATCTTAAAAGAGATCAGTCCTAGATGTTCATTGGAAGGACTGATGTTGAAGCTGAAACTCCAATACTTTGGCCACCTGATGTGAAGAGCTGACTCATTGGAAAGGACTCTGATGCTGGGAAAGACTGAGTGCAGGAGGAGAAGGGGACGACAGAGGGTAAGATGGTTGGATGACATCACTGACTCAATGGACATGGGTTTGGGTGGACTCCAGGAGTTGTGGATGGACAGGGAGGCCTGGTGTGCTGCAGTTCATGGGGTTGCAAAGAGTTGGACACAACTGAGCAACTGAATTGACTGAACTGAATGCATATAGATAGAATATAGAGAAATGGTATCAATGAACCTATTTGCAGAGAAGGAATGGAGACACAGATGTAGGAAAGCAGCTTGTGGACACAGTGGGGGAAGGGGAAGTGGGACGAATGGAGAAAGTAGCATAGACATATATACATTACCATGTGTAAAATAGATAGCTGGTAAGAAAGGGGATCCAACCAGTCCATTCTGAAGGAGATCAGCCCTGGGATTTCTTTGGAAGGAATGATGCTAAAGCTGAAACTCCAGTACTTTGGCCACCTCATGTGAAGAGTTGACTCATTGGAAAAGACTGTGATGGTGGGAGGGATTGGGGGCAGGAGGAGAAGGGGAAGACAGAGGATGAGATGGCTGGATGGCATCACTGACTCGATGGACATGAGTCTGAGTGAACTCCGAGAGTTGGTGATGGAGAGGGAGGCCTGGCGTGCTGCGATTCATGGGGTCGCAAAGAGTCAGACATGACTGAGTGACTGAACTGAACTGAAGAAGTTGCTCTGTAACACATGGAATCCAGCCAGGCATTCTGTGATGATCTAGAGGGGTAAGATGGGAGGAGGGGAGGGAGGCTCAAGAGGGAGGTGATATAGATGTAAATTATAGGGGATCTGCATTGTTGTATGGCAGAAACCATCATAACATCATAAAGCAATTTTCTTCCAATTAAAAATAAATTTTAAAAAGTTAAGTTAAAAAATTTTGAAAAAGAAAAAATAATAAAATAGGAAAACATGCACTACCTGATTTAAAATGAACTATAAAGCTACAGTAGGACTTCACTGGAGAAGGCAATGGCAGCCCACTCCAGTACTCTTGCCTGGAAAATCCCATGGTCGGAGGAACCTGGTAGGCTGCAGTCCATGGGGTCGCCAAGAGTCGGGCATGACTGAGCGACGTCCCTTTCACTTTTCACTTTCATGCATTGGAGAAGGAAATGGCAACCCACTCCAGTGTTCTTGCCTGGAGAATCCCAGGGACAGGGGAGCGTAGTGGGCTGCCATCTATGGGGTCGCACAGAGTTGGACACGACTGAAGCGACTTAGCAGCAGAAGCAGCAGGACTTCATTGGTGGCTCAGTGGATAAGAATCTGCCTGCCAGAGCAGGGCACACAGGTTTGATCCCTAATCCAGGAAGATTCCATATGCCTCGGAGAAACTATGCTCATGAGCCACAACTACTGAAGCCCATGCTCTGGAGCCCAAGAGCCACAACTACTGAGCCCACGTGCTACAACTACTGAAGCCTGTGCACTCCAGGGTCCATGAGCCACAGCTACTGAGCCTATGTGCCACAACTACTGAAGCCCGTGTGTCCTAGAGCTGTGTTCCACGAGAGGAAGCCACCACAATAAGAAGCCCATGCAGCACAGTGAAGAGTAGCCCCCACCTGCCACGACTAGAGAAAGTTCGCATAGAGCAATAAAGACCCAGTGCAGCCAAAAATAAAGAAATGAATAAAATTATTATTTTTTTAAGCAACAGTAATAGTATGATTCTGGAATAAGAACAGACATATAGGAAAAAAAAAAAAAAAGGAAAGTGCCAGTGTAACACAATCATTATTATTCTTCCTCATCCTTCTTCCTTCATATTGATAAGCAATTATTCCAGTAGAACTTGTTAAGAAAAAGAGAGGAGGAGGAAATGGAGGACGGGGTGAAGGAAGAGGAAGGAGATGAAAAGAAATTCAACCTTCACTTCATATCATGTGTAAAAATTAACTCAAAATGATCACACAGCAATTTTAAGACACAAAACTACATAATACCTAAGAAAAAAGCATAGCAGAAAATCTCTGTGACTTTGGGTTACACAAAGATTTCTACAATACACATCAAAAGCACAATCCATAACAGCAAGAAGAAAAACCTGATAAATCGGACTTCATCAAAATTTAAAACTTCTGTTCTTTTAAAGGTTAAGAAAATGAAAAATAAGATATAGGCTGGGAGAAAATATTTGGAAAACATCTGATAAAGGACTTGTATCCAGAATACAGAAAGACCTTTCAAAATTCAACAGAAAGAAAATATATAACCAAATTATTAAAAATGAGCAAAAGATATGATCAGATCCTTCATCATAGAAGATATATGAACGTGAAAGTGAAGTTGCTCAGTCGTGTCCAACTCTTTGTGACCCCATGGACTGTAGCCTGCCAGACTCCTCTGTCTATATGATTTTCTAGGCAAGAATACTGGAGTGGGTAGCCAACCACACCCTTCTCCAGGAGATCTTCCCCATCCAGGGATCAAACACCCACTTCCTGCATTGCAGGCAGACTCTTTACTATATGAGCCACCAGGGAAGCCTCTACACCTACCATATGACCCAGTAATTCCACTCCTAGGTATTTACCCAAGAGAAATAAAAACTATGTTTAAAAACTTATACATGAATGTTTATAGCAACGTTATTCCTAGCCATCAAAAAATGGTGACAAACCAAATATTCTATAGCTGGTGCAAAAATAAACAAACTGAGGTACATCTATACAACAAATACCACAATGAAATAAAAAGGAATCAACAAACAAAAACATGGACAAATCTTAAATGAGTTATGCTAAGTGCCTGAAAAGGAGATTCAAAAAGCTTCATACATATGATGAAGTATGATATTCAAAGTATAATATCATTCTTATGACTTCCTGGAAAGCAAAACTATAAGGAAAGAAAAGAGATTACTGGTTTCCTAGGCCTGAGGATGGTAGGAATAAATCATATAATAGAAAACTTTTTGGAGTAATGGAAATATTCGAAATCTTGATTAATACTACTGTATAAATTTGCCAAAACTCATAAAACTATACCCTAAAAAGGGTGGATTTTACTATTTGTAAAGTATATTTTTAAAAAATGCAGTAGTGAGTAAATGAGAAGTCAAGCCACAGGCTGGGAGGAAATATTTACAAAATACCTATCTGATGAAGGTCTTGTATTCAGAAAATACAAAGAGCACCTACAACTCAATAAGCAGAAGATAAACAACCTGATTTAAAAAAAAACAGATAAAAGATGTAAACAGAAGATGTTTATTTTCTTCTTACTAAAGAAAATAAACAGGTGGCAAATCAGCATATATTTGCTTAATACATGATTAACATATTCATCATTCAGGAAATGCAAACCCAAGAATGCCACTTCCAGATATTAACCAAAGAAAATGAAAACATATTAATAGGTCCACACACAGACTTGTACTTCAGTAGTTTTAGCAGCTTTGTTTATATTTATAAACTAGAAATAAGCCAAATATCCATTAACTGGTTAATGGATAAATAGTTAAGATTACCTACCTCCATACAATGGAATACTACTCAGCAACAAAAATGAATAAACTACTGATACACACAAGAACTGGAATCAATCTCAAAAGCCATAAGTAAAAGAAACAAGACAGAAAAGTCATAAAAGACTATATACTCTATGATTAAATTTAAATAAAATTCTTCCTGATTTGATAAAAGGCATTACTGATTCTGTCTCCAGTGATAAAAAGGATCCTAGTCGTCCTTGGCATGCAGTGGCAAAACACTTAAATCACCAATGCAGACAAGTATGATCAAGGACCTACAGAAGACAAAGCTTTGGGTCATCAACTAGCTGCTACCACAGAAGTAAAAATGAGCTGGACAGTGGGGTAGTTCCTTCTAAGTACACTGGTGAACTTGGTAAAAGAAAATGCTAAGGTGAGAACATTAAAATCACCCTAGACCATAGACATAGCCTAAGGTCTATGTCAGGGCCTAGAAATGTCCATAATGCCTTAACAGAAAGCCTCATGTCATGTGCGCACAGGCCTGAGATTTCTGAAAAGCATACCCTGCAGGTGACTGAATAAAATGCAAATTCAATTCACCTTCTGTGGGACATTTTATGTTAAAGTTAGCATCCTAATTGAGAAAGAAGGAGTGGGGCCCTGGAAACTGGAATGGGGACACAGGGGCAGATTCTGATAAATCTGACTACCTTGAACCTCTAAATTCCTCCAGGCTTCCATGGCAAGTGAAAGCAGTCCTCCATAGTCTGTCTGAGGAAATCAGACTCCTTCGCCTGAAGAATGTACAGCGACTTCCCCTGAGACACTTGCCTTAAAAGGGTCTGCTGATGTTCCTGAAGACCTAATCCCCAAGCTGCTCATTATCTAGACACATAACCAGACTCAAATCCTATAAAGTCCTCAACACAAAATGTGGCCTGTGTTGATATGCAAAACATACCAAAAGGACTGCACAGTTTGACCAATCTATGTTAACAGAAAACAGAAATACAGATCCCATAATCCCCTTCTCTGGATGGGTTTGAGTCAGAGCTGGGCAAAAAGGAAATATGTGCCGCAATGGAGGATGGAAATGAAGCACAGCTGTTTCGCTTGAAAGTTAGGGTGGTCGAAGGGAATGAGAGACAGACACGGGGGTGCTGGCAGCCTCAGTCTGTCCTCACTCTTCTTTTCCCTACTCCTCATCCTCTTCCCCACTCTGCATCTAACTCTTCTCAACTGCCAAGAGAAACCCCAGACCCACCAGAAACTTGACTGAGAGTTTAGGAGATGAGATAGCTATGTCCACTGATTTCTATACCAGTCCATCTGTGCAGTGTCATGCGAGAGGCTGGATATTAGCAGTTTTCATGACTGCATGGCAGATCTGTCAGTGAGCAGCTTTAAACAATATACTTTCATTCTTTCATTTTCCTGTGTTCTTTAATAAGCATTTATAAGTTTTATGAAGATAAACAATTTTTAAATAGTTTTAAACATTTCAAGCAACCTTCCCTCATTTGGACCACTCTAAGTTTCCCCAAGGAAAACAAAAAGAGCATTTTTAGTCTAAAGAATTTAAAAAACAGACTTACATCATTAGACTGAAACAGTCGAGTCATTGCAAAGAAGGCTTCTGTGGCTTCTGTAGTTCCAAAGTGTTCACCCTAAGTAATTTAAAGTAAATTTAAATTAAAACAATTTCTTAAACAAGAAAAAAAAGGATTTTTCCCATTATTTCTGCAAAGATCTTTTAGAACCCAGAAAAAAAAAATCTCTATAAACACTGTGCCTCTTTGTTATTTTTCTGACTTTTAATTTATAAACCCACATGGCCATTTATCCATTCCTTATTTAAAATAATTCGTTATCACACACTATGCTATAAAAGTTCTAGAACAGTGGTCTCTAACCTTTTAGCATGAACTATTTTAAATTCTCTGAGCAACTGAGATTTACAGGAGATAGAAAACGAAGTTGAGTTCTTAGTCAGAACAAGATGTTATTGTTACACAGCCTAAGAACAGATATCATACCTCCTACATTTCTATAATCCAATGTCCAGTGCAAAGCCTGACCTATCATAGGAGCATAATAAATATTAAACTGTAATGAACTATAGGAATCACAGAAAACATGGTAAGAAGGGACCAACCAAAAGGGCAGGAATCAGATTATACAAAAAGGCTTATAGGGCTACTAATACAAAAGGCTTGTAGGGCTGCCAATACACCTCAAGATACTGGCTCAAGGCCCTAAAAACATTCTTTGGATCAGAACTCTAATATGTTTAATAGATCATCTGAGGATCTTCCTAAAATACAGATTTTGATTCATTGGCTCTGGTGTGAAACCTAAAATTTTCCATTTCAAATTAGCTCCCAGTGATGTGAATGCTACTGATCTGGGAACCACATACTTTTGAGTAGTAAGGTGTTAGATAACATATATTATTAATAGTCAAAACACTGCAGACCACAGACCACCTGAGACATTACCATTTCAATATTTAATTTCTTCATTAAAAGCAATCCTATATAATATGTTAGGCTCCATCATTTTTCAGGGCTTCAGCTTTCACAAAAAATACAACTAGTCTTCAATCTATTTGTCATAGGTGTAAGAATAAACCTAAATTTTATGAAAAACTTGGATAGTTTAGGATGAAAGACACCTTAAGTCCCTACTTTCTGACTTGAAACTCAAAAATATATGGATGTGTCAACTCTGGTAGAAATTTAAAAGTAATTTTCCGTAAAGAACTACCATGAATTAGGCAAAAGATAAGGTTAAGGTTCTGAAATCTGTTCACCTAGTTGTCAGTGTTCATCAGACTATGTGGGTAACTTCCTCATCAAGATAGTTATGTTTCAACATGGGTTGCCCATCAAAGCAGTATTGGTCAATATAAAAATATATGCTACTCTAGACCAGCTTTATTCAAAGCTATGCTTGCTGACTGGAGTTAGCCAATGTGGACACAATGTGTGCCATGAAAAGTTAAATCAAACTAACTTTGCCTTAAATGTTTCCAATAATACCACAAGAGGATATATATTTGTGAATAGATATATTTTATTTAAAAGCATGGACCTTCAGGATTGGGAAGACATGTACACCCGTGGCGGATTCATGTTGATGTACGGCAAAACCAATACAGTATTGTAAAGTAAAACAAAATAAAATTAAAATAAATAAATAAATAAATAAATAAAAGCATGGACTTGTTGTTCAGCCTTCATTTGCAAACTACAAAACTTTATCTCGGTCATGAAACGTAGCTAAGTAAAAAGTCTCATGGAACTCAAGTTGGAAACCACAGTGTTCTTTGTACCATATGTAAACCACCTGAGGTATATATATAGGTGCACATACACGTGTGTGTATATGAATCTAACAAACAAAATCACATTTTCTAAGGTCCTAGACATTTCATGAGATTTTTCAGTCTGAAGCAATAAAAAACAAAAACAAAAACAAAAAACATACACACACACACACACACACAAAAGAAGAAGTAGGATCTATGTTTCATGATTTTTGTCGGTTTTGTCTGCTATATCCCCTGTGCATAGGACACAGCAGGTTCGTAATAAATATATATGCTGAATGACTGAATGAATACTATTCCTGAATGCTGTGTCCACAACTATTTTCGGTGCTTCACATTTACTGTATCATTTAATCATTACCATTGTCTAAAACAGCTTTATCATAATCCCCATTTAGAGAAAACGACATAAAGCACAAAACAGTTAAGCCCAGAACCATACTAAGAAAATCATAAACAAACAAAGGCATACCTTGCAGATACTGTAGGTTCAGTTCCAGACCATGGCAATAAAATAAATATTATAATAAAGCACATCACAGGAATTTTTTGGTTTCCCAGTGCATATAATGTTATATTATCTATACATATAAATTTATACATTTATACATATAAATGTTGCATATAAATGTTTATACTACACTGTAGTCTATTTTGTACAATAGCATTATGTCTAAATAAAGACAATGTACAAGCCTTAACTTAAAAATACTTTATTGCTAAAAAATGCTAACCATCATCTAACAATACAGGGTTGCCACAAACATTCAATTTGTAAAAAAAAAAAAAAAATTCAATAAAGTGAAGCACAATAAAACAATATTCCTGCTTATATTCCTTAATTTGAATATTAAAATGAAAGCTTTAAAGCATTAATATACCCTCACAAAAGGATAAAATGTCTATCTAGAATTTGTCTAAGCTTTTTAAAAATATTTTTGGAGGGACATAAAGACCTTTGAACATACCTAAACAACATGTTTGAATATTAACTAATACTTGTTAAATTCAAATCAATGTTGAGATTGTACTGTGTGCTTAGCTGATTTGGTACCTCATGAATAAGAAAGAAGTATATGTCATACTCCTTGTCCACAAATTTTACATATTACTACATTAATCAAACACTGCAAATTCTAAAATTAAGTGAATTATTAAAAAATTAATAATTACACTTCCTAGAAAAAACTTCACTGCACATTATGTATTTCTATTCTAAGACACAAATCTGAGGAAAATCACAGTAATTTACCTGGTTCAGTAAGTAAAGAATCTTTGTAAGAATATGCAAACATCTTCTTGGATTGATGGGCGTTTCATTGAATATACGAGCCTGTGGAAACAAAAAACACTGCTATGTATATTTTCTATCACAGATTATAGACAATCAAATAAAATGAAAACAATTATATATATGTTTTTAGGACTATTATATATTTTAATCATAGTATCCAAATAATTTAGCTTATAGTTTTCCATTTATTATGGTATATAATAAATTATCAGATGTGATTTTCCATTCTATACTCACTCCCTTAAGTCTCCCACTTCAACTTGTGGACTTTATCTAAGAATTTCAATATTTACCTACATCATTTGAATACAATGAGCTTAGTATCTATAACTTCCTTCAAAAACCTTGCACTAAACACCTCCTACCTTATGTTACTTAAAATTCTCAACATGTGACAGAGTCTACAAATGTTTGCATTTCTATAAACGCCAGACTTTCCTATGACAAGTAACCCCTCTTTTTTTTTTTCCCTCCAGTATATATTCTCTGAACTCAGTTACATTCCTTAATTCTTATTTTGGATCATAGAATTCCAGGTGCTCTGTCCCCATTCTAAAATGGAACAGAAAAGAAAAAACACACTATACTTCCAAGCCATACCTCTTGTAAGACAGCACTCTTCTCCAGATGCCGAAAAGGATTGGAGCCACTACCTATATTATGGGGGAAAAAATGTCTTTAATAGCTGGCATACACAGATGTATTTACTTTCTAAGAAGGGTTTTAAATGCTTGAGAAATCTCACCTATGCGAGGTGTCCACTTGGATATTACAGTGATAATCATTACTAATATGCATACAAATTAATTAAAATCTTTTTGACTCTGACATTAGCTCTATCTGCTATCCTGTAAGATCCTGTACTTCTCTTTTACAGAAACTCTACCTAAAATGAGTACCTTGTCTTCTTGGCCTGCCTTATTTTTATATGAATGTTACAAATATCTGCCATGTCCACACAACTGAGATTTAGATTGTGGTAAGGCTCTTCGGATTTCCCTATAGGAAAGCACTACTTTGTGTATTTCTAACATTTTGCTGGAGGCAGAAGAGTTTATCAGAGAATTAGATACGCGTCAAGCTTTGAAGGGGCCATAGAGGTTTACTAACCCAACCCTCGACCACGCTTTGTGAGAGCAGCTATCAATCACTGAGACTTTTTCTTTTTTCTTTTTTTTTTTTTTTGAGGGGACTTGGCTATCTGCCTCATTTACTCTGGACCAAAGATGGGTATCAGGATGCAACTCACTTTTGGATGCTTGAGTATTAAATGAGCTAGGTACCACGGAACAGCCTTGCCCCCAGGGAAGCGGACAGCGCAGAGGTCCCCAGGGAGACTGTAAGGTACAAGCACCACAAAGTTCATACACACACACAGTCCAGTCGACCCCAGACCCACTCAGGGCCGTACACTATCAGTACCCCGCCCCCACCCCACCCCATCCAACCGCCGCCTCTCGCAAGCGCACACTCACTCCCTCCGCCACCTGCCGTGGGCCCGCCTCTTTGGTGGGCAAGCCCACCCCAGGCGAACCGGCGGAGGAGAAGGCGGCTCCGAGGAGCGGCGGCGCCAGAGGAGGGGGACTGGGGGCGGGGCCGCCGAGCAGCCCGAGGCGGCGCGCGGGCGGCCGCGCGCGAGCGCGCCGACCTGAAGGGAGGCTCCGGAGCCCTGGGGGAGGGGCTAGGGGCAGGCCCCCGGCTGAAGCGGAGCGGGGTCGGAGGAGGGGCCGGGCTCCAACTCCAGCCCCCTGGCACACCGGCGCCCACGCCCCCAGGTTCGCAGTCCCCGAGAGCAGGTGGCGGCGGGGCGGGGGAAGGGGAAGGGGCCCTCGCGGCTGAGCCCCGGGCGTACCAGACTCCTCGTCCTTCTTGTCGAATTTTTTAATCATCTTGGACGACTTCCCAGCGCCCAGACCCACGGCAACCGTCCCAGGCGCCGCAGCCGGCAAGCGGAAGAGGCTGCAGGAAGGCCGGTCCGGTGTTCTGGCGCCGGTTGGGCCGCGGTCCCGTCACTCGGAAAGAAGGCCCGCCCTCCCTACCCGGCGCC
Organism: Ovis aries; assembly: GCF_016772045.2. Classification (NCBI taxonomy): domain Eukaryota; kingdom Metazoa; phylum Chordata; class Mammalia; order Artiodactyla; family Bovidae; genus Ovis; species Ovis aries. The sequence continues at coordinate 96,092,578 of NC_056057.1, forward strand.
GGCCGCTCTCACCGCCCCCGGGGGCGTGGCCACCCCCTCTCCTCCTTCCCAAACCGGGAGGAGGCGGGGCCAGCGGTGGTTCCCACCGGAGTCGCACCTCCGCCCCTACAGCGACCGGTAGCAGCTGGGGGCTAGCCCCTGCCCGCCCTACAAGCCACCCGGCAGCCCACACCCGGAGCGGGCAGAATGAAATTTTATTGGTTGGCACGCCCTAGATGGCGACTTCTGCAGGTCCCTCAGTCTTTGGAGAAGCGGGGGTCCTGCAGGGTTTGTTTTCACTTAATGACAGTGGCGCTTTTTATAAACCACTGCTGGGCCCTTCCATTGCGGAACTCGCTCTCTCCTGGTGCGGTTCTGGTGGGCTTCTTCTCCAGGAGTGATGAAAGGGTTAATGGTTCCCAAATCATCTGGGAAGTTGGCGAGTCGCTCCCTGACTTCTTGGAGACTGCAACAAAGCACAGGGCACCTTCGTGAAAATGGACTTCCCAAGGGAGGACACATAATGTGAAAAATGAAGAGACCCATTTGGAGGGGTGAGAAAGCTGGTCTTTACTCAGAGCAAGAAGGGTAGGTTTTGGACCACTGACCACCATTCCCAACTTTGTTTATAATTCTTCCCTTCATCAAGACACACTTTAAAACACTACCAGTTTAGGATCTTCCCTAACTAACCCCACCCTTTCAAATGATTCCATCTGTGACCATTTTGACACTTGTGTGTTTATGTGTGTGTGTGTGTGTGTGTGTGTGTGTGTGTGTGTGTTAGTTGCTCAGTCGTGTCCAGCTCTGCGGCCCCATGAACAATAGCCCACCAGGCTCCTCTGTCCACAGAATTCTCCAGGCAAGAGTACTGGAGTGGGGTGCCATTCCCTTCTCCAGGGGATTGACACATAACTCTTACTAAGTTAAGGTACTTTCACTTGTGCGTTCAGATTCCTCTTAGCCCTTTCCTAAAATGTATGTTGATTTTCAGTTCTCCTGTCTGAGAGTGTGACTAAGAAGCTGTTGCTACCTTTGGCTTCAGTATCACTTTTTCCAGATTGTCTTTCAATTTCAGCCCTTCTTGGACGCCTCTGTTTGGGCTTGGCCTGTTCCCATCCCTCCCCTCTATTCTGAAGCATTATGCCATGTAAATATCTCTTAAATCTCTTTTCTTATTCCTACTGCTATTGCCTTAATTCAGGTCCTATCTGTTTTTTGGACAGTCTCCTAACCAGCCTTCGTGGCCCCCATCAAAGCAGTTTTCTATGTAACCTTTTATTTGGATGCCTGGTAAATATGGAACATTATGGATGGAAGGAGGGCTTGCTAGGTTCTCTTTTGCTTGAAGTAGAGACACTGCATCAACTTCACAATAGATCGTTTAGGAAAAGCACAGTAATGGCCCTTTAGATACATAGGGTAAACAGCCATTCATTTTTCTTGAGGGAAACTGTAAAGTTACCATAATTCTAAGAAATTCTGCAGACTGAGATATTAAGTGTTCTGTTTAGAAGTGTAAATTGGGTTATTGGGTTATCTTAACAGAATCATGGCCTTGGAAAATCAGAGAAATTTTAATCCAGATTAGATTCTAGACCCTGGAGAAACTCTTTCTTCTAATATGGATTTAAACTAAACTGCTGATACCCTGCATATGGTATCAGTTGAGATTTAACTCCAATTTTACTAAATATACTATTATGCTTGCCTTTTCTGGCTTATAAAGCTCAAACCTTGCTTTCCATGTAGAGTTTCCCTTGAAGGAAATAGACGTTCCTACTTATTTATTCTGGGCCTGAAAATAAAAAGGCTTAGGGGAAAGGAGCAACCTCTTCCCCTCTTGTGGGCTAGAGGTATTGGGAGCCTAGGCAGAGATGGTGCACGTAAACTGAGAGACTCCCAAGAACGGATAATATGCTGGGGGCCTGCTGGTAAGTGTGAAGGAACTTGGAGGATGGAGGGGAGGGTTGAGGCTGAGCTTAAGAGTGGCCCTTTTTATTTATTTATTTTTAAATATCTATTTGTTTGGCTGCACTGGGTCTTAGTCACAGCATGTGGGATCTAGTTCCCTGACCCAGGATTGAACCCGAGCCCCCTGCTTTGGGAGTGTGAAATCTTAGCCACTGGGCCACCAGGGAAGTCCCAGAGTGGCCCCTTTTAAAACAAGATAAATGACTCTCTGCCACCCTTGAACTTTTGTCCGCATCTGTGAAGTGTTTTGGGTTTTAGTTTTGTTTGTTTGTTTTTTCTGTTTTGGCTGTTCGATGCAGCGTGTGGGATCTAGTTCCCTGCCAGGGATCAAACCCACATCTCCTGCATTGGGAGTGCAGAGCTTAACCAGTGGACTGCCAGGGAAGTCTCTATGAAGTGTTATTTAATGCCACAGTTTAGGTTTAGCTGTATATGGGGAGTTAAGAGGGTACTTCCCTGATGGCTTAAGTGGTAAAGAATCCGCCTGCAATGCAGGAGATGTGAGAGACATGGGTTCAATCCCAGGGTCAGGAAGATCTCCTGGAGAAGGAAATGACAACCCACTCCAATACTCTGGTCTGGAAAATCCTATGGACAGAGGAGCCTGGTGGGCTACAGTCCATAGGGTCACAAAGAGTCAGACACAACTGAACACTCAAGCACAGGGAGTTAAGAGAGGCAGTAGGTGGGTGAGGTGGCGCATAGGTCCAGGAGGAGCAGAGATGCTTGAAGGAGCCAGGTAAGGGTTGGTAAAATATGCCCGCATGCCTCTGGAGCTGTGACTGTTGGAACTAAGGATGGTTGGCTGCCACTAGAATGGCCTTGCAGAACAGAGAAGCATACCTTTGGGAGTTTCAGAAATTGCTCAAGGAAAGAAACCCCAGAGGAGAAATGAACCTTATCTTGGAGCCATAGGCTAGGGAAGTCTGGGGACTCACTGATTAAACTAATACACAAATGTAAGTTCAGTGCTCTGAAATTCTTCAGTGGGTCATAAACACTTGCTGGATAAAACCTAAGCCTTTGTTTATACTAATAGACAAAGCCCTTAGTGACCTGGCCATCCATCTATCCTATGTACTGAAAGTGCTATTACTGGTGCTTGATAAATATCCGACACTTAGTAAGTGCCCGATAAATGTTGCTAAATGAATGACAGTTTGTGAGGAGCATTCTTATTGCACCCCTACCTTATCCCAAACCTATTCCACACTGTCCTGCCTCAGCCCCAAGGAGACTCATGGACCTTTGAGACTCACAGCTTATCCTTTGGCCCTTTTAGAACAGTTTTCCTCAAAGTGTGATATGCATACCACTGGGTAGTTTGGGAGATACATAAACATCTTAAATTTTAATTATTATGAATTTGATTAAATGTATGCTGTGCTTTGTCCTTCAGTCATTTCCAACTCTTTGTAACCCGAGGAGCTGTAGCCCACCATGCTCCTCTGTCCATGGTGGCACGAATACTGGAGTGGGTTGCCATGCCCTCCTCCAGGGAATTTTCCCAACCCAGGTCTCCTGCATTGCAGGTGGATTCTTTACTGTCTGAGCCACCAAGGAAGCCTCAATTAAATGTATAAGAGGAGAAAAAAGCCCATGTGTTAGTATGTCAAACCCATGATATCAATAACATAGGACATTAGGACATAGGACATAGAACAATAACATAGGACAATAATTAGGATGAAACCAAAAAATAATAATGCTTTTAAAGAAAAACATTAAGTAAATTATAGGGCAAACAACATATTGACCAAAACTAGTAACGTGGTGGGTGATGTAGTTTGGGAAACACTACGCTGGAACTTTCTTGAAATTTGAGGATTTAAACAAGCTCAAAAGCCTAGAACCACTCAGGCTTCTATCTGTTCTTGGCTTCCATGATACACAGAAAAACAGTCTCCAGAACCTCCAAGAGAGATGTTGATTTGCCCTCAACATTCATCCCCATAGGTTGTCCCTCCTGCCCACATTGCTGTCTTGTAAAGCATTGCTTTGAAAGAGAGGACCTTACCATCATTCTTCATATATTTTTTACAGACTGAAGCAAAGGTGAGCTGAGGGTACATTTTCTTCTGTTGCCTCAGAGTGTAGATCTTTGAATACTTCCCTTCACTCTTGAAATCCTTGTCGGTGGAAAACCTTAACAAAGAAAGTTGACTTAGTAGGTCCTAGTGTGGGGGTGAGGTAGGGGTAGGGGGTTATTGAAACCAGGCACTACAACCTCAGCTTCTAGGGAAGAAGAAAGGACAGCACAAATAGAGGGTGTTCATTGGTACAGAGTGGCAGTATTGTTCAGTGGAAGGGATGCTTCTAGAACCTACTATTGCAAGCCTATGAAGGAACTCCAGAATCTCCTCTCTCCTCTCCAAACTAGATAGAGGCTGCTCCTATAACCAGTTTCAAATCAGATTGTTCCTATATCACAATCCTTAACATGCACCGAGGGAGATTTTTTGGTTCCTCAAATCATAGACCTTTGACTACATCTCTTGTGAAAAATCTTAGTTTGCATTACTGTTTCTCTGTCGCTAAGGTGGAAATGTGGTTGGGGGTCACATAGGAAAGCTGTCCTATTGTTATACAGTTCTCCACATTCCCTATAACCAAAAAGTATTTGTTAAATCATATTGAAGAGAGATAGTGACATGAATAAGGAAAAGGAAAGAAAGACCCAGGACTCCACCTAAACCATTGTTCTCGCTTGGATGTGGTGTCCTCCATCAGCATCAAAGGGAATACTGGTTTCAGTCCAGATCTTAAGTTTTTTTTCTGAGGCATCAAGGGTAGGAAGAAGTTCTTGGTGGGCTTGTGCTGATGACTTTCCTGCAGCAACGGAAAGAAGAGTAAGTGAAGGAGTAAGCTGAGTCCCCTGGGCTTAAAGGCAGAGCTAGGTTCCTGGACTAAGCTCCAGTTCCCCTAAACTCAGCAACAAGACCTGCCAAAGAGGGAAGTAGGGGTACAGAAATCCAAAGAAGAGAAAAGCAATTCCCTAAGTAGGCTAACACATATTCATTTCACAGCCAGATAATGTGTCCAAATTTTGCCCAGATTCCAAAGTCATTGATGAAGCTTGCACACTAGCCCTTTGTGTAAATGGAAGAATTTCCTGGATTTTGAGGATTCACTTAGTGAATTGCTTAGGAAACCAAACATTTGGTAATAAATTGGGAAATATTGTTGATCCATGGGATGCTACCCACCTTTCTTACAGATGGCTGTCTCATTCATATCCTATTCTCTGCAGTGAAAAGGCCACAGAATGGGATGTTTTGTGAGGTAATAATTTTGTCATTATTAAAGTCATAGAATCAAAGACTTTCAAAAGATCTTAAAGGCCATCAAGTGTAACCATTCATCTTATCCCCGCCTTATTATTATCGAGTGGTCAATCTTCCTATCTCTAAAAACCTAATCTACTTAATTAATAGCTGATTGCTAACACCCTGTAACTTCTACCCTACAGTCCAAATTGCAGCCATGAAATAGAAGGACACTGGCTCGTTGGAAGAGAAACTACGACAAACCTAGAAAGAGTATTAAAAAGCAGAGACAATACTTTGAAGATCTGTATAGTCAAAACTATGGTTTTTCCAATGAGTTCAGTTCAGTTCAGTCGCTCAGTCGTGTCCAACTCTTTGCGACCCCATGAATCACAGCACGCCAGGCCTCCTTGTCCATCACCATCTCCCGGAGTTCACTCAGACTCAGATCCATCAAGTCAGTGATGCCATCCAGCCATCTCATCCTCGGTCATCCCCTTCTCCTCCTGCCCTCAATCCCTCCCAGCATCAGAGTCTTTTCCAATGAGTCAGCTCTTCGCATGAGGTGGCCAAAGTACTGGAGTTTCAGCTTTAGCATCATTCCTTCCAAAGAAATCCCAGGGTTGATCTCCTTCAGAATGGACTGGTTGGATCTCTTTGCAGTCCAAGGGACTCTCAAGAGTCTTCTCCAACACCACAGTTCAAAAGCATCAATTCTTTGGTGCTCAGCCTTCTTCACAGTCCAACTCTGACATCCATACATGACAACAGAAAAAAACCATAGCCTTGACTAGATGGACCTTAGTCAGCAAAGTAATGTCTCTGCTTTTGAATATACTATCTAGGTTGGTTATAACTTTCCTTCCAAGGAGTAAGCGTCTTTTAATTTCATGGCTGCAGTCACCATCTGCAGTGATTTTGGAGCCCAAAAAAATAAATTCTGACACTGTTTCCACATCTATTTCCTATGAAGTGATGGGACCAGATGCCATGATCTTCGTTTTCTGAATGCTGAGCTTCAAGCCAACTTTTTCACTCTCCTCTTTCACTTTCATCAAGAGGCTTTTTAGCTCCTCTTCACTTTCTGCCATAAGGATAGTGTCATCTGCATATCTGAGGTTATTGATATTTCTCCTGGCAATCTTGATTCCAGCTTGTGTTTCTTCCAGCCCAGCGTTTCTCATGATGTACTCTGCATATAAGTTAAATAAGTAGGGTGACAATATATAGCCTTGACGTACTCCTTTTCCTATTTGGAACCAGTCTGTTGTTCCATGTCCAGTTCTAACTGTTGCTTCCTGACCTGCATACAGATTTCTCAAGAGGCAGTTCAGATGGTCTGGTATTCCCATCTCTTTCAGAATTTTCCACAGTTGATTGTGATCCACACAGTCAAAGGCTTTGGCATAGTCAATAAAGCAGAAATAGATGTTTTTCTGGAACTCTCTTGCTTTTTCCATGATCCAGTGGATGTTGGCAATTTGATCTCTGGTTCCTCTGCCTTTTCTGAAACCAGCTTGAACATCAGGGAGTTCACGGTTCACATATTGCTGAAGCCTAGCTTGGAGAATTTTGAGCATTACTTTACTAGCATGTGAGGTGAGTGCAATTGTGCTGTAGTTTGAGCATTCTTTGGCATTGCCTTTCTTTGGGATTGGAATGGAAACTGACCTTTTCCAGTCCTGTGGCCACTGCTGAGTTTTCCAAATTTGCTGGCATGTTGAGTGCTGCACTTTCACAGCATCATCTTTCAGGATTTGAAACAGCTCAACTGGAATCCCATCACCTCCACTAGCTTTGTTCATAGTGATGCTTTCTAACGCCCACTTGACTTCACATTCCAAATTGTCTGGCTCTAGATTAGTGATCACATCATCATGATTATCTGGGTCGTGAAGATCTTTTTGTACAGTTCTTCCATGTATTTTTGCCACCTCTTCTTAATATCTTCTGGTTCTGTTAGGTCCATACCATTTCTGTCCTTTATCGAGCCCATCTTTGCATGAAATGTTCCCTTGGTATCTCTAATTTTCTTGAAGAGATCTCTAGTCTTTCCCATTCTGTTCTTTTCCTCTATTTCGTTGCATTGATCACTGAAGAAGGCTTTCTTATCTCTTCTTGCTATTCTTTGGAACTCTGCATTCAGATACTTATATCTTTCCTTTTCTCCTTTGCTTTTCACCTCTCTTCTTTTCACAGCTATTTGTAAGGCCTCCCCAGACAGCCATTTTGCTTTTTTGCATTTCTTTTCCATGGGGATGGTCTTGATCCCTGTCTCCTGTACAATGGCACGAACCTCATTCCATAGTTCATCAGGCACTCTATCTGTCAGATCTAGGCCCTTAAATCTATTTCTCACTTCCACTGTATAATCATAAGGGATTTGATTTAGGTCATACCTGAATGGTCTAGCCATTTTCCCTACTTTCTTCAATTTGAGTCTGAATTTGGTAATAAGGAGTTCATGATCTGAGCCACAGTCAGCTCCCAGTCTTGTTTTTGTTGACTGTATAGAGCTTCTCCATCTTTGGCTGCAAAGAATATAATCAGTCTGATTTCGGTGTTGACCATCTGGTGATGTCCATGTGTAGAGTCTTCTCTTGTGTTGTTGGAAGAGGGTGTTTGCTGTGACCAGTGCATTTTCTTGGCAAAACTCTATTAGTCTTTGCCCTGCTTCATTCTGCATTCCAAGGCCAAATTTGTCTGTTACTCCAGGTGTTTCCTGACTTCCAACTTTTGCATTCCAGTCCCCTATAATGAAAAGGACATCTTTTTGGGGTGTTAGTTCTAAAAGGTCTTGTAGGTCTTCATAAAACCATTCAAGTTCAGTTTCTTCAGCTTTACTGGTTGGGGCATAGAGTCATGTATAAATGTGAGAGTTGGACTGTAAAGAAGGCTGAGCACCAAAGAATTGATGCTTTTGAACTGTGGTGCTGGAGAAGACTCTTGAGAGTCTTCCCAAGAGGACAGCGAGATCAAACCAGTCAGTCCTAAAGGAAATCAACCTTGAATATTCATTGGAAGGACTGATGCTGAAGCTGAGGATCCAATACTTTGGTCACCTGATGCGATGAGCTGACTCATTGGAAAAGACCCTGATGCTGGAAAAGTTGAAGGGCAGGAAGAGAAGCGGGTAACAGAGGATGAGATGGTTGGTTGGTATCATTAACTCAATGGACATGAGTTTGAGCAAACTCCAGGAGATAGTGAAGGACGGGGATGCCTGGCATGCTGCAGTCCATGGGGTCACAAAGAGTCAGACATGACTGAGTGACTGAACAACAGCAACAACTCCAAACAGAACAAATCTAGTGTCTCTCTCATAGAGACCTTAAATAATTTAAAGAAATCCATCACATTTCCCCTGAGTTCCATCTCTCTTCCAGACTCAACATTGCCAACATTGTGAATTTTTTTCATATGACATGGCTTTGGGTTATTCCCTATTCTCCCGATTTCTCTCATTTTAACTCATTTAAGAAAGTTACAAATTAGATTCTTCCTAATGTGTGGCAAACTGAAATGGGAACAATATTCTAGGTGTAGACAGCTGCAGGATATATCTCATTAAAGTCCCTATTCAAATGTGATCACTGCTTCTGAGAACCTTCTCTAGCAACCCTGTCTAAATCACACCCATCACTCTCCATTCCTTTATCCTACTTTTGGGGGCACTTATTACAATAGATATGTTCTGTGCAATTGTTGACTTGCTTATTGTCTGTGTACTCCACTGGAATTAAACTTTGACTTAGTCACTGATAGATCCCTACCACATAACACTGCCTGGCAAATAGTAAGTGCTCAATAAATGTTATTGAATGAATGAAAGAATGACAGAATAAATGAATAACCAAACTAATTAGTTGACCTGTACTGAACCTTTTAGCTCAGAATTTTCAAACCTCTTTCTTAAAATGTTTGCTGCTGAATTAACCGTGTCTTTTTTTATATTTGTTATTACATATATTGGTTACTTTGTTGTATTTATTTGCTATATCTGTTACATTTATTGTTTAATTCTCATAAAAATCTCATAAATTCTTATAAAAATCCTGTGGCTGAACCATGTCCTTTTGATTCTCATACTCTTGAAACTATTTCATTTTGAGGAACAGGATTCATTGACGTTACCTCCATTAATAGGGGTATTCATTTAAGTTACCTCCATTTATGCCTAGGACCTGTCATAGCCAATAATCTGACCGCAAAAGAGTAGAAACCTTAGCAGAGCTAGATTTTAGAGCAGAAAAACAAGAATAAAGCCATTATTTGGAATCCAAAGCAGCGCGAGCTAAGGACCCCAACTGCATGAGCTTGTCTATCTTGTCTCATCATTTAGCACCATGCCATTAACATATTTCCTGCTTTCTTCCTGTCTGCTTCCTTCTCACTCTAGCATTCATTCCTTATTTTGCCCTGAATATCATTTTTTTTAACCTACAAATTTTGCTTCAATCTGCCCCTACTTACCTACTACCTTCTTACTCATGGTTTGACATTTTTCTATCCTTCCCTTCCATGTCCTTTCAGTTTTTATTCCCACATGCACGTGTGCTAAGTCACGTCAGTCGTATCTGACTCTGCAACCCTATGGACTGTAGCCCACCAGGTTCTTCTATACATGGGATTCTCCAGGCAAGAATACTGGAGGGGGTTGCCATGCCCTCCTCCAATCTCAACGCTCTCCTCCTCCTCACACACTCTCAATCTTTTCCTTTCCCAATTCAGATGCCTGGAAGCAAGAATCTGATTAGCTCAAGGATTTTGGTTGTTGGTAGGTTACGGAACTAAGCAGGACCCTGTGGAGCTCCTGGGCACAGAAATCTTTCTGTCACCTATTTCTCATTTGTAGGGACTCCAGCCTCCATGACCTTCCCTGAATAGCAAACAGTTGCTAATCAAGGGAAGAGTAGTCAAGAAACCACCTGAAGCAAGATTAAAGGAACCAGAGAAGTTCATCAAGGCCACCTGAGACAAGATTAAAAGCGTTCAGGCCCTGCACACAGCCTAATTTTATCAGCAACCCCACTCATGAACTATTCCTATAAAACTCCTCATCAAATCCTCCTAGGTTGGGACACAAAGTTTCTCAGCATAGGAGCCCACTGTGTCCCCCTTTGCCTGGCAAAGCAATGTCAACCACAAATGGTCACTTACCAATTGCATTGCCAGTGACTGAACACAAGGGCGTTTGCCATCTGCCTGTGCAGAGATTGAACACTGTGCCACAGCAGCTGTTGACTTTCAACACCTCCTGAGGGAATTCAGTTTGGAGTGAGGCACTCTGTGCTCCAGGGAATCTGGTGGGACAGGTCTTTAGATAGTTGGGTGTTTTTCAGTCAGTTCAGTCACTCAATCGTGTCCAACTCTGTGTGACCCCATGGACTGCAGCATGCCAGGCTTCCCTGTCCATAGCCAACTCCCGGAGCCTGCTCAAACTCATGTCCATTTAGTCAGTGATGCCATCCAGCCATCTCATCCTCTGTCCTCCCATTCCCCTCCTGCCTTCAGTCTTTCTCAGCATCAGGGCCTTTTCTAATGAGTCAGCTCTTTGCATCAGGTGGCCAAAGTATTGGAGTTTCACCTTCAGCATCAGTCCATCCAATGAATATTCAGGACTGATTTCCTTTAGGATTGACTGGTTGGATCTCCTTGCAGTCCAAGGGACTCTCAAGAGTCTTCTCCAACACCACGGTCCAACAGCAGCAATTATTTGGTGCACAGTCTTTTTTATGGTGCAACTCTCACACCCATACGTGACTACTGGAAAAACCATAGCTTTGACTAGATGCACCTTTGTCAGCAAAGTAATGTCTCTGCTTCTTAATATGCTGTCTAGGTTTCTCATAGCTTTTCTTCCAAGGAGCAAGAATCCTTTAATTTCAAGGCTAGAGTCACCATCTGCGGTGATTTTGGAGCTGAAATAAATTCTGTCACTGTTTCCATTGTTTCTCCATCTATTTGCCAAGAAGTGATGGGACTGGATGCCATGATCTTACTTTTTTGAAAGTTGAGTTTTAGCCAGCTTTTCACTCTCTCTTTGATTTAAACCAAGAGGCTCTTTAGTTCCTCTTCACTTTCTGCCATAAGGGTGGTGTCATCTGCATATCTGAGGTTATTGGTATTTCTCCTGACACTCTTGATTCCAGCTTGTGATTCATCCAACCTGGCATTTCTCATGATGTATTCTGCATGTAAGTTAAATAAGCAGGATAACAATATACAGCCTTGATGTATTTCTTTCCCAATTTGGAACCAGTCCATTGTTCCGTGTCTGGTTCTAATTGTTGCTTCTTGACATGCATACAGATTTCTCAGGAGGAAGGTAAGGTGGTCTGATATTCCCATCACTTTAAGAATTTTCCACAGTTTGTTGTGATACACAGACTGAAAGGCTTTGGCATGGGTCAATAAAGCAAAAGCAGTTGTTTTTCTGGAATTCTTTGCTTTCTCTATGATCCAACAGATGTTGGCAATTTGATCTCTGATTCCTCTGCCTTTACTAAATCCAGCTTGAACATTTGGAAGTTCACAGTTCACGTACTGGTGAAACCTAGCTTAGAGAATTTTGAGCATTACTTTGCTAGGGTGTGAGATGAGTGCAGTTGTATGGTGGTTTAAACATTCTTTGGCATTGCCTTTCTTTGGGATTAGAATGAAAACTGACCTTTTCCAGTTCTGTGGCCACTGCTGGGGTTTCCAAATTTGCTGACATATTGACTGCAGCACTTTAACAGCATCATCTTTTAGGATTTGAAATAGCTGGAATTCCATCACCTCCACTAGCTTTGTTCATAGTCATGCTTTCTAGGGCCCACTTGACTTCACATTCCAGAATGTCTGACTCTAGGTGAGTGATCACACCATTGTGGTTATCTGGGTCATTAAGATCTTTTTTGTATAGTTCTTCTGTGTATTCTTGCCACCTCTTCTTAATATCTTCTGCTTCTATTAGGTCCATACCATTCCTGTCCTTTATTGTGCCCATCTTTGCATGAAATGTACCCTTGGTATCTCTAATTTTCTTGAAGAGATCTCTAGTCTTTGCCATTCTATTGTTTTCCCTTTTTTCTTTGCACTGATCACCGAGGAAAGCTTTCTTATCTCTCCTTGCCATTCTTTGGAACTGTGCATTCAAATGGGTATATCCTTCCTTTTCTCCTTTGCCTTTCACTTCTCTTCTTTTCTCAGCTATTTGTAAGGCCTCCTCAGACAACCATTTTGCCTTTTTTCATTTCTTTTTATTGGGGATGGTTTTGATCACCGCCCCCTCTACAATGTCATGGACCTCCGTCCACAGTTCTTCACACACTCTATTTGTAGGGACTCCAGCCTCCATGGAGGCTAATCCCTTGAATCTATTTGTTGCTTCCACTGTATAATCCTAATGGATGTGATTTACGTTGTACCTCAAGGATCTAGTGGTTTTCCTTACTTTCTTCAATTTAGTCTGAATTTTGCAATAAGGATTTCATGATATGAGCCACAGTCAGCTCCCAGTCTTGTTTTTGCTGACTGTGTAAAGCGTCTCTATCTTTGGCTGCAAAGAATATAATCAATGTGATTTCATTATTGACCATCTGGTGATGTCCATGTGTAGAGTCTTCTCTTGTGTTGTTGGAAGAGGGTGTTGCTATGACCAGTGTGTTCTCTTGGCAAAACTCTATTAGCCTTTGCCCTGCTTCATTTTGTACTCCAAGGTCAAACTTGCCTGTTACTCCAGGTATCTGTTTACTTCCTACTTTTGCATTCCAGTCTCCTATGATGAAAAGGACATCTTTTTTTTGGTGTTAGTTCTAGAAGGCCTTGTAGGTCATCATAGAACTGTTCAACTTCAGCTTCTTTGGCATTAGTAGTTGGGGCACAGACTTGGGTTACTGTGATATTGAATGGTTTGCCTTGGAAATGAACAGAGATCATTCTGTTGTTTGTGAGATTGCATCCAAGTACTGCATTTAGGACTCTTGTTGACTATGAGGGCTACTGCATTTCTTCTAAGGGATTCTTACTTACAGTAGTAGGTAAGAATGGTCATCTGAATTAAAGTCACCCATTCCAGTGCATTTTAGTTCACTGATCCCTAAAATGTTCAATCTTGCCATCTCCTGTTTGACCACTTCCAATTTAACTTGATTCATGGACCTAACATTCCAGGTTCCTATGCAATATTGTTCTTTATATATCAGACTTTACTTCCATCACCAGTCACATCCACAGCAGGGCATTGTTTTCGCTTTGGCTTCATCGCTTCCTTCTTTCTGGAGTTATTCTTCTACTCTTCTCCAGTAGCATATTGGGCACCTACTGACCTGGGGAGTTCATCTTTCAGTGTCATTTTTTTTTGCCTTTTCATACTGTTCATGAGGTTCTCAAGGCAAGAGTGCTGAAGTGGCTTGCCATTCCCTTCTCCAGTGGACCACATTTTGTCAGAACTCTCCATCATGACCTGTCCATCTTGGGTTGTCCTACATGGCGTGGCTCATATTTGCATTGAGTTTGACAAGGCTGTGGGTGTTTTCAGGAACAAAATTTATGATCTCAATCCTCCTCATATCTAAAAAAGCACTAAATCCCTTCATGGTGACATCAACTCTTCATGCCTAGCAGAAAACCTTTTGTAAAGTGAGTGACCGATTACACTGAACTCCCCCTTCACCAAAATTTTATATATATATTGACCTTCCCCCACTTCTTTGGAGCAGTCTCTCAGAGCTATCTGAGATGCTGCCTCTCAGGCTGCAGTCCTCATTTTGCCCCAAATAAAACTCAACTCACAACTCTCAAGTTGTACATCTTATTTAGCCAAGAGCAATAAATCTATTCTTTTCTATTTCACCTAAAATTCTGTCTCTGAGATTTGCTTCGGTACCGGTGTACTAATAATGCCAAGCTTTTGGCCTCAGTTGGTTTTGGTTTGGTTTCAGTTTTCGTCTCGTTGGTTTGGTTTAACAGCACCAATCTATAGCACAGGTCACTGAGCAGCCTATGAGATTGGCTTCCCTGGGTCTGGTGTCCTCCTCTGGCTCTAGGTAGGCATAGAAAACTGAGTCTAGTTACTCAGAATATGGCCTTTGTTCACAAACTGTGGTAGGGCCATGTTACTTAGAAAGGGCTGTGAGTATAACAACCACTGTGATAGACATGTCTGGTCCATTCTTCAGCTTGATTGCTAATACCCACATTCTTTTTATACACATGTCTGGATGTAGCAAAAGAATCCTTCTTTTGTGTATAATCTTAGGCTCATAAAAGAGTGCCACATTTGTCTAGTAAGACAAGGAGGGATGCAGCATGAATATTCAAGAGGCATTCTAGATATTGGGCATTTCCATCTTCTTGGACTTGTTCCAGATAGCCCCATAAAATTACCATGCTGCCAGTCTTCAACAATCAAAGCCTTACCACTGTCTATTAATACAATTTGGCTGGTACTGCAATTTACTCATGAATAGGATCAGGTCCCGCATGCGACATGCAAGGCCCACAAAGTGGCAGCTGTTGGAAGGAAGCTCTTCTTGCACCAAGGTTACATGGTAGTCTTGCATCTCCTTCTCTACCTTGAGCAAGGCAACCCTGGCCTGGCATGTGTTCCTCTCAGTGTATATTACCCACTACCAGGAGAACAATCACTGAGCTTATGCTCAAATGGCACAAATTCTGAGACCCAAGAATCATAGGCAATGAATCAATTAACTCCTTTGTCAGCATATACTGTTGGATGTTAGCATTTTATCCTTTGTTTGGAAAGGAATCTTTCACTGCCATCCATCTAGCAATGGAGGAAATACTAACTCTAAATTAACCACGTTATTATAATGGTCTATCTTGGGTAATCCCACTCCCAGCATGATATTCCTGTTATAATTAGATTTTTTGTTAACACTTTCACTTATTTAATTTCTTCTAGTTATATTAGGCCCACTTTTATGGCTGTCAAGATCTTTTTTACAAGAAAAACATACACACACACACACATACGCGTGCGCACACACATACACACACACACACACACACACACACACATATTTGTGGCCACACCACAAGGCTTGTGGGATCTTGGTTCTCTGACTAGGGATTGAACTAGGGCCCCCAGCAATGAAACCCCAGAGTCTTAACCACTGGATTGCCAGGGAATTCAAGATCTTTTTTAGATCATGATTCCTAAATATATCTTAAATTGGTTTTCTTCATTTTCTCTGCTATTGATTTAGTTCTGTCAACTACAAATTGGCACTGGCCTGTCAAGTGCAAATTGGCACCTGCCAAGAGCATGTGCCAGTAACTCAACAACAACAAGGGCATTTGCATCTGCCTCTGCAGAGACTCGGAGAAGGCAATGGCAGCCCACTCCAGTACTCTTGCCTGGAAAATCCCATGGACGGAGGAGCCTGGTAGGCTGCAGTCCATGGGGCCGCTAAGAGTTGGACAAGACTGAGTGATTTCACTTTCGCTTTTCACTTTCATGCACTGGAGAGGAATGGCAACCCACTCCAGTGTTCTCACCTGGAGAATCCCAGGGACGGGGGAGCCTGGTGGGCTGCCGTCTATGGGGTCGCACAGAGTCGGACGCGACTGAAGTGACTCAGCAGCAGCAGCAGCTGCAGAGACTTAATCCTGTGCTACTGCAGCTTCTGATTTCCAACACTCTCTGAAGAGAAATCAGGCTGGAGAGACACTGTGTGTTCCAGGGAAACTGATGGAACAGGTCTTTAGATAGATATTTTCAGGAACTGATTTCATGATTCCAGTCCTTCAGTTCAGTTCAGTTCAGTCTATCAATCATGTCCCTTTGTGACCCCATGGACTGTACCATGCCAGGCTTCCCTGTCCATCCCCAACTCCTGGAGCTTGCTCAAGCTCATGTCCATTGAGTTGGTGACGCCATCCAACCATCTCATCCTCTGTCGTCCCCTTCTCCTCCTCCCTTCAATCTTTCCCAGCATCGGGGTCTTTTCTAATGAGTCAGTTCTTCAATCCGTACATGAGTACTGGAAAAACCAAAGCTTTGACTATACATCCCAATCCTTGCCTCACTAGGAAAGCACTAAATCCCTTCATGGTGACATTAGTCCCTCATGACTAGCAGAAAACCTTTTGTAAAATAAGTGTTTGATGCACTGAACTCCCCTTTCACCAAAATCTTTTATATTGACCTCCCTCCACAACCTCTTTGGAACAGTCTCTCAGAGCTATCTAAGGTGCTGTCTCCTGGGCTGAAGTCCTGATTTTGTCCCAAATAAAACTTAACTCACAACTCTCATGTTGTGTATCTTTTTAGCTGACAATTAAATTCTTCAGCATGTCTCACCTTGACAATTGTAGCAACAATATAGTTGTTCAGTCGTGTCCGACTCTTTGCAGTCCCATAGACTGCAGCCCACCAGGCTTCCTTGTCCTTCACTATCTCCTGGAGCTTGCTCAAACTCATGTCCATCGAGTCGGTGATGTCATCCATCTCATCCTCTGTTCTCCCCTTCTCCTCCTGCCTTCAATCTTTCCCAGCATCAGGGTATTTTCTAATGAGTTGGCTCTTCGATCAGGTGGCCAAATATTGGAGCTTTAGCTTCAGCATCAGTCCTTCCAATGAATATTCAGGGTCGATTTCCTTTAGGATTGACTGGTTTGATCTCCTTGCCGTCCAACAGACTCTCAAGAGTCTTCTCCAGCACCACAGTTCAAAAGCTTCAATTCTTCGGTGCTCAGCCTTTTTTATGGTCCAGCTCTCACATCTGTACATGACTACTGGGAACACTATAGCTTTGACTAGATGGGTCTTTGTTGGCAAAGTAATGTCTCTGCTTTTTAATACACTGTCTAGGTTTGTCATAGCTTTTCTTCCAAGGAGCAAGTGTCTTTTAATTTCATGGCTACAGTCACCATCTGCAGTGATTTTGGAGCCCAAGAAAATAAAGTCTGTCACTGTTTCCATTGTTTCCCCATCTACTTGCCATGAAATGATGAGACCAGATGCCATGATCTTAGTTTTTGAATGTTGGGTGATAGTTAATCTTTCTGATTTTTATCTCCTCTGCAACTAATATACTTTTTGCTAAACTTCCAAAAACGGTCTTTCTAAACTGCAGATTTGGTTATACTTTTAAACTCCTGCCATTTACTCTCTTGTTGTTGTTGTTCAGTTGGTAAGTCATGTCTGACTCTTTGTGACCCATGGACTGCAGCATGCCAGGCTTCCCTGTCCTCTACCATCCCCCAGAGTTTGTTCAAACTCACGTCCGTTGAGTCCGTAATCCTATCTAGCCTCATCCTATCCACCTCATCCTCTGCTGCCCTCTTCTCTTTTGCCTTCAATTTTTCCCAGAATCAGGGTATTTTCCAATGAGTCGGCTCTTTGGTTCACATCAGGTAGCCAAAGTATTGGAGCTTCAGCCTTAGCATCATCAGTCTTTCCAGCAAATATTCAGGGTTGATTTCCTTTAGGATTGACTGGTTTGATCTCCTTGCAGTCCAAGGGACTCTCAAGAGTCTTCTCCAGTACCACTATTTACTCTCTTACATTCCCCTAAATGCACCTCACTTTCTCATGAATCTATGCCTTTGCTTTTCCCATTGATTGGATTATCTTCTTTTATTTTTGGTCAGGGTTCACCTCCTTTGCCAAACCTCCCTGATTATTTCCTTTCCTCCAACAAAGATACTGTTACCTACTGTATATTAGTATATCTTGTACATTCTTTTATTACTCACATATCCTAGCATATTAGATTAATAATTACTTTGTATATCTCATTTATTGATCTGTCTCTCCTGTTAGACTCCAAATTCCTTCAACATAGAAACTGTCCTGTAATCACCTTTACATTTTAGTTCTTAGCTTGGCGTATATCTAGCAATTGTCCTGGGCTTGCTTAGTGGGTCAGTGGTAAAGAATCCACCTGCCAATGCAGGAGACGTGGGTTCAATACCTGGGTCAGGAAGACCCATTCCAGTATTCTTGCCTGGGAAATCCTATGGACAGAGGCACCTGCGGGCTACAGTCCATGAGGTCACAAAAGAGTCAGAGTCGACTTAGTGATTAAACAACAACAACAGTTATAACAGAGTCCCAAATATCTAGCTGCTGTGATAGTAAATTTTCTGTTCCTCTTCCCTCTTGATACCCAAGAGCTATGGGTGGAGAGCATAACTCTTTCCCCTTTAGATATTCGTTTCTGTTCCTTACTTGTCATTTCCAGATTTATCTGTTGCTACTTTATACTCAAAGAATCTGCCTGCAATGTGGGAGACCTGGGTTCAATCCCTAGGTTGGGAAAATTCCCTGGAGGAGGGCATGGCAACCCACTCCAGTATTCTTGCGTGGAGAATCCCATGGATAGAGGAGCCTGGTGTCCATGGGGTCACAAAGAGTCAGACACAATTGAGCAACTAAGCACAGCACTTTATACTCAATTATTAAGCAAGTGGCTAGTTTACCCTTTGTTAATTACAAATTAAATATTTTTGATCAAGGAAGAACAATTTTTTAATTAAGACCCTCTGTGCAATGAATGAAATTTCATGACCCAGGTTTGTACTGCTCTGATTCTGAGTATTTCCCAGGCCCTCAGATTCTATTTGGTGAAGCATGTGGCAAAGAATAAGAAGGAAGTGGTTGGTCCTGAGTACCACCTTCCATGTTAAGTTAGTTCCCTTCTTCAAGCTAACTGCTAAATTCCTCAGGATCCTTACTCATGATGCCAGGAAACTTCCCCAGGTCTTCTTACCTTGAGCAGTAACTCATTGGAAAAGTATTTTGGTGTGATGTCCTTTCCTTGATGATCTATCGGGCAGGGAAGTGGGTTGTTGGTCAGAATCAGTAAGGTCTTATCCTGATCATACTCTATTACTTTTAACGTGAAGCTTTGAATTTTCCTGTTTCGAGCCAGGAATTTCTGCAGTGCAGTGGGCTTCAAAGGCTCATAGTACTGGGCCTGAGCAGACAGAAAGTTTTCCAGAGAGACAAAGGGATTAGATCAAGGGCAGATTAACTGATTGGTTAGCTAAGCTTTTGCCTTTATGGGTTAGGGACAGGGAAGCTGGATGGGGCCTGGCTAAATCTGCTCAAAAACTTGTTTTACAGAAAATATCTGAAGCTTTCAGTCCCTTTCTCCTCTCAGAACATTTCCCTGCAAATCTACCAAGGGGCTGAGGAAATGAGATGGGAAAGTTTCCACATAAAAAGGCACAGAGAAGACTTAATTCTTGTGAAAAAGTGTAACATTGTGTCCAACACAATAGGGCCGCAGAAGTTTCTATGTTAAACCTAAATGGCCTTCTCTACAATGCTGAGGCAGAGTGGACCATGAGATACCAGATCTCTGAGCCCAGGGAGCCCTGAGGAGGCCAACACAGCTCTCATCTACCTCTTCCCACCCACCATCGTTTCTCCAGGCACAACCACATTAAAGGCAAAGCACAATGTCAAAAAGGAAAAACAGTCACAAAAAGAAGCATGTCACTTTAGATGTGATGGGGGAAGGGGAAGGCCCACTAAATTTGCTTTTCCATCAGTAGGGAGAAGGCAGGGGACTAGAGAGGGAGGAAAGGAGAGGGAGGAAACAGAATACTTCCTAATTAGACATAAGTTTTCTCAAAGTAAGGGAAAAAAAAGTCAGCTGTAGGGCCCACTTTCTTCCCAGCCCCACCCTCCTCCCTCTCCACCATTCCCATCAGCGCCCTGAGACAGCTCTTCTTCCAGGTCCCAGGAGAATGCACAGTCACAGTAGCTGGTGGCACTTGGAGGCACTTGGGTTATTCTCTGCATTGGGCCTTGGCACCGCAGCTGAAACTTGCTCTTGGAGATCGTGGGGGAATGCTTTTTTATCACCTACCAAATTTGGATGGACTGCGTAATGGTGCAGGTTCTTTAGAACAAATTTTGATTGCCCGACTGCATCAATAATCTAGAGACAATAAACAAAATATTAGTGTTCCAAGTTGCGCCTATCCTAAACAATATTCTATTCCTTACTTCACCTTAATCCAGCTAAAACCTGGTCTCTTACTCAAATTAAGTGAGACGAACTTCATGTTCTGCACCCTGGGTTGCTGGAATGAGAGCCATAGCATGTAGAGCTAAGTTCTAAGGCGTCCTGACAGGGCAGCTTGTACATGGAAGTGTGGACCAGCTGTGTGAAATGTTAGGGGTCGTTAGGAGGTGAAGTGGTAAAATAGACAAGGATGGCATCAAAGTTTAGACAAATCACCCCAAGGGGTTATACCTCTTTCGTCTGCCTTTTCCATTTCTATAGGAAGGAAATCAGATAAAAAGAAGAAAAAAAAATGGACAATCTTTAAGGAGAAAAGCAAGTTACAGAAGGCCAATAACTTAAGGGTTGTGAGTGGAAGGAAGTCTTGGGGATAACTGCTTGCTGGGCTGGGAGGTGGCACACAGGAAGGGAGGAACAGCAGTGCACTTTGCATTTTTTAAAAATATTTTTGCGATTTATGATTCTTCTAGAAATGTAGCAAAGAGCAATTGAATTTTGGTAACCCTTCTGTCTGAAAAATGTGGAAGTGTTAGTTGTTCAGTTGTGTCTGACTGTTTGCAGTCTCATGGACTGTAGCCTGCTAGGCTCCTCTGGCCATGAAATTCTCCAGGCAAGAATACTGGAGTGGGAAGTCATTTCCTTCTCCAGGGGATCTTCCCGAGCCAGGAACCAAACTCAACATCTACTGCATTGCAGGCAGATTCTTTACCATCTGAGCCACCAGGGAAGCCCCAACCCTTCTATCTGCCACTTTGCATTTATCTGCCAGTGGTGGTGCTGGTGGATTGTTTCAGTGTCATGCCTGGTGGTAGAGTTGCTGGGCCTGCTCCAGCTTCTGCTGACTCCAGGGTTGTTGTCTGGCCCTAGATAGGAAAAGGAGTTCATGATCTGAGCCACAGATCATGAAAGAGGAACTCCCCAGGTCGGTAAGTCCCCAATATGCTATTGGAGATCAGTGGAGAAATAACTCCAGAAAGAACGAAGTGATGGAGCCAAAGCAAAAACAACACCCAGTTGTGTATGTGACTGGTGATAGAAGCAAGGTCCGATGCTGTAAAGAGCAATATTCCATAGGAACCTGGAATGTCAGGTCCATGAATCAAGGCAAATTGGAAGTGGTCAAACAGGAGATGGCAAGAGTGAACGTCAACAGTCTAGGTATCAGCGAACTAAAATGGACTAGAATGGATGAATTTAACTCAGGTGACCATTATATCTACTACTGCTGGCAGGAATCCCTCAGAAGAAATGGAGTAGCCATCATGGTCAAAAAAGAGTCCGAAATGCAGTACTTGGATGCAATCTGAAAAATGACAGAATGATCTCTGTTCATTTCCAAAGCAAGCCATTCAATATGGTAGTAATCCAAGCCTATGCCCCAACCAGTAATGCTGAAGAAGCTGAAAGTGAATGGTTCTATAAAGACCTCCAAGACCTTTTAGAACTAACACCCCAAAAGATGTCCTTTTCATTATAGGGGACTGGAATGCAAAAGTAGGAAGTCAAGAAACACCTGGAGTAACAGGCAAATTTGGCCTTGAAATACGGAATGAAGCAGGGCAAAGGCTAATAGAGCTTTGCCAAGAGAACGCACAGGTCATAGAGCTGGAAGAGCAAACACCCTCTTCCAACAACACAAGAGAAGACTCTACACATGGACATCACCAGATGGTCAACACCGAAATCAGACTGATTATATTCTTTTGCAGCCAAAGATGGAGAAGCTCTATAAAGTCAGCAAAAACAAGACTGGGAGCTGACTGTGGCTCAGATCATGAACTCCTTATTACCAAATTCAGACTCAAATTGAAGAAAGTAGGGAAAACGGCTAGACCATTCAGGTATGACCTAAATCAAATTCCTTGTGATTATACAGTGGAAGTGAGAAATAGATTTAAGGGACTAGATCTGATAGATAGAGTGCCTGATGAACTAGGGACTGAGGTTCATGACTTTGTACAGGAGACAGGGATCAAGACCATCCCCATGGAAAAGAAATGCAAAAAAGCAAAATGGCTGTCTGGGGAGGCCTTACGAATAGCTGTGAAAAGAAGAGAAGTGAAAAGCAAAGGAGAAAAGGAAAGATATAAGTATCTGAATGCAGAGTTCCAAAGAAGAGCAAGGAGAGATAAGAAAGCCTTCCTCAGTGATCAATGCAAAGAAATAGTGGAAAACAACAGAATAGGAAAGACTAGAGATCTCTTCAAGAAAATTAGAGATACCAAGGGAGCATTTCATGCAAAGTTGGGCTCAATAAAGGACAGAAATGGTATGGACCTAACGGAACCAGAAGATATTAAGAAGAGGTGGCAAGAATACACAGAAGAGCTGTACAAAAAAGATCTTCACGACCAAGATAATCACGATGGTGTGATCACTCACCTAGAGCCAGGCATGCTGGAATGTGAAGTCAAGTGGGCCTTAGGAAGCATCACTATGAACAAAGCTAGTGGAGGTGATGGGATTCCAGTTGAGCTATTTCAAATCCTGAAAGATGATGCTGTGAAAGTGCTGCACTCGATATGCCAGCAAGTATGGAAAACTCAGCAGTGGCCACAGGACTGGAAAAGGTCAGTTTTCATTCCAATTCCAAAGAAAAGCAATGCCAAAGAATGCTTAAACTACCGCACAATTGCACTCATCTCACATGCTAGTAAAGTAATGCTCAAAATTCTCCAAGCCAGGCTTCAGCAATACGTGAACCATGAACTCCCTGATGTTCAAGCTGGTTTTCGAAAAGGCAGAAGAACCAGAGATCAAATTGCCAACATCCGCTGGATCATGGAAAAGGCAAGAGAGTTCCAGAAAAACATCTATTTCTGCTTTATTGACTATGCCAAAGACTTTAACTGTGTGGATCACAATCAAACTGTGGAAAATTCTGAAAGAGATGGGAATACCAGACCACCTGACCTGCCTCCTGAGAAACCTATATGCAGGTCAGGAAGCAACAGTTAGAACTGGACATGGAACAACAGACTGGTTCCAAATAGGAAAAGGAGTACGTCAAGGCTGTATATTGTCACCCTACTTATTTAAGTTATATGCAGAGTACATCATGAGAAACGCTGGGCTGGAGGAAGCACAGGCTGGAATCAAGATTGCCAGGAGAAATCTCAATAACCTCAAATATGCAGATGACACCATCCTTATGGCAGAAAGTGAAGAGGAGCTAAAAAGCCTCTTGATGAAAGTGAAAGAGGAGAGCGAAAAAGTTGGCTTGAAGCTCAGCATTCAGAAAACGAAGATCATGGCATCCAGTCCCATCAGTTCATGGGAAATAGATGGGGAAACAGTGGAAACAGTGTCAGAATTTTTTTTGGGGGGCTCCAAAATCACTGCAGATGGTGACTGCAGCCATGAAATTAAAAGACGCTTACTCCTTGGAAGGAAAGTTATGACCAACCTAGATAGTATATTCAAAAGCAGAGACATTACTTTGCCAACAAAGGTCCATCTAGTCAAAGCTATGGTTTTTCAAGTGGTCATGTATGGGTGTGAGAGTTGGACTGTGAAGAAAGCTGAGCGCCGAAGACTTGATGCTTTTGAACTGTGGTGTTGGAGAAGACTCTTGAGAGTCCCTTGGACTGCAAGGAGATCCAACCAGTCCATTCTAAAGGAGATTAGTCCTGGGTATTTTTTGGAAGGAATGATGCTAAAGCTGAAACTCCCGTACTTTGGCCACCTCATGCGAAGAGCTGACTCACTGGAAAAGACTCTGATGCTGGGAGGGATTGAGGGCAGGAGGACAAGGGGACGACAGAGGATGAAATGGCTGGATGGCATCATGGACTCGATGGACATGAATTTGAGTGAACTCCGGGAGTTGTGGATGGACAGGGAGGCCTGGCGTGCTGAGATTCATGGGGTTGCAAAGAGTCGGACACGACTGAGGGACTGAACTGAACTGAACTGAGATAACCTAAGAATGAGTCAAAGAGATGAGAGCACAAGGAGATTAAAAAAACTTTGAGTTACCTCTTTTGGGCTTGGTCTAATGAAAAATTAGACAAGGAGCACAATCTTGTGTGTGGATCAGCATTTCTAAAGATCACCTGTTCTCAGGAAGGTGATAGGGTAAGATGGGATTCAGAAGAAAGGGAACTGCACAGGCGAATAGGGTAAGAAGGTAAATGAAAAAGAGGGTGATAGTAAGGAGCAACAGAACTGTGTGGTGAGGGGAGGTGTTATGCTCCAGGAGGAAAATGCCAGGAGTTGGCAATTTTCAGGTGTGGGAGGAGGACTAGGAGAAGGACTAGCAGAGCTATGCCATGCATTCCTTTAGACATGGTGGGAAGCAATAGGGGACAGATCCTAAGATGTACTGATTTAATTTATACTACTTTTTGTAAAACTGGAGTCCCTGGGTTCAAAACAAAAATACATTTGAAAATCCTGCTTCACAGATGTGATATCTAATATATAACATTTAGAGTCATAAACATCTAGGAAAAATCTGTGGGGGAGAAGATGCAAAGCCTTTTTTTTTACAATATATTTAAAATTAATTTGAGGGGGAAGCATCTGGGAATTTTTCTGAGGTATTATATATTTTTCCAAATTAGTTTCCAGCAGTTAACTAAGATCCCCTGGAGTAGGAAATGGTACCCCATTCCAGTATTCTTGCCTGGAAAATTCCACGGGCAGAAGAGCCTGGCAGGCTACAGTCCATGGGGCCACAGAGTCAGTCTGACTGAGCAACTAAGCACACACACACACATAGGAAGGTCCAAATTGAAGTATGTTTTTAGTTTTACGTTGAATTGCACTGTCTCTGGCTGATGAAATGAAAGTTGACCCAGAAAATCTACTTGAACATGATAAACCTAGGGAAGTAACCAAGCTACCCAATGAAGTTTTGTTTTAAGAAGTGATCACAATATCTAGTTTAAGTCAGGGTGTAATGCTCACTCATGCCCTAACATAGATTTCTGGTCCCTGGGTTTTGAGCTGTGATTCTTTGTTGATATGTCCCTGTCTCTTCCCTTTTCTTTTCCCACTTCCCTGGTGGCTGGGATGGTAAAACATCTGCCTAAAATGCGGGGGACCCGGGTTCGATCCCTGGGTCAGGAAGATCCCCTGGAGAAGGAAATGGCAACCCACTCCAATATTCTTGCCTGGAAAATCCCATGGATGGAGGAGCCTGGTAGCCTACAGTCCACGGGGTTGCAAAGAGTTGCACACGACTGAGCGACTTCACTTTCTTTCTTCCCTTTTCTATGTCTCTGTTTCTCTTTCATTAAATTAGATAAATTAACCTGCTTTCTATATAAATCTTGACTACTTTTTGCTTTTCAACAGGAAGTTTGTGAGACCCAGCTTATAAAGTACTCTAAGCAACTCCAAAGAAAGATTATAAATGAACATTGCTAATGTTCTTTCTTACCTCATCACTTTCAAAAAATACTTCTTTCTCAAATGTAACTGGGCTAGTTCTGGAAGTCCTTGGTTTGCCATGTTGAGGCCTAAAAAGAGGCAGAATACCCAATTAATTTTCTTGCTCAAAGGTGTGGTCTTCTACACGTTTTTGACCTCCCTCAATGAAGTTTGGGGACGTGACTTAAAGGAGCCAATTTAGGTGACCATTAATTCCATATGTTTGAAGGTGGGAGGAGAAGGGGATGACAGAGGATGAGATGGTTGGATGGCATCACTGACTCAATGGACATGAGTTTGTGCAATCTCTGGGAGTTGGTGATAGACAGGGAGGCCTGGCGTGCTGCAGTCCATGGGGTCACAAAGAGTTGGACACAACTGAGTGATCGAACCCAACTGAACTGAATTGCATATGTATGGGTAGCAAAGAAAAGGATTCATTATTCAGCCTGCATGCTAGAGGAAAACCAAACTTCATTTTGAAGAGTTTAGCAAGTGGGATCTCTTGGAGACACGGTGACAACTGATAAGTTGATTTCTCTTAAAGTAGCAGTTTTAAGAAATGGAAATTAAAACCACACTAGGCTATCACCTCACATCTGTCAGAATGGTTATAATAAAAAAGAACACAAATAACAATTATTGGAAAGGATGCGGAAAAGAGGAAACCCTCATATGTTGTTTGTGGGGATGTAAACTGGTGCAGCCACTGTGGAAAACAGTATGGTGTTTCCTTAAAAAACTAAAAATGGAACTACCATGAGACCCAGCAATTCTACTCCTGAGTGTTTGTTTATATATATATATCTGAAAATACTAATTCAAAAAAATACATGTACCTCAATATTCATAGCAGCAATATTTACAGTTGCCAAGATATGGAAACCTTAAATTGAATAGATAAAGAAGATATGGTATGGCACTTCCCTGGTGGCTCAGTGGTAAAGAATCTGCCTACCAATGAAAGAGAGACAGGTTTGATCCCTGATCTGGGAAGATCCCACGTGCTGCAGAGCAAGAGCAACTAAACCCATGCACCACAACTGTTGAGGCTGTGCTCTAGAGCCTGGAACCGCAGCTCCTGAGCCCAAGTGCCCTTGAGCCTGAGCTCTGCAAGAGAACCTGTGGCAATGAGAAACCCACGCGTGGCCCCTAGAGAGTAGCTCCCACTCATCTCAACTAGAAAGAAACCTGCAGAGCAACAAAGACCTAGCACACCCCCCAAAATAAATAAGAAATAAAGATGACATAAAAAGAGAAAATGTGATATGTATATAAAATGGACTACTACTCAGCCATAAAAAAGAATGACATTTTGCCATTTTCAACAGCATGAATGGACTGGGAATGTGTTATGCTAAAGTGAAGTCAGATAGAGAAAAACAAATATTATATGATATTACTTCTATATGGAATCTAAAAAAAATAAAAGAAACTCTGACTGTAACAAAAAAGAAGCATACTTACAGATATGGTGAGCAAACTAGTGGTCACCAGTGGGAGTGACGAGGGAGAGGGGCAAGACAGGAGTAGGAGATTAAGAGGTACAAACTGCTATGTGTAAGATAAATGAAATATAGGGATATATTGTACAACACAGGGAATACAGCCAATATTTTATAATAACTTTAAATGGATTATAACATTTAAAAATTGTGAATTACTGTGTTGTACACCTGAAATGTATATGATATTGTACATTAACTATACCTCAATGAAAAAAATAGAGATTTTAGACCACTCAAGGAACTGGTCTAGTTGACTGTTTAAGCAAATGCTTTTGTGCAACTGGACCATGATAATATCCTTAAATTATAAACACTGTTTTATAGACCTACCTGCCTACTCTTCTCTACATGGAAACAATTCTGCCTTTGCCAATAATTAGCCAATAATTCCATGAGAAAGGATATAGTTAGTGGAACATCACAACTAAATTTCCACTAATGACTGCTTGGATTACTGGTTCCCTCATGTACCTAAGCATAGCTAAGTTTCCTTACCTAGAATTAAGATAATAAAAATAACCATTAATTACAAATATTCTTGTAATCTATGGTTTCACTTACTTTCCCATCTCCCCTCCCCCAGATACCAGTTCCCTCTGGGGAAAAGGGAGGGGGCACAAAAGTTGCAATATTTAGTAACAAAGTATTTTGGATTCCTTGACTAATTCTTAGGAAGTCCATTTACTGTTCAAACATAGGAAAAGATGCACATCAATAATATTGGGTTAATGATGAAAATAAATAACCTGGTTTCTCTTTGGAGTTTAAACTATCTTAAATTAAGTAGGATCCTGGAACTACCTCAACTAAACCTCTCCCCTTTAAAAATGAGGGTGGCAGAGTAAGGACCGAAATAAGAAAAGTAGAAAAAGCCAAGCTATAAATATAGTTGATAGGTCACCTGGCTATAGCATGGTACAAATAATCCCCAATCCAGGATCAAATCCATCCAAGGATGGCTCTTTTCCATCTATTGCTGGCCACAAGCTGCATCATCAACTCAGGCCAAAGGTCTTAAAAACAGTCCCCAGGGGAGCAGGTGACACATTGTGGACAGACCAAAATAAATTCATCCCCTTAACATTGTAGAGTTGGTACCCTTTTGATGTGTCCTATTGCTTTAAGTTATCTAATAACTAACACTATATTATAAGCTTTGGGGAGGTGGGAAGGAGGCTTAAGAGTGGATATATACATATATGTATGTATGTATGTATATATATACACTTATGGTTGATTCACATTGTTATACAGCAAAACCAATACAACGTTGTAAGGCAATTATTCTCTAATTAAAAATAAAAATAGAAAAACAAAAATCCCCACTATATTATCAGCTTTATTGTAGCACTTTTCAAAATGATTCTTTGGTATCTAAAAGGCAGCAGAGGATCCCAGATGCTTTTGTTCAAGGCCAATTTAAGGCATAGATCAACATGAAAAATGCTTCTTCAACCCAGCAGTGTCCATCTTTGACAGCCTGGTGCTTTCTTTTTGGGCATGAAGCACAGCCCAAGATCTGATTATTGATCTGAGAACTGTCAGTTAAAATGTTGTATTAAAATTTTTTTTTTTTCCTACGTAGCATACAGGATCTTAGTTCCCTGATTAGGGATGAAACTTGTGCTCCCTGAAGTGGAAGCACAGAGTTTTAACCACTGGATCACCAAAGAGGTCTCTAAAATGTTGTTAATTGAGTATCTACTCTGTGACTAGTACTGTTCAAAGTGATATGGGCTACAAAATAAGTCTGTATAAGAAGATATTTATAACTTAGCTGGGCAAACAAGACTACACACTTGGTCTGTCTCCTTTGGCCCATTGCTGTTCACTGCTAAGTGGGCCAGCTGAGGCAAGTAGTCACCCAGAGGCCAAACTCAGTGCCTCTAAATCGTCCACGCTCTGCAGGGGTTCAGTTCAATGCAAACATTCTCTTCTTAGCACATTCTGTGTGCTCAGCCCCTTTCTTGATCCTGGATGGGAAACAAGAGGAGACAGCAGTGCCCATGTGAGTGCAGAAAATGCATGAGATGCGATGATCCTTGCCCTCATGAAGGGAGGGAAGAGGAAGTGATTGTTACATGTGAAAAAATAATGACAACTACATGCTAACATATTAGGTAAATCAACTCATTTCTTGGGGCCTCAATTTCCTCATCTGTGAAAAATGGAGTTAACAAAACGATTTAAAGGTGACACTCCAACTCCATGATAGTGGTGAAATTTACCTACATAAAGACCTTAATAAAAAATTCATGTGTCAGTTGTGGGTGAAATTTGGAGGAGTAGCTGTTCTGTACTATATACCTCCCCTCTCAATATGATATTTTTCCAGTTATTAGGCCTGACTGGAAGGTTATTTTGTTTTTGCTTTGTTTTGTTTTTTGTTTTTTTGCTACTGTTGTTTGAAGTAATAACAAAGTGGAGAGGTAGAATGAGGTCGAATTAAGGAGACCCAGACAATTAAGTTGGAGAAGGAAATGGCAACCAACTCCAGTACTCTTGCCTGGAAAATCCCATGGATGGAGGAGCCTGATGGGCTACAGTCCAAAGGGTCACAAAGAGTCAGACACGACTGAGTGGCTTCACTTCCTCTGACAATTAAGTAGAGGTTTCAGTTCAGTTCAGTTCAGTCACTCAGTCATGTCCGACTCTTTGCAGTAAGGCCTATTAGCCCAAGCTCCAATAAAGCCTATGAGTTTGGAGGAAAGATTGTATTAATAGTGTCCATAGGTGATTGATTGCAGTTTGTCTAGACATAAACACTAAACGTACTGTCCAGAGTTGATAACTAAACTGAGCTAAACTCTACAAATCCCCTTTAAGGGAAACAGACTAGTAAGCTTTTCATCCTTTTCTCGCATCTAGTTTTTCTGGAATTGTGGGTCTAGCTCATGTTTAGATTGAAACTAAAATAAATAGAAGCCAGCAAATTGGGGGATGGGGGTGCAAGGCTTGTGCTGCTTGTCTGCAACCCAGGGTGGGGAAAAACATCACACAAACACAAACACTTCATCTAAAATAAGAATAGAAAGATCTAGTGTACAATACCTTGAAGGGCATAGGGAAATCTTAGTTCAGGGGGGAAGGGAGAATTCCTTGACCTGGAAACTGTCCATTTTCAAAATATTCTAGAGGAGACACAGGGTGTTTGTGATGAAAAGGCAGTCTAGAACGCTGAGGTGTTCTATGTTGGAGTCAGAGAATGGAAAGCCCAGAGATTTTAAACAAAATCTGCTACAATCTGCTCCAATTTGTTTTTCTATCCTATGACTCCCCAACATACCACATACTGATTTTTTCACTGTATCTTTAGAAAAATTTTATTGAAGTATCATTGATTTATAATGTGCTAATTTCTACTGTATAGCAAAGTGATCCAGTTATACATATATATTCTTTTTCATATTCTATTCCATTTTGGAGAATATTTCATATCCTGTGCAATATCCCTGTGCAATGCAGTAAGGATATATTTTCACTGTATCTTAATCAGCCTCTGCCTAGCCAGTGGTTTTAGCCTATCCCTCAAACACATTTATAAAGTAAGCATTTATTTCTCTCATTTTCCAAACTCCAAACTCTCTTCCCAACCTCTTTGATCCGCTTGAGTCTTCCTCTTTATGTTACTTCTCAGACCTTTCTTCTTGGGAGAAGAGTTTTCATATCAATGCAACCTCACACTCTAGCCTGCAGGTTCTGTGTTTTTGTGCAAGCAATTACACAGTAAATTGTTGTTCTGCGTGTGCTTTTCTTATATGTAGGGTGTTTGCCTCTTAGGCAGTAAGCTCTGCTTTATACATCAGGCATTCAAAATCAGTTTTATTTATTTCAATATACTTTACTATGACATGTTAGGCACTGTCCTAGGTAATGGAAACCAAATATAAATTAGATGTAGTCTTCAACCTCAAGGAGCTCACATTTTAACCAAGAAGACAAGGAGGGGGCTGAATGAAACATATTGCAGTGTGTATGTTAGAGATATATTCAGGATGCTAGTGGAGTAGAGGGGAAAAGGATGATAAGAGACAGGAAGAGGTTTGTAACTAATGTCTAAACTGAGTCTGGAAAGATGAATGTATTGACCAGGTGAAAAGAAGAGAGGGAGAATGAGGGAGGAACACACACAAAAACATGAACACAGAACAAGGCACAACTTGTTTAGGAGCATTGCCAGTAACTGCAGTATGCCTGGAAGGTGAGATTTCGTGAAAAGGTAGCAAGAGATGAGACTGGAGAGAAAGCCAGGATCCAAATCCTAGAGTGAAGTCTCTAAAAGAAACTTACAGGTTATTCCGTTATACTTGAAGGAAGGATATCAAGTAGGGATACTTTGAACAAGATACATTTTTAAAATATGAAAATGATGGTGGTATGAACTATAGATTGGAAAGATGAAGAGGACTTTCAGAAGGCTATGACAGTACTGAGGAAGGGTTGAGAAGTTATAAGAGTTTATAGCAGTCACAAACTTGTGCCACTCACTTGTGCCTAACCCTGGATGACTTACTCAAAGATGGCCCACCAGATTTTCTCTACTAGGAATCTGAGCATTTGATAAAGACAGAGATGAAAGATGATTGCAGCTGAGTTACCCAACGCAGTGTCACAGACAGAAAGTCTGAGCTCCACCTGCCAAGGCCCCCAGAGCTGCCCCAGATCTAGGTTCCCTGAAGTGGGGTTATTCAGTTCTCCCTTCAACCCTGTCAGCCTTCCCAATGTCTTTTCAAATAAATCCCTTGTTTTGCTTAATCAGTTCATTTCTATTGTTTGAAAGAAACAAGAAAACCCTGAACTTATATAAGTTCTAAAGGCAGGATTGAAGGCAGGAGGAGAAGGGGACGATAGAGGGTAAGATGGTTGGATGGCATCACTGACTCTATGGACATGAGTTTGAGCAAGCTCTGGGAGTTGGTGATGGACAGGGATGCCTGGCCTGCTGTAGTCCATGGGTCGCAGAGTCGGACACGACTGAATGATTGAACTGAAAGGTAGTAGCAGTGAAGAAGGATAAAAGATCTGAAATACATTAGAAAGGTGATATCAATAGGACTTGGTAACCAGTTGGATCCACGCTCTCATGAATATCATAGTCACATTGCTAGCCTGAGTGATGTAGGTGTAATTTACCAAAATGTAGAATAAAGGAAATGGAGTCAGTTTGGGGGATAAGTGATGAATTTTGGTTTTGGTCAATTGAATACAAGGTGCAGGTGGGGACAGTATCTGGTAAATGGCTTAAAATATGGGTCTGGGGCTCAAAAGAGAGGTTTGGGAAAGAATTACACATTTGGGGATCAGCCTCAAGTTCATGTGCTCATTGAAGATATTGGAGTAGATAAGCTCAAGAGGCGAATGGTGGGCTGAAATGACGCTAATGCACAGGACAGTGCCTCAGACCAAGCAAACACCAAAGGAAGAGCACAACAAGTGGATGGAGTTAAAAAACAAACAAACAAAAAGGCTGAACTGGAGTGATTTGCCAATCAGAGGCTGGAGAACCAGGCGAAAGGAGCACCAGAAATCAGGGGAAGAGATGAGAAAAGAGAGAAGAGATTCTACCTTAAAATACCTAAACTGCAGCTTCTGAAGGTACAGAAAAAGATGAAGAACTCATGAAAAGTATCAAAGCTTAAAAAACAAGCCCATGCCGCCAACTACAAGGCAGATCAGTCAGATCGAAAAAGCCTACTAAACTTGAATTCACAGCAAAGCCAGGATGTCCTTGAATGGAGACCATCTGAGAAAAGATAATGTGAGTGCATCACACACTCCCCACTGACTGTCTTCTTTCCAAACACAGGGACTGTGTCCACCAAAACTCAAGTCGGTCATCCCTTTGATTACCCCTTGGCTGTTGCTCTCTGATGAGAACTAAGAATGGTTCCTCCTCAGCCCTCCTGCCTCCACAAGAGACTTCACAGTCCCGGTGAATGCTGGGTGGTGAGGATGGGGTGCTTGGGGGTGGCAAAGTGCATTCTGGGAGATGTCACCTCAGTACAAAGAGATTTAGGTGAGGGCACCAGGCAGGGAGAACTCTTTGTGGAACCACTTTCTTCCTCTCTTCCTATTTCTAACTGCTTATAAGGGACTTCTCTGGCAGTCTAGTAATTAAGATTCTGCCCTTCCACTGCAGGGGGCACAGGTTTGGTCCCTAGTTGGGGAGCCAAGATCCCACATGTCTTGCAACATGGCCAAAAATAAAATAATAGAATAACTGTTATAAAACAGAAACTTCTATGCTTTTAAAAGTATTAGCATGGTAACACCCTCCCTCCTTTTCTGCAAAGAAAAAGTAGTGGCATATAGTGCAGAGCAAGGATAGGTATCTCAGTTTTGGCTCTTGCTTTTTCAAACAGCCTGCCGGCAACAGGTGGTAAGTTACCTGGGGATTAGAGGGATGTATTAAAAACCCAAATTTATATTCAGGTCCCAAACACAGACTCAGAATTAGCCTCCAGCCAAAACAGATACTTTGAACTTATTTGATTCTTGCTTCCCCGCCCCACCCTTGCCCCCCTCCCGCCTCCTCCCCTACCCCATTGCTTTAGAACCTGTAAGGGGAGGAGATATGTTTGGTACCTTAAATACTTCAACATGCTGGCTTCTGTGAATGCCGAGGCTGAGTTTGAACGTTTTATATTAGTTCAAATACTAGTGAATGAGGAAATAGGGGTTTCAAGAAATCATCCCCAGAGCAAAGCAAAAATGAAAGCCTGCTAGAAACTGGAGCCTGGAAAGAAAGCCTTGCTTAGCAACCTGCCTTCCATTCCTGGGCAGAGTGGGAGCAGGGTTGAAACATTCATTCATGTCATCTGTTGATCAATACCAAATCTGAACAGAACTAGCATTATTCAGTGATGAATGAATGGAAAATGACTTTCAGAGTTAATGAATTCTATGAGGAGGAGAATGTAGCAGGAGGAGGAGAGGAATGTAATAGTCATTGTGAAATAAATACAGAGCTAAGAAAGACTGCCAGAAATAGAGACACATGAATGCGAGCAGGGGACTGGGAACCTGAGAAATCAGAGGCCATAAGATTTGTTTGTAGGTCTGTCTATTTAAAATATGGGGATATCTACTCACAAGACAGAATGGAAGCTTCTTTTTTACACTGAGCTTTCACTTAATTTAGCATTGATGTGTCAGGGATATGGGCACCAAAGGAGAAACAAAAGGGGACTTTTTTTTTTTTTAATATACAAGATGGACAGTATGGGACAGAAGGTGGTCTCAGGAAAAATCTTGGGACTAGAGCTGCCCGCCATGGCAAGTTTCTAAATGTTTTGATAGGATGCTATTTGGAGAGGCAGAACACATGCTTTCGCATTCGTGGCACCTTCCCAACCCCACTGACACATTGCATTTTCTTGTCTCTTTAGAGCCTTTCTCCTGATCTATTTCAATGGCACCAGAAAACAAGGTTGCAGATTCTTAGCTTGTCAGTCCAAACATCAAAGACCCAACTGTAAAACAGAACAGTTCAGGAAATAGATGTGATAAATTCAGATGCCTCTCTCCATGAGAGAAGAGTATTTGACAGTATTCTAGAATTCTACCCTGATAGCGGAGACATAGGGCTTCCCTGGTAGCTCAGACAGTAAAGAATCCCCTTGCAATGCGGGAAATATGTATTCAATCCCTGGGTCAGGAAGATTCCCTGGAGAAGGGAATGGTATCCCACTCCAATATTCTTACCTGAAGAATTCCATGGAGAGAGAAGCCTGGCAGGCTATAGACCATGAGGTCACAAAGAGTTGGACATGATTGAGCAACGAACACACACACACACACAACATGGGAGACAGAGTATCACAATTGAGTCAAAATTGAGTCCACCCACAAAAGGTAGACTCTTGGTAATTAGCACTGGTTTATTGGCATCTCAGGAGGCTGAAACTAAGAAGCTTCCCCCTCACACTCTTACTTTTTTATATTCTTGATCCTTCCAGTTATTTCACATAACACCAGGCTTTTCATAGTGTAATAGCCAGCAACAGTGATATAGGATGATACATAATCATGCCAAACTATATATGTGTATATATATATATATATATATATATATACTATATAAATAAATATATGTATATATGCTTCCTCTACAGTGCATTTTTCACATCAAACCATGTATTGAATTTCAATACTGGCAAAAGCTTTAAAAACAACAATATTTTATATTGTAGACTTAGGGTGAGGGAGTTAGAAATGGGGAGGGAGTCTCTTCTTTTTCATATTCCCACATTGTTTTCCCTCAAGAGGGAAATTAAAATCACTGTTGAGGCTTTCTTTGTTTTTGGAGAGGTCTTATACATTGAAAGATCACATAGCATTTCCCTCATGGTCCAGTGGTGAAGAATCCGCCTGCCATGGCAGGGGACACAGGTTTGACCCCTGGTCTGGAAGATCCAAATGCTTCAGAGCAGCTGAGCCCATGCACCATTACAACTGAGCCCACACACCCAAACTATGGAAGCTTGTGCACACAGCGCTGGCGCTCTGCAACAAGAGAAGCCACTGCAATGAGAGTCTGGTACACCACAGCTAGAGACTAGCTCCCACTAGCTGCAACTAGGGAAAGACTGTTTGCAGCAACAAAGACCCATGACAGCCAAAATTAGATAAAATAAAATAATCTCTAAAAAAGATCACATAAATGGATTAGCTCACTCTTCTGTTTGGACTCTGGCCCTCCATTCTCCTTGCCCCCCTTTTCTCCACGTGGCAGGCCAATCCAGAAATCTGAATTTGAGTTCAGATAGATGGAAGAAGCCCCTCGGACTTGGCTTTCTCTCACCAATTTAGATATTAATATATGGTATTTGTTGCCACAATTTGCTTTTCATCATTTTGTTCAGCAAGGTCTATATGCCCGGACTCCAAACTAAAAAGTCTCAGACTCGTATTTATTCATTTATTTGTCCAGTCACTCAGCAAATATTTATCAAGCATCTGCTATGTCCCAGGGCCTCATTTAGGTTTCAAGAATATGGTAGAAAACAAAACAGACAAAAATCCCTATTCTCTTGGAGCTTACATTCTGGTTGGGGACCAGATGTAATAGCAGTTTTCATCTGCTCTTGGATGCTAACAGGCATTTCAGACTGACAAGTTCAAAATAATCCTTGATCCTCCCACCCTGTCATTCCTCCCTTAGTCTTTTTTTTTTTTCCAATTTA
This sequence comes from Ovis aries, assembly GCF_016772045.2. Lineage (NCBI taxonomy): Eukaryota > Metazoa > Chordata > Mammalia > Artiodactyla > Bovidae > Ovis > Ovis aries. The sequence continues at coordinate 96,128,856 of NC_056057.1, forward strand.
TATTTTTATTGAAGGATAATTGCTTTACAGAATTTTGTTGTTTTCTGTCAAACCTCAGCATGAATCAGCCATAGGTATACATATATCCCCTCCCTTTTGAACCTCCCTCCCATCTCCCTCCCCATCCCACCCCTCTAGGTTGATACAGAACCCCTGTTTGAGTTTCCTGAGCCATACAGAAAATTCCCATTGGCTATCTATTTTACATATGGTAATGTAAGTTTCCATGTTACTCTTTCCATACATCTCACCCTCTCCTCACCTCACCCCATGTCCATAAGTCCATTCTCTATGTCTGTTTCTCTATTGCTGCCCTGTAAATAAATTCTTCAGTATCATTTTTCTAGATTCTATATATGTGTGTTAAAATGTGATATTTATCTTTCTCTTTCTGACTCACTTCACTCTGTATAATAGCTTCTAGGTTCATCTGCCTCATCAGAACTGACTCAAATGTGTTCCTTTTTATGGTTGAGTAATCTTCCATTGTGCGTATGTACCACAACTTCTTCATCCATTCATCTGTCGTGGGACATCTGCATTGCTTCCATGTTCTAGCTATTGTGAATAGTGCTGCAATGAACAATGGGGTTTCCTCGGGGTATATGCCTAGGAGGGGGATTGCTGGGTCATATGGTGGTTTTATTCCTAGTTTTTTAAGCAATCTCCATACCATCTACCATAGTGGCTGTATCAATTTACATTCCCACCACCAATGCAAGAGCGTTCCCTTTTCTTCACACCCTCTCCAGCATGTATTGTTTGTAGACTTTTTGATGATGGCTATTCTGACTGGTGTGAGGTGATATCTCATTGTGGTTTTGATTTGCATTTCTTTAATAATGAGTGATGTTGAGCATCTTTTCATAAATTGGTTAGCCATCCATATGTCTTCTTTGGAGAAATGTCTTTTAGCTCTTTCCTCCACTTTTTGATTGAGTTGTTTGCTTTTCTGGCATTGAACTGTATGAGCTGCTTGTATATTTTGGAAATTAATCCTTTGTCAGTTTTTTCATTTGCTATTATTTTCTCCTATTCTGTGGATTGTCTTTTCACCTTGCTTATAGTTTCCTTTGTTGTGCAAAAGCGTTTAAGTTTAATCAGGTCCCATTTGTTTACTTTTTATTTCCATTACTCTAGGAGGTGGGTCATAGAGGATCTTGCTTTGATTTATGTCATCAAATGTTCTACCTATGTTTTTCTCTAAAAGTTCTATAGTTTCTGGTCTTACATTTAGGTCTTTAATCCATTTTGAGTTTATCTTTGTGTATGGTGTTAGGAAGTGTTCTAATTTCATTCTTTAACATGTAACTGTCCAGTTTTCCCAGCACCATTTATTGAAAAGGCTGCTTTTGCCCCTTTGTATATTCTTGCCTCCTTGGTCAAAAATAAGGTATCCATAGGTGCATGGGTTTATTTCTGGGCTTTCTATCTTGTTCCATTCGTCTATATTTCTGTTTTTGTGCCAGTACCATACTGTCTTGATGACTGCAGCTTTGTAGTATAATCTGAAGTCAGGAAAATTGATTCCTTCAGCTCCATTCTTCTTTCTCAAGACTGCTTTGGCTATTCAGGGTCTTTGTGTTTCCATATGAGTTGCAAAATTTTTTGTTCTAGTTCTGTGAAAAATGCCATTGGTAATTTGATAGGGATCACATTGAACCTGTAGATTGCATTTGGTAGTATAGACATTTTCACAGTATTGATTCTTCCTACCCAGGAACATGGAATATCCCTCCATCTGTTCATGTCATCTTTGATTTCTTTCATCAGTGATTTATAATTTTCTATGTACAGTTCTTTTGTCTCCTTTGATAAGTTTGAAAGTGAAAGTGAAAGTGAAATAGCTCAGTCGTGTCCGACTCTTTGTGACCCAGTGGACTGTAGCCTACCAGGCTCCTTCCTCCATGGGATTCTCCAGGCAAGAATACTTGAGTGGGTTGCCATTTCCTTCTCCAGGGGATTTTCCCGACCCAGGGATCGAACTGGGGTCTCCCGTATTACAGGCAGACACTTTAACTTCTGAGCCACCAGGGAAGCCCATATTTAATTCTTTTTGTTGCAATGGTGAATGGGATTGATTCCTTTTCTCTTTCTGATTTTTCATTGTTAATATATAGAAATGCAAGTGATTTCTGTGTATTGATTTTGTATCCTGCAACTTTGCTAAATTCACTGATTAGTTCTAGTAATTTTCTCATACTATCTTTAGGATTTTCTATGTATAGTATCAGGTCATCTGCAAACAGTGAGGGCTTTACTTCTTTTCCAGTCTGTATTTCTTTTATTTCTTTTTCTTCTTTGATTGCTGTAGCTAGGACTTCCAGAACTATGTTGAATAATAGTGGTGAAATTGGACACCCTTGTCTTGTTCCTGATCTTAGGGGTAATGCTTTCAGTTTTTCACCATTGAGAATGTTTGCTATAGGCTTATCATACATGGCCTTTACTATGTTGAGGTAGTTTCTTTCTATGCCCATTTTTAGAAGAGTTTTCATTATAAATGGGTGCTGAATTTTGTCAAAGGCTTTTTCTGCATCTATTGAGATTATCATATGGCTTTTATCTTTTGTTAATATGGTGTATTACATTGATTGATTTGTGTATCTTGAAGAATCCTTGCATTCCTGGAATAAACTCAACTTGATCATGGTGTATGAGCTTTTTGATGTGTTGCTGAATTCTAAAATTTGCTAAAATTTTGTTGAGGATTTTTTCATCTATGTTCATTAGTGATATTGGCCTGTCCTTTTTTCTATTGACTTTGTCTGGTTTTGGTATCAGAGTGATGATGGCCTCGCAGAATAAATTTGGAAATGTTCCTTCCTCTGCAGTTTTTTGAAAGAGTTTTAGAAGGATAGGCATTGCTGCTGCTGCTAAGTCGCTTCAGTCGTGTCCGACTCTGTGCAACCCCATAGACGGCAGCCCACCAGGCTCCCCCATCCCTGGGATTCTCCAGGCAAGAACACTGGAGTGGGTTGCCATTTCCTTCTCCAATGAATGAAAGTGAAAAGTGAAAGTGAAGTCGTTTGGTCGTGTCCGACTCCTAGCGACCCAAGGGACTGCAGCCCACCAGGCCCCCTCCATCCATGGGATTTTCCAGGCAAGAGTACTGGAGTGAGTTGCCATTGCCTTCTCCGAGGATGGGCATTAGCTCTTCTCTAAATGCTTGATAGAATTCTCTTGTGAAGCCATATGGTCCTGGGATTTTGTTTTTTGGGAGATTTTTGATCACAGCTTCAATTTCAGTGCTTGTAATTGGGTTGTTCATAATTTCTATTTCTTCTTGGTTCAGTCTTGGAAGATTGAACTTTTCTAAGAATCTGTCCATTTCTTCCAGGTTATCTATTTAATTGCCATATAGTTGTTCATAACAGTCTCTTATAATCCTTTGTATTTCTGCATTGGCTGTTGTAACCTCTCCTTTTTCATTGCTAATTTTGCTGATTTGATTCTTCTCTCTTTTTTTCTTGATGAGTCGGGCTAAAGGGTTGTCAATTTTTTATCTTCTCAAAGAACCAACTTTAGGTTTTATTAATTTGTATTATTCTTTCTTTCATTTCTTTTTCATTTATTTCTGCTCAGATCTTTATGATTTCTTTCCTTCTACTAATGTTAGACTTTTTTGTTGTTGTTCTTCTTCTTTTTCCAGTTATTTTAGGTGTAAAGTTAGGTTGTCTATTCAATGTTTTTCTTGTTTCTTAAGGTAGGATTGTATTGCTGTAAAATTCTCTTAGGACTGCTTTGGCTGCATCCCATAGGTTTTGAGTTGTCCTATTTTCATTGTCATTTGTTTCTAGAAATTTTTTGATTTCCCTTTTGAATTCTTCAGTAACCTGTTGGTTATTTAGAAATGTGTTGTTCAATCTCCATGTGTTTGGGTTTCTTACAGTTTTTTTCTTATAATTGATATCTAGTCTCATAGCATTGTGGTCAGAAAAGATGCTATATATGACTTCAATTTTCTTAAATTTACTGAGGTTTGATTTGTGACCCAAGATGTGGTCTATCCTGGAGAATGTTCCATGTGCACTTGAGAAGGAGTTGCATTCTTCTGCATCTGGATGGAATGTTCTGAAGATATCAATGAGATCTGTCTCATCTAATGTATCATTTAAGACTTGTGCTTCCTTATTAATTTCCTGTTTTGATGATCTGTCCATTGGTGTCAATGGGGTGTTAAATTCTCCTACTATTATTGTGTTACTGTCCATTTCTCCTTTTATGTCTGTTAGTGTTTGTCTTATGTATTGAGGTGCTCCTGTGTTGAGTACATAGATATTTACAATTGTTATGTCTTCCTCTTGAATTGATCCCTTGATCCTTATGTAGTGTCCTTCCTTATCTCTTGTAATCTTCTTTGTTTTAAGGTCTATTTGGTCTGCTATGAGGATTACTACTCCTGCTTTCTTTTGCTTCCCATTTGCATGGAATATATTTTTCCATCCTCTCACTTTCAGTCTATATATGTCTTTAGGTTTGACGTGGGTTTCTTGTAGACAGCATATATATGGGTCTTGTTTTTATATCCATTCAGCCAGTCTGTGTCTTTTGGTTGGAGCATTTAATCCATTTACATTTAAAGTAATTATTGATATATATGTTCCTATTGCCATTTTCTTAATTGTTTGGGGTTGATTTTGTAGATCTTTTTTCTTCTGTTGTATTTCTTGACTATATAAGCTGGGTTAACATTTGTTGTAAAGCTAGTTTGGTGGTGCTGAATTCTCTTAACTTTTGCTTGTCTAAAAATCTTTTTATTTCTCTGTCAATTTTAAATGAGATCCTTGCTGGATACAGTAATCTTGGTTGTAGATTTTTCCCTTTCAGTACTTTAAATATATCCTGCCATTCCCTTCTGGCCTGCCAGAGTTTCTGCTGAAAGATCGGTTGTAAAGAGTATGAGGTTTCCCTTGTATGTTACTTGTTGCTCCTCTCTTGTTGCTTTTAATATTCTTTCTTTGTGTTTAGTCTTTATTAGTGATTAGTATGTGTCTTGGTGTGTTTCTCCTTTGGTTTATACTGTATGGGACTCTTTGTGCCTCTTGGACTTGATTGACTTTTCCTTTTCCATGCTGGGAAAATTTTCAACTATAATCTCTTCAGAAATTTTCTCAAACCCTTTCTTTTTCTCTTCTTCTGGGATCCCTATTTGGACATTTAAATTCAAATGTTGGTGCATTTGATATTGTGCCAGGGGTCTCTGAGACTATCCTCAGTTCTCTTCAGTCTTTTTACTTTATTCTGCTCTTCAGAAGTTATTTCCACCATTTTATCTTCCAGCTCACTGATTCATTCTTCTGCTTAAGATATTCTACTATTGATTCCTCCTAGAGTATTTTTAATTTCAGTAATTGCGCTGTTTGTCTCTGTATGTTTATTCTTTAATTCTTCTAGGTCATTGTTAATTGATTCTTGCACTTTCTCCATTTTGTTTTCAAGGCTTTTGATCATCTTTACTATTATTATTCTGAATTCTTTTTCAGGTAGGTTGCTTATTTCCTCTTCATTTATTTGGATTTCTATGTTTCTAGTGTTCCTTCATTTGTGTAGTGTTTCTCTGCCTTTTCATTATTTTTTTTAACCTATTGTGTTTGAGGTCTCCTTTTCCAAGTCTTCAAGATTAAATTCTTTCTTCCTTTTGGCTTCTGCCCTCCTAAGTTTGATCCAGTGGTTTGTGTAAGCTTTGTATAGGGTGAGATTTGTGCTGATTTTTTGCTTGTTTGTTTTTCCTCTGATGGGCAAGGCTGAGTGAGGTGGTAATCCTGCCTGCTGATGATTGGGCTTGTATTTTTGTTTGTTGTTTAGATGAGGTTTCCTGCACAGGGTGTTACTGGTGGTTGGGTGATGCCAGGTCATGTATTCCAGTGATTTCCTTTGTGTGAGTTCTCACTATTTGATACCACGTAGGGTTAGTTCTCAGAGAAGGCAATGGCACCCCACTCCAGTACTCTTGCCTGGAAAATCCCATGGATGGAGGAGCCTAGTAGGCTGCAGTCCATGGGGTCGCTAAGAGTCGGACACGACTGAGCGACTTCACTTTCACTTTTCACTTTCATGCATTGGAGAAGGCAATGGCAACCCACTCCAGTATTCTTGCCTGGAGAATCTCAGGGACATGAGAGCCTGGTGCGCTTCTGGCTATGGGGTCGCTCAGAGTCGGACACCACTGAACCGACTTAGCAGCAGCAGCAGCAGCAGGGTTAGTTCTCTGGTAGTCTAGGGTCTTGGAGTCAGTGCTCCCACTCCAAAGGCTCAGGGCTTGATCTCAACTGCTGTCTCAGATTTGGGTCAGTTAGTCCACTTGCTTGTTGCTGACAGTCAAGCCAAACAGTGAACGAATTTTGCTGGAGGGGAACATCCTTTTATCTCCTTAGTTCCTCTGCTCTTATTCATTTATTAGGCTGAGGCTTCTTAGAAAAGTATCAAGCTGGAATTTCCGTCTCCTGAGCAGAGCATGCCTGGCCCTCAGCTCCAGCCACATCCCAAGTGAGGCACTGTGGTCCACCGGCTGCAAGCAGAAAACTACTGCCAGGCTGGATTAGGACTATTGCCCTTATTTCCCACCTGCCAGGCCCATCGTTGGCTGGCAGCCTTGAATGCTGTCCTGGACCCCCTCCGTCTTTACCATCTCAGTGAATGACATTGCCATTCATTCTGTTGTTCAGGCAGAAAGCATCCTTGATTCCTCTTATTTCCTCAACTACACATCCACTCAATTCATCATCAAGAACTATTGATTCCATTATCCAGATGTATTCCAAATATGACTGCTTTTCAACCACCCTGGTCTAAGCCAAAGCTCCCTTTTACCATACATAGGCTGCCTAAACACAATTGCAGCTTTCTTTGTGATGAATATTCTTTGCAGGAAAATGGGGTTGAGGTGGGAGGAGAGGAAGTAATGTTAGGGAGTGAATAATGTATCAGTCAGAGATTAGATGCATATTGATAGTTCTTATCAGCTCTGTTTCCCTTAAGAAATCAGATACTTTTATCAGAAAGAATTCTAAGTGATCTTCCTTGACTTTTAATAAAGAATCTTTGAACTATGGTCCAAGTATGCCATTTTCCTGGGGGCACAGTGGCCTTCTTCTTTTATGTCCTCATCAACACCTGGTTAAATCCAGAGACAGTGTAAAATGTGTAGAAGAAGGGGAAAGAAAGAAAAAAAGTATTTCTATAGATAGGTCTTTTTTTAATGTGAAAAAAAATCACAGACTTCTGCTCAAATCTTGTCAGTACTTTCCTATCACATTCAAAATAAAATTCAGGACTTTTCTGGTGGTTTGCTGCTGATGCTAAGTCACTTCAGTCGTGTCCGACTCTGTGTGATCCCACAGATGGCAGCCCACCAGGCTCCCCCATCCCTGGGATTCTCCAGGCAAGAACACTGAAGTGGGTTGCCATTTCCTTCTCCAATACGTGAAAGTGAAAAGTGAAAGGGAAGTCGCTCAGTCATGTCCGACTCTTCGCGACCCCATGGACCACAGCCTACCAGGCTCCTCTGTCCATGGGATTTTCCAGGCAAGAGTACTGGAGTGGGGTGCCATCGCCTTCTCCGTTCTGGTGGTCTAGTGGTTGAGAATCTGCCTTGCAATGCAGGGGACATGAGTTCAATCCCTGGTTAGGGAACTAAGATCCCAGATGCTACAGAGCTACTAAGCCAGTGTGCCACAGCTGCTGAGCCTGCACGCTCTAACTAGAGAGTCTGTGTGCTGCAACAAAAGATCCCAAGGGCTGCAACTAAGACCCAACGCAGCCAAATAAATTCTCATCTCCAGGGGATCTTCCCAACCCAGGGACTGAACCCATGTCCTGAATCCAGGTCTCCTGCATTGCAGGTAGATAATTTTTAAATAAATAAATGAAAAAAGTAAAATCCAAACTCTTTACTATGTTATGCAAGATCACCCTTCTCCCTAACTTCATCTCCTGTTAGTCTCTCCATTGCAGCAGCAATTCTTGCCATCTTAGACTTCTTGCTATTCCTTAAACAGGCTAAGCTCATTTCCTTTCAAGGTTTGTTCATTCTAGTCTTTAGAACACTCTTCACCGAAAACTCCCAATGGCTTATACTCTCACTCCATTCATTTTTCTGGGTAAGTGTCACCTCATAGGCAGGTCTTCTTTCCAAATAGGTACTCTCTTCCACTGAAATTCTATCTCTTTATTGTGCTTTATTATTCTTCAAAGTCCTTAGATTTATCTGAATCTATATACTTTAAAATTTTTATCCATCTCCTTTAGGAGAACATACACTGTAATGTGGCATGGATTATGTATGCTTAGTTCACTACTATCTCCCCAGTGCCTGGAGCAGTAGTACTTGGTACAAAGTAGACACAAATATTTATATCCATAGGTGAAATGAGTAATTGAATGCCTAGTTGAAAAATCACAAATAGGCTATGTGAGATTTGGGGCTTGATTTTTAACTGTTATGCATTGTTGCCATGTTTCATTGTCACCATGAAATTAAAAGACACTTGCTCCTTGGAAGAAAAGCTATGACAAACCTAGACAGCATATTAAAAAGCAGAGACATCACTCTGCTGACAAAGGTCTATATAGTCAAAGCAATGGTTTTCCCAGTAGTCATGTATGGATGTGAGAGTTGGACTATAAAGAAAGCTGAGTGCTGAAGAATTGATGCTTTTGAACTGTGGTGTTGGAGAAGACTCTTGAGAGGAGTCCCTTGGACTACAAGGAGATCAAGCCAGTCTATCCTAAAGGAAATCAGTCCTGAGTACTCATTGGAAGGACTGATGCTGAAGCTGAAGCTCCAATACTTTGGCCACCTGATGCGAAGAACTGACTCATTGGAAAAGACTCTAATGCTGGGAAAGATTGACGGGAGGAGGAGATGGTTGGATGGCATCACTGACTCAATGGACATGAGTTTGAGCAAGCTCAGGAAGATGGTGAAGGACAGGGAAGCCTGGCGTGCTGCAGTCCATGGGGTTGCAAAGAACTGGACATGAGTCAGCAACTGAACAACAACAATGCAGTGTTGGTGGTACAAAATAGCCATCCTCAACTTTTCTTCCTTTTTATCTTGTTCTTGAAGAAGTAGTTACAAGGAAAAAAATCATCATGGAACCAGAATCAACGGCTTTATGTGGCTTATCCAAGACTCTTTGAGGCATTTACCTCTCTACACACCTCTGCTCTGTGCTCTTAGTTTAGCTCTGATATGTCTATTAGTTTTGAACTGGTCACATTTGTGAATACATAGCAGGATAGCCAGGACTGGGCTTCCCTGGTGTCTCAGACAGTAAAGAATCTTCCTGCAATGCAAGAGACCTGGATTTGATCCCTGGGTCAGAAGGATCCCCTAGAGAAGGGAATGGTGACCCAATCCAGTATTCTTGCCTAGAAAACTGCAAGGACAGAGCAGTCTGGTGGGCTACAGTCCGTGAGGTCACAAAGAGTCAGACACGACTGATCAACTTTCACATAGCCATGACTAGATGAAGAAGAAGAGGCCTGTTCTTACAAGAAGAATGAAACAACATCATCGAATAGGCTGAGTTCACTATAGGGAGCCTGCAACTGCTTTGCTTATGGAGACAGGTCAGTCCAGAAACAGTGGGAGATCAGCAGGCAGGGCCAACCCACTGCATGCTTCAAATGAAGAGAGAACTATGGCTTGAAAATGTTAGTTTTAGATATGATAGAAGGCAAACTAGTGGTATATCAATGGATGAATGAAGAGAGATTGATACTCAGGGGAAGACATGAGATCTGAAATATCAAAACTAGTCTTATACAAAAGAAAACAATAATGTCTCTCTGATTTTATAACTGTAACTGTGTTTACACTTGGGGAGTAGGTTAGGAAAGGGCTGGGGGCGGGTAGTTTTTGATGATAATAGGTTTGGGGAAATGACCGTGTTCTAGAGAGATTTAATGGAAGAGTAAAGGAATGACATCAGGGAGCAATTTAGAATTATACCCCAAGAGGGAGCCTGGATCCAGGAAATTATTGAAAGTCGCCCTCTGATGGTAACAAATGGGAAGTCCTTAGTGAGAACAACTGGGGAACTTTGATGACTCCTGGGAATAAAAATTTTGGGGAAAGAATAATTAGGAATCTATAAGCAGATACAGAGGATCTGGGGCTTTAGGGACAGTTTAAATATAAGCCAAGGGGAAAAGATATTGATTTGGATCTGAGAAAACCAATATAGCTAAATAGTTATCGGAAAGCTGATCAAATTAATATTTATTACACTATCACATGCATTTCAGGTATTCAAATTCATAATTTGGAATGTGAGTATAGCCTCTGAGTAGTGACTAAACCAATGTTTGAACTTCATGTGATTGGACATACGAGGAATCCAATCTATTTCCCCAGTACCTGCCCTCTCTACTCCTTATGTGTCCAGAAATCTTTGAGTGGTTACCAATATGGTGGAGGTCAGAGCAAAGAATAGTCTTCCTTCTTTCTTATTGCATAGTCTAAGGTAACTCTTCAACGCATACCAACTTTAACTTTTACCTAAGCCTTTGCCTTCAGGGGAAAGACACTGTTTGATGGGATGCTAGAGTTGGCCAATAGATAACCCTTGGAGGATCTAGAAGATTCTATGTTGGTGTATGAGCACTTTTGGAAATTCTCTTGGGAAGTTTCATGTGTGCATGCTAAGTTGCTTCAGTCATGTCCGACTTTTCTTAGCCCTATGGACTGTAGCCTGCCAGGCTCCTCTGTCCATGAGGATTGTCCAAGCAAGAAAATTGAAGTGGGTTTTCATGCCCTCCTTCAGGGGACCTTCCTGACCCAGGGACCGAACCTGCATCTCTTGGGTCTCCTGCATTGGCAGGTGGGTTCTTTACCACTAATGCCACCTCGGAAGCCAGGAAGTTTCATAACTCCATTTATTTATAAAAAAAAAAAAACACAACACATACACACATAGACCTACAATATGAGATTAAAACATAATCTAATCAAAACTTCAATTAATATAGGGGAAAGTATCCACATATAGAAGAGAAACACATTATCCAATTCAAAAACTATTTGGCCCAGTACTTCAATTCACACAATTAAAACATTTACTAACACTACTTTATGAATATTTGGTATATTAAATATGCTTATATAGCTTTTCATGACTGAATGTCATTAGTCTAACAGGTTCCATAGGAAAAAATATGAAATCTAATCACATAAAGGGCTTACCAGCAAATTAGACACTAAAGAAGAAAATCTAAGTAAATCTGATAACTAACGAGAGAAACTATCCAAACTGAAGCATATAGAGAGCATATGAAATACACATAAGAAAAATAAACAAAGTCACATGACCTAAGCCTTTGCCTTCAGGGAAGAGATGCTATTAAACGGGATGCTAATCACAACAGACAACACAGAAATACAAAGGATTATAAGAGACTACTATCAGCAATTATATGCCAATAAAATGGACAACGTGGAAGAAATGGACAAATTCTTAGAAAAGTACAATTTTCCAAAACTGAACCAGGAAGAAATAGAAAATCTTAACAGACCCATCACAAGCACAGAAATTGAAACTGTAATCAGAAATCTTCCAGCAAACAAAAGCCCAGGTCCAGACAGCTTCACAGCTGAATTCTACCAAAAATTTCAAGAAGAGCTAACACCTATCCTACTCAAACTCTTCCAGAAAATTGCAGAGGAAAGTAAACTTCCAAACTCATTCTATGAGGCCACCATCACCCTAATACCAAAACCTGACAAAGATGTCACAAAAAAAGAAAACTACAGGCCAATATCACTGATGAACATAGATGCAAAAATCCTCAACAAAATTCTAGCAATCAGAATCCAACAACACATTAAAAAGATCATACACCATGACCAAGTGGGCTTTATCCCAGGGATGCAAGGATTCTTCAATATCTGCAAATCAATCAATGTAATTCACCACATTAACAAATTGAAAAATAAAAGCCATATGATTATCTCAATAGATGCAGAGAAGGCCTTTGACAAAATTCAATATCCATTTATGATAAAAACTCTCCAGAAAGCAGGAATAGAAGGAACATACCTCAACATAATAAAAGCTATATATGACAAACCCACAGCAAACATTATCCTCAATGGTGAAAAATTGAAAGCATTTCCCTAAAGTCAGGAACAAGACAAGGGTGCCCACTTTCACCACTACTATTCAACATAGTTCTGGAAGTTTTGGCCACAGCAATCAGAGCAGAAAAAGAAATAAAACGAATCCAAATTGAAAAAGAAGAAGTAAAACTTTCACTGTTTGCAGATGACATGATCCTCTAGATAGAAAACCCTAAAGACTCCACCAGAAAATTACTAGAGCTAATCAATGAATATAGTAAAGTTGCAGGATATAAAATCAACACTCAGAAATCCCTTGCATTCCTATACACTAATAATGAGAAAGTAGAAAAAGAAATTAAGGAAACAATTCCATTCACCATTGCAACAAAAAGAATAAAATACTTAGGAATATATCTACCTAAAGAAACTAAAGACCTATATATAGAAAACTATAAAACACTGATGAAAGAAATCAAAGAGGACACTAATAGATGGAGAAATATACCATGTTCATGGATCGGAAGAATCAATATAGTGAAAATGAGTATACTACCCAAAGCAATTTACAAATTCAATGCAATCCCTATCAAGCTACCAGCGATATTTTTCACAGAACTAGAACAAATAATTTCAAGATTTGTATGGAAATACAAAAAAACTCAAATTGCTAAAGCAATCTTGAGAAAGAAGAATGGACCTGGAGGAATCAACTTGCCTGACTTCAGGCTCTACTACAAAGCCACAGTCATCAAGACAGTATGGTACTGGCACAAAGACAGACATATAGATCAATGGAACAAAATAGAAAGCCCAGAGATAAATCCACACACATATGGACACCTTATCTTTGACAAAGGCGGCAAGAATATACAATGGAGTAAAGACAATCTCTTTAACAAGTGGTGCTGGGAAAACTGGTCAACCACTTGTAAAAGAATGAAACTAGATCACTTTCTAACACCGCACACAAAAATAAACTCAAAATGGATTAAAGATCTAAATGTAAGACCAGAAACTATAAAACTCCTAGAGGAGAACATAGGCAAAACACTCTCAGACATAAATCACAGCAGGATCCTCTATGATCCACCTCCCAGAATTCTGGAAATAAAAAGCAAAAATAAACCAATGGGATCTAATTAAAATTAAAAGCTTCTGCACAACAAAGGAAAATATAAGCAAGGTGAAAAGACAGCCTTCTGAATGGGAGAAAATAATAGCAAATGAAGCAACTGACAAACAACTAATTTCAAAAATATACAAGCAACTTCTGCAGCTCAATTCCAGAAAAATAAACGACCCAATCAAAAAGTGGGCCAAAGAACTAAATAGACATTTCTCCAAAGAAGACATACGGATGGCTAACAAACACATGAAAAGATGCTCAACATCACTCATTATTAGAGAAATGCAAATCAAAACCACAATGAGGTACCACTTCACACCAGTCAGAATGGCTGCAATCCAAAAATCTGCAAGCAATAAATGCTGGTGAGGCTGTGGAGAAAAGGGAACCCTCCTACACTGTTGGTGGGAATGCAAACTAGTGCAGCCACTATGGAGAACAGTGTGGAGATTCCTTAAAAAATTGCAAATAGAACTGCCTTATGACCCAGCAATCCCACTGCTGGGCATACACACCGAGGAAACCAGAATTGGAAGAGACACATGTACCCCAATGTTCACCGCAGCACTGTTTATAATAGCCAGGACATGGAAACAACCTAGATGTCCATCAGCAGATGAATGGATAAGAAAGCTGTGGTACATATACACAATGGAGTATTACTCAGCCGTTAAAAAGAATACATTTGAATCAGTTCTGATGAGAGGGATGAAACTGGAGCTGATTATACAGAGTGAAGTAAGCCAGAAAGAAAAACACCAATACAGTATACTAACACATATATACGGAATTTAGAAAGATGACAATGACGACCCTGTATGCAAGACAGGAAAAGACACAGATGTGTATAATGGACTTTCAGACTCAGAGGGAGAGGGAGAGGGCGGGATGATTTGGGAGAATGGCATTGAAACATGTATACTATCATGTAAGAATCGAATCGCCATTTTATGTCTGATGCAGGATACAGCATGCTTGTGGCTGGTGCACGGTGATGACCCAGAGAGATGTTATGGGGAGGGAGGTGGGAGGGGGGTTCATGTTTGGGAACCCATGTACACCCGTGGTGGATTCATGTCAATGTATGGCAAAACCAATACAGTATTGTAAAGTAAAATAAAGTAAAAATAAAAATTAAAAAAAAAAAAAAGAGAGAAAAACGGGATGCTAGAGTTGGCCAATAGATAACCCTTGGGGGATCTACCACAGTATCAAGTGGTCTAACTTATGTGTAATTGGAGGGCCTGGGAAGTAGGGGAGGACAAATATTTTAAGACATGATAGCCAAAAGTTTCAAATTTGAAGAAAAATTTCAATCAGTGGGTTGAAGAAGCTTGGCAAACCTAAAGAAGAATAAACAAAAAGAAAATGGCACTGGGGCACCTTGTGCTCAAATTTCTGAAAACCTGTAATAAAGCAATTGTTTGGGTTAAGGGTACATACCATTCTAACAACTTTCTTTTCTCTAAGTTTTAAATTCTTCTTTTTTTTAATTCTAAGCTTTAAATTTTTCTTCTAATTTTTAAAAGTTTTTTTCTAAGTTTAATTTTTTTTAAGTTTTAAATTCTATCAAAATGAATAGTTACCAAGAAAACAAGATATAACAAAAATATTGGTTGCTAGTAGGAAAAGTGGTAGGGAAGAATTCAAAGGTAAACAGTCTTCCTTTTTAACTTCATCTGTTCAGGAAGATGATGTATTTCTTAAATTTGTAAGTGATGAAAGGGAAGAACCTACAACTAAGAATACTCTTTCAAGCAAGACTCTCATTCAGATTTGACAGAGAAATCAAAATCTTTCCAGACAAGTAAAAGTTAAGAGAATTTAGCATCACCAAATTGGCTTTGCAACAAATGCTAAAGGAACTTCTCTAGGCAGGAAACACAAGAGAAGGAAAAGACCTACAGAAAATAAAGCCAAAACATTTAAGAAATTGGTAGGATCATATATATCAGTTAATATCTTAAATGTAAATGGATTAAATACACCAACCCAAAGACATAGGCTGGCTGGGCGGATGAAAACATGTGCATGTATGCATTTCCACTCACCACATCACTCTATTTAACCCCTCAAATTGTATGTAATTATTTTATATTGTTAGGTTAATCATGTTTCCATTATGGCTCACAATTGTAATTACCTTTAGACCATAAAATTTTTGCACCTTGTTTTATATCCCTGGATATGTTCCAGTGTCTCCTAGTTTAGAGTCTATGAGAATTTGAATAGAATTTGTATCCTACTGATGTATGAAAGGACTTCCTTGGTGGCTCAGATGGTAAAGCATCTGTCTACAATGCGGGAGACCCGGGTTCAATCCCTGAGTCGGGAAGATCTCCTGGAGAAGGAAATGGCAAAGTCTATAAATCTTAATTATGTTGAATTGGTTAAAGGTGCTTTTCATATCTACTATATCCTCTACTTTTCCAGATATTTATTCTATTAATTTTGAGAGTTTGGTATTGAAACTCCAACTAAAAAAACTCTTAATTTAGTTACTTAAAAATATTGCAATATATAGTGAAACTGTATGTAACTTTGTTCTGTATTTTCCAAGTCTCCTGTAAATGTGTTATAATACTTCCATAATTTAAAAATACAAAAGAGGAAAAAAATATTTTCCATCCTAAGAAAAACTTACATTCATTTCATAAAACTCAACACAACTTAAAAAATGTGTTTTATTATTTTTAAGGTGCTATAATTTATTAATAATCATCTCTTATTTTTTAATTGAATTATAGTTTATTTACAATATTATATTAGTTTCATCTATGCAGGCTAATGATTCAGTATTTTTACAGATTATATTCCATTAAAAGCTGAGACCTTCCTGGCAGTCCAGTGGTTAGGACTCAGTGCTTTCACTGCCAGGGCCCATGTTAAAGCCCTAGTGAGGGAACTATGATCCTGCAAAGGAACTAAAATCCTGTGCATGGCATTGCCAAAAACAAAAAAGTTCTTACAAGATAAAGAATATAATTTCCTGTGCTATACAATATATCCTTATAGTTTGTCAATTTTATATGTAGTAGTTTGTATTTCTTAATGCCCTACCCCTAATTTGTCCCCCTCCCCTCCCCCTCCCCTTTGATAACCACTAATTTGTTTTCTATATTTCTGAATCTATTTTGCATATACATTCATTTGTATTATATTTCAGATTCCACTTATAAGTAATATCATAAAATTTACCTTTCTTTCTCTGTTTTACTAAGTGTAATAATCTCTGAGTCCATCTACACTGTTGCAAAGAATTTCCTTCCTTTTCATAGTTGAGTATTAGTTCATTGTATGTATAAACCACATCTTCTTTATCTATTTATCAGGTTATTTCTGTATCTTAACTATTGTAAATAGTGCTGCTATGAACACTAGGATGCATGTATCTTTTTGAATTAGTGTTCCCCCCCCCTTTTTTTTTTTGATATATACCCAGGAGTGGAATTGCTGGATCATATGGCAAATCTGATTTTAGTTTTTTGATGACCCTCCATAGTGGCTGTACCAATTTACATTCCCACCAACAGTTATACGAGAGTTCCCTTTTCTCCACATCCTCTCCAACATTTCTTATCTGTAGACTTTTTGAAGATAGCCATTCCAACAGATGTGAGGTGATATCTCATTGTTGTTTTTATTTGTTATTTCTCTGTGATGTTGAGCATCTTTTCATGTGTCTGTTTGCCATTGCTATGCCTTCTTTGGAAAAATATCTATTCAGATATTCTGCCTGTTTTTTGATTGGGCTGTTTGTTGATGCTGAATTATATCAGCTGTTTATATATGTTGGATATTAACCCCTCATCAGTCATGGCATTTGAAAATATTTTCTCCCATTTCATAAGCTGCCTTTTCATTTTGTCACTGGTTTCCTTTAATATGCAAAAGTTTTTATTGATAATTAAGTCCCATTTCTTTACTTTTGTTTTTGTTTCTATTGCTTTAGGAGATTTACCCAAAAATATGCTACAATTTATGTCAAAGAATGTTCTGCCTATGTTCTCTTCTAAGAGTTTTATGGTTTCTGGTCTTACACCTAGGTCTTTAATCCATTTTGAGTTTCTTTTTTGTGTTTGGTGTTAGGAAATGCTCTAATCTCATTATTTTATGTGTAGCTGTCCAGTTTCCCCAGCATCACTTATTGAAGATACTGTCCCATCTCCATTGTATATTCTTGCCTCCTCGTTGTCGATTAGTCAACCATAAGTGTGTGGGTTTATTTCTGGGCTCTCTATTCTATTCCATTGAGCTATGTGTTTGTTTTTGTGCCAGTTCCATGCTGTTTTTGATTACTGTAGCCCTATAGTTTAGTCTGAAGCCTAGGAGGGTGATACCTCTAGCTTTGTTCTTTTTTCTCAATATTACTTTGGTATTTTGGGTCTTTTGTGGTTCCAAATGAATTTTAAGTTTATTTGTTCTAGTTCTGTGGAAAATATCATAAATATTTTTATAAGGATTGTATTAAATTGTAGATTGCTTTGGGTAGTATGGCCATTTGTACAATATTAATTCTCCAAGAGCATGGATACCTTCCCATTTCTTTGTATTATGTTCAGTTTCCTTCATCAATGTTTTATAGTTTTTAGAGTAGGTCTTCCACCTCCTTAGTTAACTTTAAAAATATATGTTTTAAAGTTGTATAGTTTTTTCAAAGAAGACATACAGATAGCCAAAAAGCATATGAAAATATGCTCAATATTGCTATTAGAGAAAAGAAAATAAAAACTACAATTAGGTATCACCTCACACCAGTTAGAATGGCCACCATCAAAAAGTCTACAAACAAAAAATACTAGAGATGGTATGGAGAAAAGGGAACTCTCTTATACTGTTGGTGGGAATGCAAATTGGTGCAGCCACTAGGGAGAATAGTATGGAGGTTTCTTAAAACATGAAAAGTATAGTTGCCATATGATTTAGCAATCCCATTCCTGGGCATTTATCTGGAGAAAACCATAATTTGAAAAGATACATGCACCTCCAATGTTTACAGCAGCACCATTTATAATAGCCAAGACATGAAAGCAACCTAAATGTCCACTGATAGATGAATGGATAAAGAAGGTGTAGCATACACACACAGACACACACACAGACACACACACATACACACAATGGAATACTGCTCAGCCATAAAAAGAATAAAATAATGCCATTTGTAGCAAGATGGATGGAACTAGAGATTATCTTACTAAGTGAAGTAAGTCAGACAAGGAAAGATGAATATCATGATATCACTTAAATGTGGAATCTAAAAAAATGATACAAATGAACTTATTTACAAAATAGAAATGGACTCACAGACATAGAAAACAAACTTATGATTACCATAGGGGAAAGATGGGGGGAGGAATAAATCAGGGGTCTTTGATTAACATATACATACTACATATACAAAATAGATAATGAACAAGTACCTACTGTATAGCACAGTACTCGACATTCTGTAATTACCTACATGAGAAAAGAGTCTGAAAAAGAATGGATAAATGTATAACTGAGTCACTTGGATGTATCCTGAATCTAACATAACATTGTAAGTCAACCATACTCCAATATAAACTAAAAATTATAAATAAATAAATAAGTGAAGTAACTGTTAGAGCAAACAGTCATTATATATAAAGTCTTATAGCTTATGTAGGTACAAAATATGACAAGAATATAATGTATTGGGGGAACGGAAGTATACAGTTGTAAAGGCTTTTCTATATCTATCAAAGATACACTAAAATATATAAAGGTACACTAAAAGATATATATTGCAAACATATAACAAACAATAAAAACAAAGAAATGCCGCTAATAAGCTTCTAGAGCAAGGGTCCCCAACCTCCAGGATCTAATACCTGATGATCTGAGCTGGAACTTATGTAATAATAACAGAAGTAAAGTGCACAGTAAATGTAATGTGCTTGAATCTCCTGAAACCATGCCTCCCCTAACCCCTCAATCCATTGAAAAATTGTCTTCCACAAAACCAGTCCATTTTGCTGCTATTCTAGTAGATATTTAAAAAAATTCTAAAATTACTTAATCTAGGGAATTCCCTGGCAGTCCAGGGCCCAGGATCAATCCCTGGTCAGGGAACTAAGATCCCACAAGCTGCATGACATGGCCAAAATAAAACAAAACTAAACTAAAATTACAGTCTACAAGAAGGTGGAAAAGAGAAAGATGTACAAAAAATAGTGGTAACAAATAGAGAACAAGCAAGATTGTTTTAAAGACAACTATAGCCTTTCGGGTCTCTGAGCAGCACCATGGCGGTTGGCAAGAACAAGCGCCTTACGAAAGGAGGCAAAAAGGGAGCCAAGAAGAAAGTGGTTGACCCATTTTCTAAAAAGACTGGTATGATGTGAAAGCACCAGCTATGTTCTCTATAAGGAATAATGGGAAAACATTGGTCACGGGAACTCAAGGAACCAAAATTGCATCTGATGGCCTCAAAGGTCGTGTTTTTGAAGTGAGTCTTGCTGATCTGCAGAATGATGAAGTAGCATTTAGAAAATTCAGGCTAATTACTGAGGATGTTCAGGGCAAAAACTGCCTCACTAATTTTCATGGTATGGATCTTACCCGTGACAAAATGTGCTCCATGGTCAAAAAATGGCAGACCATGATTGAAGCTCACGTTGATGTCAAGACTACCGATGGTTGCTTGCTTTGTCTGTTCTGTGTGGGTTTTACTAAAAAGCGCAACAATCAGATTCGGAAGACCTCTTAGGCCCAGCACCAGCAGGTGCACCCGATCCACAAGAAGATGATGGAGATCATGACCCGAGAGGTGCAGACACATGGCTTGAAAGAGGTGGTCAGTAAACTGATTCCAGATAGCACCGGAAAAGACACAGAAAAGGCTTGCCAATCTATTTATCTGCTCCATGATGTCTTCGTTAGAAAAGTAAAAATGCTGAAGAAGCCCAAATTTGAATTGGGAAAACTCATGGAGCTACATGGTGAAGGTAGTAGTTCTGGAAAAGCTACTGGGGATGAGACAGGTGCTAAAGTTGAACGAGCTGATGGATACGAGCCACCAGTCCAAGAATCAGTTTAAAATGCAGACTCTTAATGGTGACAATAAAAGATCTTATTTGTGGTAAAAAAAAAAATTTAATAAAGACAACTATATAAATTAAATATTTAACCTATCATACCAACTGAAAAACAGATGTTAAACTGGATTAAAAAGCAAGAACCAATTATGTGCTATCTCCCACATACTTATCTTATAAAGATACAGATTGGTAAATAGAAAAGTTTAAATATAACATAGTCATACCAATCACTTCATATTAGATTAAGTAGATTTCAAAAGGAGAAATATTACCAAGGATAAGGAGGAATATCTCATAAACTAGTCAGTTTCAAAGATATAAAGATCTTACTAATATATGCAAAATAAAGTTAAACATGCAGAGAAAATCTAATTGAAGTATAAGGAGAACAAAATAACTCAATTACAGCATCTTTATAATTATACAGATGACTACCTAAAGAAACTAAAGACCTATATATAGAAAACTATAAAACACTGATGAAAGAAATCAAAGAGGACACTAATAGATGGAGAAATATACCATGTTCATGGATTGGAAGAATCAATATAGTGAAAATGAGTATACTACCCAAAGCAATTTACAAATTCAATGCAATCCCTATCAAGCTACCAGCCACATTTTTCACAGAACTAGAACAAATAATTTCAAGATTTGTATGGAAATACAAAAAACCTCGAATAGCCAAAGCAATCTTGAGAAAGAAGAATGGACCTGGAGGAATCAACTTGCCTGACTTCAGGCTCTACTACAAAGCCACAGTCATCAAGACAGTATGGTACTGGCACAAAGACAGACATATAGATCAATGGAACAAAATAGAAAGCCCAGAGATAAATCCACACACATATGGACACCTTATCTTTGACAAAGGAGGCAAGAATATACAATGGAGTAAAGACAATCTCTTTAACAAGTGGTGCTGGGAAAACTGGTCAACCACTTGTAAAAGAATGAAACTAGATCACTTTCTAACACCGCACACAAAAATAAACTCAAAATGGATTAAAGATCTAAATGTAAGATCAGAAACTATAAAACTCCTAGAGGAGAACATAGGCAAAACACTCTCAGACATAAATCACAGCAGGATCCTCTATGATCCACCTCCCAGAATGCTGGAAATAAAAGCAAAAATAAACCAATGGGATCTAATTAAAATTAAAAGCTTCTGCACAACAAAGGAAAATATAAGCAAGGTGAAAAGACAGCCATCTGAATGGGAGAAAATAATAGCAAATGAAGCAACTGACAAACAACTAATCTCAAAAATATACAAGCAACTTCTGCAGCTCAACTCCAGAAAAATAAACGACCCAATCAAAAAATGGGCCAAAGAACTAAATAGACATTTCTCCAAAGAAGACATACGGATGGCTAACAAACACATGAAAAGATGCTCAACATCACTCATTATTAGAGAAATGCAAATCAAAACCACAATGAGGTACCACTTCACACCAGTCAGAATGGCTGCGATCCAAAAATCTGCAAGCAATACATGCTGGAGAGGGTGTGGAGAAAAGGGAACCCTCCTACACTGTTGGTGGGAATGCAAACTAGTACAGCCACTATGGAAAACAGTGTGGAGATTCCTTAAAAATTGCAAATAGAACTACCTTATGACCCAGCAATCCCACTTCTGGGCATACACACCGAGGAAACCAGAATTGAAAGAGACACATGTACCCCAATGTTCATCGCAGCACTGTTTATAATAGCCAGGACATGGAAACAACCTAGATGTCCATCAGCAGATGAATGGATAAGAAAGCTGTGGTACATATACACAATGGAGTATTACTCAGCCGTTAAAAAGAATTCATTTGAATCAGTTCTGATGAGATGGATGAAACTGGAGCCGATTATACAGAGTGAAGTAAGCCAGAAAGAAAAACACCAATACAGTATACTAACACATATATATGGAATTTAGGAAGATGGCAATGACGACCCTGTATGCAAGACAGGGAAAGAGACACAGATGTGTATAACGGACTTTTGGACTCAGAGGGAGAGGGAGAGGGTGGGATGATTTGGGAGAATGACATTCTAACATGTATACTATCATGTGAATTGAATCGCCAGTCTATGTCTGACGCAGGATGCAGCATGCTTGGGGCTGGTGCATGGGGATGACCCAGAAAGATGTTATGGGGAGGGAGGTGGGAGGGGGGTTCATGTTTGGGAATGCATGTAAGAATTAAAGATTGTAAAATTTAAAAAATAAAAAACTAAAAAAAAAAATAAAAAGCTTCTACAGAGCAAAGGAAATCATCAACAAAATGAAAAAACAACCTATGAAATGGGAGAAAATGTGTGGAAACTACATATCTGATAACATAGTGTGTGTGTTAGTTCTCAGTTGGGTTTGACCATGGGCTATAGCCCACCCAGGTCCTCTGTCCATGGAATTCTCCAGGCAAGAATATTGTAGTCAGATGGCTAACAAACACATGAAAAGATGCTCAACATCACTCATTATCAGAGAAATGCAAATCAAAACCACAATGAGGTACCATCTCATGCCAGTCAGAATAGCTGCTATCCAAAAGTCTACAAGCAATAAATGCTGGAGAGGGTGTGGAGAAAAGGGAACCCTCTTACACTGCTGGTGGGAATGCAAACTAGTACAGCCACTATGGAGAACAGTGTGGAGATTCCTTAAAAAACTGGAAATAGAACTGCCATAGGACCCAGCAATCCCACTGCTGGGCATCCACACTGAGAAAACCAGAATTGAAAGACACACGTGTACCCCAATGTTCATTGCAGCACTGTTTATAATAACCAGGACATGGAAGCAACCTAAATGTCCATCAGCAGACGAATGGATGAGAAAGCTGTGGTACATATACACACTGGAGTATTACTCAGCCATTAAAAAGAATACATTTGAATCAGTTCTAATGAGGTGGATGAAACTGGAGCCTGTTATACAGAGTGAAGTAAGGCAGAAAGAAAAACACCAATACAGTATACTAACACATATATATGGAATTTAGAAAGATGGCAATGATGACCCTGTATGCAAGACAGCAAAAAAGACACAGATGTGTATAGCGGACTTTTTGGACTCAGAGGGAGAGGGAGAGGGTGGGATGATTTGGGAGAATGGCATTGAAACATGTATACTATCATGTAAGAATCGAATCGCCAGTCTATGTCCAACGCAGGATACAGCATGCTTGGGGCTGGTGCATGGGGATGACCTAGAGGGATGTTATGGGGAGGGAGGTAGGAGGGGGGTTCATGTTTGGGAACACATGTACACTCGTGGTGGATTCATGTCAATGTATGGCAAAACCAATACAGTATTGTAAAGTAAAATAAAGTAAAAATAAAAATTAAAAAAAAAATAATTATACAGATGACACAGAACTTGTGAGGGACACAAGCAAGCAACAACACCCATATAATAATCATGAAATAATATGCAAAACAGCAAAAAAAAAATCTCAAATGCCCACAGGACATTGATCAAGATCACATTCTGGGTCACAAAATAAGTCTCAATTTTTAAAGTATTAAAAAAATGAGTATGTCTCCTAACCGTTTTGAAATTAATTGAGAAATCAATAGAAAAACACAAAGTCACCAAACAGTAGGAAATAACATTGCACTTCTAAAGGATTCATTGGTCATAAAGGAAATATAGGAAACATTTTTAAATGTTTTGAAATAAGTTAAAATGTATGCATTAAGACTTCTGAGATGCACGTATGGCGCTTCTTACAGGAATACTTGTATTTTTAGGTGATTGTATTAGAAAAGAAGAAAGATTCCAAAACAATGATGTAAATTTCAACCCTAAAAAACTAAAAGATGCAGAGCAAACTAAGCTCTAAATGAACAGAAGGAAATAAATTAAATGGAAGCAACAACCAACAAAATGAAAACAATAATCAATGAAACCAAAAACCATTTCTTTGAAAAGATCAGTAGATACAACTATTTTAACAGTAATGAAAAAGCAGATAACCACAGGAGATGCTAGATATTTAAAAGGTCAGTGAACTATAGCCTCTAGGCCTAATCCAGCCTACTGTTTACCAAAAATATTACTGGAGCACAGCATGGCCACTTTCATGTCTGAAAGTGAAAGTGAAAGTTAACTTGCTCAGTCGTGTCCGACTCTTTGTGACCCCATGGACCGTAGGCCACCGGGCTCTTCCATTCATGGGATTCTCCAGGCAAGAATACTGGAGTGGGTTGCCATTCCCTTCTCCAGGGGATCTTCCCGACCCAGAGATCAAACCCAGGTCTCCCACATTGCAGGCAGGCACTTTAACCTCTGAGCCATCAGGGAAGTCCATTGCTTTAAAAAAAATTGTGCAACTGATGATTTGATTTACATTCCAAATACAATTAACAGAATGTCAAAATCATATGTAGTGATCTTATAAAACACACATATTGACAAAGGAGCATGCGTTTCAGAAATTGCTGGTACTGAGAGACCAAGTTTTACATCAAATCAACTGCTTTACAATTATATTAATTGCTTCTAATCAGAAGGCAATTTTAAAGTATTTTTCTTCTTAAACTGATGATTTGTTAATGATAGATAGTTGTTTTAGTTATGTTTTAAGAGATTTTTATTGACATATAATCCATTATAATATTTCCACTTAAAATGATAAGAGATACACTCCTGCTTAAGATTTTTATACAGAACATCCGATTTTCAGGAAAGAATTATTCACTTAAGTAGGAGATGTCTGAAAACAAATTTATAATCTTCAAATGGATGGAAGGGAATAAAGAAAAACCAATGAAATATAAATCAGGAAAAGAAAAAGAATAAAAACAAAGACAAATATAGTAAATTGGAAGAGCACAAAAAATGTTGACAGAATTTGCAGAAGAAGAGATACATGTATATATGTAGCTAAATAACTTTGCTATACACGTGAAACTTTCACAATATTGTTCATCAACTATACTCCAAAATAAAAGGTAAAAAAATGGGTTAGTAGAAATAAGTCCAAATAAACCAATAATCACAATAAACAAAGTGGATTAAGGTTACCTGTGAGATGGACATTTTCAGATTGGATTTTAAAAATCCAGTCATATGCTGTTTACCTAGACACACCTAAAATACAGCAACACAGAATGGCTGTTAACAGTGGAATGTAGTGTGTGGACAGAATATTCTGTTCACTGTCTTTTTAGGTCTCCCCCACCTGTATCTACTTTGTCTCCTATGCCATCATATCTCTGTGTCACAGGTGGTGTCTAAGAGTCTCCCCTGGAACAGAACCAATAACGGCAGCTTAGTGACCAATAACAGTAGCCCTGGTAAATAGCTCAGTTGGTAAATAATCCACCTGCAATGTAGGAGAACCCAGGTTCAATTCCTGGGTTGCAAAGATCCACCGGAGAAGGGATAGGCTACCCGCTCCAGTATTCTTGGGCTTCCCTTGTGGCTCAGCTGGTAAAGAATCTGCCTGCAATGCAGGAGACCTGGGTTTGATCCCTGGGTTGGGAAGATCTCCTGGAGAAGGGAAAGGCTACTGACTCCAGTATTCTGGCCTAGAGAATTCCATGGACTGTGTAGTCCATGGGTTCGCAAAGAGTCAGACACCACTGAGCGACTTTCACTGGTGAATTTAGGCAGGTATTGTGTGATCCTGGTTAGGATTTTAAAAAAAAACCAAAAACTGGAAACTGTTTGATTTCATCTGGCAGGGCCAGCAGTACACTTTCACCATCTTGCTATAAGTGTGGCAGACATGTATCTATGATGCTGGGACTGGATTCTACAATTTTCATTTTCCAGATTCCCTTGCAAGCTAGGAGGTGCTGTCAACTGGAGACACTTTCAGAAACTGGAAAGTGGAGGAAGGAAGCAGTCTTTTCTAGTTTCCAGTTTGAGTCTACATACCCTCCAGGTCTAGCCTCCAGCTTCTTCAAGAATTTCCAGTAATAACCTTACCATGTCCAATCAAGATATCAGTAGCAGCCAAGTCCACCATACTCTTTTATCCATTTGGCCATATCTCATTAAGTGATCTGGGCTGTACTCCCTTAGCAGTCTACACACTGCAGTAGTAAATTGTCTTCTTCCCTAGGTTCTGGTAACATCGTAGCTTCCATTCTGTTACCCAGCTCTCGGAATTGTAGCTTCTTCCTACAGATATTAATCTCTGAGTTACCCCAACCTCTCTTTTACATGTTTGGTGTTCCAATAACTGTGCAATCAGTTCCCTTTATTAAACACACCTCATTTGAAATATTGAAGATAGTTTCCACTATTTTCACTGGACCCTAACTGATGTGATAACATTGATCTTATAATCTCAAAGAAAATCATGCTTGTCTAGGAAGTACTCTAAAAGCCTTGGTAAAACACATGTATGCCAGGAAGTGGGGAAATATGAGGGCTTTTAACCTGCCTTACACTAAGAAAAAGGCACAATGCTTGGAGGCAAAAAATAACACATCTGGATTTGTTGAATTGACAAAACAGATGACTCTTGAAAATTGCCAAATTTGAGTGGAGCAAGAAAAGTTTCTTCAGCTGGCTCACACTGCAGACAAGCAGTTCTGTCACTTGGCTCTTATGATTCATTAGATCTTGGGATACTAAAAGGTCAGGATGATGAAAGGTACCTGTGTGATGTGTTGGTAATAAGATCACATTAGTGACTCCTAGGGCTTTGGGGAAAAAAAAAGCAAGCAGTGTCCTTTTGGACATGTCCAAGTAACTGTTCTCCTTAAGAACCCAAGTTATCGTTTCTTTGGAATATGTATCCAAAATAAAAACACTGTGTCATATGATACACATATCTATCTAATAATATAGTTTATCTAAGAAAGGCTAGATTGCCCTCCACAGTGGCTTCCAGTCTATTTTTCCACCTGTAGTCTTGGAGGTTCTTATATTATCACATCTTACTGCAGACATTTTTTCCTGCAATGCTCAGAAACTCATGGATCCATTTTTCTTTTTTATGATACTTATTAATATTTATTTGGCTGCATCGGGTCTTAGTTGCAATGAAAATCTGAGTGCTACAACTAAGACATCAGATCTTCCTTGCATTATGTGGAATCTTTTTGTTGCGGTACATGGACTCTCTGATTGTGGCTTACAGGCTTTATTGTTCCAAGGCATGTGGGATATTCCCGGTCCAGGGACCCAACCTGCATCCCCTACATTCCAAGGCAGATTGTTAACCACTAGACCACTAGGGAAGCCCCTCATGGGTCCCTTTTTCTACCTCTGTTGGCTCATCTCCCTATGTGATTTGCTTCCAGCCAGTCAACATCTTTAGAGGATTACCCTAGGGCTGTTGCAGCTACTTATTCCAGAGAATAAGAAGTGCCTGGCAGTTTGAGTCACCCCGGGGTATCCTGTAGGCAATGGGTAACTGTAGTTTTGAGTATTAAAGCCCAGCTCCTTTGCCATAAAATGGCTCAGACTGAGGGTGTAATTTCCTCTCCAGAACTCCCCCACAGGATGGGGTTGAGGCTAGGACTCTGTCCGAAACACATCATTTTCCAGTTTCTTCTGTTTTTCTGTCCTGCATCCTTTATTCCCTTACCAGTTTATCCTGTGATGACTTCTTTAGTAAATCACCAGCAAGTAAACCCATATCTCATGGTTGGCTTTCCAAGAACATGATCTAAGATTATCTCCCTCCTCTCCACATATGTATTTAGTACTGTTCAACTTTCTAATTTTTTCATAATCGATGTAAATTAATATCTCATTGTTGTTTGAATTTGCATTTCTCTGACTATTCACTAGTGTGAACATTTCTTCATATCTTTATCAATTTTTGGTTTCTTCTGCCCATTGTTTTATTGGGATTGCTGTTTTTTATTTTCTTTGTCTACATCAGGTCTTAGCTGTGGCACGTGGGATCTTTGATCTTTGTTGCAGCATGTGGGATCTAGTTCTCTCCACAGGGATCAAACCTGGGCCCCCTACACTGGAAGCTCAGTCTTAGCCACTGGACCACCAGGGCAGTCCCTGGATTGCTGTCTCTTTCTTGTTCATTTAGAAGATTTTTTTGGTGTATTTTAGATTTCTATCCATTGTCAGTTTTAATAAGTACAAGTAATCTGCCTTAATTCTATTATTTGTCTATTAATTTTTTCCCCTGGATAGAAAGCTTTTATTTATTTTTTTTAGTACTTCAACCAAGACTTTTATTAACCATTTTAAAGTGAACAGTTCAGTGACATGTTCATTCACAATGTTGTACAACCGCCACTTCTGTTTAGTTCTGAAGCATCACTCCAAAGTAAAACCCTCATGCATTAAGCAGTTTCCCCCCACCCTGCCACCCTGGCAACCACCAATCTGTTCAGTCTCTATGGATGTTTCTATTCTCGATAGGCCATATAAATGGAACCATACAAAATGTGATTTTGTGTCTGATTTATTTTGCTTAGCATAATGTTTTGGAGGGTCATAAATGTGACAGCATGTATTAT
The DNA here is from genome assembly GCF_016772045.2 of Ovis aries. Classification (NCBI taxonomy): domain Eukaryota; kingdom Metazoa; phylum Chordata; class Mammalia; order Artiodactyla; family Bovidae; genus Ovis; species Ovis aries. The sequence goes on from NC_056057.1 coordinate 96,157,564, forward strand.
TATTTCATTTTTAATGGCTGAATAATATTCCATTGTGTGGATAGACCACACTGTCTTTATTCATTCTTCCATTGATAGACATTTGTGCTGTTTCTACATTTTGGCCATTAAGAAGAGGGCTACTATGAACGTTCATGTCCATGTACTTGTCTGAGTACTTGTTTTTAATTCTTTGGAGTATATAGCTAGGAGTAGAACTGTGGGGACACATGGCAATTCTGTGTTTAACTTTTTGAAGAACCACTGAACTATTTTCCACGATGACTGAACCATTTTACCTCCCCAACAGCAATGTACCAGAGTTTCAATTTCTTCACCTCTTTGCTTGTTATTTTCTACTTTTTAACATTGCAGTCTTTCTAGTGGGTGTGAAATGGTACCTCATCATAGTTTTGGAAAACTTTTATTTTGATGTAATCAACATTTTTGCATCATGGTTTGAGTTTTCTAAATTTTGTTTAAAAGTCTGTCCCTGCTCCTAGGACATAGATGTATTCACCGATTTTTTCTTCTAGGACTCCTGCCATGCTCCCCATCACACATTTGTCTTTAACCCATCTAGAATCTCCCTTTGTATTTGATGTTAGGTAAGTATTCAATTTTTATTTCTCAACATAGTGATGATGTTAAGGAAAAATTCAGTTTATATTGCTCCACAGAGTGAGTCAGTTTCCTCAAAATCACCTACAAATCAATCAGTCAATCAAGCAAGGAAGCAATCTTCATTTCTCAATGAGTTTTTTGTGCCTTTTTTACTATACACTTCATTCTGACAAGTACTTATTTCTAAGTTCTCTATTCTATTTCACATGTCCAAAACTGAGCTCCTAAAATCCACCCAGGGCAAAATACACCAAACTTGGACTTCTTGTAACCTCTATCTCAGTAAATAGCAATAGCCTCCCCCCCCCCCCCCCCAGTAACCTAAAAACCCTGGAGTCAATCTCCTCCTTTCTCTTACAGGCATATCCAATCCTTCAGCAAATCCTGTTATCTTTGCCATCCACTATGCCTACTACCATCATGATCTAAGCCATCATTGTCCCTTGACTGCATTATTGCAATATCCTCCTATCCTAACTGGCCTCCTTTTCTTTTAGCCTGGATCCAACTCTCCACATCAATCTATCTCAACATAGTAGCCAGAATGATGATGTAAGCACATGTCAGAGCACACTGCTCCTCTGTTCAAAACCCTCCAATGGTTTCCCATCTCACTCAGAGTAAAAGCCAAGTTTCTGTCAATGTCCTACAAAGCCTTACTGACCTGGTATGGTCTCTACCCTGCCTCCCCTACTGCTTCACTTCTCTGATATTCTGTCTTAATACTGTATCCCTCTTGCTCAAGTCTACCTCACCTAGTAGACTTCTCTCTGTCCCTCAGATATGCTGCATATTACTCACATCTCAGAGCCTTTCACTTGCTATTCCCTATGTGTGCTCTACTTTTCAAGATATCAAAGGATTTGAATTCCTGACCTCCTTCGGATTTTCCCTGAAGCCCTCTCTATGATCTTATTTAAGATTACGATAGTCCTCCCCAGCCATTATTCTGTATGTCCCTTCATTGCTTTATTTTCTCATTATTACTTGTGCATATCTTATACACTACATATATTTATGTATGTACTTTATGAGCTCCGCGAGGTTAAGAGCTTTTTTGACTATTCTATTCCCAACATCTGGAATAACACTTGGCGCATAGTAGGTGAACTCGATAAATAATTTTTGAACTGATGTGTGCTGGATATCTCCTGTGTGCCTTTCTAGATCCACTCTTCACTCTTTTCCACCTCTCTGCCTAGTTCTTATCCTCTGACCTAGGAGGCTGACCTGTTCGGTCTGTATCCTTTGACTTCTGGCTTCTGGTTAGTTTTGGTAAATAGGAACCCTAGCAGAGTTGAAAGGGAAGGTCATTTAAATAAAATGGTATGATTCCTTGAGTCTCTGCCTACTGGACTGTCACAAATAAATGTCCCAGCTTTCCTTCAAGTAGACAGCTCTGTATGACTTCTGGGTTCTCCTTTTTCCCTTAGCTTTTGGGTCTAGGTGTGGTAATGGCACTAGGGTACTAAGCTATTCTCTGTGCTACATGCTACCTAAGCGTTTGTAAATAACCCTCGTTACCTCCTTGAAATACCTTAATTTGCATGTACCCTTTGTTCCTACTGGGACCCTGAGTTATAGAGAATGAATGAAAGAACAGCTCAGAATGAACCCAGAGTGTTCAGTTCAGTTCAGTCGCTCAGTCATGTCCGACTCTGCAACTCCATGGACTGCAGCACGCCAGGCTTCCCTGTCCATCATCAACTCCCGCAGCTTGCTCAAACACATGTCCATTGAGTTAGTGATGCCATCCAACCATCTCATCCTCTGTCCTCCCCTTCTCCTCCCACCTTCATCTCTCCCAGCATCAGGGTCTTTTCCAATGAGTCAGTTCTTCGCATCAGGTGGCCAAAGTATTGGAGCTTCAGCTTCAGCATCAGTCTTTCCAATGAATATTCAGGACTGATTTCCTTTAGGATGGACTGGTTGGATTTCCTTGCCAGTTCAAGGGACTCTCAAGAGTCTTCTCCAACACCAACAGTTCAAAAGCATCAATTCTTCGGCACTCAGCTTCCTTTATAGTCCAACTCTCACATCCATACATGACTACTGGAAAAACCATAGCTTTGACTAGACGGACCTTTGTTGGCAAAGTAATGTCTCTGCTTTTTAATATGCTGTCTAGGTTGCTCATAACTTTTGTTCCAAGGAGAGTCTTTTAATTTCATGGCTGCAGTCACCATCTGCAATGATTTTGGAGCCCCCCAAAATAAAGTCTGTCACTGTTTCCATTGTTTCCATGTCTATTTGCCATAAGTGATGGAACCAGATGCCATGATCTTAGTTTTCTGAATGTTAAGTTTTAAGCCAACATTTTCACTCTTCTCTTTCATTTTCATCAAGAGGGTCTTGAGTTCTTCTTTGCTTTCTGCCATAAGTGTGGTATCATCTACATATCTGAGGTTATTGATATTTCTCTCAGCAATCTTGATTCCAGCTTGTGCTTCATCCAGTCCTGCATTTCTCATGATGTACTCTGCATATAAGTTAAATAAGCAGGGTGACAATATACAGCCTTGATGTACTCCTTTCTAGATTTGGAATCAGTCTGTTGTTCCATGTCCAGTTCTAACTGTTGCTTCTTGACCTGCATACAGATTTCTTTGGAGGCAGGTCAGGTGGTCTGGAATTCTCACCTCTTTAAGAATTTTCCACAGTTTGTTGTGATCCACATAGTCAAAGGCTTTGGCATAGTCAACAAAAGACTCTTACTGCAGAGAAGACTGAATTATCAGATAGATAAAATGGCCTCCTGTAGATATCAATCAGTTTCTTTCCAGCTCATGAAGAGAGTGAAATAGTGGCAGATTTCAAGTTTTTACATAGACTCAATAACTTGATTACTTCCTTTTTTTTCAGGTTATCAACCTGAAATGATCCCAGGTAATGATCCCTGAAATTTCACACTCAGGGGAGTGGTGGTGAATGAGTTACACTGAATTCCTTCAGTCATGGAAGGGACTTTCTCTTTCCCTGTATTGAAATAATCACTTATTCTGGATAGGAATTTGTTTTCCATGCCTGCCTTTTCTCTCCCATTAGCATCATTTTTGGACTTAGTGTTGATTTTACTAACACAATATTTTATATCACTTTGTTTTGGACCAAGAAATTCACTCTTTCATAAAAGTAATAGAGCAAAAGGTTGATTATGCCCCTGGGATCTCCTGGTTTTACCATCATCATAACTCACTGGGAGGAAAGGCTTTTGGAGATTCCTTTTTGGTGTCAGCAGGGAGAACGTACACAACTGGGTGCCCTTATAGGATCGGGATGCTTGTCAGGGCATATATTCAGAGCCAGGACTATATATGGGGCTGTTTCTCCCAAACCCAGAACACACGGATCAGGCTAAACGTTGGAGTAGGATTCTCATATCACTTACAAGGTTTTTATTTCCCTTCTCCACTGCTTTGGGCTTTGCTTGCTTAAAGCTCCTAATACCAAAGGTCTCAGAATGGTCCCTTTGAATTAGAAACTGAGGCTACCTCTTAACCATCTGGGGCTCTTCATTTCACTGGAAAAATAGATTAAAAGGATGGTTATGATGTTGGTTACTGTGCCTCTGATCCTTGATGAGATTGCTGCTGCCCTAAGAGGGCAAATATGAATGAGGAGTATGGTAGAATCTACGGGTCATAGGGGAGGGAGGCTGTAGTGTCTGAATGCTTAATGGAGCTGTCTTAGAGAAAAACCTCAACTGTTGGGTATAGAATTAATTTTCCTCCTAGCAGGCACTATAATCACTTTTCAGAAACTTCCTTTCCTATTGATTCCCAGCTATTCGTTTTTTAGAACAGTCATTTCCAGTTCTTATGACTCCTTGCTGTTCATTTCATAACTTCAACCTTCTATGTGATTTTAAGGTCTCCTCTAAATCCCTTATTCACCCTAGTTTCTAATGGCTTAGATTGGAGGGAGGTGTGACTCTCACCCCTCTCTCCCTGACACATGTCTTTCTGATGATGGAGTGGGGAGTAAGGCTAACAAAGGTGGGTTGCCCACAAAGAAGTTGTTTATGTCTCTCTTTGGCTGACTGCGGGTACAGTATGGATAAGGCTGTAGTTTCAACAGGCTCCACTGAGAAAAGATTTGTTCTCAAGCTCTCCCCTTGGCTACCTTCCAACCGGAGTCCTTCCATCACATTCATTTTATACGTGTGCATCTTTGTCCCACTGAAAAGTGTAGCAGCCAATCTCATTCACCCTCTGCAGCTAACTCTTGGGCCCACAGGCATTTGGGGGATTCAGGTGCTGTTCTTTCTAGGAATTGAGAACTTGGTGAGGGAGTAGTCCTGGATTTCTCTTTTCCTTGTTAACCCTTTCATACCATCTCTCCTCCATTTTTCCCTCCTGATCTCAAAAAATAGGGCTGGACCCTTGCCAGTCCTTTGGCTAAGAAGACATTCACCTGTACTACCAATTGCCAGCCTCCCTTACAGGACACTGGTAGGTATCCTCAGCAAAGTCACTCTGCAAGGAATTACTATGTTTAAATCATCTTTTTCTTTTTTGGTCAAGAGACAGTCTCCTAAATTAGTTGAAACTTGTGTTGGTTTATAAGGAAAACAAAGCAATTTCTTTCCTAAATCAAGGTCAAGTCTGGGACCAGATAGGAAGGTGCTGCTCCTTGATAAGCCTAAGTTGGACACTCTTGGCTCCTGTCAACTGACATCCACTTCAGTGCTGTTTTGACATTCTGGGCATTGACCCTATTGCTAAGTTTCCTGCTGTTTGGTTTTAGAAGCCTGGACCATCTGATATCCTCAACTGTATACCTCAGGGGAATAGACTCAAGTCTAGAAAACAACCCAGGAAGGCATTTTAGCATCTGGAGCTGTTTTATGCCAATTCTCAAGGTGATGTGCTATGCTGGGAAAAAAAATTATTTCACCAAGTCCCAACATATTACCCTGCTTAAATAAGCACCTGAACGGAAACAGAAGGTAATTTCTCTTCTTTCCTGAGTGGTTCCACTGTTGGGGAGGTTGTTTATGTCCTGGCAGAAATGACTGATTTCTCTGTCTTCTATACTAAACATTTAAACTGGACACCTGGAACTGACTTCTCCACAATGATATGTTTCACCCTAAATGAGATAGAATGCCAGCAACCAGATTGTTGGAACTGAAGCATCATTTACCTGACTGTCCATGATCTAGCTCAAAGGTGACTTTCTCAGGTCCCTCTCTGAGCTCTCTAATATTTCTTGGGTTTACTGATTCAGAGTCTCAGCCCCGTAAGTAGGATCATGGCTGGGTATCTGTCACACAGGACCCTTCACAGCCTGTCCCCAGAGTATTTACAAATGTCTGAGGGTGTTCAGTTACTGGATAAGTCTATTCTGGTCTGATGGAAATTCCTTGATAAGGGTTCTGCTACCATTATTATTCTTTTATTTAATTTTGAGGGTTTCCCATTATACTTGGGGATATTGATGGTTTATAGGTTATTGGCATAACTTGCCTCTGTTAGATTTTACATTTGATTACTATCAAATAATCAGGAAAAATGTATGTGTGTATAAACTATATATATATATATATATATATATATATGAGGGATGAATGAAGCAAATGTGGTTAAAGGTTAACATTTAAATGATCACTGTGAAGGGTATATGGCAATATTATGTATTGTTGCTGCAACTTCTTTGTCTAAAATTATGTCAATGTAAAATGTATACACATAGCTGATTCACTTCACTGTACAACAGAAACTAACACTGCTTGTAAAGCAACCATATCTCAATTAAAAATAAAACATAAAAGAGTTAAAAAATTTGCAAACATATATGCAAGGTACGATTAAGAAACTTAAGAAACATATCCGATAATATTAGCAGCAGCTGCTGCTGCTGCTAAGTCACTTCAGTTGCGTCCAACTCTGTGCGACCCCGTAGACCGAAGCTCACCAGGCTCCCCGTCCCTGGGATTCTCCAGGCAAGAACACTGGAGTAGGTTGCCATTTCCTTTTCCAATGCAGGAAAGTGAAAAGTGAAAGTGAAGTCGCTTAGTCGTGCCCAACTAGTAGTGACCCCATGGACTGCAGCCCACCAGGCTCCTCCGTCCATGGGATTTTGCAGGCAAGAGTACTGGAGTGGGGTGCCATTGCCTTCTCTGGATTCTCTCATATAGCCTCTTAAAAGATTGGCCACAGACGAGTCATAGAATTGTTGCATGGGTCTTTAGCTTAACTCAGATATAACATCTACCACAATTATTTGTTGCCATTGATACAGCCCATGCTTTTCTTTAGATCTCTAGCCACTCCAACCAGCAGCATTCCCTTCACTTGTGATATTCAATGACACATTCACTTGTGATATTCAGTGACACACTCTCAGCATATTTAACTATGGTTCCAAACAATTCTCTTGACTTGTTTTACTCTGCGGTGTGGCAAGACCATTTTCTTAGTGTTCGCTTCTCCCTATGAATTTTTTGACAGGATTTCATCAATGATGTCCTTATCTAGAGTCCATTTAGAGATATACACATATATCCAAGCTCCAAAGCCATCTTAAAGAAAAGGAAATGCAAGAAGGCACAATTGTCTGAGAAACAGCTGAGAAAGAAGAGAAGCAAAAGGCAAAGGAGAAAGGGAAAGATATACCCAACTGAATGCAGAGCTCCAAAGAATAGCAAAGAGAGATAAGAGAGCCTTCTTAAATGAACAATGCAAAGAAATAGAGGAAAACAATAGAATGGGAAAGACTAGAGATCTTTTCAAAATAATTGGAGATACCAAGGGAATATTTCATGCAAAGATGGGCACAATAAAGGACAGAAACAGTATGGACATAACAGAAGCAAAAGAGAATAAGAGAAGGTGGCAAGAATACACAGAAGAATTATACAAAAAAGGTTTTAATGACCTGGATAACCATGATGGTGTGGTCACTCACCCAGAGTGGGATTTCTAGGAGTGTGAACTCAAGTGGGCCTTAGGAAGCATTACTGCAAACAAAGCTAGTGGAGGTGACAGAATTCCAGCTGAGCTATTTCAAATCATAAAAGGTGATGCTATTAAAGTGCTATAATCAATATGTCAGGAAATTTGGAAACCTCAGCAGTGGCCACAGGATTGGAAAAGATCAGTTTTCATTCTAATCCCAAAGAAGGGCAATGCCAAAGATGTTCAAACTACCATAAAACTGCACTCATTTCACATGCTAGTAAGGTAATGTTCAAAATCCTTCAAGCTAGGCTTCAACAGTACATGAGCTGAGAACTTTGAGACGTACAGGTTGGATTTAGAAAAGGCAAAGGAACCAAAGATCAAATTGCCAACATTTGTTGAATCATAGAGAAAGCAATGGAATTCCAGAAAAACATCTACTTCTGCTTCATTAGGGGCTTCCCTCATGGCTCAGCAATAAAGAATCTGCCTGCAATGCAGGAGACCTGGGCTCGATCCCTAGGTCAGAAGATCCCCTGGAGGAGGGCATGGAAACCCACTAGTACTCTTGCCTAGAGAATCCCATGGACAGAGGAGCCTGGCAGGCTGCAGTCCAGAGGGTCGTACAGAGTCAGACATGACTGAAGCCACTTAGCAGCAGCAGCAGCTTCTTCATTGACTATGCTAAAACCTTTGACTGCGTGGATCACAACAAACTGGAAAAATTTTAAAGAGATGGGAACACAAGACCACCTTACATTTTCCTCCTGAGAAATCTGTATGCAGGTGAAGAAGCAACAGTTAGAACCAGACATGGAAAAATGGACTGGTTCAAAATTGGGAACGGAGTATAACAAGGCTGTATATTATCATTCTGCTTATTTAACTTATGTGTAGAGTACATCATGTAAAATGCTGGGCTTGATGACTCACAAGCTGGAATCAGGATTTCTGGGAGAAATAACAACCTCAGATATGCAGATGATACCTCTCTCCTGGCAGAAAGCGAAGAGGAACTAAAGAGCCTCTTGATGAAGGTGAAAGAGAAGAGTGTAAAAGCTGGCTTAAAACTCAACATTCAAAATACTAAGATCATGGCATCTGGTCCCATCACTTCACAGCAAATAGGAGACAAAATGGAAACAGTAGCAGATTTTATTTTGGGGGGCTCCAAAAGCATTGTCGACAGTGACTTTAAATTAAAAGAAGCTTGCTCCTTGGAAGAAAATCTATGACAAACCTAGACAGTGTGTAAAAAGCAGAGACATCACTTTGCCAACAAAGGTCCATATAGTCAAAGCTATGATTTTTCCAGTAGTTATGTACAGATATGAGAGTTGGATGTAAAGAAGGCAGAGTGCCAAAGAACTGGTGCTTTTTAACTGTTGTGCTGGAGAAGACTCTTGAGAGTCCCTTGGACTGCCAGGAGATGCAACCAGGTCACCCTAAAGGAAATCAGTCCAAATAATCATTGGAAGGACTGATACTGAAGTTGAAGATTCAATACTTTGGCCAGCCACCGGATGCCAAGAGCTGACTCATTGGAAAAGACCCTGATGCTGGGAAAGATGGAGGGCAGGAAGAGAAGGGGGAGACAGAGGATGAGACGGCTGATGGCATCAATGAACATGAGTTTGAGAAAACTCCGGGAGATAGTGAAGGACAGGAAGCATGGTGTGCTGTGGTCCATGGGGGCTGCTGACAGTCAGACCTGACTTAGTGACTAAACAACAACAACAAGGTCTAGAATGTCAGTGCCTGACTTCTGAGCATTAAAAGTCTGTTGTCATATATTTTCCCCCGAAGGTGTCTTTTTGCAAGGAGACTCAGTGTCTTGTCAACTTGTCTAGAGACCTGCATCTTATTCCAATTTATGTACAAAGTCACTTATTAGTCTTTTACCCCAGGGCTCTCTTGAATGGAAAACCCAAGAAGCAGGAGGGGTTCATATCAGTACACAGGAGAGGACAGTCATTCTGGCCTTGAGGTCTCTCTTACTCTAATTGGAGTGACTGTTACTTTTTCTTGAGGCTTCCTTGTTGGATGATGTGCCTCCAAGAACTCTAGCAGAATGTGGAGTCTTGAAAAAGAGTCTCTGAACTTCTAGACATACATATTGCCACAACCAGTTCCTATTAAAGCTCTGGAGAAAAGCAACTTTTGGTTCTTATTAAACTGAATTTGATATTCTAGGCAATATAAGGAAGGCAACCTACCATTCCCTGCTCAACAAAGTGCCTTATATCTCTACCTAAGTTTTAAGAGTGGATCCTAAGACTCTTTAATCCTAGACCTGAAACACCCTCAGTGAGGGGCTAGGGAAAATCTTATATCACAGGAGAATACCACTGTGACGTTGTCTATGACTCCAAACCCATTAAGCTGCTGGTTGTCTGAGAAAAGTGTTTTGTATTAGCTATGCAAATACCTGTGAAGATGGGAAGGTAGGTCTTATTAATATTTTCTAGGACTCCAGAACAAGAAATACCTCTCTCCCGTAGGAACTACATCAGGATAGGCCAGATGCTGAGCACAAACACGGTGGTCCTCTGAATGGGATTGAATACATGTTCAGGGCCTCCTGGACAATAACGCAAGATTCCCTATAGCAAAAACATTAATAAATTTGGTTGGCCAAAAAGTTCATTCAAGTTTTTCTGTACCATCTTATTGAAAAGCCTGAGTGAACTTCTTGGCTCACCCAATACTAGCTAATGGCCAACATGTCACAAAAATGGACTAAAAGACCTCATCTATCTCAGTCATTCTAGTTATAGAGGAGATCAAAATGCCCCTGTCAGCCTTAAAAATGGTGCTGAGACAAAAAATTATGAGATATTAGCAATTTAAGGGAAAAGGTATGTATGATTTGAAACTTAAGAATTTAACACCGCATAACTCTAGGTGGATCCCTTTTCTTTTGTTGTCCAACCTGAAAATTCATCAGGGAAGCAAATGCCTCATCATGGATTTTGTACCAGTAATTGTGTAATTAAAGGGTCATTATAATGTGGATCATGCCTTACAAGGGAAGAAATCTGAATATCCAACTACTTCACAGATGACATATTCATGTTCCTAGCTAAAATCAGTCCCTCCACTTGTGCACTAAATCCCACTGCCTTTGCCTCCTCAAGGATATCACTCCGGCAATTCTCCCCAACCTCTGTCTTGCATTAACAATTTTTCATTCCCTCTTGGATCATTTTTATTGGCATATAAATGACTGGGTTTCCCCCTCCCCCATCTTTTAAAAAAATCAATTCTCTTGAGCTCATTTGTCCCTCCCAACTTCCACTCCGTTTCTTCTCTCCCAGTTACAGAAAAATGTCTCACGTAGTGCCCTGTACTCATAGTCTCCAGGTTCTTTTCTCCTGTTCTTGCCTAAATCCATGGCAATCTGGCATTGACTCCTACCACTCTATAATGACTGCCCTTATCAAGATCACCGATGACTGCTGAATAGTGAGAGCCAATGTCCAGCTCCCCAGTCTTCATTCTACTTGACTTCACGCAATCGTCTGATAAAGTGGACCACTCCCTTTCTGGATATTTTATTTATTAGGCTTCATGCTATTTATTAGAACATCATGCTGTTGATTTTTTTCCTACTCACTGGTCACACCTTCTCAGCTCCTTTTCTGGTTCCTCCTCAAGTCCCTCAGTTCTTCACATAGGTCCCAAGAATCACTCTTAGCCTTTCTTCTCTTCTCCCTCTACACTCGCTCTCATTGATCTGATTCAGACTATGAGCTTAAAATATGCTATTAACTCCTAAGTTTTTAACCTCTAGTCCAAGACCTTTCTCCCAAACTCCAGACTTCTTTCATTGCCTATGCACAATTTCCACTGTTTCTATAACATACAACTCAAACTCAACTTGTCCAAAACTGAACACTTGTTCTTCCTCTACACATGTGCCTCAACTTGTTGTTGTTATTGTTCAGTTGCTAACTTGCATCCAACTTTTTGTGACCCCGTGGGATATAGCACATCAGGCTCTTCTGTCCTCCACTGTCTCCTGGAGTTTGCTCCAATTCATGTCCACTGAGTTGGTGATGCTATCTAACCACCTCATCCTTTGCCACCCACTTCTTCTCCTGCTCTCAATCTTTCCTAGCTTCAGAGTCTTTTCCAATGAGTCAGGTGGCCAAATTATTGGAGCTTCAGCATCAGTCCTTTCAATGAACATTCAGGGTTGATTTCCTTTAGGACTGACTGGTTTAATCTCCTTGTTGTTCAAGGGACTCTCAAGAGTCTTCTCCAGCACCACTATTCAAAAGCATCAATTCTTTGGCATTCAGACTTCTTTATGGTCCAATTCTCACATCTGTACATGATTACTGGAAAAACCACAGCTTTGACTATATGGACCTTTATTGGCAAAGGGATATCTCTGTTTTTTAATATACTGTCTAGGTTTGTCATAGCTTTCCTTCCAGAGAGCAAGCGTCATTTAATATTATGGCTGCAGTCACAGTCCTCCGTGATTTTGGCGCCCAAGAAAACAAAATCTGTCAATGTTTCCATTTTTTCCCCTTCTTTTTGCCATAAAGTGATGGGACTGGATGCCATGATCTTAGTTTTTTGAATGTTGAGTTTTAAGCCAGCTTTCTCACTCTCCTCTTTCAGTTTAACCAAGAGACTCTTTAGTTTCTCTTCACTTTCTGCCATTAGAGTGGCATCATCTGCATATCTGAGGTTGTTGATATTTCTCCCTGCAGTCTTGATTCCAGCTTGTGATTCATCCAGCCTGGCATTTTGCATGATGTAATAAGCATGGTGATAATACACAGCCTTGACAAACTCCTTTCCCAATTCTGAACCAGTCAGTTGTTCCATGTCCAGTTTTAACTGTTGCTTCTTGACCTGCATATAGGTTTCTCAGGAGACTAAAGTGTTTGAGTATTCCCATATCTTTAAGAATTTTCCACAGTTTGTTATGATCCACACAGTCAAAGGCTTTAGTGTAGTCAATGAAGCAAAAGTAGATGTTTTTCTGGAACTCCTTTGTTTTCTCTATGATCCAATGGATGTTGGCAATTTGATCACTGATTCCTCTGCCTTTTCTATATCCACCTTGCACATCTGAAAGTTCTCTGTTCAAATACTTTTGAAGCTTAGCTTGAAGGATTTTGTGCATTGGATTTTGTGAAGGATTTGTGCTAGCAATCACAAGATTGCTAGCATGTGAAATGAGTGTAACTGTGTGGTAGTTTGAACATTCTTTGGTACTGCCCTTCTTTGGGATTGGAATGTAAACTGACTTTTTCCAGTCCTGTGGTGACTCCTGAGGTTTCCAAATTTGCTGGCATATTGAGTGCAGCACTTTAACACCATCATCTTTTAGAATTTGAAATAGCTCAGCTGGAATTCTGTCACCTCTACTAGCTTTGTTCTTAGTACTGGTTCCTAAGGCCCACCTGACTTCACACTCCAGGAAGTCCTGATCTGGGTGAGTGACTACACCATCATGGTTATCTGGTTCATTAAGACCTTTTTTTGGTTTTTTTTTTTTTCGTACAGTTCTTCTGTGATTTCTTGACACCTCTTCTTAACCTCTTCTTCTGTTAGGTCCTTACCATTTCCGTCCTTAATTGTGCCCATATTTGCATGAAATGTTCCCTTGGTATCTCTAATTTTCTTGAAGAGCTCCCTAATCTTTCCCATTCTATTGTTTTCCTCTATTTCTTTGCATTGTTCACTTACGAAGACTTTCTTATCTTTCCTTGCTATTCTCTGGAGCTCTGCATTCAGTTGGGTATATCTTTCCCTTTCTCTGTTGCCTTTTGCTTCTCCTCTTTCCTCAGCTATTTGTAAGGCCTCCTCCAACTAGCACTTTGCCTTCTAGCATTTCTTTTCCTTGGGGATGGTTTTGGTCACTGCCTCTTGTACAGTGTTATGAACCTCCATCCTTAGTTCTTCAGGCACTGTCTACCAGATCTATTCCCTTGAATCTATTCATAACCTCTACTGTATAATCATAAGGGATTCGATTTAGGTCATACCTGAATGGCCTAGCTGTTTTCTCTACTTTCTTCAACATAAGTCTGAATTTTGCAATACAGAGCTGAGCCACAATCAGCTTCGGGTCTTGCTTTTATTGACTGTATAGAGCTTCTCCATCTTTGGTTGCCAAGAGCATCATCAATCTGATTTCAGTATTGACGATCTGGTGATATCTATGTGTACAGTTGTCTCTTGGGTTGTTGCAAAAGGGTGTTTGCTATGACCGGCATGTTCTCTTGACAAAACTCTGTTAGCCTTTGCTCTGCTTCATTTTGTACTCCAAGGACCAACTTGCCTGTTATTCTGGCTATCTTTTGACTTTCTACTTTTGTATTCCAGTCCCCTATGATGAAAAGAACATTCTTTTCTTTTCTTTTTTTTTTTTTTGGTGTTAGTTCTAGAAGGTTTTGTAGGTCTTCATAGAACTGGTCAACTTCAGCTTCTTTGGCACCAGTGGTTGGGGCATAGACTTGGATTACTCTGGTACTGAATGGTTTGTCTTAGAAATGAACCAAGTTCATTCGGTCATTTTTGAGATTATACCCAAGTATTGCACTTCAGACTCTTGTTGATTATGAGGGCTACTCCATTTCTTCTAAGGGATTCTTGCCTACAGTAGTAGATATAAAGGCCATCTGAGTTAAATTTACCCATTCGCATCCATTTTAATTCACTGATTCCTCAGATGTTGATGTTCAATCTTGTCATCTCCTGCTTGACCACATCCAATTTACCTTGATTCATGGACCTGACATTCCAGGTTCCTATGCAACATTGTTCTTTATAGCATCTGACTTTACTTTCAGCAACAGGCATATCTACAACTGAGTGTAGTTTCTGCTTTGGCCCAGTTGCTTCATTCTTTCTGGAACTATCAGTAATTGCCCTCCATTCTTCCCCAATAGCATACTGGATACTTTCTGACCTGGGGGATTCATCTTTCAGTGTCATATCTTTATGCCATTTCATAATGTCTGTGGGGTTCTTTAATCAAGAGTACTGAAATGGGTTGCCATTTCCTTTTCCAGCCCCTAGTTCTAGACTTCCTCAACTTAATCAATGACGACTCCATCCTCCCAGATGCTCAGGCCTATGCACTTTGAGCCATTCTGACTCTTCTCATTCTCTCACTCACTATAACCAATCTTTACTAAAGTCTATTTGTGTTTCCTCTAAAATGTATTAGAGTCTGATCACTTCTCACTACCTCCTCTACCATCACTCTGGTCCAAACCATCGTCATCTAGATTAATAAGACTGCCTCCTGACATATCACCTTATTTAAGTCCCTTTAACATAACAGTCTTCCTGGTGGCTTCCCTGGTGGCTCAGATGGTAAAGAATCTGCCTACAGTGTGGAAGACCTGAGTTTGGTCCCTGGGTTGGGAAAATCCCCTGGAGGAGGGCATGGCAATCTACTCCAGTATTCTTGCCTGGAGAATCTCCATGAACAGAGGAGCCTGAAGGGCTACAGTCCATGGGGTTGCAATGAGTCAGACATGACTGAGCTACTAAGCACAGCACAACATAATAGAATGATCTTAAGGATAAGGCAGATCATATCATGCTTCTGCTCAAGGTCCTCAGTAACTCAACATTTTATCCAGAGAAAAAGCCAAATTGTAGGCTATAAGACCCATATGATATGGCATCTCCTCTCCCTTCTAATCAAAATTCTCCAGCCACCCTGGTCTCCTTTCTCTTTCTTGATCTCATCCTCTATGGTTGTTTGTATAACTGTTCCCTCTGCCTGAACAATTTCTTGCCAGGTATTTCCTGGCTAATTCTTTCACCTCCTTCAAGTCTTTGCTCATAGTTCAATGTACAATGAAGCTTATCCAGATCACCCTGTTTATAACCTCAGTCTAACCTGCATTCCCACCCAGCACTCCTGATCCCACTTAGCCTGCTGTACTTTTTATTAACTCATTATCTTTTATTACTTAAAATACTACATACTTATTGCTTTCTTTTTTCTTTTTGGCCACACCACACAGCATATGGGATCTTAGTTCCTCCACCAGGGATCGAACCCATGCACCCTGCACTGGAAGCAGAGTCTTAACCACTGGACCAGCAGAGAAGTCCCTAAGTTCGATATCCCTTCCTCTAAAATATGAGAGCATAAGGGCAGGAATCTGTTTCATTCACTTTGTATCCTAAGGGCCTATAACAGTACCTGACACATTCTAAGTGCTCAATAAATATTTGTTGACATGTATGTCCCAGTCCATGAAAGCCTGGTTCTTTTAGGTAAAAGCCACATACAGCCCCAGAAGGAAAGCCTCTGGCACTGTCCCCTGGGGCTGCTAGATGCATTCTAGTCAATTGCTGACCCCTGCTGGAACCCACTGAGCAAGTTGCTATCCTACCCTTGACTGCAGGAATGGACCCAAAATTTCATGGGTAACAGGATGCTGCTGATACTCTTTTCTGCCATCTACTGTGTTGTACACATACATTAGAGCAGTAATAACTATAATATTTCTTTTCCCTTGGACTTTTCCTGATTCTAGGAGTCTGCAGAAAATAGATGTAAAGTTTGCTTTTGTTTTCTTTATATTTGATGTCTATTATTTAGTAAGGACTCCATTAGTTGGGGATGGGGAGGCTGCTCTTAGTTTTACCTTCAGAACTAGTCACTTAATTCTTATTTTCTTTCT
Organism: Ovis aries; assembly: GCF_016772045.2. Taxonomy (NCBI): domain Eukaryota; kingdom Metazoa; phylum Chordata; class Mammalia; order Artiodactyla; family Bovidae; genus Ovis; species Ovis aries. The sequence goes on from NC_056057.1 coordinate 96,173,741, forward strand.
TTTCTTTTGGCTGTGCCCTGGGGCTTGTGGGATCTTGGTCCCCAACCAGAGATTGAACCCAGGTCCTTGGCCATGTAAGTGCAGAGTCCTAACCACTGAACTGCTAGGGAATTCCCAAGAACTAATAACTTTTATCTTTAACCAGACTAAAAATTTGTGGGAGGGAGCTATGCTTTTCTTCCACGTGACCATTACCTTTGTAACCAAAGGCATCCATTTGCCTCAAAAAAAAAAAAAAAAAAAAGATAATTATAGCAGGAATGCAAAGGTAAATAATGACTCTAGTTCAGCTTTTGAAGCCTATAACTAATCTTGAAAGCTTTGTTGGGAAAGTAAAAGAAGTTGCAAGTTTCTGACATTCTTAAATACTGAGCAAAGCGTGAAGCCTGGACAAAAAGTCTTACTCTAAATCAGTAGGCACAGTAAACCTGGAGAATGACAGTAGGAAGTTGTCACCTACTGAGGGGGAAGGGCAGTGTTCTTCCAGCCAAAAGAGCCTAGGCTAAGCGGAGGGTCAGTGGGGTTCAGACAAACTTACCTGATGCTTAGATCCCTGAGAAGGAACCCATCAACCCTCTCATTACATGGGTGTTGGCCCAGAAAAAGGAAGGAGGACATGACATCAGGAACTCAAATAAGATGAGGTAGAATCTGGACTTCTGGGCTAGCTCTTCACTTCCACTGCAAGTTCAATGTGGTGCAATGAGAACATGGTGATGTCAAGAAATAATTCTGCAGTGGCTGAGATAGCTAGATGGATGGACCTGTACCCCAGTTTCCTATTCCTTTGGTGTGATATGGTGTGACATTTTTCGTGTCTTGGCAAGAGGGTGCCAAAATGCTGAGAGAACTCAACACCCAGAATTCTTCTATTGGAATGAGAAAGTTACATTCAACAGAGACCTCATAAATAAATGCTATAGCAGGACCTTTAGCTCCAGCAGAGAAATGAGAAATGGGCCAAGCTCTGAATCATCAAGAGTTTTTGTAAAAAATGAGAGGGACAATGAGTATTCTAGAGAAGGAGAAAGGAAGGAAGACCTAGAAAGGGGGCGAGATTTTCCCGAGGGAGTTTAGATTGGGCTCAGTTTCTATGTGATTCAACTTTTGTTGGCACTCCCACCCTTACGTGCCTATTCCCACAATGAGCTTAGAGAATGGGAATGAGTCTCTGAGTTCCTGGAAAAGCATGAACAAAGAAACCCCTGTTCAAATTCTAGAACAGACATCAGCACTTCTGAACTGACATCTCTAACATTAATATATGGGCAAAAAGGATGTTGACTTCTTTAGATTCTTGAAGTACTATACTTTGACAGTATAAAATGATCTATTTTTGCCCCACTAATGTTTTATACTTTGAATTTTATTTTGACTCTGATATAAATCTTGTCATACCTGCTTGCTTTTATTAACATTTGCCTGGTGTATCCTATCCTACCTTACCATCTACTTTTGTTTTTTAATCAATAGCATTTTTCCTCTCCTTTAAAATATTTTTCAATTTTTAAAAAATACATGCAAGCAATACATGGAGATATTCACATTTTAAAAGAGCAAAAACATTATATTACTGTCTCTCAATCCTGGTTCTTTCTTTAACTGCCTGCTACTATCCTTTGACCACTTCTTTTTGGTCTGTATATCTTAAATTGTGGATTCTTTATATTTTCTGGATATTGATACTGTCCCTGTTAATTTTTTTTCAGAGTGTAGCATGCTATTTAATTTTGATTATGTTTTCGGAAGAAGGCAGAGTGCTAAAGAATTGATGCTTTCAAACTATGGTGCTGGAGAAGACTCGAGAGTCCCTTGGACAGCAAGGAGATCAATCCAGTGAATCCTAAAGGAAAACAACTCTGAATACTCATTGAAGGACTGATGCTGAAGCTAAAGTTCCAATACTTTGGCTACCTGTTGTGAACAGCCAACACACTGGAAAAGACCCTGATGCTTGGAAAGAATGAAGGCAGGGGAAGAGGGTGACAGAGGGTGAGATGGTTGGATGGCATCAGCGACTCAACGGACATGAACTTGGGCAAACTCTGGAAAATGGTGAGGGGCAGGGAGGCCTGGCCTGCTGCAGTCCATGGGGTCACAAAGAGTTGGACACAACTTGGCAACTGAACAAGATGTTTTCAGACGTAAATAATTTTAGAATTTGGATGCAGTCAAACCTGTCGTTTCCTTCTTTAAATTTTTGTTTTTAAAATTTTTGTATCCTAAACTAGAAGGTCTTTAACCTAAATAAGTTTTAAAATAAATTTTATAGCTTAAAAATGTTTAGATCTTTACCATCTAACATCTGGGATTTATTTTTCTGAAAGATTTGGGATAGAATGTAATGTTACATTTTATTTTGTTGTTTTATTTTCTCATGAATAGCCAGTTTCTCAATGAAATTTATTGACTAGTTTGTCTTTTCCACACTGATGTGAAGTAATACATCTGCTATATGCCAAATTCTGTAGTCACAGTGAGTTCTTTATTGGGGGGTGGGCTGAGTTCTTTATTCAGCCCACGAATTTGTCTATTCCTGTACTATACCACACTGTTTTAGTGACCATAGCTTTGTAATATTTTGATATCTGATAAATCAACTCTCCCTCTCACCTCCCATGTTCTTCTGTAATATTTCCTTGAAAAAGTTTCATGGAAAATCTATTGGGGGTTTTGACTGAAATTGCATTAAATATATATATTTGAGAAAAGGGCAGACATCTTTATAGTATTGAATTTTAGGAACATTATCCCTATTTAGTCATATTTTCTTTTACATCATTCAGTAAAAGTTTTATAGTCTTGTCTACAGAAGTTTTTTTATGTTATTCATTGCTACTGCATATGGAATCATTTAGTTTATTGTATTTTCTAATTAATGATTGCTGACATATAGAAAAGTCAATGATTTTTCTCTTTTATTTGATTAATGTAGTAAATTATATCAATGTTGTTATTGTTGTTTAGTCACTAAGTCGTGTCTGACTCTTGTGGCCCCATGAACTGTAGCCCACCAGGCTCCTCTGTCCATGGGATTTCCCAGCAAGAATACTGAAATGAGTTGCCATTTCCTTCTCCAGGGCATCTTCCTGACCCAGGGACCAAATCCATATCTGTTGTGTCTACTGCATTGGCAGGCAGATTCTTTACCACTGAGCCACCTGGGAACCCCTAAAATTTGTTTATATAAGTTATTATCAATAGAGCTCAATTAGTGAATTCATCTTGCATTTCTGAGATAAATTTAACATTATCATGTTGCATTATTATTGTCACTGCTGCTGAAATACAATTTATGATATTTTATTTGAGATTTTTGCATAATCTTTCCAAATCAATAGTGGTATACGTTTTTCCCTCATCTTTTATATACCTTGTTTTGGCCTCAAGGTCAGCTTAACTATATAACAATTAAATAAACTGGATAACTTTCTCTTCCTATGATTTAAAATGATTTATAAAATATGGAAGTTATCTGCTTCTTGAAGGTTTAGAGAACTTGCCTATATAACCGCCTGGACCAAGTGCCTTTTTTGGAAACAAATCTTTTACTACTATTTTGATTTCAGATTTTCTACATTTTCTTCAACTATTTTGAAATTTTATATTTTCCTATAAAATGATCCATATATTTTTCAGCTCTATTGATATAAAGTTATTTGTATTATCTTATAATTTTAAAATCTGCTCATGCATTATGATTTTATATCCCTTGTTATGCCTGATAATTTTTTATGCCTTCTCACCTCTTTCTTAATATTTGCCAAAGAAATCTGTTTTTACTAGGCTCTTAAAAACAGAGTTTTGGACAACTCTATTCTCATTTTTTTTTTCTTGTTTCACTAATTTCTGCTTTTATCTATTGGAATGTTTTTTCAACTTTTTTTCATTATTATCCCTCTAGGGAACTTTTGGGACTTTTTTCCCCTTAATCACTACTTTCTTCATACCCCCAATATTAAGCCACACATACAGTATATATGTGTTTCTATAGTATAGTCTTGTGAAAAGCCATAATCACTGCAATATCTAATATTTTTTTCAGCTCTCAAGAACTAAGTTTTACTTCCTAAGTGGCAATATTTTCCCTATTGAGAATGCATTACCCATTGTAATGTCTTTTTCTATTTTCTTTGGGCTTATTTTCCTTTTCTTGTGGAGTTAAAAGCTTAGTTCATTTACTTCCATTTTTTTAAAATAAGAAATTTAAGGCTATAAGCTGTACTTTTCCCCCTAGTGTTGTTTGCTTACATTACTGAAGTTTCGCTATTTTGTAATTTTGGTTTCTATTCAGATCTAAATTTTTGTAATTGCTACTTTTACCTGAGTTATGTAGAAGCTTGCTTTTACATTTCCCAATATGTGGATTTGGGGTTAGGTTTTTATCATATATTTATGTGACTCCCTATCTGGAGTTTGTTGAGACATGCTATCTTACCATAGGGTCAACTAAAATTCCTGCAATCTTTCAAAGCTTGAAGTTTTCTGTAGACTTTTTATAGATACTTTTCATCAATTTAAAAATTATTTTTGTTACTAGTTTGCTAAGGTGTTTTTACTTTTTATTTAAAATTTTTTATTTTTTAAATTGAAGTATAGTTGATTAACAATATTGTGTTAATTACTGCTACATAGCATGCTAAGGTGTTTTTATATTAAACTACAAATTAGTGTTGTTTCTTTTGTCTGTTTTTTGTTTTCATCTTTTTTGACAGTGCCATGTGGCATGTGGGATCTTTCCTAACCAGGGATCCAACCCATGCCCGCTACATGGGAAGCACAGGATCTTAACTACTGAACCACCAGGGAAATCCTAGTATTGAGTTTTAACAAATATTTACTTTGGAACCAGAGATGATTTTGCTTTTTCCTTCTTAATTTCTAGTAATTTAACTACTTTAATACATTTCATGTGTCTCATCTACCCTATGCTTTCCCATACAGAGAATGGAGAATGTACACATTTGTGATCCTATTTACAATGGTAATATCACTAAGAACTAAGCTAAAAATGTTGAAGGTACATCTATATTTTCTATAAGCTTCTAATATACCTATCTCAGTGTTAACGGGATGATTTCCTGTTGCTTCCTCTGCAGATTCAGGTAGGTACCTCTCAGTATTTCCCTGGATCTGAGATCCCTGGTGGAAGTGCACACTTCTGTTTCCTCTCTGAGAACTTACTTCCATTCTTCTGTTATATCTCTCTGGGCTCCAAGTACCTCCTCTACTTTGGTAATGAATAAATTACCACCCTCTTCTATAGCCTCATCTTAAGATCATTTGGCTCTTTGCCATTTTTATTTTCCAATTTGTATTATCAATGTTTTTGTGTCCTTTAAGAACACAGCATTTGTTTTAAAGAAATCCTGTTCCTCCAGATCAATTGGTCTCTCTTCCTTTATTCACTTTTCACCCTCCCAGTGCTTCCATTTTGACTTCCAGGCCTGAACATATACTTGAAACAAATATAGTTCCTACTTGATTTCCTAAATAGACCTGCTTCCTAGGGAGAGAAGAATCCAGGCACAACCCTTTTTAATACTCTTCCTAGCCTTTGGAATTAAATAGCATTGCTTCTCTCTACCTTAAATCCCCATATAACAAACATTTGCATTTCTTTTTGTATTTATGATTAAAATCCACCATTCTCTGTGACTGAACACACAACTTGAGCCCCTGAAATTCTCATCAGGGCTCATATAGTCAACACATGAGGCACCAACTTGGGACATAAATGGAAGGTGACTCTGAATACCCATATGACTTAAAGAACTTTACCCCTTCCAGGAGTCTCTCCATAGACCCTACAAAAGGATGCAATGCAAATCAAGATTAGCCCAAATTGGGTGAAACTATTCTAATGCCACCTGTTAATCCCCAGTAAAACTGAAGGGCTAGACTCTCCCAAGTTTGTTTGAAGTACACATGGAACTTCTGCCATTAAGTTTCTTAAGTTCCTCATCTGGAATTCTGGCAGAGAATAAAAGGCAGCACAGATTTTTCTATTCAATAGTGCCTTTCCCTTCTGCAGCAAGCCTATTCTTGTGAATATCTATGTGAAGCCTCAACTATATCTATGTGAATCAAGATCAGACACAGTGACCTGCAGAGCCTACTTTTGCAAAGCCCTACATCTAGTACCTCTAAAAAAATAATGACTTGCCTGTGGACACTAGCTACCATAAGCTGCTAGAACTTGAAAAGGTCAAAGAACTAAAAGGCCCCAAATCACTACAGCACTAAAGTCTGTGCCCTGGCAACCAAATGTTCCATCTTTATCTTATTTTGGTCCCCTAATTCCAGTCAGATTGCCTATTTCTCACGATTTAGTAGCCAATGCATATTTGCATGTGTTAGGGCTTAAGGAGAACAATTAATTGCATCCATTTCCTTTCTAAGTTCTCAACCAACTAGGTAATAGATACAAGAATCAGACCAATGAAGATCAAAATATCAGTATTTTGTTGAGAAGGCTGTACCTATAGCCAAATTGGGCTTTCCAAAGCCACCCCTCCACTGCGTTTCACACCCTTCCTGATCCCTCTACTGGGATTATTCACCCAAAGAATATACAAAGGAAACACTTACCTGGGGAGTTGCGAGGGGGCATGGCTGTTCCGAAAGTGGAGACAGAGAGAAGTACTCTTCAGACTTGCCTCTGGAAGGCAGGCCTGGGCCTCAGCAGGTGTGCTTACCATATGAAAGCTGGGATTTGAGTGGTGTGGGTACAGATAGCAGGCAAAGAAGTACGAGAGGCAGGCCTGGCCCACAGAAGGTGTGCTTACCATATGAAAGCTGGAATCTGAGTGGTGTGGGTACATATAGCAAGCCAAGAAGTTCAAAAAAGAGAGGAGAGCTTAGAGTGAGTAAGAATGTGTGTTCATAATGACCCTCTTCTTTATGTCTCGATCAGAGAATACAATCTTTCTTTGGAGACAAGTGAGTAAGAGGTGCAGACAGGGGCCAAGAGTGAATTCCAATATAATTGTCTACTTGGAGAATAGGAAAATAAGGACAAATAAAGATTCCTGTCCCCATAGGTGGGACAAAGCCTGTACTTTTCATTCCCTTCCAGTAGGGACAGGGGATCCCATTCCCTCATGCCCAAGGGCTGACATGGAATTCACACCCAGCCCCCAACCTATATTTCAGGAAGAATTTGATAAATAGATTCTGTTACTAGGTCATTCCTGTATCAAAACTCAGGATGGTGGGAGTAGGGCAAGGGCCAGAGGTTCAGATTGACTCCACCAAACTCCAGATATATTCACTTGCTAAGGTCCATCTGACTAGCAAAAAGAAGCAAAAGAAACACTAATAAAACTAGGAAGGCCCTTTCAAGGCATTTCACTGATAACGTCCTCAAGAGCTCTCTGGCTGCTGGAGTGAAAAGGGTAAAACAATACCCAAAGCCAAGAAAGACCAGCCTACAAATATTGCTCCCATTATCCGTCTCCCTTCCCACCACCCCAGGTCCTTGGAGAAGTCAGTGAAAGACACGCCGCGTTTAGACTGTCAGAGGCCAATCCCAGACAAAAGTCCCCGAGGTACAAGAACTCAAATAAGGACACTACTGGGGAGATTGAAAATCAAACATTATTTATCAGATGGTGATAGGAAACATCACGCTTTCTTGAGCCCAATTCCAGAATGGTCAGTGGGAGTTTCTCTCACATTAACTTCATTGGTCCGCCTACCCAACAGCAGCTCTTCTACTGAAGGGGACAAAGGAGAAGTCATCGTCCTCAAGGGGGCCCCAGAGTGCCCTTCTTATCAAGTCCCAGCTGAGGAGACAAAACAAGCAAACAAAGGACTTCCCACCACCAAAACCGCCTTCACAACTGGGGGCCTCCTCTTCCCACATGTAACTCAAGGAGAGCTCCACTCACCCTGCTTAGTCCTCAACAGGGAAACACTGTACTTCTTTAAACCCTTTGGGTCCTTCCTAAATACCTTTCCTTCACTTAATGTAGTGAGCACTTAGTAGAGTCCCTGTGTTCATATCACTTACTCTCTCAAGGAAGCTAGAGTGCCCAGGACTAGAAACTGGCATTGAAAAGTAATCTACCAGATTAAAAGATAAAGGCATTCCCACCTTAAGTCCATATTGTATGGAAGGAGGGAATGTACTCAACCTGCTTAGAAAACAGCTTTTGGGTTAAACACAATAGGCAAAGGGTTCAGCGGGAACTGGACAGCTGAAGGAACATAGAAGTGATAGTGAATAGAGAAGAAGGGGATCCTGGTGGCAGTAAGAAAGAGTGGTGCCCTTTGACTAAGAGCCCAGATTGGGTAACTAAGCATGATGGAAAGAGTCAGATAGAAGGCCAGATAACTAAATTTTAGTTATGACTTTTGCCAGCAACTCAGCATGTGACTTTGAGCTTATCTAGCCTTCAGTATCTTCATCTGCAAAATAGGGGAAAGCAGTCTGTCTAACTAGATGCCTCTTATGGTCCTTTGATAGTATGGCATCCTTCACAAGTGTGATTGATGGACTATTACAAGATATTCAGGAGGGGGGCCAAAGGGGACTTTACCAGAGCAGGAAATGCCTTTCAGCCTCATCTCTAATGAAAGGGTCACATTCACACATACATAAGCAGAGTGGCCAACAATTTCATCATAGCAGCAGAAACACAGAGAAAAATACATACTGGTGAAGCTCAATTCCTGCACTAAGGGAGCAACACGGAGGGGCTCCAAGGTCAGGGGAGAAGGGTCCTTCCATATGACAATAACTTTCACCTTTCTGTCCCTTCCCGAAATCCAGGGCAGCTGGCTTTTTGAAAGAAGCCACTCCCACTTCCCTTTCCTAAAATCACCAATTCACCTATTGCAGAAACAAAAATGCACAGATCCCAAGGGAAATAACCCACTAGCTAGCTAGAAATGAACAGAATCTACCACACCTAAGGTTACTTGGGAGTGGCAGCTGGGACCAAAAGCCCTTATTTCCCTGAACTTTAACAATGACTCTGAAAGGTCTTCATTTGGACCTGTCCCAACCACAGTCACTTGGGTTTGCCCTCTTGGTGAAGTGGGAACTCACCTGGCCCACCCTTTTATTTCTGGTGCATTTATGATTGCTTCCAAATTTTTAGACCAACCTCATTGTGAGTGAGCCAGGAAGTTACCACCCCAAGTAGGACTCCAAATGACAGGAAAAGCTAGGACAACGACGCAAGTGCAGGCTTTCAGCCCTTGCAACAGGACCTGCAAACAGACGCATGCCACTCCCCAAACACCAAGAAGCATCTCCCAGCCATCCATCCACATGGATTCTTACATGGCCTCTCCTAGCAGAGGTAGCTGGGGCAACTGGGGTGCGGAGGACATCGACCTCCTATCAACCTGGGATCCCTGTTTAAAAGATACTAAAAATACATTAGTAAACATCACTGTTTACAGAAATAGAAATCATTTCTGTTTCCAAAGGCCTCTCACCATCCCAGTCCTGGACATTCCCAAGACTGCCACCCCTGACACCCTCTCCAAGGTCCGCCCTGGAGGGTGGGTAAGACACCAGAGTCTTTTGAGACTGAGAGCTCCTCAGGCACCTGAGAATTCCAGTTTCACATCTCTGGTTCCCATGGAAGGGAGAATCTTCAGGACTCTGGAGAGTACGGGGGTTCATCCCTTCTTATCAGTTCCGGGGGTCTGTCTTGAGGCAATCCCCCCCTTTTGGATGATATACGTGTTGTAAGAATTCTTGCTATTTTCGGGCCCCCAGTCCCTCCCCAGAGTCCAACATGCCTGCCTGGACCCCCTCCCCCCACCCACACCCGCCAAAGCGGAGAAGCCAGTCTGTGCCTTGATTATAATCACTCAGGGAAAGAGGGATGGGCAGAGAAAAAGCAAGGACAGTGGCCTGGGGGATCATCCTTGCGGGAACGACTAACAGCAGTGACTGTCAGACAAGCAGGTGGTGAAGCTGGGCACCTGCCCGGGGACGGAGCCGGAGCTGTCCACCAGGTTGGCGGGTTGCGGGTCGACGCGGGGGGTGCGACGGCGCCCCCGGTACTCGATCATGTCAGGATGATAGGATGGGTGGCGGCGGGCGTGCTTGGTCAGGTGGTCGCTCCGAGAGAACTGCTTGGGGCAGAGTGGGCAGGAGAAGCGTTTCTCGCCCGTGTGCGTCCTGTAGTGGCGGGCCAGCTCGTCGGAGCGCGTAAACTTCTTGTCGCAGTCGAGCCAGTCGCAGGAGAAAGGGCGCTCACCCGTGTGGGTGCGCTGGTGGGACTTCAGATGTGATGACTTGTAATAGGCTTTGTTGCAGCCCGGAAAGGGGCAGCGATGGCGCTTGGCAGCAGGTGTTACTGGCCTCCGACGGGGGCCTGGACCCGTGGCGGGGGCGGGGCCGGCCCCAGGGGCCACGCCAGACACCGCGCCAGGGTGGGCAGGCGCTCCCGGGACGGCTGGCGCGCCAGGGACTTCGAGCGCGTCGGTGGAGTGCATGGGTCCCGAGACCTCGGCTGCGCTGGAGGCCGGGGCTGGCTGGGAGCCCAGGGTCGGGCCGGAGCACGGGGTCGGGTCGGAGGAGCCGGACCAGTCGCGCAGAACTTCCCCGGAGTACTCTCCGAAGCCCCCACCAGAGCCGCCGCGCAAGTCAGCCAAGACGCTTGCAGCCAGCAGGTGGGGCGCGGCGCCGCCCGCGCCGGGGCTAGGGGCGGGGACCTGGGGGAGCGGGGGGACCGACGCGGGCCCCGGTGGCCCCGGACCCGGCAGAGCGGACTCCGGCGGCGCCGCACCCACCTCCGAGCTGGCCGCTCCGCCCGCGCCCTCGGGGTCCGGCGGGCGGCGGTGAACCACAGCACCCGCGGACATGGACACCAAGCACTCGGCGGCGAAGTAGTCCAGGCACGCCACGGCAGCCGACATGCTGGCACCGCCGGGCCGCCGGCGCGCGCCGTCCGAGCGCGGCCGGCCGCGGGCGAGAGAGTTCTCGGGAGCGTCCGTCCCCGCTGCCTCGGAGCGAGAAGCAGGAGGCCCGGTGCGCGCCGCCCGCCACCCGCCGCCGCAGCCGCTGCCGCCGCCGCCGCCGCCGCCGCCGCCGCCGCCGCCGCCGCCGCCGCCGCCGCCACCGCCGCCGCAGCAGCAGCCGCCGCGGCCGCCCGCGCGGAGCCCGCCCCGCCTGACGCGCCCCTGACGCACCGGAGCCCGCGGGGGCGGCGGGACCCGCCCCGGCCGGCAGGACACCCCTCGGAACGCGCGGCCCACCGGGGCTAAGTGATTCCTAACAGCCTAAGAAATTATCTTGTCTTCGCATTCTTGCCTCTGCCGGCGAGCCAGGTAATTTTAATAAAGAGAAAACTCCCCGATCGTAACTTCTGGGCAGCCTGCCGGCTTCGCCCCCCCTTCGCCCGCTGGTCCTCCGCCAGCTGGGTGTCCGGCGGAGTCCGCGAAACTTTTTTTTTAAGGGAAAAAAATGCTTATACCTGACATGTCTTTCGATTCATAATTACGATTGTTAGTAAAGCGGGCTGGGATTGCGTTTCACTGTTACCGCTCTCCGATCAGATTTAAAATATCCCCGAGTTTTCACCCCCCCAAAAAAAGTTTTCTCATCTAACAGTCCCGCTGTCAACCCAGGGTCCGTACCGATTCCCTAAATAGAGCCGCTACGTAGCCATTAATTAATTTTCGAACCAGAAACATTTTTAACCTTGTAAAAAGCAAAGAATCCTCTCATGGTTGAAATTGAAACTTAAAATCTTTTGAGTAACGATTTAACCATTCAGCCAACGAAAGAAAAATGCGTGTTTAAACTGCATTAACCTGTCACAGGCATACAAACAAATTTCCACGCTGAAATATAAATTATAGACTAGCAGCAAGATAAACACATTAAAATGGACTCCCACAATTTTAATAATAGAAAGTCACGTTTCCAATTAGGCAACGTCTTTTATTTTTCTCTTGACAAAAATTAAAAATAAGAAAACGCAGCAAATTATATAGAATTGCTCATATGGTGTTTTGTGATTGTAGAGCTTTTTCTTTTTATATAGTCAGATATATGTGTGTGTATATGTTTATATTTCTTTGCTGCTTTCGTTTTTTTCCTCCTATGACTTAAAAAAAAATTAAAAGCACACAGAAAAGCAAACAGGATAATTTCTAAAAATAGCCATAGCGTGGGTTTTGATGTATACAAGCTTTACTTATATATATTTGAATTATGTGCAGTTTATTTGCAGTTCTTTAATGCTTTTCTTTTTCTTTTGAAAATTAAAAATGCAGATACCTCAAGAATAACAAACATTAATGTATGTACTTCCTAGGATAATCAAACGTGAAATATTTGTCACATTTGCTTCAGGCTTTTTATTTATATTAAAGATTCCAGATAGAGCTGACTGTCACCTTATTTCCCTCCCCAGTTTCATTCACCTTTCTCTCTTACTTGCCTAGGTTATCAGTGTCATAAAATGTGTATGCTTCCAGTACGGTTATTATTCTTTATTACCTAATTACCTCTATATATTTACATGTAAATATAGTAAATATATATGTCTATGCTTATATGTTTTAAGTTTTCTTTATAAATGGTACAGCAAAATGTACATATCATTTTGCAACTTACTTTTCCCCCTCAATATGATTTTGAAAACTATCCATGTTGACACTTACAGAATCTACTTTATTCATTTCAGTAGTTTTATGATCCTGTCAGCTTTATTATTTTTATGGAGATTCTATTCTAAAACAAATAATTATTATAAAGCTGCTTGCTTCAAAATTTTAGACAATTAACTCTCACTCTACACATATTAAGATTGTATCAGATAGAATTCTTCACTAGCTGTTTTTAAAAAATATTATTATTTAGAAAAAAAATCTAAAGCTATTTTAAAATGCAGAGAGACTATTACAGGCACCCATGTACCTGTCTCATATAACTAGTATATGTCAGCATTTTGCCATACCTGCTTCAGGTCTGTTTTTAATTGAGCTGTTCATCGTTTCTGATAAAATTGAAGTCCCTCTGCACTCCTCCCCAAAACCATTCTACACCCTTTTCTCCAAGGCAAGTACTATCATGAATTTGGTATGTAACTTTCCTTTAGGTTTATACTTTTACTATATATGAACCCATACAAGCACAGAGTATTGCTTTGATTTTTAAAATGCACGTGTGGTATTAGACTGTACATATTTTGTAACTTGTTTTGTTTTTCCTTCCTGGTATGTTTTCATTCTTTCTCACCATGTTGATAAATATAAATCCTGTTAATTCATTTTAGTTGCTATATTATAGATCCGTGTATATGAATATGTTGGGTTTATTCATTTCCCTATTAATGAATATTGAAACTGCTGCAAATATTTTGGTATTAACAGCGATGTTCATATGAACATATGTGTTCCTGTGTCCCTTGCATACATGTGAGAATTTCTGTGTCTTCCTAATGGGGAATTGCTAGGTTACACACACGTTTTCAGTTTATTAGAGACTGCCAAATATTTTTTCAATTTACACAACTATCAGCAGTCTATAAGAGTTCCTGTTTCCCTCACATGACCTTCAACATTTCTAAATTCAGACTTTTCTTATTTCTGACAATTAGATATTTTTTGAAAACTCAGAATCTTATTGTTAATTTAAATTTCCCTCACTGCCAATGAGGTTGAGTGTTTTTTCATATATTTACTGGCTATTAAAGTTTCTGAGTGTGTGGTTTGTTTTTTCACAGTCCTCATCTATTTATCCAATGGGCTGTGAATGTTTTCATCTTCCCCCCTTTTGGTTTGTAGGAGTCCACATATACAACACTATATTGCCTCATTCTGTGACTCGTTTAACTTTTGATAACTTTTGAACTACAGAAAATTTAAAATGTAGTCCTATTCACTGATCTTTAGAGTTTGTGTCATTTGCGTCATCTTAAAGACACCTCTCCACATGTGATGCCACGAAGATACCCTCCAAAGTTTTTTCCCTTAATGTTTTAAGTTTTGTTTGCCACACTTGTAAAATGGATCCATCAGGGATTTATTTTTTGAATGGTGTAAAGTAAGAATTTAATTTTATTCTCCCTCTTTCCATACGGAAAACTGTTATTATGACTTGATTTACTAAACAGTCTTTCATTCCTTCCCTAATGGGTAATGCCACTGTGATTATAAATTAAATTTCTGTATATTCATGGACAGATTTCTACTTTGTCCTTTTCTATTGGCCAAACCAGTTCTGAGCCAGTACCACATATTTTTAATTATTATGGTTTTATAATGAATCTTCACCTATAGAAGCACATTTACCTATTTGTTCATTAAAAAAAGCTGTAACAGCTATTTTCGGACCTCTGCTTTCCTATACTAACTTTAGTATCAGTTGGTCAATTTCTGTTGACAAACCTTTCTGGTATTTTGGTCAGTTAAATTTTCAGGTTAAAGTTTGGGAGGTATGACATTTTTATAAAATTGAGTCATCTAGTATATTAATATTATTCTGATTTCCTGATATCCTTCTGTAACATTTTATGCTTTTGTGTTTAAAGCTCTTGTACTTGTTAGATTTATTCCTAGGTATCTTACTATTTTGTTGCTTTTAGAAATGGGATCCTTTAAAAAATTTTTAATGGGTTACTGCTGCTACTGGGAATTGTTACTGATTTTAGAATAATCCTTTTTTTTTTTTTTTTTTTTGGCCATGCTGCGTGGCTGGTGGGATCTTAATTCTCCAACCAAGGATTGAACCCCAGCCCTTGGCAGTGAGAGGGTGGCATCCTAATCTCTGGATTGTTTCAGCAAATATGCTTAACTTTCTTACTAAAGTTTATTTGCAAATTCTCTTTTATTTTTATGTAGATAATATTATCTCTGAATAATACTCTTGATACTTTCTCCTTTTATCTCATTGAATGGACGGGGACCTCCAATATAATGTCAAATAGTAAGCAATATTTTCCTATTTCTGTCTCATTGAGAATGTTTCTAGTGTGTCATCATTATTTATGATAGTTGCTATAAGTTTTTGATAGAAACTCTTTATTAGGTTAGGGAGTCCTTTTCTCTCCCAGTTGAGTTTAAAGAAGGAATATTTTTAAACAATGAAATGAATATTGAATGTTATTAAGTGCTTTTTCTAAAACTTTTGAGATGATAATTAGTTTTGTCTGATATATTAAAGTAATGGATAACTTTGATAGGTTTTTCTACCATGGATTTTTCCTTGCATTCATTGACATAAATCTTGCTTTGCCATGATGTACTATTATTTTTTAATACACCACTTATGCAATTTGCAAGTGCTTTTTTATTGTAGCATCTATGTTCATAGTTGATACTGGCTTATAATTTTCTTTTCCTGTGCTACCTTTGTCCAGGTTTATACTACTCTCATGAAATGCATTTAGATGTTTTTCTGTTATCTGTAACAATTTGTATATAATAGGTTCTGTTGTTTCTTGAATGTTTGGTAAATCTCATCTGTGAAACCATCATATTTTGAAAATTCAGTTTCTCTCATGATTATTAGTTTATTTGGATTTTCTGTATCTTCTTGAGTCAACTTTGGAAATTCACATCTTTTCTTTAAAAATTAGATATTACAATCAAGCCTCTAAAATTTTGGTATGTGATTCATAACATACCCTCATTATTTAAAAATTTTCTATGGTATCTGTAGTTATATCCTCCTTTTCATTCCTGATATATATTTGTGAATTCTCTGTTCTTTTTTGTCTGAGCAGAGGGTTTGTCTACACTTTAAGACAAACCTATACAAGTTTGTCTGTAGTCTTTTAAAAAATAGCCAGCTTTTGCTGATCATATCTGTTACTTTTAAAATATATATTTGTTTAATTGCTGTATTTATTTTTTGTTAATCTCTTATTCTTTTTGTCTAGTTTAGCACATTACATCTTCTCTTTTTTTAAAAAAAAAAGTGTTTCAACTGAAATACCTAACACATTAATTTCCAATCTTTCTTATTTTCGAAAATATAACTTAGGTCTATAAATTCCCATTGAAGAGAAGTTTCTTATGTCTTGTCTTTACTCCACAGGTTTCAAAATAGTGCTTTCGTTGTCATTCAGTTCTACATCATAATTCTGTTGTGATTTCTTAGCTGTTAAATTTTCAGAAGGGTGCTTTTTGTAGATGACAGGATCCTTCCTACCAACAGTGCAGAAAAAGTAACATTTACTTTTGTGTAGGTGATCACCTAAGGGAAGATCTTTCTGGAACGAAAAGGAGGTGCCTCCGTGTTGAAGGTAAGTATTTGCTCATGTTTTTCTTCATCTGTGGATGTGGTGCTGATATTGCAGTTTGTCTAGATGGCGCTCTTGGATTTTCAAAAAGCAGTGCAAACGAGGGTCTTGGGGCTGGGGCGCTAATACTGGTTTGGAGGTTGCTGAAGGAGCTCTTCCAGTTCCAGTGGAAGATACACAGTCCTTCAACTGCTGGGAAGGATCTCCTGATAGATTTCTTTGTATGAAAAGAAGCAGAATTGGAAGAAATTGCAGGGAAGAGACGCTTTATACATAGATAGTTTCTCTGGATAGGGAGGGGAGTTTTCTGGTTGTTTCTTGGAACTGAGTTGAGTTTGTTTCTTGGGATTGATTGACTCTGGTTGTTTCTCTGAATAATGGACAGGGCATCAGTTGTTTAAGTTGATGAGAAGACTTTGGGGTTTTTGTGTAACTGGTGCTCTATCACTTGAGCTAATCTGTAACCAGTGTATCTTGTGTAGCCTCTTAAGAATTCGCTCTGGATGCATAATGGAGGATTATTTGAAATGGAAAGTAGAATAAGAGTAATTTCTCAATGTAGTGTTTACTGTGACTTGAAAGAAGTGTTACAGAAATGATCTCTCTCCCAAGCTTATTCAGAAGCTTGCAAGAGCAACATCAAAAATATGTTCCTGAAAGCCTAGAGAGATTGACCTGCCCACCCCTTTGGTGATAAGTGGTTCAAAGGAGGCACATAGTAGGCATCCTCTAAATATATATGGAACAAATGAGTAGGAATATATAAACTGACAGATTAGTTTCGCTGTTCATTCATGCTTACCAGTCTCAAGTAGACATTTAACATTCCCAGAAACATTGCAAACCCATTTGCATCTGTGCTAGTCTCCTTCCCGCCTTTTGGCAAAGTCCAGTCCATTCCCATTAATTCTATCCCCATGACTTCTTGTTTCTCAAGGTCCGCAATCCTCAACGTACCTTCTCGCTCTCCATCACATTCTCTCTCTCCTTCTCTGCCAAATAATTTCAATCAGCATTCAATAATGAACCATTATAATAGCTCCAATTAAAAAAAGCTCCCCCTCAACTCTCCATCTCCTCTAGCAGCTGTCACGTAGCCACATTCCCCTCTAAAGCCAAAGTTCTCAAGAGATGGGTGTCGTATCTGTTCTCTTGCACCATTTCCACACCCTCATGTGTTATTATTTAAATCACTCCAATATTTAGCCCTTACTTTGCCATAGAAATTCTTCTTGTTAAGGTCAGTACTGATGCCCGACGGTGTGAATGTACTTCATGCCTTGGAGCTGAACGCCTAAGAGTGGTTAAAAATGGTACATTTCCTTTCATGTTTATTGTACCACAATAAAAAGTGCTTTTCTCAAAAGGAAAACAAGATCAACATTGACCTCCACACTGCTAAATCGAATCGTCAGGGTAACAGATCTTTCAGAGCAGTTAAGTCACCCTGGAGACAGTCTTTTCGGCTTCTGTGGCACTTCATTTTTGGGGGCTTTCTTCTGTCTTTCTAACTGTTCCTTTCCAGTGTTAATTATTCATTTATCTTCCTTTACTTAAGTTTTAAAATTTAAATTTCTACAGAACTCTATACAAATCCCTCTTCTGTTAATTCTACACATTCTCTAGGTACTTGTTAACATTTTCCATGACTTAAGTACACCTGTATACTGACAGTTTATGAAATTATAATCTTTACACCAGATATATTTTCCAGAGATGTCAGGTAGTTTTATATCCATGTGACTACTTGATAACTCCCCAACCCTCCTGTGATGTCTCATAGATGTCTCAAACTTAATATATTCAAAAGCTGACTTCTTTTTACCCCTAAATCTAATCTTCCCGTATTTTTCCCTGTCTCAGCAAATAGCCATTTCATACATCCTGTGCCTCAAGCCAGGAAACTGGGTGTCATTCTTGACACCTCCCCCTCCATCACCTCTCCCCCATTTAATTCATCTTCATGTTTAGTTAATTCTGTCTTCAAAATGTATCTGACCATTCACTTTTCTGTTTTCCCTGCCAGTGCCCTAATCCAAATCACTGTCATCTTTTGGTCTAATTACTGTAATAGTGTAACATATTCGTGGGTTCTGGGGGTTAGGGGCGCCCTTATCCTGCCAACACAAGGCTTTTGCATAATAAATGAAGAGGAAGAGATGGTAAGAGCACGGGAAGAGTTAAATGAGTTCAGAGATCTGGGTGAGTGGGAAGGCTGATCATGTAGACCCTTGAAAACCAATATAAAGAACGATATGGGAAGTTTTAGGGAGGATGTTGAGCAGTGATATAATTTGAATTACTCTTTAGAGGTTTACCCTGTTTGCTATGTGGAGAACAGACTAGAGTGCCAGCAAGAGTGGAAGCAGGTGCTGGGTTAGTTAGCCGCCATAGAAACTCAAGCCAAAGGCGACGTGCCACCAGAGTGGGGCCAGGGTAGGTGGTGAGGTGTGGCC
This sequence comes from Ovis aries, assembly GCF_016772045.2. Taxonomy (NCBI): domain Eukaryota; kingdom Metazoa; phylum Chordata; class Mammalia; order Artiodactyla; family Bovidae; genus Ovis; species Ovis aries. The sequence goes on from NC_056057.1 coordinate 96,192,417, forward strand.
TGAGTCTGGATGTCTTCTGCAGAACAGTGCAAGATGTGTGCTTGCTGACCTGTTGGATATAGGGCAGGAGAGATGCTGAGGACTCATAAATGACTCTTAAGATTTCAGTCCAGCAGCGGGAAGAATATACTTTGTATTTTGAGATGAGGAAGACTTGAGAGGAAGCAAGATGTAGGAGGTGGAAAGGGAGTTTGTATTTGGAGACTTTGAAGTGCCTTGTAGACATGCTGGGGATGCTGAGCAGGCATTTGGATCTATGAGTCTGATGCTTTTGCAGTTTGCAGTTTGTTCTGCATGCCTGACTGGGCAACAGGATGAAAGGGTCTTTTAAAAAGTGCTGTGTATTTTTTATGGGTGTCCCTGGTGGCTCAGATGGCAAAGAATCCTCCTGAAATGCAGGAGACCTAGGTTCAATCACTGAGTCAGGAAGCTACCCCCGGAGAAGGAAATGGCTACTCACTCCAGTATTTTTGCCTGGAGAATTTCATGGACAGAGGAGCCTGGTGGGCTACAGTCCATGGGATCACTGAGAATTGGACACGACTGAAGCAACTTATGCATACATGCATATATTTTTATGTGTATGTTTTTGAAGGATAGGGAGTCTAACTTTTGGTAGAGTTTCTCAAATGCCGTATATAATTCTTTTGTTTAATGTTTTAGTATAATGATAATAATTCATTATCTAAATATTTTTAAATTTACAGTTTATATTAATCTATAAACATTGAATACTTTCTATTTCATATAATCTAATAATTTAAATATAATTATTTACATTCAATTTCAATTCTTAATAAATTCCTATGTTCTTAGCTGTCAGTTTCTTTTAGATCCAGCTGAACTTCTTTCATGCTACATTCAGGCTTATGTTAATTTACAAGCCTAAGCAAAGTATTCATGACCTTATGAAAATCAGGTGAGCCTTTATTTGACTAATTTCAAATACTTTTCAGTGCCGGTACTGTTATGAGCTTTAAAAAATGATTATTGACAGAAAGAGTTAGCACGTGGTAAATTATCAGTAAATATTTTTACATAATGAGACTGAGAGCAAAGGCTTGACTGAGTTGTCTGTATTGAGACAGAAGAAAGTAGGTGGAGGTTTTATGATGGCCCAACAGTTCAGCAATATGTGTGGAGTCGAACAAGTCAGATTCAAATCTCAGCACAGGACCTGGGACCTTCCCTTTTCACATGGAGGAATATAAGTTGGTGCAGCTATTTAACAATAATTTGTAAAGATGACACTGTACATACCCTGTGACTTAGAAATATCATGTCTTGGTAGATATTTAGAGAAACTCTGATTGTTAGCCCTAGGAGATGGCTACAGATATATTCAGTGGAACATTTGCCGTAAATTTTTGAAGCAATCTAAATATTGATAAAAATGCAAGGCAGTACTATACACTAGTAAAAATAAATGATGAACAACAACAACAAAAAAAAACCCAGCTAGCTCATAGATAATGTTTTATGCTCAGTAAATAGGGCAGGAAAAAAAACCCCAAGATTTTAGAAGAATTTGTCTAATCTGATAGCATGTACGTGGCCTGGGGGCTATAGCCCATGGGGTCACAGAGTCAGACATGACTGAGCAATTGACACACATGTGAAGATTAAGTACATAGGAATTATTATTAAATTAGCAGATTACAGTTGTTAATAGCACAAACTCTGCAGCCAGGCTCTCAGGCATTGGTTGCTGTCGCCTAGTTGATCAGCTATGAGACTTAGTTAAATTACTTCTCATTTATAAAAAGGGGATAATAATAGTACCTGCTACCTTGGGCTGTAGTGACAACAAGTTATCATATGTAAGGTGATCAGACCATCCATAGGCAGATAGTAAGCACTATATGAGTTATTAATTTTTTATTTCATGTATTATCCATCATATATATCCATATATCAAAAATAAAATCCATGAATGGCTATGATAAACACATTTTAGGCTGTAATCATCTCTGGTGTGAGAGGAAAGGGAATGAGATTTCAACAGATTCTTTAGTGTTGTATTTATTTTTTAAGAAACTTAAGTAAGGCAACATGGTAAGATCTGTCAGTATGGATGGTGGGTCCAATCCTGTTTGCTGTGTTATGTATCCTCTTATACTTCTCTATGTGCATGAAATATTCCATTTCAAAAACTCCCAGTGGAGAGCCCGGGACATGACATGCACAAAAACTTCTTGCGGAACGAGTGAGTGGTTGAGAAGTGTGTAGTCTACTTTCTAGACCCTGAGGAGGGGAACAGTGGGTGAGTGGCCACCGAGTCAAAGCTGCTCTCCAGCAGCAGTGAGACGGGAGAGCAAAGCTTTCAAGGTTCTGAGGGAAAATGATTTTCAACTGAGAATTCTGTACGCGGGTAAGCCTACCATTCAAGTGTGAGAGCACAATAAAAACACTTTCAGGAACGGAAGGGCTCCGAAAATATGCCACTCAAGCACCCTCTCTGGAGAAATAAACAGTGTATTTCTGGGAAAATGAAAACACAAATCAAAGGGGAAGGTGTGGTGAACACAAAATCTGGTGACAAAATACGGCAAAACTTGTTTAAAATCACTGTTGATCAAGGAGAGTGAGGAAGGAGAATGAGTGCACAATCTGGAATTAAAATCCCTAATAACCTCTACTTGGGAGGCAGCTGGGCAAAGGAGAGAAGTAAAAGCATGAAGAGGTTCTTGACTTGTTTGGAGAGAAGCTAGTTATACTCAGTAATTGAAAATATTGATTTTATAAAATAAGTTTAATATATGCTTCAAAAATAGAGTAACCACTGGAAAAGTTGAAACAGGATGTCTAACTTCCTAGCCATTAAAAAATATTAAATAGGAAAACATCATCCTTTCAACAGAAGGGGAAATGAGAAAAAAAAGGAGAAATAATAACAAAGTATTGTAAACAGAATACACAGAAGATGCACAAATTAGCCCATAATCACGGTGAGAATGGATTTAGTAACCATGTGAAAAGAGAGTCCCTCAGATTGGAAAAGAAAGAAAAGACCCCAAGCCCTAAAGACCTATATGCTGCCTACCTAAAACACCTAAAACAAAATTACCCAAGAATTTAGATTGAGTAATAGATGTAACAAAGAAAAGCAAATTTACGTTTCAAGTATGGAAAAAAAAGAACTGGGAGGCTCAATTTTTAGGAAACTTTATACTTGAGAAATAATGGGGAGATATACACATTTTTAAAACTTACATGGAATATTTATAAAGAAAATTGCAGTAGATTCAAAAAAGTAGAAGTCATTCAAGCTTAACATTTTTATGTTAAGCATTCAGACTTAACCATATACATAAAATTATTGTTTAACAACAAAAATAGTAAAAGTGACAGACAAAACACGATCCCTGTAAAAATGAGAAAGTGCACTTCTAATTAACTTGGATTAAAGAGGAATTAAAATTGAAATTACAGACTACTTGGAAATGAACAAATGAGCACATTACATTTTGAGATCTGTGAGTGCTGCCAACGTGGTCCAAATGGAAAGATTTACAGCTTCAAGTGTTTGTAGAAAAAAGAAATTGTGAAAATAAACAAACTAAGCATTTAACTCAAGAGCTAGAAAAGGAACAGGAAAAATAAACCCCAAGAAGTAAAACAAAAGAGAATAAGAATAGAAATAGAAATTAATGGAATTTTTAAATAATTGGACTTCACTACTAAAACCCATTACTACTCTTTGTGAAGATAGATATAAATAATGTAAGGAACAAGAAATGTGGAAAAAACTGATTGCTATGTGTAATTTTAAGCAAATACAATGTAAAATTAAGATGGCATTTTTGATCCATGAAAGTACAAATCACTAAAGCTGGTTCAACAAGGAGAAAATTTGTGGACTGTCACCTAAAATAAATAGAAAAGTAATTTAAAATTTACCCCTTCCTCCACCAAAAAAGCACCAGACCCAAACAGTTTTGCAATTTAGAGCTACTAAAACAAAAAAAGCAGATATTTCCTATGTTATATGTATATGATTCTAGCCCATGGAACAGATTGGAAGCTTTCCAGTTTATTTAAGAGAGGGGTACTCTACCAGTTCTGAAATCAGATGAACATAGCTCTAAAAAAAGTTGATCTCACTTATGAACATAAATGCAACTTTTCTAAATAAATTGTTAGCATTTCAAATCTAGCAGGGTAGACACAGACGGATTTACTGTCTACCCTGTCTTTTCTAGTACTGCTCCCCTCGTGGCTCAGATAGTAAAGAATCTGCTTGCACTGTGGGAGACCTGGGTTTGATCCCTGGGTCGGGAAGATCCCCTGGGAAAGGGAATGGCTACCCACTCCAGTATTCTTGCCTGGAGAAGCCCATGGACAGAGGAGCCTGGCGGGCTACACTCCAGAGGATCACAAAGAGTCAGGCATAACTGAGTGACCAACGTTGCCTCTTGTCCAAACTGAGCTACCCCAGGGGAGAGCAAGAGCTTCCCAGGTGGCACTAGCGGCAAAGAATCTGTATGCCAGGGCAGGAGCCTCTGGTTTGATCCTGGTCGGGAAGATCCCCTGGAGTAGGAAATGGCAACCCACTCCAGTATTCTTGCCTGGAAAATTCCATAAACAGAGGAACCAGGCAGGCTATAGTCCATGGGGCTGCAAAGAGTCGGACCCGACTGAGTGAGCGAGCACCACCAGGGGAGGAAGAATAGTTGGAAAGTAAAAATTACATTAATAGAATTCATTGTATTTGCTGAGGAGAAAAAGAAGAGGACTATCTCAACAAGTGCCCAGAAAAAGAGTGGTTGATAAAATGGAATACATATAGTTTAAAATGGAGATCTTAGTAAACAGGTCATAGAAGAAAATGTCCTATATTTGACAAGGTGTCTCTACTAAAAATCTACAACAAACATAATGCTTAATTCATGAAATAATGGAAGCATGCCCATCAAAATGAGGAAGAATCTGAGTGTAGCCCCTGCCATTACTATGTAGCATTGAACTTGAGGTCCCCATTCAGTGCAGTAATGAAAAAGAGATGGGGCCAGAAATAAGATATATAAATACTGGAAAGGAAGATACAAAACTATTACTTTTGGCAAATATTTCCATCTACTTGGAAAAATCCAATAATGTCAGGAACTACAAATAGTAAGATATCGATAAGGTGAATATATAAAGATCTACATGAAGGAAAGTATATAAAAGAATAAAGTTCACAAATGAAGGCCTGAATAAATGGAGAAATACATCTGTTTCTTATCAGAAAATCTCAGTGCTATAAGGTAATTATTCCACCAAATTTATAAATTTAATGCTATCCCAAACAATATATCAACAAGTTTCTGACGTAATTTGTCAAACTGATTGAGATTCATTGGAAGAGTAAAATGACAGGAATAACATTTTTCTAGCAGATAGGAAAACGTATCAAATTTAGTAATTAATTCAGTGTAGACCGGTGTAAGCATAGACCAATAAATTGATGAAACGAAAGAGCTGGTCCAGAGGTATTTATGAGAGTTCAATGTATGATAAAAGTGACATTTCAAATGAGTGGGGAAATGATATGCAGTTTCAATAATTGTTTCGATAATTAGTCATTTGGAGCAAAATAAAGTTCAGTCACTTCCACGTACAGTATAAAAAATAAATACTAGGTGGATTAGAGATCTCAGCATAAAAATAAAATTTAAATTGCTGGGATAAACACCTCAATAGATGTAGAATAAATTCTTAACAAAAGTAAAAATCCACTGGTGATTAAAAACTCTTCAAAAACTGACAACAGAAAGGAATGTCCTTAATTTGATAAAGGGCACCTACAAAAAACCCTACATTGGACTTGATGATGAAAGACCAAATGATTTTCCTGAGATTGAAAACAAGCCAAGGATGTTCACTCTCTTACTTCTACTCAGCATTATACTGGAGGACTTAGTGTAATAAGGCAAGGAAAAGCCATACAGCTTGGGAAGAAAGAAATAAAACTATCTTCAGACATGACTGTCTATTTAGAAAAGTCAAAGGAATCTACCAAAAAGTCACTTGAACTAATGAGTAATTTTGGTAAGGTTGCAGGATACAAAAATCAATAGTATTTTTATATACTAACAATGAACAATTAAAAATAAAAAATTATTATTTACCACCAAAAACATTACCAATTTAGTATCTCCCCCAGTGAAATATTTAGCATACATTTTAAAAATATGCATTTTCTGTATACTTAAAACTATAAGATGGTGATGAAAGACAGCAAATACATAAAGACAAAGACATACTTTCTACATGGATTGGGGGACTCAATATTGAGAAGATGTTAATTCTTCCAAAACTGGTTAATAGATTTAATACAAGCCTAATCAAAATCCCAGTAGGATTATTATTTTTGTTAGATACTGTATCTAAAACTGATACAGAAAGACAAAGAAACTAAAACAACCAAGATGGTTTTGGTGAAGAAGAGCAAAGTGGGAGGGTTCACACTACCTGATTCCAAGAGTTATTGTAAAACTACAGTGATTGGGAGAGTGTGATGAAAAGATAGATCTAGGATTAATGGAACAGAAGAGAGATTCAAGAAATAGATCAAATTAGCCAACTGAGTTTTTGACAGGGGTGCAAACATAAAACAAAAGAGAAATAATAGTATTTTTGATGATCAGTGATCAAACCATTAAAATCCATATACAAAAACTCAATCCAGACCTTTCACTTGATACAAAACTAATAAAAAATGGATTATAGACCCAAATGTAAAATTCAAAACCGTAAGGTTTCTGGAAAATCAAAATCTTTGTGAACTTTGGGTTAGGCAAAGATTTCTTAGATACAATACCAAAAGCATAAGCCATGAGGAAAAAAAATTGTAGATTAGACTTCATTAAAATGAATCTTTGTCTGTAGAAGACACAATGAAAAGAATGAAAAAGAAAGCCACAGACTGGGAGAAATATTTGCATATTACATATCTCACAAAGGACCTGTATTGAAAACATATAAAGAACTTTTGAAATTCAATACTAAAATATAAGCAACCCGATATTTTAAATAGACAAAAGATTTAAGGAGACACTTCACCAAAGAAGACAAATAAAACAAAAGATGCTCAGCATCATTGTTAGGGAAATGCAAATTAAAGTTACAATGGGGTACCATTACATATTTATTAGAATGTTAAAAAAAAAAACCTGAGACTACTAAGGGCAGAGCAACTAGAACTCTCATACACTGCAGGTGAGAGTGCAAAATAGTTTAGTCATTTTGGAAGACAGTTTGATAACTTACAAAGTTAAGCCTACACATTCCATGAGTGCGTGTGTGCTGAGTCACTTCAGTTGTGTCCGACTCTTTGTGACCCTGTGGACTGTAGCCCACCAGGCTCCTTTGTCTACGGGATTCTCCAGGCAAGAATACTGGAGTGGGTTGCCATGCTCTCCTCCAGGGGTTCTTCCCAACCCAGAGATCAAACCCACATCTCCTGAGGCTCCTGCATTGCAGGCAGATTTTTATCACTGAGGCACCAAGGAAGCCCATGCATGTCATATGACCCAGCAGTCCCTTTCCTGGTATTTAGCCAAGAGAGGTGAAAACTTATATTCACCTCAGAACCTTTCATAATGTTCAGAATGTTTTTATTCATAATGGCCCAAACCCAGAAACAACTCATATATCCTTTGGCTATTGAATGGATCAACAAACTGTAGTACAGTTGACCCTGTGTATCTATGAAGTTCTACACTGGCAGATTCAACTGAGGATCAAAAATATTCAAGAAAAAGATTCCAGAAAATTTCAAAAAGTGGAGCCTGAATTGCCATGTGCTGGTAACTATATACACAGCATTTACATTGTATTAGGTATTATGAGCAATCTAGAGATATTTAAAGTGTTGGGGGGATGTATGAAGATTATATGCAAATAGTGCAGCATTTTATGAGGTTCTTGAGCATCCCTGGATTTTGGTATGGGGGACCTTCCTGGAACCAATCCCCCACTGTTACTGAGGGATGATTCCATACAAGAGAGTACTATTCAGTAAAAAACAAAGCAAACCCAGAACAAATAGCTGATACACACAACATGGATGAATTCCATGTGCATTACGCTCAATGAATGAAGTCAGGTAAGAGGCTATATAAGTTATAATTCTGTTTATATGAAAAATGTTTGAAAACGCATCCATGGTTACCATGGGGCTGGGAAGAAGGGAATGAATGAATTCAGGGGTTTATAGAACTATTCCATATCTTTTTTATCTGGTGGTGGTTACTTGGCTGTATGAATTTGTTAAAACTTCTGTGCAGTAGGAAAGCAAGCTTTGAAGGAAAAGACTCACAGATACGATTACTACAAAATATTAAACTTCCGTAGGACAAACATCATCATAAAGTTAAAAACCAAGCCACAGACTTTGAGAACATATATTTTCCACACATATAGCAGATCAAGGATTAATACCTACAGATTAATATGAAAAAAAGATGAATAATGTAACAAGTGGGCAAAGTACATGGAGTTCAGACAAAGTACAGAGAGTTCATAGAAAGAACCAGATGGTCAATAAACATGAAAAGAGTCATACCTCACTGTCACTCAGTGAGCTAGGAATTAAAGCAATGCTGTAATAGCATTTTTAGACATCAGATAAGCAGATCTTTTAAAGATTGTTAAAACCCAGAATTAGTAAGGATGTGAGGCTACAGGTAATCCCATGGAGTTTTAAAGAGTATATAATGGTACAGTTTGAAGGATGATTTGGTCATAGCTATCAAAAACTTCTCTAGTAGTTCAGACAGTAAACCAGCCGCCTGCAATGCAGGAGACCCAGGTTTAATCTCTGAGTTGGAAAGATACTCTGGAGAAGGAAATGGCAACCCACCGCAGTATTCTTGCCTGGAGAATTTCATGGACAAAGGAGCCTGTGGGCTACAGTCCATGGGGTTGCAAAGAGTCGGACGCAACTGAGCAACTAACACACACATGTATTAAAAACTTTAATGTGTATACTTTTTGACTAAGTAATTTCACTTCTAGGTATTAACACTATAGTGATACTTCCACAGGTGCACAGAGATGTATATAAAAGAATTTTTTGTTAGTGCCTTGATTGTAGTAGCGAAAAATAGGATTCAATATGAATGTCTATGGGTAGAAAAATGGTTAAATAAATGAGATTAGTCCATAGAATGGGACTTCCCCTGGTGGTCCAGTGGTTTAGATTCCAGGCTCCCAATACAGAGAGCCTAGGTTCAATCCCCAGTCAGGGAGCTAGATCCCACGCGCCACCATTAAGAGTTCACATGTTGCAACTACACAGCAGAGATCGAAGATCCCGTGAGCTGCAACTAAGACCCAGTTCAGCCAAATAAAGATTTTTTTAAAAATATGGCCTTTGAAAGTCAAAAAAATTTTTATATAATGGACTTTTATGACAAATGACACATATGTAAGTACTGACATAGCACTGTATATTTATTTACAAAGAAATACAGTATTAAATGAAAAAAGCAGGTAGTAATCAGTGTATGTTGTTCCTATTTGTGTTTTTTAAAAGTCTGCAAATCTGTTCACATAAACATACTCACACATGCACAGAGAAAAGTCTGGAGAATTATGCATCAAATTCTCTGTAGGAAGAGCCATGAGACTGGGGAACTCGCTTTTTACTTTACACATTTTGGTCTTTTTCCTTTTTTGTTTATTTATTTTAATTGATGCTTAGTGGATTTACAATGTGTACAGCAAAGTGATTCAGTTATATATACATTCTTTTAAAAAAATATTCCTATCCATTATGAACATACTTTGGTCTTACTTGAACTTTTAAATGTAAATATATTTATGCTTTACTTATATAGTTTTTTAAATTAATGAAAAAGTATAATTCAACTCTATCTATATATTTTAAATTAAGTTCAAATGAAAAACACAAAGGTAGGCAGTTTCCAAGTCATGAGAGGGGGAAAAAAGAGTATACTTATTTACTATAGTGAGAAACAAAAGGGAAAAAACCAGGAAGCATTACAAATAAAAATTCTAAAATAAATTGGCAGAACAAAGATCAGGTAAAACTGTTGTCATGATACAATAGATATGGATGGCTTTAAGATCTCTATCAAGAGACAGAAGACTCCCAGATGAAGTGGGGATAAAAAGAAATTTGGGCCCTAAGCTGTTTATAAATTGAATATATCAGCTAGATATCATATAATGAATATAAATAAATAAACAGAAAGTGAAGATGACAGAGAAACTTGAGAAGTAATGGGATGGGCAGAAATGTCAGAGACAAATGCAATCAAAGGGAACACATCCATATGTACTAAGATTAAAACCATACAAAGTAGGACTCAGGACCAGAATATTAAATGCATCAAATGTAATTAATTTTATACTGATAAATGATTGAATGCACTACAAAGGCAATATAGTCAAGAATGTAAATGCCTCCAAATAGAGATCAGGTTGGTTACATTATGATAATATTTATTTACCATGAGACTCTACATGGACAATAATAAAAAATACACGATGACCCAAAAATATGTTGCAGATACACTGTGAAGAGAAGAAGATATTCTGTAAGTAGTGTATGAGCTCAGATTTGTTTTAAACTTTTGTAGAAAGGAGGAGAAGGACTGTAGGATCACAGCGTCAGGGCTGTTCCTTGCAAATGTGGTGTGGAGGAGGGACAAAGAAGCTGCGAAGCAGTCCTGAAACGGGCACTTGAGCATTGGAAGGATGTGAGACGGTGTTCTGCCTGGGGGTTGGACAGCTCTGTCTTTAAACCAGCTTTAGCTGATATGTCTCTTCCCTTTGTTTCTCAGCTTTCCAGCAGCCTGGATTTCTTGATTAAGGCCCTTAACAGGGGTGCCTGGTGATAGCTTGTAATCACTTTTCGTGAAACTAGTAGCTACCATAGTGAGCCATCACTCTTCCCCTATGACTTGTGTGACTTTGATATTTAACTCCCTATTGATGTGGTGGGATATCCCCTGAGGGGTGCCAAGATATTAGGAGAGGCCAGATTAAGATTCCCCTTCAATGGAAACATTTAAGTGGTCATAGGAAACTGCTGTGTGTCACAAGGTGGCCAAATCCAACAACAAAAACAAGACATCTGTGGGTTCCTTTGAGGACAAGTATCTACGTTAGTACCAGAGGTCTTGTTGGAAGGCTTATTCTCTCCACCTCTCCTATAACATCTCCACAGCTGCTCGTGGGAATTGGGCGTTATGATGCTGGGAAGGGAATAAACTCAGAGAAAATTGAGAAGATATTGCAATGGAAGAAATGACCCAGTTGATACAAGCCTAAGTGAGTGTGCACTTCTTGGGGCTAAGCTCGAGGTTGTACATTGCCTCTTCCATGATTCTGGGCTGCATTGTGAGGCCAGAAAATGTCCCTAGGCCCTTTGCTGAACGACCCTGAAGCACTGAAATTTAAGAGGTGTCTTAGAACTCTAGCCACTTGGGACAGGGTCATTGAAGTTACTGGCAAGAAAATGTTTGGGGAAGAAACTGGACACTGACTGTGTCCTCCCTCATAACCTCAGAGGAAATAAGTTAGGGTTGACTTTGTGGAAACAAGGAAAAATAAATCTTTGCAATGGTGATAAAATTCTAGGGGTGGAGTGTAGAAATCTACTAACTCTGGGGGCACAGATACAGGGTTAACTGAAGCAAAATATTACTACTTGTGCAGAAAGCAAGGAAATGGCCAGATTTCAGTGGAGAGATTTGAATGAGACATAAAAGATACAAGAGCTGAAATTCTTCTGGCGCTTTCACAAATTCCGTAACTTTGGACAAATCCCATAGACTGGTGGTTTTCAAAGTTAAGCCTGCACAAGAAGTGTCTGGAAGGCTTGTTACAAATACAGATTGCTTCTCTTCCCCCTCAAATTTCTGACTCAGTAGATCAGGGATGGGCCTTAGAATTAGCATTGTTAACAAGTTCCCAGGTTGTTGCTGCTGCTACTGCTCTGAGAATCACACTTTAAGCAGAAACTTTGGTTTAGAATCCCAGTGGGCAAGGCGAATAAAGTGGGTGGATGGAAGATCTGAAAAGACCCTTTCTTAATTCCAAAATTCTAGGATTCATGTATTGAAGGACTTTCTGATAAAGAGTTATTAAATAATGGACTCCTTTTTTACATTTAAGTGAGAGAAGCTGGTTGGCTGCTCAGGCAGTGACCTCAGAGGTGCTGTTCCTGACCCTGAGGCATCTATCAAGTATATGTGTGCTCAGCTGCACAGTGGTGTCCGACTCTTTGTGACCCTGTGGACTGTAGCCCACCAGGCTCCTCTGTCCATCTTCCAGGCAAGAATGCTGGAATGGGTTGCCATTTCCTCCTCCACGGGATCTTCCTGACTCAGGGATGGAACCTGCGTCTCCTGCATAGCAGGCAGATTCTTTACCACTGTACTCCAGCCTGATCCCTAATCTCCCAGGATCAGTAGAGCCACAGATTAAGGGATAGTGGGTGAGGGGAAATAATAGACAATCTAGAATTTTTGTAAAATTGGCTCCCAAGCCCCTTCAACATCCTGGGGAAATCCCAGTGACCTCTCCTATGATTTATGTACATTTTAGGGACTCATTTCTCAGGGCCACCTTTGGTTCTTGAGCTCCTATCTCCTCTGAACTCTCATCTTTGGCAGCTGTTCCCTTCTTCTCACTGCACATGACCAGAATGTGGGTCCCTGCTTCTTTCCCTCCTTCCTCAGATACCGCTCACGGGAGATGTGGGCATAGGAGGCATCTGTTGTTTTGCGTCCCCATCTTCCTATCATAGTGCCCTCATCTGCTTGGGGGGAATTACCTCTACCCTAGTGGAAGCAGATACCATGGGGCTGTGTCGGTATCCTGCTGAGCCAGGCCAGGCAGAAGCTGGCTCCCTGGCCTTCCAATCGAGTGGAGCAGCTGCAGCTGATCTCAGGAGGGGCAGGCCAGCTAGATCAGCAGAGCTGCCTTCTAAGCCCAGATCTTTGATCTCGTTCTATATCTTCACATAAATCCTGTTTTGAAGCTACCCACATTCCTACCGGTGAAGAAAAAACACAAACTGGAGGGCTGGGATCTGGAAAGAGTTTACATTACAGCAATACAAATAGCTTGAGATGAGGTGTTATTCAGCCTTGAAATAAAACAGTCTTTTGGCCACTCGGCCACAGGACTGCGTCTCTGTCCACGTTTCTTCATGGGCTTCAGTCACCTCCCATGTTGTCCAGCACCCATCTTCCCCTTCCCCTCTCCGCCCATCTGCTTTCCCCCGCAGTGTTCATTTGCTCACTGACGTCTCCTACAGTATAACTGTATCCCAGCCATGCCCGTGGAACGTCACCCTCCACATCCAAGGTGATCAGTCTATCAAGGTCTTCTCGGAGAAGACCATTGCCTCCTCAAGAGGAACCTTGGTACCTGACATTCAAATAATACATTTTTTTTTTCACCCTGCAACAAAGTAAATGCCCATTATGTGTCAGGTTTTACAACTGATACATTATCTGATGCAGCAGATCATTGTTAATGTTAATTAACATTGTTAATGTTAAACCAACAAAAATAAATCAACAAAAGACTGACTTATAAGCCAAGGGGAAAATCTATTATTGTTGATAACCAACAAAGAGGTTGGAACAAGGATTGCGAAACGAAGATCTGTGGTCTGTGTACAATCCATGAGCTAGAACCCTTAAAATTTTTTTAATGGATTTGTAAAACAAAAGTAAGAATATGGGATAGAAACCTATGTGACTCACAGACCTAAAATATTTAAATATTTAATTTACTACCTGGCCCTTTATTTTTTTTTTAAGTTTTCTTTTTTTTCTTTTTTGGTGTGGAAGCTTTTTAAGGTCTTTACTGAATTTGCTATAGTATGATTTATGTTTTGTTTCTTGTCCACAAGGCATGTGGGAGGGATCTTAGCTCCCCAATCAGGGACTGAACCCCCTGTATTGGAAGGCAAAATCGTAACCACTGGACTACCAGGGAAGTCTCCTCTCTGGCCCTTTACAGAAAATGTTGACTGACCTCCGAATCAGAATTGTTTTATAAGAAGGGGCCTGTGGCTGAGAAGGACTGTGCCAGACCATAGGCGTCAGATCAGTGTCAAAGTATTTGATTTGGAGGTTATCTCTTTGGGCCGTGAAGACCTTTCTGCCTGTCATCTTAGGAGGTGGCTGATTCTGTGGTCAAAAGCAGGAGAGGGAGGGATGCTCCATGGTTGCTGGGACCAACTGAGAGAGATGGGGAGGAAGAAAGGAGTGGGTGGAGGATTCTGCCCTACGGAGGATACGGAAGACAGGCCCACCAGCCTTCCTCTTTGTCACAGGTAGCAGTAGCGGGGGATGCAGCGCATGAGGACCTCTGGGACGAGGAGAATGCACCTGTGCATGGGGGACGTGGTCCTGGCAATCATGGGGTACCCCTGATGCCTGTGAGTTCAGCAGGAGTGATGGCTTGGGGTGAGCAGTTGCGGAGACGCAGACTGGGGAACATCTGAATTCCTAAAACTCTCAGTGGATAAGGTCAACTGGCTCTTAGACCAACGGGCGCCACCCTCAGCTCCTTCAGGTCCAGACTTTCCTTCTCTACCGAAATTTACATCACCTCCCCCTCCCCCACAGATCCCTCTTGCTTTTTCCTCCTTGGTGCATCCCTATCCAGCTATGATGTTATTTAACTCATGCCCTAATTATCATTTGTCGCCTCCACCAGAATGTGAGCCTCATGAATGCAGGGTTTCCAAAGGGCTGTTTTGTTCACTACAGTATTCAACTACAGTGTCCAGTGGTGCCTACCACATAGAAGGTGCTTAATAAATACTTGTTGATTGAACTGAAAGAACTCTTGTTTCATTACAAATATTTATTGGAAAAGATCCCCGGAAGGGCTTAATTCCTGTTAATTTGGTCAGGTAGGGACTTGGGTCCCAAATTGAACATTAAAGGAAATATACCCTTATTTTGTATGCTAAACTGATAGTGTTAGTTGCCCAGTCGTGTCCAACTCTTTGCCACCCCATGGACTGTAGCCTGCCAGGATCCTCCATCCATGGGATTTTCCAGGCAAGAGTACTAGAGTGGGTCGCCGTTTCCTTCTCCAGCCTAAACTGATAAGGGGTGGCATATTAGTTATATTGGTATCAGCTCACCAGTTTCTCCTTCGCAAAATGTTTACATAGGATGCCAACTTACTATCAAAAGGTTACTTACTGAAATGAATCAGAATGGAGGAACCAGTGTAATCATGCCAGCTGGTGTTTTCAAGCTATAGAGTAGGTCATGACCACTTACGTGTAATGGGAACACACTTTCCATGAGGATGAAAACACTAATGGGCTGTCGGGGGCCCTGCTCTCATACGATAACAGCCTACGCTTACCTAGTATCTACTCTGTGCTCGCAATTTGTTGACAATTTTCGGTGTAATTTGTTGAATGAGCTTATGAGTAATGGTGACTGTTTTGTTTCTTTTCCGTGTGCCAGGTACTATTTCAGCCACTTTTTATGTATTGTCTCATTAGCAGGTGGTCCTAATTAGCATCCCACTTTGCACATGCAGCAGCAGAGGCATTGAGAGGTTGCGTAACTTATTCAAGGTCACACAGCGGGTGGCAGAACTGAGAGTTGAGTTCTAGCAGCCGCTGTGCCTCTCATGGGTACCACTGGAGGCCGAGAAGTGCCATTCCTGACTTTCTTTCTTAAGTATCACAGCCTCTATGACATAGCAGCTCTGCAACTAAGTAGCTCTCTCACCATTGATGTTTTTTCTTCCTTCCTTTCTTTCTTTTTTTTTTTTTTAAACATCAAACACATTCCAGTCACGCCTTCCTCTGGAAGCAACTCTGTGCATCTTGAGTGGGCTTGTCTGCCCCTTAGGTCTCATTTGCAAGAGCCTGTCACTATTTAAATCATAACTGTCCCTTGTAAAAGTGGCTGCCCCCTTAATTCTACAAACAAGATCACATTTTAAGTGTATCGGGAGAGGCTTTCTATTGTACGTGTGTGTTGAAATTGTCAATAAATCTGAGAACATTCTTATAAGCACATAATTTTTGTGTTTTATATATTTGAATTTTTGCATATTAGATTTTCTTAGCATAGCATGATTCAAGGGAGAATGTCAACCTTTTCATTCAATTAAATATTTTCACACTGCTTAACTGATTAGAACTGAGCTGGCTAATTAGAGAGAAATGAGCTTAAACATGAGCTTACTTGCCTGTTGTGGAGGCAAGACACAGACACAGGATACAATTTGATAACAAATAAGACTGCTTTTGATCAGTGTCAGATTGAATGGAGCAGATATTAAGTACAGTGAATTTGAATAAGATGGGGGTGTCTTGGGACTGTCTAATCACAGAAGACACATTTCACTGTTAGGAATGGTTTAAATTCAGTCCCCTTGGGTGGGTTCGATAATGCAGTCTGGAAGATTTCTCAGATTTGAACAGCCTTGTTTATTAAAAAAAAAAAAAAAAAATCCATTAGCTCCAAGGATAATCTTGACAGGGATGTGGTTCCCTCTAGTGGTGATAGCGGGAGTTGCAAATTTTCTTTACTGTATATTCCTTTTTTACCCGTCATTTACTCATGCAGTCAACAAATACTTAATGAGGATCTGCTATATATTAGGTCAGTATTAGGGATGAACAAATTAAGGACAGTTTCATTTCTAAAAATCTCACAAGGGTGGAAGACAGAAAGCCAAAGTATTACAATACACACTGTGTGTGCTTGCGTGCTCTAAGTCACTTCAGTCGTGTCTGACTCTTTGTGACCCTATGGAATGTAGCCTGCCAGGCTCCCCTGTCCATGGGAATTCTCCAGGCAAGAATACTGGAGTGGGTTGCCATTCCCTTTCCAGGGGATCTTCTTGACCCAGAGATCGAACCCATCTCCTGAGGCTCCTGCACTGGGGACAGATTCTTTACCCACCAGGGAGGCCCATGATACACTATATCTATAAATAAAAATAACAATGTGAAGCTGCCTAGCAGAGATCAGGAGAGCTGGGGTTAAATAAGAGTAAAGATGTGATCTGAGCTTTGCTAAAATAAACGTTACATTTTCCTCTTTATGGTATCTATATATGTTTGTTATAGACAATTTAGGAAATGCAAATGATCTAAAAAGGAATTGCACATTATTCTATTACCCAGAGACCACTAACAATATCTCGCTATGTCTACTTTATGCATTATTTATTTTTTAAGACTGTACTCATAACATTTGTAATCTGCCACATTGCAGATGTAATTGCCATTGCCATAAACAAGTTAATATATTTTGAAATTTTTCTTACTATGTATACTAATGCAATGTTGTTACTCTTTTTCAAAATAGTACTGGTTATTTTTCTATTTTTATTTTTTTAGATGTCCTTTAGAACACTTTTGTTCAGTTTTTAAAATCCCATTGGTATTTAGCTTGTGGGAAATATAGAGATTTATATGGGGAGATGATATCTTTATAGTATTGCATTAGAAATATTTGATCTAAAAATATTGTAGATCTATTTGTTTGGATTTTCTTTTATGTTCTCTCAATTAAATGTATAATTTTCATCATTAGGGTCTAACATCTCAATTTGAAGGTTTATTTGTAGGCGTATTTTTATTGCATTACCATTTGGATCTTTCTCAACTCATTATTTTTCTAACTAATTAGTATGCATGTAGGCATGGAAATGGAGCTGATTTTTAGATATTTTTCAATCTTACTGATGTTTGAATTTTAACTTTTTAAAGGTAATTGCTGTGCATTTCCGTATGGACAATCACAGCACCAGAAATAATGACTATTTTTTGCCACCTCCTTCCCAGTAACTAATCCCCTGTCATGTTACTTATTGCGTTGGGAGGAACATCATAACTATATTCAGTAATATAGGGACCCTTGTCTGTTTTATTCACTTTATTCATTTTTTAAAAAATAGAAGTATAGACTTACAACCATGCTAGTTCCAGGTGTGCAACATAGTAATTTGATATTTTTATACTTCACAGAATAATCGCCGTAAGTCTAGTTACCATCTGTCCTGGTACAAAGTTATTGCAATGTCGTTGATTATATTCCCTGTGCTGCACGTTTTATGCCCATGACTCATTTATTTTGTAATTGGAAGTTTATACCTCTTAATCTTCCTCACCTAGTTCACTCATCTCCCTACCCCCACCTCTCTGGTAACCACCTGTTTGTTCTCTGCATCTGCGAGCCTGTTTCTGTTTTGTTTGTCTAATTTTTTTTTTTTACTTTTTATATTCCACATATAAATGAAATCACACAGTATTTTGTTTTTTTCTGTCTGACTTAGTTCACGTAGCATAATACCCTCTGGATCCATCCATGCTGTTGCAAATGGCAAGATTTCATTCTTTTTCATACCACTTCTTTTCCATTCATCCATCAGTGGACACTTCGGTTGTTTCCATACCTTGGCTATACTGTAAATAATGCTGCAGTGAACACAGTGGGTGAATATATCTTTTCAAATTAGTGGGTTTTGTTTTTTCAGATAAATACGCAGAAGTGAAATTGCTCGATCATATAGTAGTTCTTTTTAAATTTTTTTGAGGACCCTTCATAACTATTTTCCATAGTGGCGGTTCCACTTTATATTTCTGCCAGCAGTGTGTGAGGGTTCCCTTTTCTCCACATCCTTCTCTAGAGTTGTTACAGTTCTCTTTCTGATAGTAGCCATTCTGACAGGTGTGAGGTGATTATCTCTTTGTGACTTTTGCATTTCTCTGGTGATCAGTGATGTTGAGCATCTTTTCATGTGTCTGTTTCCCATCTGTATATCTTCCTTATAAAAATGTGTATTCAGTCTTTCCATTTTTCAATCAAGCTGCTTGGTTTTTTTTTATGTTGAACTGTATGACTTCATCATATATTTTGATATCAACTCTTTAGTGGATATATCATCTGCAAATATTATCTCTAACTCAGTCATCTACATTTTTGTTTTGTTGATAGTTTCCTTCACTGTACGAAGGATTTTTTTTTTTTTTTTCGGTTGTGCTAGGCCTGCATTGCTTCATGCAGGCTCTCTCTAGTTGGCTCCTCTGTCCATGGGATTCTCCAGGCAATAGTACTGGAGTGGATTGCCATTTCCTTCTCCAGGGGATCTTCCCAACCCAGGGATCGAACCCAGGTCTCCCGCATTGTAGACAGACGCTTTACCGTCTGAGCCACCAGGGAAGTCTATATGTTTTGGATATCACCTCTTTAGTGGATATATCATCTGCAGATATCATCTCTAACTCAGCCATCTACATTTTTGTTTTGTTGATAGTTTCCTTCACTATACGAAGGATTTTTTTTTTTTTTTCGGTTGTGCTAGGCCTGCATTGCTGCATGCGGGCTCTCTCTAGCTGCAGGGCTACTCTGCACTGCAGTGCACAGGCTTCTCATTGCAGTGGCTTCTCTTGCTGTGGCACAGACTCAAGGCACACGGGCTTCAGTGGTTGCAGCACGCTGGCTCAGCAGTTGCGGCTCGCGGGCTCTAGAGCACAGGCTTAATAGTTGTGAGGCCTGGGGCTCATTGCTCTGGGGCATGTGCAGTCTTCCGGGATCAGGGATTGAACCTGTGTCCCCTGCATTGGCAGGGGTGAGGAGGAAATAGGTGAGGAAGATTAACCTCCCTCCCACCACTGTAGATTTCACAGAGCACCAGGTTTGAGCTCCCTGCAACATACAGCAAATTCCCGCTGGCTGTTTTACATATGGTAATATGTGTGTTTCAATGTATGTGTATGTGTTACTGCATAATGGATGTGTTACTTTCTCAGTTCATCACACCCTCCTTCCCCTACTGTGTCCGCAAGTCTGTTTTCTATGTCTGCATCTCCATTGCTGCCCTGCAAATAGGTTCAACAGTACCATCTTTTTTGCTTTCATATATATGCATTAGTATATGATATTTGTTTTTCTCCTTCTGTATAAGAGGCTCTAGGTTCATCCATCTCATTAGAACTGACTCAAATGCATTCCTTTTTATGGCTGAGGAACATTCCATTGTATGTATGTGCCACAGCCTTGTCCGCTCATCTGTTGATGGGCATCTAGATTACTTCCATGTCCTGGATACTGTAAATAGTGCCTTTCTCTCCTTTGTCTCTGTTACGGTCTTTGTTAGAGTCTGCTGAACTCATTTACTAGATCTAGGGTTTGTTTTTTTTTTTTTTAAAGACTCCTTGGGATTTTCTACATACATCATTCTGTCATCTGCAAACAGGAACAGCTTCATTTCTTCCTTTCCAATCCATATCACTTTTCATTTCCTGTTCTCTCTTCATTGCTCTGGCTAGGAGTTCCAGTAGTATGTTGAATGGTACTGATAAGAGTGGACTTCTTATCTTGTTCCCGACCTAAGTGAGAAAGCATTCAGTCTTCCACTGTTAAATATGCCCTTTATCAAATTGAGGAAGCTTTCTTACAGTTTTTCACTATGGGTGGGTGTTGAGTTTTATAAAAAAAAATTTTTTTTTGTATCAATTGATATGATTATGTGACTTTTCTTTACGCTGTTAATATGGTACATGCTTACATGCTAAGTTGCTTCAATTGTGTCTGACTCTGTGATCCCATGAACTGTAGCTTGCCAGGCTCCTCTGTCCATGGAATTCTCCAGGAAAGAATACTGGAGTGGGTTGCCATGCCCTTCTCCAGGGAATCTTCCCGACCCAGGGATCAACCCCGTGTCTCATCTGTGTTCTGCACTGGCAAGCGAGTCTTTCACCACTAGCACCACCTGGGAAGTCCCATTAATACGGTGGAATACCTTGATTTTTAATTATTGAACCAAGCTTGCATCCTTGGAATAAACCCTGCATCCTCATGATGTATGTCTTTTTACATATTATTGAATTCTATTTGCTGATATTGTGTTTTAAAATTTGCATCTATACTCATAAAGGATATGAATTTGTCGTTTTCTCCGTGTGTGCGTGTGTGTGTGCATGCATACACGTACTATCTTTGGGCAATACTGGCCTCAAAATTCGAGTTGAGAACTATTTCCTCCCCTTTTTATTTTCTGGAAG
This sequence comes from Ovis aries, assembly GCF_016772045.2. Lineage (NCBI taxonomy): Eukaryota > Metazoa > Chordata > Mammalia > Artiodactyla > Bovidae > Ovis > Ovis aries. The sequence continues at coordinate 96,213,445 of NC_056057.1, forward strand.
AGATTGCATGCTGCTGTTGCGGCTGCTAAGTCGCTTCAGTCGTGTCCAACTCTGTGCGACCCCATAGACCGCAGCCCACCAGGCTCCTCTGTTCATGGGATTCTCCAGGCAAGAACACTGAAGTGGGTTGCCATTTCCTTCTCCAGTGCGTGCATGCATGCTAAGGCGCTTCAGTCACGTCCGACTCTGTGCAACCCTGTGGACAGCAGCCCACCAGGCTCCTCTGTCTAAGGGGTTCTCCAGGCAAGAACCCTGGAGTGGTTTGCCATTTCCTTCTCTATACATGGTATTAACTCCTCTTTAAACAACTAGTAAAATTCTGTTTCAGGTTCACTGATTGTTTCCTCTATCCTCTTCATTCTGCTATTACAACCATCTGCTGAGTTCTAAAAGTTAGGGTATTGTATTTTTCCGTCATAAAACTGCTGTTGAATTCTTCTTTCTATATGTTTTCTGAGTACTTTTTTTTAAATTTGCATTAACTTCTCATTGAAGCAGTAATATGATGGCTCAGTTGATTTTTGTGTTAGGTCTGAGTTAAGGATCTAGTTTTATTTCCTATATACAAATACCCAAATTTCCCTGCACTTTTAATTGAAAAGTATATCCTTTCTCTCTATTTTAGAGTTCCAGCTTAGTCATCTACCAAGTATCCTTACATTCATGGTTCCACATCCCCATATTCAGATTCTCTATTCTGTTCCATTGATCAATTTGCTCGTTACCATATTATCACTTCCTTATTACCATAGTTATACCATAAATCTTCATGTCTTATAGAGCCAGTTATCTTCCTTTGTTCAAGATTCTTTTTGTAATTCTTGATTCTTTGTATTTCCATATGAATCTTGGAACCAGTTTGTCAACTTATTTTTTTTAAGTTTTGAGATTGCATTGACTCTAGCCAGTTTATCAAGACCTGATGTCATCAAATCATCTTCTTATATATCAATCTTTATTTTTTATTCTTTTTTCACTGTTTAACTGAAATAATTATAGATTCTTGGGAAGTTGCAAATATAGTACAGGAGACCCAATATATATTCACTCAGCCTCCCCCAAAAGTAACATTGTACATAACTATAGTGAGAAAAACAAACATCCTATATTAACGTATATATGTGGAATCTGAAAAAAAAATGGTATAGATGATTTTATTTGCAAAGTAGAAATAAAGACACAGACTTGGAGAACAAATGTATGGATACCAAGGAGAAGAGGTGGGGGTGGGAGAATTAGGAAATTGGGTATACACTGTTAATATTATGTGTAAAATAGGTATCTAATGAGAACCTGCTTCATAGCACAGGGAACTCTACTCAGTGCTCTGTGGTGGCTTAAATGGGAGGGAAATCCCAAAAAGAGGGTATGTATGTATATTTATGGCTGGTTCACTTTGCTGTACAGTAGAAACTAACACAACATTGTAAAGCAGCTATACTTAAGGTTTTTTTTTTTAAAAAAGACCCATACCCCCAGGCAGGTGACCCGCGAACAGAAGGATAATTAAAAAAAAAAAAAAAACACCAAAAAGCAGGACATTGACATTGGTGCATCCATAGAGTTTATCCAGAGCTCACCAGTTTTACATGGACTCAGTTGTGTGTGTATTATTCGTATTGTTTATTCATTAAGTCGAGTCCGACTCTTTTGCGATTTTCCAGGCAAGAATACTGGAGTGGGTTGCTATATCCTTCTCCAGGTGATCTTCCCAACTGGGGATCAGACCCATGTCTCCTGCATTGGCAGGCAAGTTCTTTACCACCGTGCCACCTGGGAAGCCCTGTGTATGTATGCTGCTGCTGCTGCTAAGTCGCTTCAGTCGTGTCCGACTCCGTGCAACCCCGTAGGCGGCAGCCCGCCAGGCTCCTCCGTCCCTGGGATTCTCCAGGCAAGAACACTGGAGTGGGTTGCCATTGCCTTCTCCAATGCATGAAAGTGAAAAGTGAAAGTGAAGTCGCTCAGTCGTGTCCAACTCTTAGCAACCCCATGGACTGCAGCCCACCAGGCTCCTCCATCCATGGGATTTTCCAGGCAAGAGTCCTGGAGTGGGGTGCCACTGCCTGTAGTTCTGTGTAATTGTATCACATGTCGATTTTCTAATTGCCACAATCAAAATACAGAACTGTTCCGTTGCCTCAAAGATTCCTGGTGCTGCTCTTTACGGTCACACCCATTCTTTGATTTTTTTGATGAAAATCTTAATTTCCTTCACTCAACAATATGTCATGGAGATCTACCCATGTTAGTACATACACCTAGTTCTGTTTAAATGCTGAATATAGCTTCATAATACAAATATACCTTAGTATTCAACCACCCTCCTACTGATAGACTTTTCAGTTATTTTCATTTCATCACTATTTTAGATGCCGTTGCTGTGACTCTGCTAATACTTGCCTCCAGGTGTTTATCTGGGATAGAAATGGAGTAGTGTAATTACTGAGTTGTAGGATAAGCCCACCTTATATTTCAATACGCAATGCAAAATTGTCCCTCCAAGTGGCTATCCCAGGTTATAATACCACCAGCAGGTAGGGAAGGATCGGCACATTGAAGAGAATGGGTAGAAGATATTCAGGATGGAGAGAGATGGTGCAGTTTTAAGTAAGATTGTCAGGATGGGTCTTCCTGAGAAAATGGAACTTGAGCATAGACCTCAGGAGCAGAAGGTGTTATCTGGCCATTTGGGGGAGAGCATTCCAGGCAGATGGAATAGCCAGTGCAAAGGCTCTGAGGTGGAGTGTGGTGGCTTGTTTGGGGCACCCTGAAGAGGAGAGGAGATGAGGTTGGATTGCAGCAAGAGATGGTACCAACTGTAAAGGGTATTGGAGGCCCGAGAGAGGCCAGAGTCAAAGGGAGATCATGGCAAGGCTTTGAGCAGAAGAGTGGTGTGATCTGACTTTTTTTTTTTTTTTTTTCATAAAATCAGTTTTAGGTAGAATTTACATACACTAAAAGGCACTCATTTTGACTGTGAAGTTTGACGAGTTTTGGTCAAGCTCAGTGGTTAAGTAAGTTGCCCACATCCAAACACTGCAGATATGGCAACGCTAGCATTTGGGCCTTGGCCCATTGACTGCCAAAGGCCCTGCTTGTTTCCCTGCGCCCTCAGAGGGTACGGGCCCCACACTGGGGTTTCCTGTCCCAGTGTATCGGGAGGAAGTGGGCACTAGGTAGCAGGAAGCGCACCCTGGGGACAACAGCATGGAGAGGCCTTGAGGGCACGGGGTGCCTGGGACTCCCCATCCTCACCGAGTGTGCTCGCCAATGGGCAAAGCCCATTGCACGGTTAGTTATTCATGAGACATTGATTTGGTTAGGCTCTTCCTCTTGTTCTCTGGGTAATTTTAGGGAGGAAAAAAGTCTGCCACCCTCTCTTTATGTATTTATTGGCCGTGCCGTGTGGCATGTGGGATCTTAGTTCCCTGACCAGGGATCAAACCTGTTCCCCCCTGCCGTGGAAGCATGGAGCCCTAATCACTGGACCACCAGGAATTCCTCTCTACTCTCTGAATTTAATTCCCTTTTTCTACTCTTTTTTTTAAAAAAATTACAGAATGCTTTTCCATTATATAAAACTCAGATATCATTTCAATGCAATAATAAACCTCCCTTATAGTTCCTCCTCCTAAGATAACCATCCCTACGTTTGACATGCAGTCCTCTTTTTTTCTCCTTATGTACTCATATGGTACTCTATTACGATGATTCATATATCTTTAGAAAAAATAAGGTCATGCATAGCACTGCAATTTTCGCTTCACTTTCAGTAGCCTTTGGAGCATTTCAGTGTCAGTCTATAGAGATCTAATTCTATTCTTATAAACAGATGCACACTGTAACACTGCGTGGCCTACCGCCGATCTATCTGGTGGGAACTTTTATTCCTCTCCCTCTTGCTTCACGAGGGAATTTCCACTCCCAGGGTGTAACACTGTGAATGAGTCCATGCCCCAGGTAGGAGTGACTGATCTCGCTGATGAGACTCAGAGTGGTTTACCTCTCGTGGTGTAGGTAGCCACACCCTTTCTGTGCTTTGGTCAGGGTGTCTGGCTTGGGAGACCCTGCAGGTGACCTGCCTCCTCCCTCCAGGTGAACCCTGCAGGGGGCTCTGCTCCTGCAGGCAGGAGTCTGAAGTCCTAGGGGGGGCTCTTGGAAAGCAGAGATGAGAAGACCCACCTGTGGCCTCATATTTGTGTCACGCTCTCCAATGAAGCTCAGTGTGGACTTTGAAGTACGACTTTTCCTTAAAAAAACAAACAAAAGAACATTCTCTCTCAAGAAGGAGAGAGCAGTATTATTTTTTGTCCACCTCGGATCTCAACGATTCTGCATTCCCCACTAATAGACATGTATGCTGTTTTGTCACAGAAAATATTGCCTTTTCCATATTTTCTTTTTATGCTACTGGAGTTGACAACAACAGGAAAGACATCTTTTGAAAGACGCTCTCGTTAGAAGTCCCTGAATTGGGACTCAGGGTGAGCATTGAGGAGAACCTTCATTAGCAATGCCAGCTACGACAGGCTGGACTGTAACAGTCTCCTGAGGCACATCATTAAGATCACACCTACTATCTGCCAGGCCCAGTTTTGGGCAGTAGGGATAGAGAGATGGACCAGGCATGTAAAACCCCAGCTTTTGTGGAACCTGCGACACGCAAAGCAGCAAGCAATAAACAAGGAAGTGTCAGAGTGATAATTTCTATGTGGTTTCGAAAGAGGATGATGAATCTTAATACTTGTAACTTCTGAGAACATCGTGGAGCAGTTATAAGAGTGTGCTTTCTGCTCTTCAAATGTAAAAGCAGCTGTAGACTTTATTTCAGAAATATCTAGCTCTCGAGCCTGTACTCCAATAGTTGGTCTGTTGGTAAGTGAGGGGTTTTCCATGGTGCTTCCTGTGCCATGGGTCATTCAGGAAAGGTGTCTCTGAATTTCGGCCACACAGGCCCTCAGTTCTCTTCCCATGATCCTGCACATGTCTTTTCAAGGCACTTTAGGGTTAAATATGTATTTAAAATTCCGTATCTACATACAGAATTCTAAAGTGTACAGCAAAATGAAATCAGTTACACGTATGTCCACTTTTTTTGTTGACGATCACACGTTTATTCACTGCATGTTCTTTCATGTTCTCTGATATCTCTTTTTTATGGGGGTGTTCTTTGTGTTTTATTAAATATATCCCCCCACTCTCTCCAAAATGCCAGATGTGCTTTTCCAGTTCTAGACTGTTCACTTCATTGTTTCTTCTGGGGACTTCTTTCCTCTTAATTCTGGTCCTTTTCTTCTGTGTTGCAGATTTTCCTCCAAGTTGATGATCCCTGCCTGGTATTCCATCTTGTCCTGAAATTTTCTGTGCCAGTAGTTCCCATCTAAAAGTTAAAACTCTTCGCATCTTTGTGCTAAGTCACTTCAGTTGTGTCCCACTCTGCGACTGTGTGTCCCACTCTATGAACCTAGCCTGCCAGGCTCCTCTGTCCATGGGATTCTCCAGGCAAGAACTAGAATGGGTTGTCATGCCCTCCTTCAGGGAATCTTCACAACCCAGAGACTGAACCCGCATCTCTTATGTCTCCTGCATTGGCAGGCGGGTTCTTTATCTCTAGTGCCTCCTGGGAAGCCCTTCAATCTTCGCTGATAGTCAAAACTGTTGGTATGGGTTCTTCCCCCTTAGAGCACACTGTTCTTTCATTAGTGAAGGTGATGTGTTGAGTACCTCTTTGGAATCCTCTCACCAAAGGAGGGCCTTCTTTTGCTCTTGTAAATGACCCCCAGATGATACACTCATCTGCATGTTCAAGTACAGTCTGGATTCTGCAGAAGCTGGCAAAGTGGGTGAGGAGCGGCTCCCTACCCACTCCTGGTCGGCAGTTAAAAGCTCTGTGTGCGTCCACCTGCCAGAGAGAGTTGCCCTGCAGCAGCATCTATCCAGACCCTGTGATCCTGGTCACTTAATTTCTGGCTGTTCTGGGAGTTCTTGAAAAATACACCTGGCTCATTAGCATCCTGGGGAGTAGTTCCCTCTGCTTCACATAACCATTTCATTAGGAGCCTGGCAGGATGATTTTTATATGCTAAAGATAGGTATGTATAAGCCCAAATGTCCAAAGAGGGACTGTCCTTTCTGGGAACAGGAATTGTAGCATGTTGAGAGTGTGCCGTCTGTCTTTATGGTGAAGAGAGGAAATCCAAAGCACATCTTCTAGAGACAAAGACGTAGAGAGCAAACGTATGGTTCCCAAGGGGGAAGGGGCGGGAGAGGAAATGGGAGATTGGGGTTGATGTATATATACTATAGATGCTAAGCACAAAATATATAACTGATGAGAACCTACCAAATAGCACAGGGAACTCTCCTCAGTGCTCTGTGGTGACCCAGATGGAAAGGAAATCCAAAAAAGAGGGGACACAGGTACATGTATGAGGTCTAGTGTCTGACTCAGATGGTAAAGAAACTGCCTGCAAAGCAGGAAACCTGGGCTCGATCCCTAGATCAGAAAAATCGCCTGGAGAAGGGAATGGCTGCCACTCCAGTGCGGAGAATTCCATGCACAGAGGAACCTGGTGGACTGCAGTCCATGGGGTCACAGAGAGTCAACATGACTGAGCAACTAACATAGCTGATTTCACTTCGCTATACAGTAGAAACTAACACAACATTGTAGAGAAACTATACTCCAATAAATTTTTTTTAAAAGTTAACAGAAATGCCTAATAAACATCTAAAAATATTTGTCTAATAATAAAATACATGTCAAGCTCAAAATAAACAAAGACGCACATCCTATACCTTTATATTCTCATCTTGCTGATAGTCAAGAATTATACTCTTGGTAGAGCTTGACTTGGGGGGAAGAAAGATTAAGAGAAAAGAGTAAATAAGCGCCCTGAGTATGAGACACTGGCACAGTCACACCAGCAATTTACACTTGGCTAATTGGTATTTCTTTATCCTGGATAATTCTAAATGATAATTCCCTTTCCCTAGATTATAAATTCAGGCAAATCTGCTTCTATCTGAAAAGCTTAGGAGGCACAAACCTTCAATTATTCTGTAACTAAATGCATCACTTATAATAAAAATGTAGATGAACTAGTAATCCTCATTTCACCTTTAAAACACAAAACGGTCTTAAATGATTAAGAATCCTTATCCAGCAAGTGAGACTGGATGGATGCCAGGGTTTTAGATCTAAGAAGATAAGAGTGCAGGTGAGTAACCTTCCAAGCTTTAATAATAGGAATCTCCTTATTGGAGTAAAAAGATAAAGAAAATTCCAAATCGTGGTACTAACACTTGGATAACCAGTGACAGTGTAAGTGAATGTGTCTATTTTATAATTATTCTGTTGCTCTACAGCTGTTCTTAAAGGGCTTTAACACATTTATGAGAATCTGATATATTAGATGCTGAAAAGTTTTTGTTGCAATCAACATTTAAATGTCTGGGGAACTCTTGTTTTTTTATATATTTATTTGTTTTTTATTTCTTGTTAAGTGCATGAATCCTTCGAGAAATTTTAATGTTGACAACATACTACACTAGATTTTGCAAGATAATAACATGGATATTAGATAAAGCACTGCTAAGAAAGTGCACCCCTCCCTCCCCCCTGCCTCTGCATATTCTGCTTTGAAAGCTTTCTCTGATTGCATCAAACCACTGACATTATTATGCTATGAGAAAAGAAGAGAATTCTACAGAGGGAGGGCAAGAACCAAATCAAGAGTGATAAATCTTGTCTCATTATAAAATCCTTTCCGTGGCTATGTTTCTCTCTGCTCCACCTTAAACTCATGATTCAACTCTATTTTTCAAATGGCGGTTTCTTCACTATGTTTAGAACTCTACTTCAAAAAGCTGACTAGATAATGTCCTGTGTGTGTGCTGAGTCGCCTCAGTCATGACCCGCTGTTTATGATCCTGTGGACTGTAGCCTGCGAAGCTCCTCTGTCCCTGAAATTCTCCAGGCAAGCACACTGGAGTGGGGTGCCATTCCCTTCTGCAGGGGGTCTTCCTGACTCAGGCAGTCTCTACAATGGAAGGCAGGTTCTTTACCACTTGTGCCCTCTGGGAAGCTCCAGATAGTTTCCCAAAACAACTTTTATATTCATGCTAGGCATGCTGCAGCCCACGGGATTGCAAAGAGTCGGACATGACTGAGCGACTGAGCTGAACTGAGGCCTTTACGAAGCAATAGTAAGAAAATTACTTTTAATTCTCATGGTGCCCTTTTATAGCATCCCTCTTCACAAAATAAAACCAAACCAAACCAAACAACAAAAACCTCAAACTATTCTAAACAGAAAAATTAAAAACCATTGAATTTCTGCAGTTTTCGAGTAATTTAATTCTATTTTGATTTTTTTTTAATTTATATATTTTTTGGCTGTGTGGATTGTGGAATCCTAGTTCCACCACCAGGGATCAAACCCGGGCCCTCAGCAGTGAGAGCTTCGAGTCCTAACCAATGGACTGCCAGGGAAGTCCTGCCGTTCTATTTTGAACTCAGATCCTCTGTGCTCAAACTAAGTTAAAATTTAGGTGCAAGGAGACAGATGGACTTTCATATGAACAACAATAATGAGGATGATGGAAATGTTTGGATGCTCGCTTTAAAGCTGTTTTTCGGGTCTTATCTGAACCTCACTGGGTGGGCACCATTGTGCTTCTCATTTTGCACATGAGGAAACTAACTTGCAGAGAAAGTGGGCCATTGCTCATATCTACCCAGATAGACCTTCTCTTGGTCAAGTATACAGAAAGTAATTTATTCTTTAAACTTCTAAATGCCTGCTATGTGAGTCTGGAAAAACAGAGCAGTATTTGGGTTACATACATATAAGAAAGTACAAATAAGAACAGAAGCATCATCGTTATCAGGGTGTTCTGTCCTATCCTTGACAGTACATTCTAATGGCATGAAGAAATGTCACTAAAGGGTTAAAGAACTTACTTAGCTGATTTTTTTTTTTTTATTTCAGGCACAATTTTATTTAGGTAATGATGGCCTTCATAGCCTGAGATAGAAAGCATCTGGCATTCTGCCCAGAACTTGCCAAGGGTTCAAGTATTAGGGAAAAAATTTATGGTTTAGGTTAATTTGGGATCTTGGCTGGTGTCCACGGCTTATATAGCTTCTGAGCTGAGAGTGGGGGAGGGGTGAGCTGAACTTCACCTCCTTCCTTTAGTAAAAGGAGTGTGCGAGAAGGGAAAGGGATGATATTAAGCAAAGAAAAAGAAATACATATTAGTGAAATAAGCAAAATCAGGACCTCAGTCACCAGGTGCCTGGAGAGGCCCAGGCAAGCTACAAGCGACCCTGGAATCAGGACACAGGAGAAGGTTGGTGAGAAGGAGCCTGTGCCTGAGCACCAGAGAGGGGTGCTTGCTCAGGGGAGAAGTGCTCAGAGTTGGCACAGCCCTGCTGCTGGTCAGACTGGAGGGGAGCCAGCATCCTGCAGGAGGCCTCCTCTCACTGGGCTGGAGAGTGACCAGCCTAGAGCAGAGTGACCCTGAAGGCCCGGACAGAGGTGTCTCCCCTACCACAATGCAAACACCAACTGGTGTATGAGGTGGGGACTTTCAGTGTTGTCACCCCAAACAAAGACTTTAATATGGAATAAATGATTTCAAACGGGAATCGTGTTTTTTGTTTGTCCGCCGCTAAGTTGTGTCCAACTCTTTGCGACCCCATGGACTGCAGCACTCCAGGCTTCCCGGTCCTTCTCTGTCTCCTGGAGCTTGCTCAAACTCATGTCCATCGAGTTGGTGATGTCATCCAACCATCTCGTCCTCTGTCATCCCCTTCTCCTGTTTTCAATTTTTCCCAGCATCGGTGCTCACTCAGTCAGTCGTGTTCAGCTCTTTGCAATCCCGTGGACTGTAGCAAACTAGGCTCCTCTGTCCATGGGATTCTCCAGGCAAGAATACTGGAGTTGGTTGCCATGCCCTTCTCCAGGGGATCTTCCCAACCCAGGGATTGAACCCACATCTCTTATGTCTCCTGCATTGGCAGACAGGTTCTTTACTTTCTAGCACCACCTAGAAAGCTATCAAGGTCTTTTCTAATGAGTCGGCTCTTCGCATCAGGTGGCCAAAGTATTGGAGCTTCACCTTCAGTATCAGTCCTTCCAATGAGTATTCAGGACTGATTTCCTTTAGGATTGACTGGTTGGATATCCTTGCAGTCCAAGGGACGCTCAAGAGTCTTCTCTAACACTACAGTTCAAAAGCATCAATTCTTTGGTGCCCAGCTTTCTATATAGTCCAACTCTCACATCCATACATGACCACAGGAAAAACCATAACTTTGATTAGATGGACCTTTGTTGGCAAAGTAATGTCTTTGCTTTTTAATATGCTGTCTAGGTTGGTCATAGCTTTTCTTCCAAGGAGCAAGCATCTTTTAATTTCATGCCTGCAGCCACCATCTGCAGTGATTTTGGAGCCCAAAAAAATAGTCTGTCATTGTTTCCATTGTCTCCCCATCTATTTGCCATGAAGTGATGGGAGAAGATGTCATTATCTTCATTTGGTGATTATTGAGGTTTAAGATCTTTGTTTTTTGAATGTTGAGTTTTAAGTCAGCTTTTTCATTCTCCTCTTTCATCTCCATCAAGAGGCTCTTTAGTTCCTCTTCAGTTTCTGCCATTAAGGTGGTGTCATCTGCGAATCTGAAGTTATTGATATTTCTCCCTACAATCTTGATTCCAGCTTGTGCTTCCTCCAGCCCGGCATTTCACATGATACACTCTGCATATGTTAAATAAGCAGGGTGACAATATACAGACTTGATATACTCCTTCTCCAATTTGGAACCAGTCCATTGTTCCATGTCCGGTTCTAACTGTTGCTTCTTGACCTTCATATAGGTTTCGCCAGAGGCAGGTAAGGTGGTCTAGTATTCCCATCTGTTGAAGAATTTTCCACAGTTTCTTGTGATTCACATAGTCAGACTTTAGTGTAGTCAATAAAGTAAATGTTTTCCTGGAACTCTCTTGCTTCTCCTATGATCCAGCGGATGTTGGCAATTTGATCTCTGGTTCCTCTGCCTTTTCTAAATCCAGCTTGAGCATCTGGAAGTTCTTGGTTCACATACTGTTGAAGACTGGCTTGGGGAATTTTGAGCATTACTTTCCTAGCATATGAAATGAGTGCAACTGTGTGGTAGTTTGAACATTCTTTGGCTTTGCCCTTCTTTAGGATTAGAATGAAAACTGACCTTTTCTGGTCCTGTGGCCTCTGCTAAGTTTTCCAAATTTCCTGGCATATTGAGTGCAGCACTTTTAACAGATCACATAGGCAGAAAAAGAAATGGAAACAGGCAAAATGGTTGTCTGAAGAGGCCTTACAAATAGCTATGAAAAGAAGAGAAGCAAAAGACAAAGGAGAAAAGGAAAGATATACCCATTTGAATGCAGAGTCCCAAAGAATAACAAGGAGAGATAAGAAAGCCTTCCTCAGTGATCAGTGCAAAGAAATAGAGGAAAACAATAGAGTGGGAAAGACTAGAGATCTCTTCAAGAGAATTAGAGATACCAAGGGAACATTTCATGCAAAGATGGGCACAATAAAGGACAGAAATGGTATGGACCTAACAGAACCAGAAGATATTAGGAAGAGGTGGCAAGAATACAGAGAATAACTGTACAAAAAGATCTTCGTGACCCAGATAACCACAATGGTGTGATCGCTCACCTAGAGCCAGACATCCTGGAATTCAAAGTCAAGTGGGCCTTAGGAAGCATCACTACAAACAAAGCTAGTGGAGGTGATGGAATTCCAGTTGAGCTGTTTCAAATCCTAAAAGATGATGCTGTACAAGTGCTGCACTCAAAATGCCAGCAAATTTGGAAAACTCAGCAGTGGCCACAGGACTGTCATTCCAATCCCAAAGAAAGGCAATGCCAAGGAATGCTCAAACTACCGCACAATTGTACTCATCTCACTCGCTAGCAAAGTAATGCTCAAAATTCTCCAAGCCAGGCTTCAACAGTACATGAACCATGAACTTCCAGATGTTCAAGCCGGTTTTAGAAAAGGCAGAGGAGTCAGAGATCAAATTGCCAACATCTACTGGATCATCAAAAAAGCAAGAGAGTTCCAGAAAAACATCTATTTCTGTTTTATTGACTATGCCAAAGGCTTTGACTATGTGGATCACAATAAACTGTGGAAAATTCTGAAAGAGATGGGAATACCAGACCACCTGACCTGCCTCTTGAGAAATCTGTATGCAGGTCAGGAAGCAACAGTTAGAACTGGACATGGAACAACAGACTGGTTCCAAACAGGAAAAGGAGTACGTCAAGGCTGTATATTGTCACCCTGCTTATTTAATTTCTATGCAGAGTACATCATGAGAAATGATGGACTGGATGAAGCACAAGCTGGAATCAAGATTGCCGGGAGAAATATCAATCACCTCAGATATGCAGATGACACCACCCTTATGGCAGAAAGTGAAGAGGAACTAAAGAGCCTGTTGATGAAAGTGAAAGAGGAGAGTGAAAAAGTTGGCTTAAAACTCAGCATTCATGCACGAGTGAATGACTAAATAAGTACATCGATGAGGGAATGGAGGAAGAAGGAAGGAAGGAAAAGGAAAGAAGAAAGGAAGTGAGCCCTTATTTGTACTTTGTGTCAATTTCAGTGGAGTCCCCATAGACATTCCCATCATGCCTGGTTTTGAACTATCAGTGTGAAGTCACTGCACAGAGTTGGTAAGAGATGCAGAGAAGTGGCTCTCTTGGGCCAGTACCAGCCAGCCACAGCCTGCCACTGGGTCTGCCCTCCTCTCAGGAATCTAGCTGGTCTTCATCCATATAGTAGAGACAACTGCTTTAAGGTGACTCTGTGTCCCTCCCCCTCCACTAGTGACACATTCACCACAGGATACAAAATTGGAGCTTGATATGCTTTAGAACTTTGAGTGTTAATCAAAACTTTTATAAAGTTGCTAAATTCTTTGGTGGTTTTATATCAAATAAAACCCCCTGGTTGGGCTTTACCTGTGTCAGAAATTACTTGTAGTTACTAGGAGGATAACAAAATATAATTTTGCTACTAAAACATGTTAATTAAAATATACTAATGTCTTTTGAGTAGTTCTTGTGGAATACCAACAATGTTTTAAAGCTATTTAACTACAAAGATTGTTTCAATGACATTTTCTGGATCAAAAGTTCTAAACATCCATGATAATTCTGGTTTTTAATTGGGGGAGAATTGGTTATATCTTTAGAGTTAATGCAGTGTTGAGACAGTAAATATTTGTTTAAAGACCTTACAGAAATTGGAGTTCAACATTAAAGTTGTCTGTCATAAAAGAAATAATGCACCAATTCCCATAATCAGAGTTAAATGAGGGTCAAAGCCTCAAAGTCCTAATTGGTCTCTTTTACCTCATTACTCTCTATTACCTCACTTTATTCTCAATTTATTACCTCAATTTATTTACTTTATTTACCTCACTTTATTACCTCAATTTATTCTCCTCCTTCTTAGCTTTGCACCACAACCTGAGAGTTGGACCCTGTGATTGCATCAGCAGGCTCCCTGGCCTCGGCTTGAGTCTGGCAAATGGGAGGTGAAAGATTGGAGGGCGGGAGAGGATTAGTCCAGATATTTCTTCTTCCTTCCTTGCTCTGGATCCACATCTTGGGCAGCAGGTGGGTCCTTCCATGAAAATACTTCCCACTGGGTAAACTTCCTCCCCAGTGACATGCTTTCCTTCCTTTTCTCTTCCTTCCAAGGGAGTCCAGTGGGCTGCACACTGCTGGCCAGCCTCTGGTTCCTGGCTCTCCTTCAATTGTTCCCGAAACCCTGCCTCCCACCCCACGCCCCCACTCTGAAATCTCCCCGTCACTCAGGTCTGTTTATTTGAACCATCCGGAGTGAATTCTGCTTTCTGCCGAGTTCCTGCCCTGATACGTTCACATTGTGCTCTTTCATTTGTAATTTCCATTAATTGTGAATGTCCTTCTAAGAGCAGTGTTCTGTGTGTTTGTGGTTTGTGTTCTTTACCTTTTGAAAAGATTTACTTAAAGCCTTGTACAGTGTGAGCAGCAGCCAGTCAGACCAGATGCTCACTTGTCTGTTGTTCTAGTACCTTCTGGGTGAATAGTAGCCTGTTTTTTTGTTTTGTTTTGGTTTGGTTTTTTTAGTACAATAAAACCTAATTCCAAGATATTGGAGTTGAAAGGAAATAAAAAAAATAAATAACTGATGAGGTCTAAAATAAAATGCATTAGCTGATTCTGCAGCCAAGGCAATGGCCTTCAATTTTGATTCTGTTATTTCCTTTGAAGTGTTTTTTTTTTTTCTTTTAATTGAAACTGAGTTTTCCTCTGCTCTCTTTTTGAGATGTGGCAAATTTATAAATCCAGGCCCCAGAATTAGAAAAAAAAAAATCGTAAAGCAATAGTCACTAAACTTTAGTGAGTCTCAGGGTCTAGAGAATTTGTTAGGCCAAGTACTACTGGGCCCCATTCCCAGCATTTCTGATTCAGTATGTGGTATAGTAAGAAATATATTTGGTCTTTTTTCTCTGGTTCCTGGAACAGAGCTCCTACAAGCTTTTAGAGTTTTTCGAGCAATAGGAGTGTCTTGTTGTTTGCAAGGAGTCTCTTTTGAGTGCACCAGAATTTATGTGAGTCAGTGATGGGATGGGGCTGATGGGGCTGGTTATCAGAGAGACCAAGCAGCAACTAAAGGCTGGAGCTTTCAGCCTGATCCACTGACCTCTGGGAAGTGGGTGGGGGAGCTGGAGATGAAGCTGCATCAAAACTTTTGAGCAAGAAAATGTGATGGTCTTCAGTACTGGTGAGCCACCCAGCTCCATGGGACAGAATCTCTGCCCAGGATCCTCTCAGACCTCACCCATGTGCCTCTTCATCTGGGTGTTCATCTTCATCCTTTATAAGAATCTGGTAAATGCAAGAAGATGTTTTCCTGGGCTTTGGGAACCATCCCAGCAAATCATCAAACCCAAGGAGGAGGTTGTAGGAACTCAGATTTAGAGCTGGTTGGCCAGAAGCTCAGGGGACAGCCTGGACTTGTGACTGGTGTCTGACGTGGGAGCCATCTCGTGGGACTGAGCCCATCACCTGTGGAATCTGGCACTATCTCTGGGTAGATGGTGTCAGAGTTGAGTTAAATTTATAAGACACACAATCTGTGTCCCTTCGACCTGGAGGATTGTTTGGTGGTTCTGGGAAATACACCAGAAGTGGGTGTGAGGTGGGCCCTGAGTACCGGCAATGCTAATGTGTTCCCAGGTGATGCTGATGCTGCTGGTCCAGGGACACACTTTGTGAACCTCTGCAGTAAATAAACTGGATCACAGAACAGACGGTTGTCTGGTGGCCCTCCAGATTTTTCTCCATGTTACAGTTTATATTGGTGCTCTGTGTTGCTTGTGAGAGAAGGGGAGATAATAAATCAGCTAAAAAAATGTTTGTTTTTCCCCTAAGTAATAAGTATTTTTCTCAAGATTTTTATCTCTCATGCATTATTTTATGTTCACAGTGTAAAGAACCCTCGGAAGACAGTTGTCTTGGGTCCTTTCCTAAACTCCTAATGGGTTTTATTTCAGTTTCCCAAGGTAGTGACTATATATTTTCCAGTTATATAGATGTAACTTATTATAAAGGAGTTAATTCATTTGCAGTTACAAAGATGTATTTGAATGATTTTAATTCCTTATTCAGAGAAGGCAATGGCACCCCACTCCAGTACTCTTGCCTGGGTAATCCCATGGATGGAGGAGCCTGGTAGGCTGCAGTCCATGGGGTCGCTAAGAGTTGGACATGACTGAGCGACTTCACTTTCACTTTTCACTTTCATGCATTGGAGAAGGAAATGGCAACCCACTCCAGTGTTCTTGTCTGGAGAATCCCAGGGACAGGGGAGCCTGGTGGGCTGCCATCTGTGGGGTCGCACAGAGTTGGACACAACTGAAGCGACTTAGCAGCAGCAGCAGCAGCAGCAGCAATTCCTTTTTGGAAATGGTCTGTTTCCACTGTCAAGGAGAATGGGTCAGGCACGTAAATCTAATAAATACATTTTAGTGCTTAACGACTTTTGTACTTCCTTACTAGCATCAAAGTGCAGGAGAAACTAAGAAAAGACACAGTATTTCAAAGAAAATAGTGGCTATGCTATTGTAGTACTAGTTGGACTTACGTCAAAGCAGGATACCCATAAACCAAGAGAATTTCTAGATTTCATAAATTTCTTTTTGTGAGAAAAGAATATACCATACCAAAATAACTGGGTTTAACCTGGCATTATAGTTATTGTTGGATATATTAGGAGACTTAAGATAGAAAACTGAAGCAAAGGAAAAGCTCATAAATTTTAACAAAATCGTAAACACTTTAGGAGTTTTCATGTTCAAAGTCAGCTCACAGCTGGAGAATACTAGGAAGGTAACCAGGTTCTTAACATGACTCGCGTCAACCTTACTCCCATCTTGGAAGATGGATTAAGTTGCTACATCTGGGGCCATGGCCCAGCCTACATGAATTAGGACACACTTCTTAGTGGTATTCCAATCTGACTGCCCAGAACTAGATTTATTCGAGTTACTTTAAAAATATTGCTTTAAACACTCTGACATAAATCATAGCAATATTTTCTTTAGGTCTGTCTCTTAAGGCAAAGGAAACAAAAGCAAAAATAAACAAGTGGGACCAGTTAAACTTAAAAAGCTTTTGCACAGCATAAGAAACCACGGACAAAACAAAAAGGCAGCCTACTGAGTGTGAGAAAATGTTTGCAAATGATATGATATTAATGATGTTAATCCGATAAGGTGTTAATATACAAAATATATAAACAGCTCACATAGCTCAATAGCAAAATGATAAATAACCCCTAAAAAGTGGGAAGACCTGAAAAGGACATTTTTCCAAAGAAGACATACAAATGGCCAACAGGCACATGAAAAGAGGCTCAAATTGCTAATCATCAGAAAAATGCAAATCAGAACCACAAAGAGATATCACCTCACACCCGTCAGAATGGCTGTCATCAAAAAGACCACAGATAATAAATGTAGGCAAGGATGTGGAGAAGAGGGAACTCTCTCACCTTGTTGGTAAAGTGGTGTAGCCAGAAAACAGTCTGAAGATTTGCAAAACAACTAAAACTACCACATGATCCAGCAGTTCCATTCCTTGGATATATTAATATAGTCAAAGAAAAAACATTAATTGAGAAAGATACTTGCACCTCAGTATTCATAGGAGCACTATTTATAATAGCCAAGACATAGAAGGAAGCAATCTAAGTGTCCCTCTACAACAGATGAATAGATAAAGAAATTATATCCATATATACACACACACACACACCCCACTTCTTCCATTCTTCCACTGTGTGTGTGTATATGTGTATACTATACATATACATACAATGGAATACTACTCAGCCAGAAAAAGGAGAATTTTCCACTTGCAAAAACATAGATGGACCTAGAGAATATTATGCTTAGTGAAATAAGTCAGACAGAGAAAGACACAGTATGTAATCACTTATACATGGAGTCTTAAAAAAAAAAAAAAGAATGAATATAACAAAGCAGAAACAGATCCACAGATATAACTAGTGGTTTCCAGTGGGGAGAGGGGCAAGGTAGGGACATGGGATTACTATGTATAAACTATTATGTATAAAATAATAAAACTATGAGGATGGTTGGATGGCATCACTGACTCTACGGATGTGAGCTTGAGCGAGCTCCAGGAGATGTGGAAGGACAGGGAAGCCTGGCATGCTGCAGTCCATGGGGTTGCAAAGAGTCAGACATGACTGAGTGACTGAACAACAGTAATACAAGGCTCTATTTTGCAGCACAGGGCATACTATCAATATTTTATAATAACTTAAATGAAGTATAATCTATACAAAGTTTGAATTACTATGTTGTATACTTGGGCTTCCCTGGTGCTCAGAAGGTAAAGAATCTGCCTGCAATGCAGGAGACCCGGGTTCAATCCCTGGGTGGGGAAGATCCCCTGGAGGAGGAAATGGCAACCCACTCCAATATTCTTGCCTGAAGAATTCCATGGACGGAGGAGCCTGGCGGGCTACAGTCCATGGGGTCTCAAAGAGTTGGACATGACTAAGTGAGCAAAACACACATACTTGAAAATAATGTAATATTATAAAGCAACTATACCTCAATACACACACACACACACATATATATTGCTCTAAATTGTCATCGTCTTCTGAATGACACAACTGTCCTTGGCTGATGGAAAGGCAGTCCTAAAGTTGAAGCCTCATATTACAAACACAGTAGTGGCACACAGGTAAGCCAGGTATGAGCAACTTTGACACTAATATTATTCCAGGGAAGGAATAATATTCCTTAGTAGCTCAACTGAAGAATCTGCCTGCAATGCAGGAGATCCCGGTTCGATTCCTGGGTTGGGAAGATCCCCTGGAAAATGGATAGGCTTCCCACTCCCGTATTCTTGGGCTTCCCTGGTGACTCAGCGAATAAAGAATCCGCCTGCAATGCAGGAGACCTGGGTTCAATCTCTGGGTTGGGAAGGCCCGCTGGAGAAGGGAATGGCTGCCCACTCCAGTATTCTAGCCTGGAGAATTCCGTGGACTATATAGCCCATGGGGTTGCAAAGAGTCGGACACGTCTGAGTGACTTTCACACACACAGTTACTCCAGGGAAGGTAACTAAGGCACTTTTAACTGGAGGCAATACTCTCAAATTCCTTCCTCTACAGCTTGACTTGAGATAATGAGCTTTTCTCCTTACCTAGTAAGAGCCCTCATGCTTTCGATGCAGCCACTGTACTCAGTTGGTTCTATGTATCTAGTATCTACCCCAGTTCTCCTCCTTGATGTGATTATTAGCTAGTTCCTTCCTATGCATACGAAAGCATCTGTTCACATGTTTAAAATAAGCTCACTCTGGTAATGTGAGCTTCCCCTGCTGAGCAAAACACATAAATATGTGTCTGTAGGGGAAAATAAATGCTTCTTGCTGTAAATGGAACAAAAAGAGGAAAATGATGTGGAAATTTCACTGCTGCCTTGTACTGTTTATATTCAGGCAAGGCAAGTTTTATGAAATACATAAAGCCAGATTCAAAGTTGAGTTGGCATGATCTGAATGCAGGCACTTTATTGCTGTCTAGTCTATATCACCTAGTCCTGATACCTGGAAGCATTTACATGAAGTTTTTGACCCTTAAAGTATGCTAGTATTGGACTGCTGATGTCAATATTAAAAAAAAAATCAGCTTATGCATGAAAACAGGTCTTTGGAATTTTCTTAAAGAAAGCATTCTGCAGCTCTTTTACATCAATTCTAAATAATATATCTATAAATCTAAGGATAGTCTGGTTTCTCTTATAATCAGTGCCAGGCTAACTTCAACAGTGCTCAGTTCTGTGGTCAAATGTCTCTTCATCACACATTTCAGATGGCGATATCAAGACAAAAAGATCCCTTTTGAAAGAGTCTACATGGATCTGTATGGTGGAAGAACTTACCTACCACGATATCTATTGGAACTATTTAGAAGTTTTTTTTTTTTTCTTTTAAGTCATATATCAATACTTGTTCTGTTGGGTTGGCCAAAAAGTTTGAGTTTTTCTGTAACTATGGAAAAATTCAAACTTTTTGGCCAACCCAGTAACTAGTGTTGGTAGATTCTGGTAAGCATGCTTGCTTTGTTTGAGTACTGGATGTGCAAGAAGCTCATTGAAGTGGTACATTATAAGTGCCATTTATATATATATATATATATATATATAGAGAGAGAGAGAGAGAGAGAGAGAGAGCTGAAGACAGAGCTCTATGTATCTATACTGTGTGAGACATTTATTATGAGGAATTGGCTCACTCAATAATGGAGGCTGAGATGACCCACAATCTACCAAATGCAAGCCAGAGGTACAGGAGAGCTGATGGTATAATTCCAGTCTGAGCGAGAATCAGGAGAGCCAGTGGTGAAACTCCCAGTCCAAGGGCAGAAGGAGACCAGTGTCCCAATTCAGCAGGCAGGCAGGACAAAAAACAGGGGTGAGTTCTTCCTTTCTCTGTCTTTTGTCCTATTTGGGCTTTTAATGGATTGAATGATATCTACCCACACCGGGGAAGGCAATCTACTTTACGGAGCCCACCAATTTAAATGCTAATTTCAGCTGGAAACCCCCTCACAGACAGACCCAGAAATGTTTAATCTGGGCAGTTCATGGCACAGTCAAGCTGACACATAAAATTAACCACAATACTGTCCTTCAGAACTGAAAATGAAAGTGATTCTCAGATAAACAGAGCCTGGGGGAATTTATATTAGACCTGACTTATACCAGAGAAGCCCTTTCAGCTGAAAAGCAATGATGCCAGCCTGAAATTCAAGTCCAAAGAAAGGAATGAAGACTATAAACAGTGGTAAATTTGTGGGTAAATATAAATGTATACATTTTTCTTTTTTTCTCTTAAGACACACAAGATTGTTTAAAAAAAATAACATTGTGTTTTGGGGTGTATAACATATATAAGATGTAATGCCACATTTGTATGCCATATCTATATGTTTTATAAACTACCTTAATATAAATACATAAAATATAAACATATTAAAAATAAGTATATAAACAGCATCTATAGATGTATAGATGTAAAGAAAGAGAAAGAAATGGAGCTATAGTATAGCAAAGTTTCTGTGGTTTACTAGAATAACATAAATATTAACCTGAAGTAGATTGTGATCAATTAAAATGTATTATATTGTAATCCCTATAGAAACTACTAAGATAATTCAAAATGTATAGTTAAATCAGCAGAACAATTTAAATGAGACAATAAAATTTTTGTTCAACATAACAGAAGACAATAAGGAGGAACAGAGTAACAAAAAAAGATTTAGACATGCAGAAAACAAATAGAAAAATACCAAGTATAAATCTAACCATATCAATAATTACATTAAATGTGAATGAACTAAACACTTCTGTCAAAAGGCAGATATTGGGGACTTCCCTGGCAGTTCCTTGGTTAAGATTGTGAGCTTCCATTTAAGGGAGAATGGGTTCGATTCTTGATCAGGGAACTAAGATTCCTTATGTGGTATGCTCCCCACCCCACAAAGGCACATATTGTCAGAATTGATAAAAAAGCAAGATATAACTATGTTCTGACTACAAAATCAGACTTCATATTCAATAACTCAAATGAGTTGAAATAAAATGATGGAGAAAGATATAACAGAAATTATAAGAAAGCCAGCATTAATATCACACAACATGATGTTAAAACTCAAAGTATTGCTAGAAACCAAAAGAGACATTTCATAATGATTAAAAGGGCCAATACATCAGGAGGACATAGCAATTATAAAAGTGTGTGTGTATGTGTATGTATGTGTATATATATATGAAAGTGAAAGTGAAGTCGCTCAGTCATGTCCGACTCTTTGCGACCCCGTGGATTGTAGCCCACGGAATTTTCCAGGCAAGAGTACTGGAATGGGTTGCCAGTTCCTTCTCCAGGGGATCTTCCTGACCCAGGGACCAGACCCAGGTCTTCTGCATTGTAGGCAGAGGCTTTACCTCTGAGCCACCAGGGAAGACCTATATATATATATATATGAGAGGGCCCCAAAATACTGAGGCAAAAATTGACAGAATTAAAAGGAGAAGTGCATGGTTTAACAGTTATAAATGGAACTTCATTACTCACCTCTGAGTTAATCGATAGAACTAGACATAAAATGACCAAGGATACAGAAGACATTAAAAACCGTAACCTAACGTTTTATAGAACACTCCACTCCACCTCACATGAGCAGAGAACAGACTCTTCAAAGCACACATGAAATATTCTCCAGCGTAGACTATATGCCAGTCATGACAAATCTCAATAAATTAAAAAAGATTTAAATCATTCAAAGTATACCTGACTACAATAGCACTAAGTTATAAATCAACAGGAAGAAGTGGGGGAAGTCTCCGAATCTTTGGAAATTAAACAACATACTTCTAAATAAGTCATGTATTGAAGAACTCACAATGGGACTTGTAAAATATTTTGAACATAAAGAAGATGAAAACATAACATCAAAATTTAAGGGATGCGCATAAAGCAGAAATTGGTAACTTTTTACACATGATGTTAAAAAGAAAGTTCTCTCCAATTAAAATAAATAAATTTAAATTAAAAAACAAAACAACAACAAAAAAAGACAGGTCTCAGATCAACAATCTAAGTTGCCATTTTAGTGAACTAGAAAAGGAAGAGTAAAGTTAACCTGAAGCAAGCGTAAGGAAGGATATGATAATATATGAGTGGAGATCAGTGAAATAGAAAACAGAAAAAAATAGAAAAAATCAGTAGATGCAAAAATTTGTTCTTTGAAAAGCTCAGTCAATGAAATTGATAAACTTTACCTAGACTAAGAGGAAAAAAAGACAAAGATTAGCAAAATGTAAAAAATAAATAAAGTTAAAACAAAATTAAAAAAAACAAGGATCATTGATGTCAACCCTACAAAAGTAACAAGGATTATAAATGGATGTTCTGAACCACTATGTCAATACCAATAGTTAGATAACATAAATGACATGGTAAATTTCTAGGAGGACCCAAACTAAAATTAACTAAGGATAAATAGAAATACTGAACAGACCTCTAACAAAGATATAAATTTGTAATTAAAAATCTTCCTTCGGTGGCTCAGATGGTAAAGAATCTGCCTGCAATGCAGGAGACCTGGGTTCGATCTCCGGGTCGGGAAGGTCCCCTGGAGAAGGGAATGGCTACCCACTCCACTTTCTTGCCTGAGAACTCTGTGGACAGAGGAGCCTGGCGGGCTGTAGTCCATGGGGGTGGCAAAGTGTTGGACATGACTGAGCAACTAACACACACACACACACACACACACACACACACACAGAGATGACTTCACTGGTAGACTCTATCAAATTTCTGAAGAAGAAATAAAGTCAATCTCACATGAACTCTTTCAGCAAACAGGAGGAAACACTTTCCAAAATGTTCTGAGTCTAGTTTTACCCTAATAACAAAGTCTGACAGAGATATATAAGAAGACTACAGAACAATATCCTTACTTAACACAGACATAAAAATCCTTAACAAAGTATTACCAAACCAAACCCAACAACTTATAAAAAGAATTATACACCATGACCAGGTATGATTTATTCCAGGAATCCAAGTTTGATCTAACATTCAAAAATCAATTTAGGTAATAATATACCATACTAACAAAGGACAGTTCAGTTCAGTTCAGTCGCTCAGTCGTGTCCAACTCTCTGCGACCCCATGAATTGCAGCACACCAGGCCTCCCTGTCCATCACCAACTCCTGGAGTTCACTCAGACTCATGTCCATCGAGTCAGTGATGCCATCCAGCCATCTCATCCTCTGTCGTCCCCTTCTCCTCCTGCCCCCAATCCCTCCCAGCATCAGAGTCTTGTCCAATGAATCATCTCTTCGCATGAGGTGACCAAAGTACTGGAGTTTCAGCTTTAGCATCATTCCTTCCAAAGAAATCCCAGGGTTGATCTCCTTCAGAATGGACTGGTTGGATCTCCTTGCAGTCCAAGGGACTCTCAAGAGTCTTCTCCAACACCCAGTTCAAAAGCATCAATTCTTCGGCACTCAGCTTTCTTCACAGTCCAACTCTCACATCCATACATGACTACTGGAAAACCATAGCCTTGACTTGATGGACCTTTGTTGGCAAAGAAAGGTCTCTGCTTTTTAATATGCTATCTAGGTTGGTCATAACTTTTCTTCCAAGGAGTAAGCGTCTTTTAATTTCATGGCTGCAGTCACCATCTGCAGTGATTTTGGAGCCCCAAAAAATAAAGTCTGACACTGTTTCCACTGTTTTCCCATCTATTTGCCATGAAATGATGGGACCAGATGCCATGATCTTAGTTTTCTGAACGTTGAGCTTTAAGCCAACTTTTTCACTCTCTTTCACTTTCATCAAGAGGCTTTTTAGTTCCTCTTCACTTTCTGCCATAAGGATGGTGTCATCTGCATATCTGAGGTGATTGATATTTCTCCTGGCAATCTTGATTCCAGCTTGTGCTTCTTTCAGCCCAGCGTTTCTCATGATGTACTCTGCATAGAAGTTAAATAAGCAGGGTGACAATATACAGCCTTGATGTACTCTTTTCCTATTTGGAACCAGTCTGTTGTTCCATGTCCAATTCTAACTGTTGCTTCCTGATCTGCATATAGATTTCTCAAGAGGCAGGTCAGGTGGTCTGTATTCCCATCTCTTTCAGAATTTTCCACAGTTTATTGTGATCCACACAGTCAAAGGCTTTGGCATAGTCAATAAAGCAGAAATAGATGTTTTTCTGGAACTCTCTTGCTTTTCCCATGATCCGGTGGATGTTGGCAATTTGATCTCTGGTTCCTCTGCCTTTTCTAAAACCAGCTTGAACATCAGGAAGTTCACGGTTCACGTATTGCTGAAGCCTGGCTTGGAGAATTTTGAGCATTACTTTTCTAGCGTGTGAGATGAGTGCAACTGTGCGGTAGTTTGAGGATTCTTTGGCATTGCCTTTCTTTGGGATTGGAATGAAAACTGACCTTTTCCGGTCCTGTGGCCACTGCTGAGTTTTCCAAATTTGCTGACATGTGGAGTGCAGCACTTTGACAGCATCATCTTTCAGGATTTGAAATAGCTCAACTGGAATTCCATCACCTCCACTAGCTTTGTTCGTAGTGATGCTTTCTAAGGCCCACTTGACTTCACATTCCAGGATGTCTGGCCCACATAGTTATCTTAACAGAAACAGAAAAAGCATTTGACAATAGACAAAAACTGTATATGATTAAACTCTCAACAAAGCAGGAATAGAAGGAAACCTCCTCAGCCTTATAAAACAGGCATCTACAAAAAAACTACAACTAGCATTATTCTTAATGATGAAAGAATGAATGCTTTCTTTCCTAATATTAGGGATAAGGTGAGAACATCTGCTTTCACCACCCCTATTCAACATTGTACTGAAGAAATGTAGTAAGGCTAGAAAAATACATTAAAGGCATAGAGGTTAAAAGGAAGAAGTTAGTCTTTATTCCCTGATGACATAATCCTATATGGAGGAAATCTTAAAGGGTCAACAAAAAATTTCACTAGAACTAGGGAGTCTAGCATTGTTTTCAGAATACAAGCTCAAGATAAAAATCAACTGTATTTCTATATGTCAGCAACAAATAATCCAACACCAAAATTAAAATTTTTCTTTTTTGTTTTTTTAATTTTTTAACAATGCTGCTTTGATTTCTGCCATACAAGAATGCAAATCAGCCGTAATTATACATACATCCCCTCCCTCCAGAGCCTCTCTCTCCTCCCCCATCCCATCCCTCCAGGTCATCACAGAGCTCAGGACTGGGCTCCCTGTACTACACAGCTCCTCACCAGCTCTCCATCCTACACCTGATACCATGGATACGTTGATGCTACTTTCTCCACTCATCCCACTCTCTCCTCCCCCACTGTGTCCACAGGTACTTTCTCTACATCCGCATCTCCCTTCCTTCCCTGCAGATAGGTTCCTCAATACCATATATGTGTTCATATACGCATTTGTTTTTCTCTTTCTGACTTACTAGGCTCTAGGTCCATCCCTCTCACTAGAACTGACTTGAATTCATTCCTTTTATGGCTGAGTAATATTCCACTGTATATCTGCACCACATCTTCCTCATCCAGTCATTTGTCAGCGGACATCGAGGCTGCTTCCATGTCTTGTGCGTGCTGTGTGTGATAAATCACTTCAGTCGTGTCCAACTCGGGGCATCCCACACAGCCAGTCTGTGTCCTGGCTATTATAAATAGTACTGCTATAAACACTGGGGTGCATGTGTCTTTTTCAATTATGGCAAAACCAAAATTTAAAAATTATTTTCACAGTAGTACTGAAATGAATAAAATGCATAGGAGCAAACTTAATAAAAGATAAGTACACTGAAAATTAGAAAGCATGGCTAAGATAAGATAAGAGCTACATAAATGGGGAGACCTCATAAAAATTACCTCATTTTATATTCATTGAAAAACTAACTGGTGGCAACTGTCCCCAAAATGATCTATAGTTTCAATGCAATACCTCCAATCCTAGCACTCATTCTCATAGAAACTGACAAAACTGTTGCCAAAATGTGTATGGAATGCCAAAGAACCTGAATTAGCCAAAACAATTTTGCAAAGTAAGAAGACAGAATTTTTGTACTTGATTTTAAAACTTACCATAAAGGTACAACTTGGGTGGTTTTAGTGTAAAGATAGATATACATATCAATTAAGCAGGGTTGAGAGTCAGAATTAAGAAATACACCCTTATATTATAGTTAATTCATTTTCTACAAAGGTGCCCTTTCAACAAAGGGGAAAGAATGGTTTTTTTCAATCACAAGTGATCCTGAGGGAAAGGAGAAAAATACCCTTAACCCAGCAAAAATCAACTTAAAATGAGATAACAGACCTAAATATAAGAACTAAAACAATAAGTGTCTGGAGAAACACATTGAAGAAAATCTTTGTGACCTTGGATTAAGCAAAGATTTCTTAGATATGATGACTCAAACCATGATTCCTTACAGAACAAATTGATCAAAGAGACTTCATCAGAAAGACTGTTGCTGTTCAAAAGATAACATTAAAAATTAAAAGTCAAACCACAAACTGGGAAAAATATTTTCAAATCACATGTCTGATAAAAGACTTATATCCAGAATATATGAAGAGCTCCTTTAACTCACAATGAGATAAACAATATAATTAAACAATAGGTAATAGATTTGAATACTCATTTCACAAAAAAATATGAATAGCTAATAAGCATGTGAAGAGATGCCAAAAAGTTTAGGGAAATGCAAATTAAAACTACAATGAAATGCAATGCAATGGCAATAAGAATACCAAGATAATATTAAAGAAATAAAAAAAAACCCCCACAATGGAAACTATGTAAGAATGTAAGAAAAAAAGAGATATGATGATTAAAATATACACAAAAATATACATACTAGAAAAATTACCTCATGATCTGGTTAAAATTGCAATCAGAGAATTATGAAATCAAATAATTTAATAAGGAGATGAACTCCATAAAAATTAAGTTCAAACAATGCAGAGGCTCAGGAAACAAATGATAGGATAATAGAAGAAAATAAAAATAAATTAGCAAGAGATCTGGAAAGCAAAGAGGTGAAAACGTAAAATGATCATGAAAATTAAGATCACTATTAAAGCAGCCATGAAGACAATACATACTGCTGAATATACACCTGAGGTCATGGGATAAAGTCTTAAGAAATTGAACTCTATTGTGTGGAAATGAACAAAGAATGCAAATGGATGGGATAGACGATGACAGATATTGAAGACAGAGAGCTGAGTTAACATACTCAAAACTAGGGACCATGGGAAAAAGAAAAGAGCATAAGAACAAGATAAAGAGCACTCACATAAAATTAGGCCTAGGTTTTGAAACAGACATGAATCTACAGATTGAAAGTACATACTATATCCTAAGAAAATATCACATATGCTAATACAAACAAGACATATTCTGGTTAATGTGTTCTATATAGCACAAAGTTAAATATGTATAATGAATCTGATGGGCCTCAGGCAAAAAAAATTAGGCACTTTTCAAGGAGAATCAGTTTGACTTCATACTTCTGAAAGTGAAAGTCGCTCAGTCGTGTCCAAGTCTTTGCGACCCCATGGACTTGACAGTCTGTGGAATTCTCCAGGCCAGAATACTGGAATGGGTAGCCTTTCCCTTCTCCAGGGCATCTTCCCGACCCAGGAATCGAACTGGGGTCTCCTGTATTGCAGGCGGATTCTTTACCAACTGAGCTATCATATTCGGTATTCTTTGTGAAAAAAGCAATGCATACTTTTACCAAATTTTTACCCAAGATCAAAGGCAGATATTTTCAAATACAAAGTTTCCTGGTGTATTTCTTTTTTTTTTAACCTTTGCATTTTGTATTGGGGTATAGCTGATTAGCAATGCTGTGATAGTTTCAGGCGGACAATGAAGGGACTAAGACATACATAGACATACATAGACACTCTCTCCTGTTGTATTTCTTGGACAAAGTATTAGAAGTTGAACTTCTAATGGTGAATCAAATGGTGAATGGAAAAGTTTAGGGTTAAAAGCAATTGTGGTGGCATTGAATCCATTGGATGCAAAACTAAGATTTAAAACATGAAGGAATAGTTAGAAAATCACAGATAGTGTTTACTCACAAGGTAGAAAAAAATGATTCATCTTAAAGTCAAAAGATGGAAACAGAGAAACAGTAGGAGATAGTGTAAATATGTCAGTTTTCTCATATTCTATGATGAGTTAGCACTTGTCAAAATTGACACATTAATATGAGAAATCCTAGTATATTTTTTAAAAGTATAACAACAGTATTGAGTAGTCAGACTTGAGTGTGAAAGGAAAGATGGTGCAATGAAATGTAGAGTTATACTTATTTTGTCATTTTTTCAAAGAGAGAATTCAATATAAATCTAATTATAAAGTAAAAGAAGATTTGGTATGTTGGGGAGCCTGGTGGGCTGCCATCTATGGGGTCGCACAGAGTCGGATACGACTGAAGTGACTTAGCAGCAGCAGCAGCAACAATATCTAAAACCCATGGGATTAATTTCACTATTATAAGGAAGCAATGCACTGGATCAGAAGGCAAAGCTATTTATAAAGGACACAACTAAAACAAAGTGACTCAGTAAGCTCAAAAATAAGAGGGTAGGATCAGCAAGATCCTACTGTATAAGCACAAAGAACAATATTCAATATCCTAGGATAAACTATAATGGAAAAGAATGTATAAAACAAGAATATATATGTGTGTGTAACTGAATCAGTTGGCTGTACAGCAGAAATTAACACAACACTGTAAGTCTACTATACTTCAATTTAAAACATGAGGAGAGGACGAGTTATACAAGGTAAATTAAATAAAGAGAAAGTGAAGATCTTAATATCAGACCATGGTAAATTAAAGACATAATTCACTGATGAGATAAACATGCCATCCCCCATTCATGACTTAATAGTCATACACGTTTACACACCAAATAAAACATGAAGAAAATCTGGAGGAATACCGATTCTTTTTGCTACTCATGAACAGATCAATAGATTCTAAAAGTGTAATGGGAGCTATGGATGTCTCCTGGGAGTTCTTTCACCCCTCCCCCATTGAATAAAAGCAGGAAATGCGCCTGGAGTGGGGATGGTAGTGAGAGGGAATTAATCCTGTCTAGAATTCAGGATTAGCGCCTCATTGTTTTACCCTAATCAGGACGTCTTGTCAGGCCTGCCAGTGATGGTTTCAGCAAACCAGGCCTGAGCAGTCACAGTGCAGTATCCCCCTTGCCTGTGATGACTCAGGAACGGGCATGTTGAGGTCAAAGAGTTGGAAAATGTGTTGGGCCTTCAGGCAGAATTTCTGCATTCTACAAAGAGAAGAAACGTGGTCATCTGTCTGCTGTGTAGGAATGTGAGTTCTGGAACTGCTCAGCTGTCTTTACGAAGCACTGATAAACAAGAGCCTTTGGCCCAAGAGGACCACAAGAGGTGATCTGGCACTATATAGCCTCTGGGGAAGTCAATCTGAGGCTCCCGCTACCTCGGGCTTTCAGCCAAGTGTGTTTCTGACAATTAATAAGATAAATAAGATAATTAAAGTATATTTAATTGAGATATAAAAAAACTCCACACCTGAAAACCAAGCACACAACTTGTTTTCAAGTGCCCAGGAAATTTTTCTGAAATTGACCATGTACAAGGCCACTAAGAAACTATCAATTCAGTGTAAAAATAGCAGTATCACAGCTTTCAACCATGGTACAATAAGGCTAGAAATGAGTATCACAATCTAGAAAACCCACGGTCATAAATACTAAAAAAGATGAACAACAAATGCAAATAAAGTTCATTGCAGCACTATTTAAATAACCAAAAGGTAGACATAACCTACATGTCCATCAGCTGATTCATGGATAACAAAATGTGGTTATCTATACAGTGCGTGCAAAGTAGACTGGGAGTGCCAGTGGCTGGGGAGACTAGCAAGTGGGGAGAGACTATTAATGGGTACAGGGCTTCTTTGGGCAGAATATTCTGGAATTAAGATAGTGGTGATGGCTGCACAGCTTTGTGAATATACTAAAAAAATCACAAAGTCATACTTTAAAAGGATGGCTTTTATATATGTGAGTTACATCTCAATATAAAAAGTGACATGCTTCATAGAATATATTGGTTGCAGAGACCAACCCTGATATGCAATGGGAAGGGGCACAAGGGCGTGCATTTGTGTCCACGTAGGGAGGCAGGGAGCATTTAGGACTCATTTGGAGGCTGGCTACCACAGACAGCTTAAAAGATGTGTCCAGTCACATTTAACACGTTCTATGTCAAATACCTTCAACTGTATGCAGCTTCTAATGCACCGACTCTTCACATTTGTGTACTTCTGTCCTTTCCTTGGCCAGTTCTGGCTGTATTCCATAGCTCATTTTCTATCTACGATGTTCTACTTGAACAAAGGTGATATGACTTGGAAATCATTTTCTAACACAACATTATTTCTTATTGAGCTGTCTGCTCTCATATATAACAGTTTTCACTTTTAAGAATCTCAACTATATTAACCGTAGATTCAGTATCTAGAGTCCTAATAGAAATCCTGTAGAGTTGCATATTATTGATGAGGAAACAGAAGCTTAGAAAGGTTGCATAATTTGCCCAAGATTTTAGGCTAGTAAGTGGCTGAGCAAGAATTCTAAACCATATGATTTCCCTGGTGGTCCAGTGGCTAAACCTCTGTGTTCCCAATGCAGGGGGCCTGGGTTCGAACCCTGGTCAGGAAACTAGATCCTACATGCCACAACTAAGAGTTCACATGCTGTAACTGAAGACCCTGCATGCCACAACTAAAAAAAAAAAAAAATCCACTTGCCACAGCTAAGACCCAGTGCAGCCAAATAAATACATAAACAAACTTAAGATAACCATATGATAACAGTCACCCCCAAAGCTAACATATATTGAGTATTTATTGTATCAGGCTTTATTCCACATGCTTTCCATGGATTCTCTTATTTAATCATCACAACAATCTGATGAGGTAGGTACCATTATTAATATCTTACAAATGAGAAACTGAGGCTCAGAGAGGTTAATTAACTTGCCCAAAGTTACAAAGGTAACAAGTGACAGAACAGAGACTGGAATCTGGGTATGTCTGATGCTGAGTGCACCTTCCATTTTTCCACACTGTCTCTCTGAGATGAGTAAAGCAGAGCTGAGATGATGTGAGGGAGGGTTTCAGATTTTACTTATGTATTATTCATTAATTATGTACATATCCCTTATATCTTTGGTCCATAAAAAATCTTCAAGCGGCCAGTGGGTCTGTCGTCTCTTTCCGTGAGAGTATCACTAACTCATCTTTCTCGTGGAGAAAATAACTGACTCAGTTCTCCATGCAGGTCTTTCACAGAAAGACTGACTGAATTTTTCTAGACTCTGTCCCTGTATCTTTCTTTACATACTTGTTGAACTTTCTAATGATTTGTCCGTTTAGCTCTCATTATTATGGTGAACAAAACCTTTGAGACCCCATTCCACCAAAATGGTTTCCTCACCAACTACCTTGTCTGGAGAGAGATCTCCAGTTCCCAAAGGGGGTGCTGTGGCTCAGGTTAGGGCATTTGCTAAGGAGTCCCATTCAGCTTGCTTTCTTTTGCTTCTTCTAAACGATGAATTGCAATATAAATTTAGGATCAACTTTTCTAGGAACTGGGCGACTCCTTCATCAAACACAAACGAAGCATGAAAAGCAGATTTTCCTGGAGGGAAAAGGATATAGCTGACGTTTCTGCACAGAATGAGAGGAGAGTTCCCTCAACAAGTGTCCACTTAGTAAAGAACTAGAGACTGAGACAGATTTACATGAACACAGTTAATGAAAACTAAACTTTAGGACCACCCCTACACAGAACCCTTTCCAGGCCCCAGGAAGAGCTTTGATACTGAGTTCAAATGGTCATATGTTTCTGTAAAATTTGCAAAATGTGGTATTCATTTTAACCGCAGTCAGTTAGGGTTGCTATTCCTTCTTCAACTTTCTCTTGCCCACATACCTGCCTAGATCTGGTCCTTCTGGGTGGCCTCAGTATGACATGGAGCTGGCTAATGCCAAGCAGAGCTGGGGAAGCATGCAGTTTGGGGCTGATGTTAATAGACCATCTTGAGGGGCACGTGTGTGTGCATGTCTGCTCAGCTGCTTCAGTCATACCCAGCTCTTTGCAGACCTATGGACTGTAGCCCACCAAGCTCTTCTGTCCGTGGAATTCTCCAGGCAAGAATACTGGAGTGGGTTGCCGTGCCCTCCTCCAGGGGATCTTCCCAACCCTGAGATCAGACCTGCAGCTCCTGCAGCTCCTGCACTGCAGACGGATTCTTTACCGCTGAGCCACTGGGGAAGCCCATGGTTATGGGATTTGCAGGTATTTCTGTAGAATTAAATTACTGCCAGGCGCCCTCATGCTGGAATGGCTTCTAAGAACAGTGCTATCACCCACAGAGCCAACTCACCCAATTATAATGACATCAAAGTGTGGGCTAGTGGTTCTATTGGAATAGGAATGTGTGCCCAGTACCAAAATTATGTTGGTTGCGGTGGAAAAGCAAGATTTGGAATATATGGAAGAAGAAGCTAGTACACAGAGATTTCTTAGAATTGTTAGACATGTGAATTATAAGGGCGGGATTTGGTCTCACAGATGTCTGGTCAAAATAGGAGTACTATTTGATAGTGCAGCATACCCACTAAACATTTTTCAGGGCTTCCCAGGTGGCACTAGTGGCAAAGAGTCTGTCTGCCAGTGTCAACCCTGGATTGGGAAGGTCCCCTGGAGGAGGACACGGCAACCCACTGCATATTCTCACCTGGAAAACACCGTGAACAAAGGAGCCTGGTGGGCTACAGTCCATGGGGTCACAAAGAGTTAGATAGGACTGAAGTGACTGAGCACACACATGAGCAATCTTAAAATATATAGATGTATATATGTAATATATAAATAACTATGTTCTATAATAATACATACATAAAGCCATCAATTCAGTTCAGTTCAGTCGCTCAGTCGTGTCCGACTCTTTGCGACCCCATGAATCGCAGCATGCCAGGCCTCCCTGTCCATCACCAACCGCCAGAGTTCACTCAGACTTGCGTCCATCGAGTCAGTGATGCCATCCAGCCATCTCATCCTGGGTCGTCCTCTTCTTCTCTTGCCCCCAATCCCTCCCAGCATCAGAGTCTTTTCCAATGAGTCAACTCTTCGCATGAGGTGGCCAAAGTCCTAGAGTTTCAGCTTTAGCATCATTCCTTCCAAAGAAATCCCAGGGCTGATCTCCTTTAGGATGGACTGGTTGGATCTCCTTGCAGTCCAAGGGACTCTCAGGAGTCTTCTCCAACACCACAGTTCAAAAGCATCAATTCTTCAGCGCTCAGCTTTCTTTACAGTCCAACTCACATCCATACAGCCAAGATATGTACGAAACATAGAGGTTTTTCAGGCAACAAATCAATAAAAACACTGAATTAGATTTGTGATGTTTGTGGTATTTGTCATAATTTTATAATTTTAAAATTTACTGTGACTATTTTATCACTTTAAATAAACATTCTCCTTCCTAATTTTATATTTGTAAATTTGTGTTCTGTGGCTCACAATAGACCTCCAAAATTACCTACAGTTCAGGCCCCATGATACCCACACAGGCCACTGATTAGAGATGTTGTCTCTGAAACCAGAGCAGAAGGGAGGCCAAAATAAAACAAGAGTTAAAATTTTGATTTAGTAATCTGAAATTTTATTCCTGGATTTCAGTTTTAGTTCTGTGAATTTCCTTTTCACTCCGTTTTCTTGAGATATAGTTTACATATTGTAGAGATCTTAATTTTAATTACATTAAATTACAGAGATCTTAATTATATACATTTGACAGATGTATGTATGAGATAATAGAAAATACATACATTGGTCTCTGCCCCCAGTTCCTGGCACAGAGCCTTAAAACCCAAGTGTAAGTGCGCTTGGATCATCTTTTGTGCTATATTGAGGTGACTGTGGGTGGACTCCTGGCTGGCTCCTGGTAGGGGCTAGTTAGCAGAGAGACCAAGCCATGATTAAAAGGTTTGGATTTTAGCCCCAGTTAATAATTGATCATGTCTATGTAAGGAAGTCTCCAGAAAAATTTCAATAGCACAGCGTGCATGGTGTTCAGAGAGCTTCCAGGTTCAAACACATCCACACTGAAAGGGTAACGCATTCTAACTCCATGAAGACAGAAGCTCCTGCACTCAGCACCCTCCCAACCTCACCCTGTGGGCCTCTTCATTTGGCTGCTCGCTTGCATCCTTTATCATACACTTTAATAAACTGGTAATGGTAAGTAAATGTTTCCCTACGTTCTGTGAGCTACTCTAGCAATTCATCAGACTGAGGAGGGGGTCATGGGACCCTCCAACTTAATAGCCACTTCAGACAGAAGTTGTGAGTAAAACCTGGGAACCTACTTCTGGCAATCGGTGTTTGAAGTCTTACCCTGTGGGTTCGGACAGTACCTCCAGGTAGACTGTGTCAGGACTGAGGACAGCCAGTGTCACAGGGAATTTGCCTGGGGTAGGAAAAGCTCCCACACATTTAGTGACCAGAAACACTGGACGTGTGTTCTGTGTGGATGTGGTGGTAGTGTGTGAGTAAAGGAGACACACAGGAGAAGCTGAAAAGGGAAAGATGGGGGTTTTCCCTACACAGGAGGAGAACTGAGTTAGGTTTTTCTAACTCAGTGGAAACCCATGAAACTACCACCCAAATGAAGATACAGAACATTTTCATAACCCCTCCAAATTCTCTTGTGTCACTTTCCAGTAAACACGCCCCAACTAGAGGCAACTGGTGTCCTGATTTTTATCACCAGAGATGAGTTTGCTGTTGCTGTTGCGGAACTTCATATAAGTGGAACAATGAAGTGCATATATATTCATTTCTGACTGCTTTCTTAAGCATATGTTTCAAGATTCATCCATGCTATAGCATACATCCATAATCTCTTCCTTTTTATTGCTGAGTAGTTTTCCATTGTGAAGCCGTATCGCAATGTGTCCATTCTCCTGTTAAACATTTGGGTTATTTTCAGATTTGGGAATAAATATTATTATGAATAAAGCTGCCACATATATTTGTGTATAAGTTGTTTTGTGAAGATTGTCGACTCTTGGGAATGTACTTAGGAATGGGATTGCTGGATCCTATGATAGGAGAAGATGTATATATGTGAACATCCACTTACATATTGGGAAAGGGCATGGTAACGCACTCCAGTATTCTTGCCTGGAGAATCCCATGGACAGAGGAGCCTGGCAGGCTATAAGCGATAGACTTGCACAGAGTTGGACACAACAGAAGCAACTTAGCACACACAACGTGTGTGTATATGTGTATATGTATATATACACTAACCATTATTGAAAATAAGATGCTAAAGTCTCCAGATATTATTGTTGAATTGTATATTTCTCCCTTCAGTTTTTCTTTGTGTACTTTGTAATATGCACCCAACTGCCTCTACTGTTTCTAATGGAAAATCAGGCATTAATCTTACTGGGATTCTCTTGAAAATGATGTCACTTTTTCTTGCTGCTGTCGATTTTTTTCTCATTATCTTTGACTTTCAGCATTTGTGTTCATTGTGCTAAGAGTTTGTTGAGCTTCTTGGACATACAGATCTTTGTGTACCAAATATGGGATGTTTCCAGCTATTATTTTTCCTTCTTTCTCTCCTCTCCTTCCCTTTATGTGTATATTGTTATGCTTATTGGTGTCCTAAGTTTCTTGAGATTCTCTTCACTTTTCATCATTTTTCCTCTGTTCTTAGATTACATAATCTCTACAAATCGATGTTTTAAATTGTTGACTCTATCTTTGCCTGCTCAAATGTCATGTTGAAACTCTCTAGTGAGTTTTTCATCTCTGTTATACTTTTTGACTCCAGAATTTCCATTTGGTTCTTTTTATAGTTTCTATCTCTTTATCTTATTGTTATTTTCTATTTTACAAGACATTGCCATCATCCCTTCCTTTCTTTCTTTAAACATTGTTTCTGTACCCTCTTTAGGCATAGTTATAATGATTGCTCTGAAGTCTTTACCTGTAAAATGAACAGTTGAGCCCCTTCATAGGCACCGTGTTGCTGCTTCTTTCCTGTGTACGGTTATACTTCCCTGTCTCTCTGCATGTCTCATAATTAATTGTTAAAAGCGTACTATTTGTTGAAAGGTGTACATTTTGGACAACATATTGTAGCAACTCTGGAGGCTGATTTCTTTCCATGCTGGAGCTTGTTGTTTTGGTCTGTTGATTTCAGCTGATCGGTCTGTTGTGTTCAGGGCCCTGGGGTACACATTGCTGCTCAGTCTGACCGAGTTAAATCAGGCCACTTTGCAGGGGTTGTTTTTGAGGCAGGTCTTAGAGGTTTGTTTTGACTTTAGAAGTGTTTTCCATAGTGGTCTCTTTCCCTGATTTTTTTTTTTTTTTCTGGCTAGGTGAGCTGGCCCACAGTTTAGCATGTCACTCTAATGAAACTATCCGCCTCCACTTAGTTGCTCACCAACGAAATCTCCATTGTTTTTGAGGGTGTTCTTTGTCTTGGATGTTCTCACATTGTTTCAGATAAAGTCAGTTCCCTTGGGATTCTGAGAACGGGGATGATCTCTGATCCTATAGACTGTCTCTCCCTCTGAGCAGAATCTCAGGAAACTGGCTTCTCTTGGAGAGACACCCTGCTCTAGGGGCCGGGAGCTGGGTAGGTGGCTTGCCTCTCTCGGCGTGGAACATCTGCTCCATGAGCAAGCTGGAGCAAGGGCAGTTGAGGCCTGATAATTTGTCGCTGGCTGAGCTTGTGGTAGAGCCTCTACACTGAGTTTGGGCTGGGTGGGGGAAGAGTGCCCTGATCTCTCAGCCACACTCCCCAGGAATTTAGCCTCTGCAGCTCCGCAGCTCTCACTACTGTCCACCAGCTCTCCTCCACCATCGTGGGTGGATGGCACCTGGGCATGCATTCTCCTCTCCATTCTTCTAGGCTAGCTCATGTGCTGAGCAGGTGTATTTGTGAACTCAGTAACAAAGTACCATAGGCGAGGTGGCTTAAACAACGGAGGAGTATTTTCTCAGGTTCTAGAGGCTGGCAGTCTGAGAACAGAGTGCCAGCATGGTCAGGTTCTGGTGACCTCTCTTTCTGGCTTGTGGATGGCCAGCTTCTCACTGCATCCTCTCATGTTGGAGAGAGAGAGAGGAAGGAAGGGGCAAGCTCTCTGGTTTTCTGGTTTCTCTTTTTAAGGGTACTGATCCCATTATGAGGGCCCCACCCTCATGGCTTCATCTGAACCTATTTATCTCCAGAGACCCCCCACCTCCAAATATCATCACACCGAGGGCGTTATCAAGTATTAAGCTCTTGGCATTACCAAGTATTCTGCTGTCTCATTTAATGCTTTTTGTCCAGATTCAGCGTTTTCTGAGAACACGATCACAAGCTCTCCTTTCTTATTGCCTTATTTGCCTGCTATACGTTTACGCATCTCCTTAGTTCTAGCCATTCTGAGTCACTTTGATTCAGGTGTATCTCCTGAGCACAGAGAGGGGTTTTACTTTGTGAATCAATCTGAAAATCTTTTCAATAGGCAGGTTTCCATTTACATGCATTGAAGTGAGTGACAGGCTTGATTTGCTGTTATTATCTATTTTGACATTGTATTTACTGTGCATTTTGGTGGCTCCAATGGTAAGGAATCTGCCTGCAATGTAGGAGACCTTGGTTCGATCCCTGGGTTGGGAAGATTCCCCTGGAGAAGGGAATGGCAACCCACTCCAGTGTCTTTGCCTGGACAAGCCCATGGACAGAGGAGCCTGGTGGGCTACAGTCCATAGGGTCCTAAAGAGTTGGACTTGACTTTCACTTACTTTTTAATATGTTCCTTTCTCTGGGTATGGCTTCCCTGGTGGTTCAAATGGTAAAGAATCTGCCTACAATGCAGGAGACATGGGTTCGATCCCTGAGTCAGGAAGATCCCCTGGAGAAGGAAATGGCAACCCACTCCAGTACTTTTGCCTGGAGAATTCCATGGACAGAGGTACAGTCTACGGTGTTGCAAAGAGACAGACACGACTGAGTGACTAAAACTTTTCTCTGTGTAGTATGTTTTCTTTTCTCACTAAAAATTTAAAAAGTTCAGTTCAGTTCAGTTCAGTCACTCAGTCGTGTCCGACTCTTTGCGATCCCATGAATCGCAGCACGCCAGCCCTCCCTGTTCATCACCATCTCCCGGAGTTCACTCAGACTCACGTCCATCGAGTCTGTGATGCCATCCAGCCATCTCATCCTCGGTCATCCCCTTCTCCTCCTGCCCCCAATCCCTCCCAGCATCAGAGTCTTTTCCAATGAGTCAGCTCTTCTCATGAGGTGGCCAAAGTACTGGAGTTTCAGCTTTAGCATCATTCCTTCCAAAGAAATCCCAGGGTTGATCTCCTTCAGAATGGACTGGTTGGATCTCCTTGCAGTCCAAGGGGCTCTCAGGAGTCTTCTCCAACACCACAGTTCAAAAGCATCAATTCTTCGGCGTTCAGCCTTCTTCACAGTCCAACTCTCACATCCATACATGACCACAGGAAAAACCATAGCCTTGACTAGATGGACCTTAGTCGGCAAAGTAATGTCTCTGCTTTTGAATATGCTATCTAGGTTGGTCATAACTTTTCTTCCAAGGAGTAAGCGTCTTTTAATTTCATGGCTGCAGTCACCATCTGCAGTGATTTTGGAGCCCCCAAAAATAAAGCCTGACACTGTTTCCACTGTTTCCCATCTATTTCCCATGAAGTGATGAGACTGGATGCCATGATCTTCGTTTTCTGAATGTTGAGCTTTAAGCCAACTTTTTTGCTCTCCTCTTTCACTTTCATCAAGAGGCTTTTTAGCTCCTCTTCACTTTCTGCCATAAGGGTGGTGTCATCTGCATATCTGAGGTGATTGATATTTCTCCTGGCAATCTTGATTCCAGCTTGTGTTTCTTCCAGTCCAGCGTTTCTCAAGATGTACTCTGCATATAAGTTAAATAAGCAGGGTGACAATATACTGCCTTGAGGTACTCCTTTTCCTATTTGGAACCAGTCTGTTGTTCCATGTCCAATTCTAACTGTTGCTTCCTGACCTGCATACAGATTTCTCAAGAGGCAGGTCAGGTGGTCTGGTATTCCCATCTCTTTCAGAATTTTCCACAGTTTATTGTGGTCCACACAGTCAAAAGCTTTGGCATAGTCAGTAAAGCAAAAATAGATGTTTTTCTGGAACTCTCTTGCTTTTCCATGATCCAGCGGATGTTGGCAATTTGATCTCTGGTTCCTCTGCCTTTTCTAAAACCAGCTTGAACATCAGGAAGTTCACGGTTCACGTATTGCTGAAGCCTGGCTTGGAGAATTTTGAGCATTACTTTACTAGCATGTGAGATGAGTGCAATTGTGTGGTAGTTTGAGGATTCTTTGGCATTGCCTTTCTTTGGGATTGGAATGAAAACTGACCTTTTCCAGTCCTGTGGCCACTGCTGAGTTTTCCAAATTTGCTGGCATGTTGAGTGCTGCACTTTCACAGCATCATCTTTCAGGATTTGAAACAGCTCAACTGGAATTTCGTCACCTCCACTAGCTTTGTTTGTAGTGATGCTTTCTGAGGCCCACTTGACTTCACTTTCCAAGATGTCTGGCTCTAGATTAGTGATCACATCATCATGATTATCTGGGTCATGAAGATCTTTTTTGTACAGTTCTTCCGTGTATTCTTGCCACCTCTTCTTAATATCTTCTGGTTCTGTTAGGTCCATACCATTTCTGTCCTTTATTGAGCCCATCTTTGCATGAAATGTTCCCTTGGTATCTCTAATTTTCTTGAAGAGATCTCTAGTCTTTCCCATTCTGTTGTTTTCCTCTATTTCTTTGCACTGATCGCTGAAGAAGGCTTTCTTATCTCTTCTTGCTATTCTTTGGAACTCTACATTCAGATGCTTATATCTTTCCTTTTCTCCTTTGCTTTTTGCCTCTCTTCTTTTCACAGCTATTTGTAAGGCCTCCCCAGACAGCCATTTTGCTTTTTTGCATTTCTTTTCCATGGGGATGGTCTTGATCCCTGTCTCCTGTACAGTGTCATGAACCTCATTCCATAGTTCATCAGGCACTCTATCTATCAGATCTAGTCCCTTAAATCTATTCTCACTTCCAGTGTATAATCATAAGGGATTTGATTTAGGTCATACCTGAATGGTCTAGTGGTTTTCCCTACTTTCTTCAATTTAAGTCTGACTTTGGCAATAAGGAGTTCATGATCTGAGCCACAGTCAGCTCCTGGTCTTGTTTTTGTTGACTGTATAGAGCTTCTCCATCTTTGGCTGCATAGAATATAATCAATCTGATTTCGGTGTTGACCATCTGGTGATGTCCGTGTTATATTTATTTGGCTGTGCTGGGTCTTAGTTGCAGTCCGTGGGATCTTCCGTCTTCACTGTGGCATGTGGGATGTGGGATTTTTAGTTGTGGCATGCGAACGCTTAGTTGCAGCATGCGGGATCTAGTTCCCTGGCCAGAGATCAAACCCAGGCCCCTTGCATTGGGAACCCAGAGTCTTAACTGCTGGCCCACCAGGGAAGTCCCTCTGCCCAAGTTATAGTAGCTGTGGGCTTCCCTCAGGCAACAAGGCATCACAGTGGAAAATTACCCAGTTCTGGTCTCTTCTCCTGAGCATCAGCCCCGCTCGTTTCTGCTTCCTTTCGATTGTTCTCTAGAGCCCTCAAGTGGTTGTTTTTATATTTTGATAGGAATTCATAACTGTTATGAGGAGGATTGATCCAAACATATCCTTCCACCGTTATTGCAAGACTCTCATTTTTATATTATCTTGGGTTTTGTTTTGTGGTACTGGGGGTGTCTGTTTCTGCTTGAATTTTTAATCTGGGACTAGATGGTTTTATATCTGCAAATGTTTAAGAATGTTTAATCCGGTTTGGTTATTGGACATGTTTCCTTCTGCTTCATTTTGGAGAAGGATTTTTTACTGGCTGAAATGTGATGATTTCTATTTTATGTTACCTTTGGGTGTTGGCTTTGTACGTTATCTGCCATTTGCCATTCATTTGAAATGTTCTGGTTTTTTCTTTGACAAGCAGGAACAGACAGGGATAAGGATTTCAGACAGGTTACTATATTTCACAGTTCAAGAGCGCCCTCTTCTGTTGATTTTAAAAGTTGTAGTTCCTTAACTAATTAGGCTTTTTGGGGGGTAGGTTGGAACTTTCGATTTTGTTCTACTAGTTATTTTTAAAACTTTGCTTAACTTCCTGAGGAGCTAACAGTGTTTTATTTCTTGTCTGTGATGACTGCAAGAGTGTTCACCTAGAGGAAATTCAGTGAGCTGTATACTTAGGTGTATATTTATATTTCAATATATGCATGTTCTATATCTATAAAAAGCTAAAATATACTTCAGTGTATAATTCTCCAAAGACTAATGTCAATAATGGTATTATGTTAGAGAAAATTATCCTCCATTTTCCATTTCCGTAATGACTTACCTACTACTTTTGTCCATTTGTTACTCTAAATTATACTTTGCACATATGTCTAATAAGTATAGGTAATGAATACACCTAGT
Source organism: Ovis aries (assembly GCF_016772045.2). Classification (NCBI taxonomy): domain Eukaryota; kingdom Metazoa; phylum Chordata; class Mammalia; order Artiodactyla; family Bovidae; genus Ovis; species Ovis aries. The sequence continues at coordinate 96,255,281 of NC_056057.1, forward strand.
GGCATCTTACAGACACTTGGTTTAAAATCATTGGCTGCTCACTGCCAGTCTTTTCAAGTTATGTCTTTAGCATTCATGAATTGTTTACCTTGATTCATCTTGCAGCTGGCTGAAGTACAACATGAAATAATTTTAGTGGAAAATAGCTTTCCGTCATAGTTTCAGCATTAAAACTAGCACCACTTTGAATAAAGACCGTTTTTCTATTGCTTCCAAGAGCTTATTTAACGATGTTTTATTTTCTGACATTCATGCTGTGGTATGATGTGAATTCAGTCCATTTTTAGAAAAATAAATGAAAGATTCTTTAAATTCTGTAGTACTTCACAATTTTTCAAAAGCTTCACACACAGGATTTCGTGTAACCCCATAATAATCCTTTCCCCCCACTCCTATATTGCCCGTCCCCCTTTCCCTCTCACCACTGGTAACCACGGGCATCCCAGGTGGCTCAGTGGTAAAGAATCTGCCTACCAGTGCAGAAGATGCAAGAGACCCGAGTTTGATACCTGGGTGAGAAGATCCCCTGGAGAAGGAAATGACAACCCACTCCAGTATTCTTGCCTGGAAAATTCCATGGACAGGAGCCTGGTGGGCTACAGTCCATGAGGTCGCAAAGAGTCGGACATGACTTAGTGGGCACACACACAGGTAATCGCTGGTTTGTAATCTATATTGGTGAGTCAAAGCTAACACAGTTTTAGAAATTCCATTGTCTAATTTTTTGTTGCTGGCATGTAGAAAGACAATTGATTTTTTTAGTATTAATCTTGTATCTAGTGACCTTAATGCATTTATTAATTATAGTTTATTGGTTGATTCTTTTGAATTCTCTCTGTATAGGATTGCTTCATCTCTAAATTTAAAAGAAAAGTCTATCTTCTGCTGTCTCGTAGGACTCTGTTCCCCTGCTTAACTGTGAAACAGCAAGTGCCCTCAAAGGAAAGGCCTGAGGAAATGAGAAATCCACCTTCACAGTGTTTCCCTTGTCTCAGGTATTGTCGCCCCTCAAATCCTGCCTGCGTTACATGTTCTCCAAATATCATAAACAGTTCTTAAATCTGTGCATCCTTATAGTTGCTTATAGTAGGAGAATTCATCTGATATTAACTATTCCATCGTGATTGAATCAGAAGTGCAGCTTGCCTTTTGGCTTTGTTTATAATTGTATTTTCCACTTACATGCTGCAATGTGGGAGGCCTGGGTTCGATCCCTGGGTTGGGAAGATCCCCTGGAGAAGGGAAAGGCTACCCACTCCAGTATTCTGGCCTGGAGAATTCCATGGACTGTATAATCCATGGAGTCATAGGATTTATTCTTTACCTTTAAATCTTAAGTTAACCAAGAAATGTATAGGTGTTGAATGCGTTTCATTAATTTATTGCTTCATGGGAATCTTTTTGATATGCAGTGGGGTCTTTACCTCGGATCCGTCAAATATTCCACTTATTTTGTTATAAGTCAGTGAAAAGAGCCACAGTCAAAGAGCACGGTCTCATAGTTTCATCATTAAACAGTCATCCACCTGCCTTTTCCATCCTTGGATGGAAGAGTGAAGGGACAGCCCCCCATATTGTGCCCTCCATCAGACCTCTCTCTTCCCTGGAGAATTAACTTCTTAACCTCCTGCATCTTTAGTTCCTTCCCCACTGCTGAATCACCAGCAGCAAACAAGCGCACTCTAGTACCCCTCATCCTAAAGGAAAGAAAATTGGCCTTGACCACGTGTCTCCGCCAAGCCCACTGTGGCTCCCCTTCAGAGGGAAACTTACCAAAATTCCCTTCATTCTCTTTTGTCATTTTCTTCCATTTTCTCCTCAGCCCTCTCAGACTGCCTCCCCTGCCCCCACCCCCATCACACAGAACTCTGTTGAAACTTCCCTTGCCAAAGCTGCCAATCGGCTCCGTTTTTCAACTACTATAATCGCTTCATGTCTCATTCAATTTCTCAACAACATTCAAAACACACTGTCTTCTTTTGGCTTCTGTGACCACATACAGGCCAGGTTTTTCTCCTATCTGTACATTTTTTATCCTATGTATATTCTCTCTGGATGATCTAATTTAGTCCTTTGAGTTAAATATATTTGTATACTAGTGACTTCCAAATATATACATCTTTGGCTCAGGTGTTCCTTTGAGAGATGAGATTGAATCTCTAGTCGCTTGTTTAACATGTGCACACAGCTGTCTAAAGCTAATACAGAGAAAAATAGGCTCCGTTCCCTCTCTTCATGCCTGTTAATCCTTCATTTGCTTCCATTTTAGTACATGGCCCTATCATATATCCACTTGTTCAACCCAAAACGGCGATCATCTACAATCCACCCCTTTGCCTCAACTCTTATTTCCCACTTTTCTGTAAGTCACATCAGGTACACCTGCAAAATGCATTCCAAAAACTTCTGCTTCTGTTTTGCCTGTAATCGGTGACGTTCAAGTCCCCATCATCTCACCATTACTACTTCTGTAACTGGGCTCTGTGGTTCCACACTTGCACTCAACAGTGCATCCTCCCTACACAACCAGAGTTACCCGCCTTTAAAATGTGATGTATATCTTATCATCCTCCTAAACCCACCAGTGGCTGCCTTGTAATAAAGTCCAAGCCCTGCCCCGCTGTCTATAATTTATACATGCTTCAGCCCCTGCCCAGCCACAAAGAACCAGAGAGCAATCCCATTTTGTACCCAGAAGGTAGCAACTCTCAGAGCTTTCACACTTATCATATCATTTGTTTACACAATACTTGTCTACTTATGAAATATAAAGAATGAACATTATTACATCAGGGTCAGGGGAGTGATATCAGCATCATGGCAGCATAAAACATTCCTCTTTTTTATCCGCTTTTTAAAACAACAAAATAGACATCCATCCACAAACAAAGGCACCTTTGTGGGAGTTGCAGGATCCAGGAGGCCCACCTACCAGTACACCCAGTATATAGGTGTACCTGTATGTACCCAGGCAGACAGATTTCAGTATAGACAGCAAAACCAGGGGGGCCAGTGAACCTGTCCAAATCCCCTCTTGCTGTGATTGGGAAAAAAGACAAAACAAAAACACCTGGAGAGTGCTGACCTGAGCAGATACTCGTGCATGAGAGAGAATTTGCAGAAGTCCAGCCGTCCTGAGGGGAGATTCCAGCACACCATTCTAGAAACAACAAACGCAAAACACCGCAGACCAATCACAGTTTGGTCACAGCAGAGGGGGTGGTAAGAGAAGCTTTCCTAGTGTCCCCCTCCAAGGAAGAGCTGTACCAGGCTGACGCAGCCAGCGGTGGCACGCTCTCCCTAGGGGGAAGAGGAGTTGGGAGTGAGTACCCAGCTATTCCAGTTGTGTGGGACAAACCCGATTCTCTCCAGCAGCACCCAGGGTCCTGAGGTGGGGTCTTTCATGACTGGAGGTGGGGAAAGGGGCAGAGAAGGGAAGCCTTTCCTGCTGATTGCACTCAGCAGGAAGCTAAGTCACTTCAGTCATGTCTGACTCTGTGCGACCCCATAGACGGCAGCTCACCAGACTCCGCCATCCCTGGGATTCTCCAGGCAAGAACACTGGAGTGGGTTGCCATTTCTTTCTCCAGTGCATGAAAGTGAAAAGTGAAAGTGAAGTCGCTCAGTCATGTCTGACTTTTAGCGACCCTGTGGACTGCAGCCTACCAGGCTCCTCCGCCCATGGGATTTTCCAGGCAAGAGTACTGGAGTGGGGTGCCATTGCCTTCTCTGACTCAGCAGGAAGGGCAGTCACAAATCCCTCGGAGTACCACCTGTGCATCTCCCTACTAGATCCATCAGTTCAGTTCAGTCCCTCAGTCATGTCTGACTCTTTGCGACCCCATGAATCGCAGCACGCCAGGCCTCCCTGTCCATCACCAACTCCCGGAGTTCACCCAAACCCACATCCATCGAGTCAGTGATGCCCTCCAGCCATCTCATCCTGTCGTCCCCTTCTCCTCCTGCCCCCAATCCCTCCCAGCATCAGAGTCTTTTCCAATGAGTCAGCTCTTTGCATGAGGTGGCCAAAGTACTGGAGTAGCCAGTGTTAAACCCACACCTCAACCTAGTCTGTGGCATCTCCACATGTATGCTTCACAGTGCAGCTGTGAAAGCAAGCTCCTGTAGACATGAAGCCCGCTAAGACAGGCTACACAGTGTGGGCAAGGGAGAAGCCACCAACTGGAGCTGTAGCACCACCTGCTGGAAAACCAGAGAGCATTCCAGGAACCTGCCTAGTGACGTGAGAATCAATCAGTTCACTCAGTCATGTTTGACTCTTTGCGACCCCATGGACTGCAGCAAGCCAGGCCTCCCTGTCCATCACCAACTCCTGGAGTTTACTCAAACTCATGTCCATGGAGTCAGCGATGCCATCCAGCCATCTCATCCTCTGTCATCCCCTTCTCCTCCCGTCTTCAGTCTTTCTCAGCATCAGGGTCTTTTCCAGTGAGTTAGTTCTTTGCAACAGGTGGCCAAAGTACTGGAGTTTCAGCTTCAGCATCAATCCTTCCAATGGATATTCAGAACTGATCTCCTGTAGGATGGACTGGTTGAATCTCCTTGCAGTCCAGGGGACTCTCAGGAGTCTTCTCCAACACCACAGTTCAAAAGCATCAATTCTTCAGTGCTCAGCTTTCTTTATGGTCCAACTCTTACATCCATACATGACCACTGGAAAAACCATAGCCTTGACTAGACGGACCTTTGTTGGCAAAGTAATGTCTCTGCCTTTTAATATGTTTAATATGCTGTCTAAGCTGCCTTTTTTTTTCCCAGCTATTACTTATGCAGCTTCTACTCCAAAGATTTCAAATACAAGGGCAGAAAAGGCTGCAGAAGTGTTTGGTTTATGCCTTTTTTGACACCACAGTCACTGATTTCCAAAAGTGAACGGGCAACATGTTCATGTTTTCTATTTCCTTCTGATTCAGTCTGGGGAGACTGTATATTTCTAGGAATTTGTTCATTTATTTAGGTTTTCAATTTTGTTGCTGTATAATTAATAATCATCTCTTATGAGCCTTTGTATTTCTGTGGTGTCTCTTGTAACTTCTGTTTGATTTCTGATTTTATTTATTTTGGCCCTCTTTTTTTTTCTTTTTTTGGCAATTCTGGCTAAATTATCAATTTTGTTTACCTTTTCTCAAATATTCGACTCTTTTACTGATCTTTTCTATTTTTAAAAAGTATCTATTTCATTTATGTATCTGCTCTGAGCTTTATGATTTATTTTCTCCCACTCACTTTGGGCTTTGTTTGTTCTACTTTACCTTTAGTTCTTTCAGGTGTGAGGTTAGGTAGGTAGAGGTATTTCTTATTTCCTGAGGTGGGCTTGTATTGCTATAAACTTCCCTCTTAGAACTGCCTTAACTGAGTTCCATACATGTTGGATCCTTGTGTTTTTGTTTTCATTTGTCTCTGGGTATTTCTTTCTTTGATTTCTTCCGTGATCCATTGATTGTTTACTAGCATGTTGTGTAGACTCCATGTGTTTGTGTTTTTTTGCAGGTTTTTTCCTGTAGTGTATTTCTAGTCTCATAGCATTGTGGTAAGAAACGATGCTTGATATGATTTAAATTTTCTTAAATTTATTGAGGCTTGTTTTATGGTTTAGCATGTGAATCTATCCCAGAGAATGTTCTATGTGCACTTGAAAAGAATGTGTATTCTGCTGCTTTTGGATGGAAATATATATATATATATATTTTTTTTTCTCTCTCAGGATGATCTGTCCTTTGACATAATTTGGGCATTAAAGTCACCTACTATTATTATGTTACTGTCATCTTCTTTTATGACTACTAATAGTTGGCTTATGTATTTAGGTGCTTCTATTTTGGGTGCACGCATATTTACAATTGTTATATCTTCTTCTGGGATTGAACCCTTTATCATTATGTAATGTTCTTTTTTGTCTCTTATAACTGTCTGTTTTAAAGTTTGTTTTGTCTGTATAAGCACTGCTACCTCAGCTTCCTTTTTATTTCCATTTTCATGGAATGTCTTTTCTAATCCTCTCACTTTCAGTCTGTGTTATCTTTAGATCTGAAGTGAGTGTCTTGTAGGCGGCATATATATGTGTCTTGTTTTTGTATTCATTCAACCACTCTTTAATCTTTTGATTGGACATTTAGTCCATTTACAATTACTGCTGCTGCTAAGTCGCTTCAGTTGTGTCCAACTCTGTGCGACCCCAGAGACGGCAGCCCACCAGGCTCCCCCATCCCTGGGATTCTCCAGGCAAGAACACTGGAGTGGGTTGCCATTTCCTTCTCCAATGCAATTAAACTGATGATTGCTAATTATGTTATGTTGTTGCCATTTTGTTGATGTTTTGGCACTGTTCTTGCAGTTCTCTTTTGTTCCTTTCTTCTTTTGCTCTCTTCCCTTGTGATTTGCTAATTATCTTGAGTGTTGTGTTTGCATTCCTTTCTCGTGTGTGTGTGTGTGTGTGTGTGTGTGTGTGTGTGTGTGTGTGTGTCTACTGTAGATTTTCCGTTTGTGGTTACTATAGTTTCATATTAACTATATATATGATTATTTTCATTGATGATCTAAAGTTTACAAATCTAAGAACCCTGCATTTTTATTCCCCCGTACACACATTTAATCTTTTTGATGTTATATTTTACATCTGTTCGCGTCTTGCTTAACTGCTTAGGATAGATATAATGCTTTTTGTACTTCTGACTTTTAACCTTCCTACTAGCTTGATGGGTAGTTGACCTACTACTTTTGCTGTATATTTGTCCTTTCATAATTTAAACATTTTCGGTTGTAGCCTTTTTCCGTTACTCTTAGAGAAGTCCCTTTAACATTTCTTGTAAAGCTAGTTTCATTATGCTGGAGTCTTTCAGTTTTCCTGGTCTGTAAAACTCTTTATTTCTCCTTCAAATCTGACTGATAGCTTAGGCAGGTATTCTTGGTTGTAGGATTTTTCCTTTCATCATTTTAAATGGATCACTCCCTTCTAACCTGATAGTATTACGGGAGTTCCTTTGTACATAACTAGTTGCTTTCCCTTGTTGCTTTTAATATTCTCTCTTTAATTTTTGCCATTTTAGTTGCAGTGTGTCTTGGTGTGGTTCTGTTTGGGTTCATCTTGTTTGGGGCTCTCTGTGCTTTCTGGACCTGGATGTCTGTTTCCTTTCCCAAGTTAGTTCAGCTGTTAGGTCTTCAAGTATGTTCTCTGTTCCTCTCTCTCTTCTCCTTGTGGGGCCTCTATAATGTCATTATTATTAATAGCATGCTTGATGTTGTGTCAGAGGCCTCTGAAACTGTCCTCATTTTTTCAAATTATTTTACTTTTTTCTGTTCAGCTTCCATCTGATTTTATTCTGTCTTCCAGGTTGCTGATCCGCTTCTCTCATCTGCTAATCTACTCGTGATTTTTCTCCAGTGAATTTTTTCACTTCAGTTACTATATTCTTCAGCTCTTTTTGGTTCTCTTTATATTTTCCAACTCTTTGTTAGATACCTCTGTCTTCTGAGGAGAAGATGTGTTCCATTCTTCTTCTGAGTTCTTTGACCATCTTTACAGTCATACCTTGAATTCTTTCTTGAGTAGACTGGTTATCTCCACTTAGTTCTCATTCTAGAGTTTTCTCCTGTTCCTTTGTTTGGAACATATTTCTCTGTCGTGTCCAACTCTGTGCAACCCCATGGACTGTAGCCTGCCAGGCTCCTCTGTCCTTGGGGATTCTCCAGGCAAGAATCCTGCAGTGGGTTCCCATGCCCCCTTCAGGGTATCTTCCCAACCCAGGGATCGAATCCAGGTCTCCCGCATTGTGGGTGGATTCTTTATTGTCTAAGCCACAGGAGAAGCCCAAGAATACTGGAGTGGGTAGCCTATCCCTTCTCCAGAGGATTTTCCCGACCCAGGAATCAAACCAGGGTCTGCCACATTGCAGGTGGATTCTTTACCAGCTGAGCTACCAGGGAAGCCCCTCTCTATTATATGTTTCTATGTATTTGGTAGATTGGTTATGTTTCCTGATCTTGGAGATACAACCTTATATGAGAGAGTCCTCTGAGGCCCAGCAGGGCACTCCTTTCTGATCTCTAGAGCTCTATGCTCTGGGGGCAAGGTCTGTCTGTGCTGTGTGGACCCTTCTGTTGTAGTGGGCTGGTAGGTGTGGATAACCCTGGTCAGATTGGTTGTCAGGCCTTGCCTAGTGTGGAGGCTTCCAGCTGCGGCTAGGTGGGGCCTTGTCTCAGGGGGTCCTATGGCTGGTGTCTCCCACTGGTGGGCAGAGCTGGGTCCTGGGTCTATGGCTGCAAGGTCAGGGGGTTGGATCTGGTGTCAGCCTGCTGTGGGCAGGGCCAGATCCTGAAGGCTGGCTCAGGGTGCTGGCTGTCCTGGGCTACTGCTAATGCACTTGTGGGCGGGGCCAGGACCTGGGCAGCCTGCAGTTCAGGGGTCCTATGGCAGCCAGCCTGCTGGTAGGTGGGGCCGTGACCCTGCCTTGGACAGCTGCTTCACCTGGGTTTTCTAGGACTGCGCTGACTAGCTGGTGGGGCAGGGCTGGGCCCCAGCACTAATAAGCTAGAGGGAGGATTCCAAAATGGCGCTTGCAACACCAGTGTCCTCATGGTAGGATGGGCTCCCTAAACTGGTAGCTGCCTGCCTCTTGTCTCTAAGGTGATCCCCTCTTGTCTCTTGCTTCTCTGACCCAGACTCCTTTCAAGTGACTCTTTATGCCCTGGGTCCTGGGTGTGTGTAATTTTGTGTGTGCCCTTTAAAAATGGAGTCTTTATTTCCTACGGCCCTCTGGCTCTCCTGAAAGTAAGCCGCGATGGCCTTCTGGGTAACCTTCAAGCCGGGGTGCCCTCTCTGGGGCTTGGTCTCCTTCCTCCTTGGGGAGGACGTCTGCCATAGCAATAATCCTCCAGTTTGTGGGTTGCCTACCCAGGGTGTAGTGAAAGTGAAAGTTTGGTTGCTCAGTCGTGTCCGACTCTTTGCGACCCCATGGATTGTAGTCTACCGGGCTCCTCCATCCACGGGATTCTCCAGGCAAGAGTACTGGAGTGGGCTGCCATTTCCTTCTCCAGAGGATCTTCCCGACCCAGGGATCAAACCTGGGTCTCTCACATTGTAGGCAGACGCTTTACCGTCGGAGCCCCGGGGAAGTCATGCTGCGTCTCTGGCCCTACTTTCCATCTCGTGTGGGTCCGTATTCGTATCCTTAGTTGTAGATCCTTCCGCTAGTCTTCAGGTCTTTCTCATTGCTGGTCGCTCTAAACAGCTGTAGTTTTGCTGTGCCCATGGGAGGGGGGCAAGCTCAGGCTCTGCCTTCTCCACCATCTTGGCCACTCCCCGGCTAGTACCTATTTTGTGGGCATGAAATTGCTGAAATTATAGGATACATACTTGTTCATCTTTATTAGATAATGTCAAATTGTTCTCAAAAGTCATTGTAAAATGTACTCCCAGCACGATGAGTTCCAGGATTCCATATGTTACCAACATTTGGTATTGTTGAACTCTCTCATTTTTGTCATTCTGGTGGGTCTCTGCTGGTTTCATTTTATGTTGCTTTGATACAAACGAGGCTGACCTTTACATATGTTTTCTGTTTATTTCTTTGAGTAGGGTGATCAGTTTATACTTGTGGCTCCAGCATAGTTATTAGAAGGCCTCCTCTCACTTCTCAGTTTGGACAATAAATTATGCAGCTTTCTATTCTTAGTCAAGTTCTTCTGCCACCATGGAAATTCTCTTCTTGCTCTTTAGGACTGCGGATGATACTAGCATGGCTAAGTGTCTCTGAGGGAAGAAGACTAAATTTGGGTAGACACAGAGGATGGAGCAAGAACCAAATGAAAGGGAAATCAGATGTATCAGCTCTGACTACTCGGTCTGACTCAGGATGACCATTTCCTAAATAGTGTGAGGTGGTGCCTTGTCATGGGTATGAGCATATGGACTTGATCAATATCTGTCAGCAGTCAAAGTCAAAGAATTCGTTTACTTATTTTTCAGAAGTGACTCAAGGCACAATCATCATTTGGAAGTTGGTCGCAGTGCACGTTGCAGCCACTCACTCCTCTCTCAACCTTTAATAATTCTTTTAAAAACCTGCATATGAAACCAATAGTACTTTTCATTTTGAAACCATTTGGGGAAGTTCCCTGCTCTTTTAAAAACTCAGTTGTAATGGTGCTATTGAACCACTTCCATATTATACTCAAGTAATCCTTCATCCCCCCTCCCCAAAAGGAAATCAAATAAGTAACCTCTTTGTTAATAATTTATATTGAGGGGTGCTTTGCATTTGTGATTTATGGTTCTGGTCTTCTTCCTTGAAAAAACCCCGAGGAAGCATTTTTCCCCCATCCATGTGAGTGAAGGAGAGGAGGCCCATCAAGTCTGAGTGTCCCCGAGTCATTAAAGAGAGGAAGTCATGTCATTACGTCAGAACTTTGGAGTCTCTGGTTCAGCCCAGCATATTTCCTAGTAAAAGCACATTTCCTTCCTAATGTGAGTTAATGGGCTTGCATGTACGAACTCATGCTGGGGACCAAATGCCAAATTATTTTCTTGCTCAATATTCTTCTGCCATCATGTCAAATATGACAAATTTCCTCATTCCAAGTTCATTTCACTTCTCATCACTTGAACAAAAACTCTCCCCAGACACACTTGACAAATGTTACTCTCTCTTATTTAGAATGCTCCTTAACAGCTGGAAGAATTTTTCTTCCAATTCTATTCTAAATTGAAGTAAATTTAAAGAAAAATTCCACCTTTGGAAGGAAACCAAAGGTGGGAAATTCTAGCCCTGTTTCTTGAGTTATAACTGTTAGGCAGGGGTCTATCTTATGCATATTTGGTGAACATAAATACTAGTGCTTCCTACAGAAGATGCTATAATTCACTGCTTACCAGGTTAGGTCCTGCCAGGTGGCTAAGCTTCCCCACCAGTGGTTTCGGGTCTTCAGGAGGTGCCATCATTCTCTCTGGTCCCACCCACCTCTTCAGATTGCTAGTAATTTTAAGTACAGAGCACTCAGTAGCAAGAGGATCATTGAGTTCGTTTGTTTGGAATAATCCTTTCCCAGACTGTTGACGTGTTGATGTGCTGTGAGACACATCAATCACTGTGTTATGAAGACCACATGGCTGTGTTGACCAGCGACATGTGACTATTTACATTTTAATTATATAAAAAATAAAATCAAGTGGCTTGGTTTCAACAGCAACATTTCAAGCGCTCCATCGCACCCATTGGATAGTGCAGTTGTAACATATTTCCATCCCTGCAGAAAGTCCACCAAACAGGACTGCTTCTTAGTGCCCTGGTGAGCAAGATTTCCCAGACAGTTTTGGTGTCTGCCTTGTGGGCTGCCTCAGAGCTCTTTCAAACTCCAGGCAGAAACTGGCTCTACCCTTTGCACGTCACTCTCTTCATGAGGGCCAGGGTGCCTCTTGTGTGTCTCTGCACTCCCCCACTTCCACGGGAAGCCTCTTCGAATTCAGAAGTTCACAGGTGTAGTAGAGAAGGAAACTTCTGGGCAGTGACTTTTTAGAGCGAGGCGACAAGAATGCCAGTCTCATGAGTGCAAGCTGTGTAGTTCTGTTGGCTTTGTTTAGCTCTTCATCTGCTTGGTCACCCGGTTATCTTTTGTTAGCTGGGTGTCACAAATAAGTGTTCCTGCTTACAGGTAAGCACGGGGTCATTCCTTGCCACCCCCACTCCTCAGGGTACCCTGCCCTCCAGGCACCTCATGCAACCTGATGACGTTCCTCAGACTTCCTTGTCTGGTGTCTTTGTTTCTTCCCTAGCCAAACCCTCCGCATTTATCTAGTTTATCTTATCCGATTTCTCTCTGGATAAGCAGCTCGGTTTACATACTTAACAGAGCAGAAAGAGAACTTGTCATTTCTGAAGAAAGAAGTGAGGCGGCAATGTACAGGGTGGAACAAGATTAGGCAGGATCAAAAGGCAAAAGCAGGATGCTCATAACAAAGAGTTTAAAAATTATAACCTTCATTGTTCATCCTATTGGAATTTACTGGCTGTCAGCGCACCAGCGCACCGTGGGTGTAAATTGTTAGGCATCTGGATGAGAGATCGGCCTTTACTCCTTCTGGCTCTCTGATGACATCCTCTAGCAAAAGCTCAATGTCATCATTAAAAAGAAAGAACAGCACACTGATGAATTAATTTGAAAATATCTGACCAGCTCTTCCAGTCACAAATCTGGAAATAAATTAACAGGTATTTTGCATAAAGTACAAGAGCATGGAGTTAAGTACCTGGAAAACCAGTCCTTATTTGCTGTGTTAGTCAGAGTTCTCCAGAGAATCAGAACCATAGGATGTGTGTAGAAGTATGTATGTGTGTGGCAGTGAGGGGAAAGTATTTTTAAAAATAGGTTTGTGTAACTGTGGGGACTGGCAAGTCTGCTCTCTGCAGGGAAGGCTGGCCAGAGTTGATGCTGCAGTCGGGAGTCCACAGACAGCCTAGAGTCAGAACTCCTTTCTCTTTGGGGATCTCAGTCTTTCAAGTCCTTCAACTGTTAGCATGAAGCCCACCCATATTATGCAGAGTCTAAGTCTACTGATTTAAATGTTGATCACATGTCAGTGTACCTTCACAGCAACATCTAGACTGATATCTCATCAACAAGACACAACTAGCCAAGCTGCCACATAAAATTAGCCATTCCTGTCACCAAGTATCTAATTAATATGATGAGTGGGTGTATTTGTTAGGGCTGCCATGACAAGCACTATACAGTCTGGGTGGCTTACACAACGGAAATGTATTTTCTCACAATTCTGGAGGCTGGAAGTTTGAGATCAAGGTGTCAGGAGGGTTGGTTTCTTCAGAGGCCTTTCTTCGTGGCTTGTAGATGGCTGTCTTCTTTCTGTATCTCACATTGGACTTCCCTGGTGGCTCAGACAGTAAAGCATCTGCGTACAATGCGGGAAACCTGGGTTCAATCCCTGAGTCGGAAAGATCTGGAGAAGGAAATGGCAACGCCCTCCAGTATTCTTGCCTGGAAAATCCCATGCACGGAGGAGCCTGGCAGGGCTCATGGGGTCACGAAGAGTCGGACACAACTGAGCAACTTCACTCACTTTCTCTTTGTACAGGTTTGTGTCCTAACTTCCTCTTCTTACAAGGTCACTAATCATTTTTCAATTAGGGTCCACCCTGTGACCTCACTTGAATGGAATTACCTCTGTAAAGCTTCTATATCCAAGTAGTCACAATCTGGGGTATTGGGATTGAGGCCTTCAACATATGAAATCTGGAGAGAAGGGGCACAATTTAGCTCTTAATAGTGGGAAAGCACAAGAAAATCCACGGGCTGTGGTGGCTCTCCATTGTGCTGAGAGGTGCTGAGTTCGGTTTGACCATGTGCAAGTGATCAGGGGTAGATCTGAGAGCAGATCAGTTTGCTTTGATAGACGGATGACTTCTCTTGTCATGAGCTTTTAAAAAATGAGTGTTTATATGCTAACCATTGGGGCTTCCCAGGTGGCACTAGTGGTGAAGAACCCACTTGCCGATGCCGAAGAGGGAAGAGATGCAGGTTCAATCCCTGGGTCAGGAAGAACCCCTGGAGGGGGTCATGGCAACCCCCTCCAGTATTCTTGCCTGGAGAATCCCATGGACCGAGGAGCCTGATGGGCTGCAGCCCATAGGATCATACAGAGTCAGACACAACTGAAGTGACTTAGCACACACACATGCTAACCACTAGGCTGAAAAAACTGAGATATGGGATAGGGAATCAATTTGCTGCCCCAAAATGTAGGCTAGGCATGGTTCCACATGGGTGTCATCTGCAAATGTCAACATCTCTTTTCCCCAACCGTATTAATAAAACAAAGCTGTTGGATAAGAGAAGTGGGATTGTTAGACTCTCCACAGCATATGTGGCTGTTGATTACTTCTTTTGGTTTATAAACTCACTACCTGATTTTAATACTTAGACTAAAACATTCTTCTTGATTGATTGATTGATTGGGGGATTTTTAAGCTTACCGGGTTTTTCTAATCAGAAAAATATTCTGGCTTATTGCATAAATTTGAAAAATCTATTAAAAAATTATTAAAAATCAGAGAAATTTCACCACATATTTAGAAAACCAGTTAATAGATTAGTATATTCCTTTCTTTCCCTAGGCATACATTTTCAATAAAATTAGGATTATACTATAATGTTTTCACAAATTCTATCGTAATGAACATGTCCCTGTTTCTTACGAAAATATTTAAATGGTTATGTATGGTGCATTTTATCCATTTCTTTGCAAGTATCCATTCATTTCACATGTTTTTTTTGTTTGTTTTTTGTTTTTTTTTTTTCCTTCAGTGCCTCAGCATGCTCTGCTTGGTGCTAGGTGCTGGGGATGTGCTGGTAAAACAGATAGGAATCTTGCCTTCATAGAGCTTTTCCCATTGTATGGATATATGAAGATTTCCTTAAGCATACCTCAAAGAGAGCTAAGCTGGGAGGAAAGCATTTTGCCCTTTTCCTCTCCCAGCTGTACACCTAGAATGTGATTAATGGCTGGCACTCCAGCAGCCATCTTGGGCCATAAAGTAACTTTGAAAATGGAAGCCAAATATTGACTATAGGATGACATATAGGATATCTGGGGGTCTGAGCAAATCATGTAGCTAGGATAGATAGTTCATGAGCCCTGGGCTGTCCACATCATGACTGAGTCCATGTGAAGGTGAAGGTGAAGTCGCTCAGTCATGTCCGACTCTTTGCGACCCCATGGACTGTAACCTACTAGGCTTCTCCGTCCGTGGGATTCTCCAGGCAAGAATACTGGAGTGGATTGCCATTTCCTTCTCCAGGGGATCTTCCCGACCCAGGGATCAAACCCAGGTCTCCCACATTGGAGGCAGACGCTTTAACCTCTGAGCCACCAGGGAAGCCCAAGTCCATGTGAAATGAAGATAAACTTCTAAGCTGTACAAGCACTGTTATTATGTGGTGATATGCACCAAACTCATTTCCTGATACAATGCTATTTGTGTAGAAGCTGCAAAATTCTACATAATCCAGTATATCACATTTTATCAACTCTAAGATACATTTATTTTTGCTTCTAAAATGCATGATTTTATGATTCTATATGCCCTCATCAACATGGTTTAAATGACAGATTCCAAAACTCTTAGTGGTATATAAAATAATAGTGAATCTTATTGTCAATGTTATGGCATCAATGAAACGTGATATGCAAGTTTTCTTTGGGCTCATTCTTTGCTTTTTATCTTAAAATCTAAATAATAGAGATAAACAGAACAGTAAACGTTTTTATACTTAGTGCCCATAATTGAAAAAAAGTAACTTTTTGTTCACTTTTTGGTTTAAGATATTTTAAAATAAACAGAACATAACAGATAAAAAGCTCAAGTCCTCTCTTTCCCGTCTACCATGCCTATTACATTACCCCCCACCCGCAGAGACGATTGTTATCACAAATCCGGCATTTCTCCTTCTAGACTACATTTTATTACCATTGATAAATATTATAAATATATAACATTTCTATATGTTTTTAAGCTCTAAATATATGCCACCACACTGGTATCATTCTGCAACTTGCCTTTTAAAATAAATGCTGTGTTTGAAGTCTGTCCAGTGATGTGCTGGTAAGTGCTTAACCACCAGCCCTTATGATGGTGAAAAGGGGTGCGATTTATTGCTTTTTCTAATTTCAATGTTGTAAATACTCCTAACATGACTGAACTCAAACTACTGATGTACTATCAACCAGCTCATAAAATTCCTGAAATTTTAACAAATAGCTCTTGAGACCCGGCTGTAGCATTCCACTAAATCATTCCATATCCTTGGGTAGATCTGAGCTCTGCGTTTGTTCATTTTGGATGGTAAGAGTGTGTCCTGATGTTTCTGCCAGTTTGCTTGTTAGCAGACACCTAGGTTATTTCCAGGGCGTCACTGCTGTAAAGTAGCACTCCTCCTACGGCTCTCTTGAGCACGCTGCAAGACTTGCTGAGTTATTGGTATGTTCATCCTGAGTTTTACTAGATCTGGAAAACTGCTCTCCTCGGTAGCTGCACCAGTTTACCCACTTCCTGCTGGGATGTGAGAGATCCCACTTCCCCACAACCTTGCTGACACTGGTGATATCAGATGGTGATATTTGCCAATCTAAATGGTGAAGTTCCATTGATTTCAGCATTTTTTGAAGTATAGTTGATTTGCAGTGTTGTGTTAATTTCTGTTGACCTTTACTGTCACAGGACCATCTCATGTAGTGGGCAAGTATTTTTAGTGGGGGGGTACACTTTGTCTCATCCTCTGAACAAGACTGGCATTCTGTTAGAATGGGGAAAAAAAGGAGATGCCTGCCACAGGAGTTATTTGAATGTGAATTTTGTGTACATTATTTTTTCATAGTATCATCAAATTGGGTAAATGCTGGGAACTTAGAAATTTCTACTATCTCCCAAAAAACACAGAACATAGTTTTTACCTTTCATTGCTTTATTCTTCATTGTTTTCTTCATTTTCTACTACCATTTAGGTATATAGGCTTCATTTCCCTTTGTCTCTTTTCACTAATTCAAAAAGAATTTTACTAGGCACAAGCTATCTTATGATGTTTTCCAGGTCTGACTCATGCCAAAAAAGGGCAGAGATTTTATAAGTATAGGTTGTGGGGTATGAGAAAGCAGCACATGGGGCCAAAAAAAACACAACATCTGATTTGTCATTATAGTTTTGTGTTTATAAGACAAGTCCGTTTTATTATCTCATATTACTTAACATAACTCAGGAATGCTTTTTCCCAAAGTTGAAGACTTAGCAATATGTGTAGGCAGGACCAAAAAAGGTGTGGTTCCTTTTAGACCATTTCCAAAAGGTGAGTCATGAGAGGGTTGTAAATTAAATATCTGCGAAGGAGGATATCTGGTATGAAAGGAGGACATACATTAGATTCCACAGCAATTAGACTTTTGTATTAAAAAAGCATCTGGTTTTAGAACTTGCAAAAAAAGAATAAGTGAGAATTTGAAGGAGATCTTGAAGAAAGCATCCAGGCACTCAACTAACGGTAATTACTACATACTGTGACTGTAATCACTGCTCCGCTTCCTAGGACACTTGTTATGGGGACGGTACCTGCAATGTATCCTCATGTGTGCTAGTTCACTTCAGTCGTGTCCAACTCTTTGAAACCCTACGGACTGTAGCTCACCAAGCTCCTCTGTCCATGGGATTCTCCATGCAAGAATGCTGGAGTGGGTTGCCATGCCCTCCTCCAGGGGATCTTCCTGACCCAGGGATCAAACCTGCGTCTCTTGTGTCTCCTGCACTGGCAGGCAGGTTCTTTGCCACTAGCGCCACCTGGGAAGTCTGCAGTGTATCCCCATTAGGACCTAAAGAGGGTGGTGTGCGTGTGAGTGTCCATGCCGCTCTGTAAGATTAACTTATTGTGGCTTCAACTTTACACATTCTCCATAATAGATCAGAAAAGCAATTAGTCATCTACCACCAAGTGTTCCATTTAACATTTTATGTTCCCACTGGAAGGATTACAATTCTAGTTCTGGATTCGAAACTTTTTGAAATAAGGAAAAACGAAAAACTTGAACGATGTGTTCTCTAAGACCACACAACACGAATGTAGAGCTTAACGCATATGCGTCTTTAGGAGTGCGTGTGTCACATGATGCAAAGCACACAGGTTGTTAACAAGAATGGTCTCCTCCGGTCTCCACGGCTGTGCACCACATCCGTGCTTGTGCACATGTTCCTGTGAACTGAAGCTAGAGACTCGCACTTGCATCAGGCTGCTGTGCAGATGACAAGGCAGTTTCCATTTCACACCTGGCACACACGGGTTGGTCAGTACATGTTAGAACCTGCCCCCTCTGTCCTTCAAGGTCATGTGCATTGTAAGTTTGCCTGTACTCACATAGGTTTAGCTTTCCCTATAGAAGAGCCATTGGGAAGGGCAAAGGATGATTCTGGGGCCAAGTCTTCCTTCAGGGTCCTTGAGGTCAGCCCCTAACCTTCTGTTTTAGAGGACCCCTCAGACATCTGGATTAACACTACTAAAAGATATGATGGCTTTTTCTATTTCAAATTAGCAGACATTGAAAATCAGCATGGGAAAAGCAGCTACCTCCAAACTCTCACACTTAAAGGAGTAAGTCCAGATTGAGACCTGTGGATATGGGCTCCGGTCCAGGCAACACCTGAGGACAGAGTGGTTCCTGTCAGTGTGGAGCTGGGGCTTCGAGCATCTTTTCTTCGGCTGACCTGAGCACGGGGCTTGACCAGCCATTAGAGTCAGGGAAGAAGGTGAATTCTTTTTCAAAGACTTCTTTAAAAAAAGAAAGTTGAAAAAATGTTTTAGGATTACAGCAGAAGTTTTAGGAAGGTTCAGAGGTTTCCCCTGTAATCGGTCCTCACATGTGGATAGCCTCTGCTATTACAATATCCCCCACCAGGGTGTACACTTGTTACAAATGATGAAGCTACAGTGACGCACTGTTACCACTCCAAGTCCTTAGTTTACAGGAGGGCTCACTCTTGGTGCTGTATATCCTACCAGTCTGGACAAATCTATGGTGTCATGTGTCCACCGCTACAGCATCATGCACAGTATTTTCACTGTCCTGAAAAATCCCCTGTTCTCCACTTGTTTATCCCTCCATCCCCACCTAACCTCTGGCAACCACTAGTCTTTCTCTTGTCTCCAGAGTTTTGCCTTTTCCAGAATGTCATATAGTTGGGGTCATACAGTTTGTAGCCTTTTTGAATTGGCTTCTTTCACTTACGAGTATGCACTTAAGTTTCCTTTCCAAGGTTCGATAGCTCATCTTTTGGTGCTGAATAATATTCCATTGTCTGGATATACCAACCCTTATTTATCTATTCACCTACTGAAGGACATCTTGGTTGTCTCTGAGTTTTGGCAGTTACGGATAAATCTGCTATAAACATCCATGTACAGGTTTTAATGTGGATATAAGTTTTCAACTCTTTCAAGGAACATGATTGCTGGATTGTATGGTAAGAGTATGTTTAGTTTTGTGAGATGCTAGACTACCTTCCACAGTGGTTGATATGAACCATTCTGCATTCCCCCCTGTGATGAATAATCTTGCTGCACCACATTCTTCTTGGCATTTGGTTTTGCCAGCGTTCTGCATTTTTGCCATTCTAGTAGATGTAGTGGTGTCTCATTATTGTTTAGAAGGAGAATTCCTCAGGTAAAGAGTCCCTTTATTTCCCTCCTATAGAGAGGATTTACTTCAGGCCCAAGGCTCTCTCTTTGGCCCTGGCCATGGTGCTGAATCATCTGATGTTTGAAAGTTCAGCTCCTACAATGGCAGTAGATTTATGATCTCACAGATGCAGAATGTGTATCAAGTGGTATAAGGCAGTGTGTGCCCCTCCTAAAGCCACATATTTAAGCTATAAAGTCCATCTGCTCCCTTGAGCTCCTTTTAAGGAATGTAAGATAGGCAGAGAATTTCTGGCTAAAATTTATAGATTAGGATGCTCCCAGTTCCGGAACTCCATTAGAATATGAGTAGAAGGTTTTTAAATAGTCTGAAAACCAGCTGGTGCCAAAGTCAGTGGAATACAGGTCAAGTGCAATATTTTACCCTCAATTTCTAAGGGAGTAGCAACAGCTATGCCATACTTCCCAAGATAATGATTAGAGAGAGGCTTCTGCTTCTCAGAGTGGAGGTTTCCAACTTCAGTGTGGTGCTGCTTTGCTGACAACCAGCAAATCTGTGTTGACATAAAGCTTTATCTTAGGTTAATCCTCAAAAAACAGAGTTTGTGGAAAACAGCACTTTTCATGCCAATGCTATACTGAGTGCTTACCTACACTGTGCAAGGTGTGTGCTGGGAATGTGGACCCTGACATCAAAAGGCTTACAGCCTATTAAGTGAGAAAAAAACATGAATGTGAGTGATGCCAGAAGAAGGCAGAAACGTACTGTTGCTCTCACCAAGATACAATGTGTTGGAAGAATTGTGACAGGACAGTGATCCACTCTGACCTAATACCTAAGCAGGGAGTTTTCCAGAGTCCTGCACTCTGGTCTTGACCTTCCACTTACCTTCCATTTCAGACCAGGGGCAGACATATCTAAATTGATGAAGTCCGGTCAGCCATACATTTCTTTTTAGAGAGGAATTCCACTTTGCGACGAGATCCTGGTCATGACTTTTGGGACTTCTGCTTGCTGGGAGCTCAGGAGGATTGCTTCCCCCCCACCCCATTCAAGTACTGCCAACCAGGGAGAGGACAGTCTCAGGCAGGTTGGGGCAGATAGTGTTTAATCTGCTCCATGGACACACATTGCAGCTCCATCTCCACCAGCTCTCTGCAAATAAACAAGGCAGAGATTACTGTATGGAGGTGGTGTAAATCATGGGCTACATAGAAATTTGTTTGGGAAGGACAAACCACATGTCAGACTTTCCTCTGCTGACTAGGGAGGACCCTGGTCACAATAGGATTCCAGTGTCTTTCACCTAATTAAGCATCAGGGGTTCCTCCTGCCCTTCTTAGGGTCTCTTTCTCAGGACTTAGGGTTCCCTGGTGGCTCAGCTGGTAAAGAATGGAGACCCAGGTTTGATCCCTGGGTCGGGAAGATCCCTTGGAGAAGGAGATGGCAACCCACACCAGTATTCTTGCCTAGAGAATCCCATGTACAGAAGAGCCTAGCTGGCTACAGTCCAGGCAAAGAGTTGGACACGACTGAGCACAAAGCTCTTTCTTCTGTCTCAGAACTTAAAAAGTACTTCAAAGAGAAGGTTGTGGCATGCTAGGTAAGCAGCTTGGGGAGAGTAGTATGAGATTTAATAGCATGAAAAGACAGCACTTGCAATCAGTTTGCCAATATCTTGAGGTGGAAACGGGCTGAGAAGCAGAGTTCTGGGCGTGTTACAGAGGAACTCGCCTCTCAAATCTTAGACAGTCCCTGGAACACTGTAGCTGCTCAACAAATCTTTATTCGACTGAATTGTGCTGAGATACTAAAGGAATGGGGGATGGCTGCTTCCCAGGGCCAGTGTTGTGCTCCAGAAGGCAAAGGGGAATGAGTCACGTGTTCTGGGCCTTTGGGACACTCCCACAGCCCAGCAGACCGTAATCCTCATGCTGTACAGCACCGAGGAACTCTTGCTTGGGGGACAAGAGGTATGAACTCAGGAAAAGCTTACCCAAGGACCTAGAATCTAGCCCATCTCAGCAGGACACATCTCTCTTTGTTTTGTTCCAGACTTTAGACTTCTTATTTTGTATTGGGTTATAGCTGACTAACAATGTTGTGACAATTTCAGGTCAGACCCATCATCTTCAGATAAAAAAAGACCCATATACATGACCACAACCCCTCTTTTTCTCTTTATGACCATTCCCACTTTCATTTTCAAGACCTCTGCAGGAGGTATTGCTATTGACCTTACCTTCTAGGTAGGAAAAATGGGGCTAGTGCTTTCTTTCAGCCCATCAGGACGGAAACAGGACCTTTTCCAAAGTCATCTCACAGTCATTTGCAGGCAAGGTTCCTGCTTCCCCTCCCCCCACCCCCACCAAGAATTTCATAACTGTTCACTGTTTTATTGTGGAAGGTCTGCTCATTTATGTTTCTCCTGGCCTCTTCCTCACCCGACTTTATTTTTTGCAGGAAGTCAGTAAGTGAGCTAGGATGAGAGCACAGCTCCATGTACAGTCCACACCTTAGTCCTTTGTCCTGGTTATCCTGCCTGCCCTTGACCTTCCCCTCTGGCCTGTTCAGTCACAGGAAGGAAGCCTGAAGGGAGTGGCAGCTGTTTTCATAGAGTAAAAATGCCTCTTTCAAAAACATACCCAAGGGCTGTGCTTTTTTCCAAGACCAGTTCTGACAGCTAAGAAGGCTAGCGCCCAACTGGCACACTCCAGTACCTTTGTCCTGTCACCTCCTGCCACATCAAGCCTTTGGCACAGGACTGGCTACTCACCCTCTGCCAGGCCTGCACCATCTCTGCCCAACCCATGGCGGGTGGTGTCCAACACTTTGGGGTTGATACAGACTGGTGCAGTGCCACACTTCTGTGGGTCTTTGTTTCCCTGGAGGCAGGATTTATAAAAAGCAGCAGAGATAACATGGACCTTCTTTCTTCCTCCTCCTCTTTGACTGCCTCCTAAGAATTTGATGAACAAGCTCCCTGTCCACCTACAGACCCCTCTTACCTACCTGAAGGAAGAATTGTGCGCCCACCACCACTCATGTCTTCTCTAGCTTTAGAAAGTGCTAATCCTGAGACAGCAAGTCGGCACAGCTTGGCCTCAAGCTTCCCAACCGCACCCACATACCAGGGCAGTGCCAGCTCAGGCACTTATCTATTGTTTCCACGCAGTGGGCAGGGTTGGCCATTGGATACTAAGGCCACCTGGGTGGAATGAGCCTTTGCAAAGCAGGGTGGGTCCAAAGCAGTTGGCCAAAGGTGGTTGCTTGGCCTTGAGAGTGTGAGTAAATGAGGGGTGTGGTGCTCAGAACGTCTCTAGAACCAGGTCTTGGGGATTAAGAAAAAAAAAGTTAATGCCAAAAAATTCTTTCATCAACTTAAAATAATTTCTACAGGGTTCTAAGCTCTGGTATCAGAAAAAAGCAAAACTCATGGCCTTGGGTGGCCATTGTGCGTAAATGGTGTAGGATAGACAGGATGTTGGCGATGCTCTTCCCAACCCTCACTGACTGCTGAACCTAAGGAAACAGTTCTTTTGGATACTTCTCATTTTTCCCAACTGTAGAATGGGGTTGTTCAGTCATTCGGTCATGTCTTGACTCTTTGTGACCCCGTGGACTGCAGCATGCCAGGCTTCCCTGTCCTTTATGATCTCCTGGAGCTTGCTCGAGCTCATGTCAGTTGAGTTGATGATGCCATCTAACCATCTCATCCTCCGTCACCCTCCTTATACTGTTAAAGCCCATCTAAAAGTCTTTAAAAAAATGATTGGCTTCAACAGCTTCAACAGCACATCAGCCAATATGCTAGATGACATATCAAATGGAACTTGTACTTGGCAGGCTCAGCAGTTGCTCTCATGACTTGCTTTTTCCATGTAACAAAATACTGACCTCACGTGTGGGTAGAAGTCCGTCTCTGCCCGCCATTGTGTTTAGTACATCATTTGTATTTCTGTGCTGTAATTTATTTAAATGATCTGCTATTAGACTGTCTCCAGTTTCTCATAACCCATGTGATGTAAGGTGCAGCCTCGTAGTTGATTCTGTCCACACCTTCGTGTCATTGCCTTGACTGCGTCACGAGTGAGGGTGCAGGGCTTGAGGGGTGTGCACATCCTCATGGCTCTGCTTCCTGACACTCACACCTCAGGGCCACCAGCCCTTCTCCCTGGCAGTTCCTGACATCAGGCATTTACTACCATAAATGAATATGTTGCTGCTGTAATGGAACAAAAATAGTGTCCTGTTGTTATAATTTGCTTTTATTTCTAATGAATTTTTTTATTTAAAAAAGGCTTAACTTTCTAAAACTTAAAACATGTAAAAGAAAGAAGAGGATGAACAAAACTACCAAGGCAAAGGAAGATGGCACCAAGGTTACAGGTGTGTGGCATCCGTCCACTCAGTAGTAATCCTATTATGGCCCCACATCTGGAGTTCCAAGTAGCCTCAACCAGATAACAAAGGCATTAAATGACTCACTGGAAAAGACCTTGATGCTGGGAAAGATTGAGGACAGGAGAAGGAAGTGACAGAGGATGAGATGGTTGGATGGCATCATCGGCTCAATGGACATGAGTTTCAGTAAGATCTAGGAGATAGCGAAGGACAGGAAAGCCTGCTATACTGCAGCCCATGGGGTCACAAAGAATTGGACACGAGTGAGCAACTGAACAACAACAAAAAGCCTTGTAGGGTTGATCTCAGCTCTCATCGGGTCCAGAGATAAAGAACTGTAACTGCAATGATGCTCTGATTTCTTGGAGGCCAGTTAGTAGAGACCCTCCCCTTCACACTTCCTCCTGACCTAGGCAAAAGCTGTGCCCTTGTTCCTCTCATCTTTCTCAGCAATACAGAAAAAGTTCTCTTTGTCGGCCACTTACATGCAGCCCCAAAGAAGTCATCTTGCCCCTTATCCACACAGAGCATAATACGATAATATGAACAGAATCCCAGCAGCTATGCTGCCCCTCAGGTACTAAAGAGCTAAAACAAAAAGACCAAAACCAATATAGGGTTGTTTGGGTACATAGTGATGCTACTATCTGGCATCTGTAGCTCAGATGAGCTTGTTTTCTTATCATTTTTAAAAATTGTGGGGACTTCCCTGGTGGTCCAGGGGTTGGGAGTCTGCCTGCCAATGCAGGGGACATGGGTTTGATCCCTGGTCCAGGAGGATTCCACATGCTGAGGGGCAACTAGGCTTGCATTCCACAACTCTGAGCCTGGGTGCTGTGACTGCCGAAGCCCATGCACCCGGAGCCCACGCTCTGCAATAAGAGAAGCCACCGCAACAAGGAGGCTGTGCACTGCCGTGAAGATCCAGGGCAGCCAGAAATTAACTGAATTAACTAAATTAACTGAATAGCCAGAATTGTGTGCTGAAGAGTGCACTGTCAGGGAGACTACTGCTAAAGTAACCTGGACTACCCTCGATGCATGCCGGCCAAGCTTCTGATAAGATTTCGCACCAGGATTTCATGGTCTTTTTCATGATGAGCAAATGAGAAGGTTCCTTTAATCTCTGGTCACTCCTTCCACCAGGAATGCCAATTGATCATCTAGAAGTCCACAAGCCACTTAAACCTCGAAGCTCCTTTTTAAATTTACTTCAGAAAATTTTTTTGAAGTATAGCTGATTTACAATGTTGAACAGAAAAGGGACTCAGTTATACATAAATATATATTTTTTCATATGTTTTCCATTATGGCTTATCCCAGGATATTGAATATAGTTCCTCGTGCTGTACAGTAGGACCTTGTTGTTCATCCATCCTATATATAATATTTTTATATAATATATATATATAATATAATTTGCATCTGCTAATCCCAGATTCCCAATCCTTCCCCCTCACCTTTGGTAACCACAAGTATGTCCTCTGTTTTTGTGAATCTGTTTTTGTTTCTAGATGTGCTCATTTGGTGTTATATTTTAGACCCCACATATGAGTGATATTAAATGGTCTGTGTGTTTCTCTTTCTGACTTACTTTCACTAAGTATGATCATCTCTAGGTCCATCATGTTGCTGCAAATTAAGTCTCTTGATCCCTCTGAAATGAATTAAGACTAATCCCTGGGGTCCAGCTTTTTTGGTTTCTTAATAACTAGTACATTGAAAACTGTTTCCTTAATTCTTAAAAAGGCCTTGAAATGTCACCTTTGAAATATACTTCATTTAAACCTTACAGCTTTGAAAAATCACAATGTCCAATCTAAAAGTGGCCTCAGAGGCAATATAAGTCAGGGGTTCTGAACTTTGGGGTTAATACCCTTGGAGGCTTCTTGGAAGGCCCTCAGGGACCTGTGAACCTTCTAAAATATACTTGTGTGTGTACACATGTGTACTATTTTTCTTTTAAGGGAGAAGGACCACAGCTTTCACTGGAGTCTTGAAAAAGGACCCCGATGGGACCACTTCGTTTCAGAGATGAGAAAATTTGGCTCTTTAAAATGGTCAGGTAGCTGGAACTAGACCCAAGCCACCTGGCTTTGAGCTCTTTATACAGTATTATACAATTAACTTTAAAAACCTTATAGCTATTCAGTTAAACACAGTGAACTCATAGGCTTGTTGACTTGCTTCTGAAATCCCACTAACATGATAATAAAGGGTAAAATAAGTATGAGCCAATAAGGACAAAGAGAATGCCAGAGTAGACAGCAGCCTGTGAGGCTGTGGACAAAATCTTAAGAGAGGAGACAGATACGTGGTAAGGAAACAGGCCAAAACCTTAAGACCCCAGCAAACTGGTAACTGTGCACGTTGGTGGAAAGTGGAAGGTGCAGTCGCCTCTGAAAATGGGGACCAAAAACAGGCTTGCTGGGAGTCTGGGTGAGGGCTCAGTTAGAACTCCAGGCTTCTCCCCTGTCCTCCCCAACACAGATGCCACTCTCTGGAGAAGCTCTGGACTCAGGGACTCTCAGGCACAGCCATGGGAAGATCAGGTGTCTTACTGCGAAGAGGGTTAGACTTTAGTCCATGTTGTGAACAGTCAGCTTCCCTCATTGTTCAGCTTCTAGCTGCTTTCCTCAGTTCAGTTTCCAGAACCTGGCAGCCAAGCTTCCACTATACCTCCATGCTGGGTTGTCTGCTTGTGGTTGTCACCATGCCTGTCTAAGGCTGGGAACCACCCTTCCCAGAACCCCTTTCCTGGCACGATTCCAGGCCCAGTCTGCCAGTGAGAGGAACGTGAATAAAGATTCGGGTGCCAGAGTGGAGGGAACACCATTATTCCAGCGGTCAGATGTGATCTCTCCCCACAAGCTCCCATTTCACAGCCCCTTTTGGTTGGTAGATGCTGTGGCTTCTTGGAATTGCCTGGTGCCTCCAGCTTCTGCTCATGTTGCAGGCTCACATCTTCAGTGACAATTTCACTAATTCTCTAGTTGCAGCTTTCAAGGCCTCCCCTTTTCCCAGCAAACCTCGTCCTGCGTTTGTGAAGACCCTAAAGCCTGTATGGGCCTCCCAGGTGGCACTAGTGTAAAGAACCCACCTGCCAATGCAGGAAACATAAGAGACATGGGTTTGATCCCTGGGTTGGGAAGATCCGCTGGAGGAGAAAATGGCAATCTACTCCCGTATTCTTGCCTGGAGAATCCCATGGGCAGGGGAGCCTGGCAGGCTACAGTCCATGGAGTCGCAGAGTCGGACATGACTTAGCGACTAAACACACACACGTTAATGGCTATAATTAATTTATTCTAGTGAAACCTGTGGTGATTCTCTTTGAGCCTAACTGATTGACTCCCAGCAGGAGAATGAAGGATTCATCACTGAAGAAACTGACCAGACCAAAAAGTGAAAAAACCCGACAGTTTATAGAGAATGAAATTGGGAATTCTCAGTGAGCAGCTGTCCTTCCAGTTACCCTGTAGTGAAAGGGTTAGTCACTCAGCCATCTGACTCTTTGCAGCCCCATGTTCTGTAGCCCACCAGGCTCCTCTGTCCATGGGAGTCTCCAGGCAAGAATACTGGAGTGGGTTGCCATTCCCTTCTCCAGGGGGATCTTCCTGACCCTGGGATTGAACCTGGATATCTTGCATTGCAGGCAGATTCTTTTACCGTCTGAGCCACCAGGGAAGCCAGTCACCCTGTATGCGTTTTCTATTGCTGCTGTTAGAAATTTTTACAAACTCAGTTGCTTAAAACAACATAAATTTATGACCTTACCATTCTAGAGGCCAGAAGTCTGAAGCAGGTCTCACTGGAGTAAAAGCAGTGTCTGCAGGCTGCATTCCCTCCTGGAAGTTTTGGCGGAGATTCTGTTACCTTTTTGTCCCAGCTTCTAAGAAGCTGACTGTATTCTCTGGCTTGTGACTCACATCCTCCATCTTCAACGCCAGCAATGTGGCAACTCTCCGACCTTTCTTAGGTAGTCAAGTCTCCCTCTGAAGACAGCTGGGAACCATTCTCTCTTTTAAGGGCTCAAGTGATTAGATTGATCCCACCTGGGTCATGAAGGTTGCTCTCTCCATCTCAAGGATCTTAACCTGAAACTCATCTGCAAAGTCCTTTCTGCCATGTGATGCAACATTTCTACAAGTTCTGGGGTTTAGGATGTGGACATCTTTGTCATTATTCTGCCTCTCATGCGTCCTAGGATGAGCCCAGCAGTTGGTAAGTTCTGCCAATGTAAAGAGAGCTTTCAACAGCTTTAAAGTCCGCATCCTTAAATATGAATGGATAGTCAAGGATCACAAGACATCCGAGAAAGCCTCTAACGTGAAAGACAAAACCAAAAATTAAAACACAAAGAAACTGGGATAAACAGGTTTATTAGCAACAGTGCAGGGAGCAGAAAACTTTAAAAGGTCGGGGAGAGAAATATCTATTTAACATCTTCAGAGACATTCATGAATCCTCAAAACAGGAACAAAAGGCTAGAAAAAAAAAGACAAAAACTCTCAGATATTAAACACATGTTAGCAAAAATAAGAATTTGATATTAATGTTTTGAAAATATAGGTGGGAATTGTCCCAGAAATGAGAATAAGATCAAGAAGATAGGAAACTGGAAGGGGGAAAAAAAGAAAAATAACAGAGATTGTCCAGGAGGGCCAATATAGGAAAATTAACATTTCCAGAAAGAAAGAACAGTGAGAATGAATACATGAAATTATCTAAGAAATAACAAAAATTATTTTTGAGTTGAACAAAATAAACTTCCAGGATGAAAAGGATATTAAATACCTGGTTGAATAAATCAACAAAAGCTCGATCATACACATAATTGTGAAATTTAAACAACATAAGGAAGAAACAGACTCTCCTAAAAACTTCCAGAGAAAAGGAGCCAGAAAGTAGCATTGTATCAGACTACTCAGCAACACAGGGAGCTAGAAAACAAATGTCTGTTTTCCAATCAGGAATTAACATAAAAGTAAAATGAAAAGCCTCAAAAAATTACCTCCTGGTCATTCTTTCTTGAGGGCTTCCCAGGTGGCGCTAGTGGTAAAGAACCTGCCTGTCAAAGCAGGAGACAGAGATGCGGGTTCGATCCCTGGTCGGGAAAATCCCCTGGCAACCCACTCCGGTATTTTGCCTGGAGAATCTGATGGACAGAGGAAGCTAGTGGGCTACAGTCCATAGGGTTGCAAAGAGTCGAACACGACTGAGGCAACTTAGCACACACGTCCTTTCTTAGGAAACTACCGAAGGATGGGCACAAAGTTAAAAGTAAAGCAAGAGACATTCCAGGATCCAGGGTGGGGAATCCAACCCAGGAGAAAAGCAAAGCAGTTTCTCCATTCTGAAGGAGATCAGCCCTGGGATTTCTTTGGAAGGAATGATGCTAAAGCTAAAGCTCCAGTACTTTGGACATCTCATGAGAAGAGTTGATTCATTGGGAAAGACTCTGATGCTGGGAGTGATTGGGGGCAGGAGGAGAAGGGGACGACCCAGGATGAGATGGCTGGATGGCATCACGGACTCGATGGACTTGAGTCTGAGTGAACTCAGGGAGATGGTGATGGACAGGGAGGCCTGGCGTGCTGCGATTCATGGGGTTGCAGAGAGTCGGACACGACTGAGCGACTGAACTGAACTGAACTGAACTGAATGAAATTAAGTCCTGGGATGATGGCTGGGAACCATGCCCAGAAAACGGCCAGTCCAGATCACCACGGGAGGATACACAGCTCCAAGAAAAAAACGCTGAGATGGTCTTAGGGTTTCATAGTGAAGACTGGAAAATAATTAAGTATCTAGAAAATTGAGCAAGTTAAAATTATGAAATTACTAATTTCAGTATTAAAAGTTTAAAAAGAAATGTAAAATTATGTAGACCTGGGTTCGATCCCAGGGTTGGGAAGATCCCCTGAGGAAGGAAATGACAACCCACTTCAGTCCTCTTTCCTGGAAAATCCCATGGACGGAGGATCCTGGTAGGCTAAAATCCATGGGATCTCAAAGAGTCAGACACAACGGAGAGATTTCACTCACTCACTCATGCTGTCAACAGTATATAATTACCGACACTGATTCTTGGTTTAACTGAAAATTGTGCTGTAACTAAACTGTGATGGTAAATGGAGTACGATGTACTTAAGTGTGATGTTAGAACTAAATCCTCATTTCCCATAGTAGAAAAAGTAAAATAAATAAAGGAGAAATGAGGAATAGCAGTATGAGCATTTTAAATGGAAGAAAATAATCAGAAGAAACAAACGGGCTGAAAATGGCAGCTTGTGGACGGGCAGGGGATGGCCCTTTGTTACTGCGGGACCAGCACCACCTGACCTGATAGTCTGTGGACATGTATGCCATTGCTGGAGATGTAGAGAAAGACAAGCCCAATGCCATCAGACTGAAAGCAAATAAACAAAACGTGGTCTGCCCACACGGTGGGGTATGGTTCACCCACAAAAGCAATGCAGGCAGACACTGCGACAACATGGCTGAGCCTTGAAAATGTTATGCCAAGTGAGTGCAGCCAGGCCCTCATACTGTGCGTATCCATTTGGCATGATGTCCGGAACAGGCAGGGCTTCCCAGATGGCGCTAGTGGTAAGGAACCTGCTTGTCAGTGCTGGAGATGTAAGAAACGTGGGTTTGATCCCTGGAACGGGAAGATACACCGGAGGAGGACATCCAGACCACTCCAGTATTCTTGCCTGGAGAATCCCACGGGTAGAGGAGCCTGGTGGGCTGTGGTCCATAGGCCATGTATCACAAAGAGTCGGACACAACTGAAGCGACTTAGCACACACATATGCCAGGACAGGCAAATCCATGGAAGGCGGATGGGTGGCAGAGGGGGCACTGAGGAGACCTTGCTTAACGGCTACAGAATTTCTGTTGGGAGTGATGAAAATGTTCTGGAACTAGGTAGTGGTGAAGGCTACACAACAATATGAAAGTAGGAAAAGCCACTGAGCTGTGCACTTTAAGTGGTTAAAATGGTGAACTTTAATGGTGGTTTATTTGGGACTTATAAGTTAGGTAACTTGCATCTCAGTAATAAAGTTTAAAGAATACTGGGTTCTGTCTATAGAGTATACAGATTTGATTTTAATTTTTTGTTAAACGAAGAGTTGTTTACAAAGTCTCGAGAGCATATTTCCACAGTCTCTGGCTTTGGTAAGCATAGGGTGATGAATATGATTGAAGCTTTTGATGATTTATGGTTTCCACAGTTTATGAGGATCAGTCATCATTCTGAATAGTCAAGATTATATCTTAGGCACATTAGACAGAAATGAATTATGTACTAACCTCCAAACATAATATTAGAAATATTTATGCATGCAGTTTTTCAGTAAACTTAACAGCTTGCTTTCTTGTCATCTGACACTTTCAAAGTAGAGAAGTGCGGAAAACTTAATGAATTCAGAGTTCTGGAAAGTGACGGCTTGTGAATGAGGTTACACTGTGTTCTGGTCCTTTTTTCCCCCAATTGTATTTATTTCTCTCTTGTTGGCATCTCTTGCTTCTGCAACATCTTCTACTGCCTGTTTCATTCAGTAGTTGATTACTGAAGATCAGGTATGTCATTCTGGCCACAAAGAAGGGCTTGATCCCTCAGAGACAAGCCAGGAAGTAAATCCTGGCCACTAAGACTTGGGGTCTCATGTGTACATTATTTTCAAAGTTCAAATTTGTTTCTGTTGTTATTTTTAGTGGTTTATTTGGGATTTTGGTAGGTCACCAAGAGGACTTGAAAAATCCAATCTCACTTAATAGCTTTTCAGGATCTATCCGAAGTTTTGCCTTACTTGTTATTTTCTGCTAAATCACTTGACTTCCTCCTTTGTACAGCCTACTTAAAAATTCAACCGATTTGCCTGTCCTGGCATATGTGTGTGCTAAGTCGCTTCAGTTGTGTCCGACTCTTTGTGACACATGGCCTATGGACCACAGCCCACCAGTCTCCTCTACCCGTGGGATTCTCCTGTAAGTGACACCACTAAAAGTTTTACTCGTACATGGATTGTTCCTTAAGAATCACTTGGAACAATGCTGCAAAATAATGCAGCTAAACGTTTAATTAGACAGTAGTTTATGATTAAATGCTGTACACAGAGTTTTGTTTGCAAAATGTTTACAGCTACTAAGTAGTTATAGTCCATGATTAATTCGTGGCAAAAATCTAGTAATATAAATTCATTCCAAGGAAAAACCCAGAAAGACCAAGTGACTTGCCAAGATCGTACTGCATTAGGAATCAATAAAAATGTACATTAGGACTCTTAGTTGAACAGTCTCCATTTAAATAGTTACAAGCAAATTAAGTATTTGCATATTATATAAATAAAATTAATTTATGCCAATATCCTAATGCCAAAGAACCATTTGTGAATCTTGTAGCATTCAGTATACTTATTAATAAGTGGAAACCTTTAAAGGTTTTTAGCAACATATATTTGACTTTTTAAAACTGTGACTTGTTAGCACCTTGTCATGTATTACTTGGGAGCCACTCCCACCTCCCTCCTCAGTAACTGCACAATAACAGTCTTTAGTTAATGTAATGATTATTTTTCTAAATAATTATAAACAATATCCCTAATTAAAGACTTTTCTAATATCCCTTCATTATTTAAAGAATAATAAATAATATATCTTCCAGATTTTAGCAAACACATATATATTTCATCTTGTTCTACACACACACATATACACAAACACAAACACATAGAGTTATGGGCTGTGATATCTATTATGCTACTAAAAATGCAACCCCAATTGTGGAATAGTAAAAGCACATTGGTGGGAAAACTGGTGAGCTGTGAATCAGTTCTGAGACTTAATGAACAGTAAGGCACCAGTGTTGGTTTGTTAGTGTTGACAGTGAACCATGATTACATACAGCATGACAGAGGGTGAGAGAGAAAACCTCTTTGTACTCTTTTTGCCTTTTCTTTAATGCAAAGTTATTCCAACAAGAAGTTTACCTAAAAAATTAGGTCCTATAAGCAGAAAGTTTGAGTCTAGACATGAGTACTA
The DNA here is from genome assembly GCF_016772045.2 of Ovis aries. Classification (NCBI taxonomy): domain Eukaryota; kingdom Metazoa; phylum Chordata; class Mammalia; order Artiodactyla; family Bovidae; genus Ovis; species Ovis aries. The sequence continues at coordinate 96,287,941 of NC_056057.1, forward strand.
TGAGCTGTATAACAAACAGCTACTGCTGTGTAACAACCAACCCCCAAACGTAGTGACTTAAAGCAACAAACCTGTATTTATTTTGTTGTTTTAATGTCCCAGTTTCTATGGGTCAGGAATCTAGGCACATTTAACTGGGTTCTGTGACACAGGGTCTCTCACAGGCCACAGTCAAGGGATTAGCTGTAGCTGCAGTCACCCCCAGGCTGTTTGCAGGAGGTCTCATTTCCAAGTTCACTCACGTGACTCTTGGCAGGCCTTGGGTCCTCAGGAGCTACTGTCTGAAGACGTCAGTTCCTTGCCAGATGTGCCTCTCCACTGGGCAGATCCCAACGTGGCAGGTGCCTTTGCTGAGAGAGAGAGAGACAACGTATACAAGAGCATGACAGAATCACAGCTATTTGTGACTTAATTTCAAAAGTCACATCCTTTTACTTTTTGCTGTTATTTTATTTGGGAGAAGCAAGTCATTAGGTCCAGCCCACACTTAAAGGGGAGAGCATTACACTGGGCATGAAGACCTGTAGGTGGGAAGCAGAGGGGGCCATCTGAGAGCCTGCCTACCAAATGAACAGGCCTGGCGTGCTGTAGTCCATGGGGTCACAAAGAGTTGGGCACGACTGAGTGACTGAACTGAACTGATGGTGATACCCACAGTGGAGACAGCAGCACTAATGAAGAGAAGAGCCCTGGAATCGGTGATTTGGGTTTGTACTCCTGCACAAAAATCTTAAGGTTACACCGTCACTGACAAATCATTTCTTTTCGCTTGTTCTCTCGTGCAAAATAGGAATAACAGTAATAAGAGCAACGTCACAGGATGATTTTAAAAGTTCAGTTAAATAAGATAATTCGTGTAAAAATGCTTACCAAGTGCCTTGCACAAAATAGGAGTTCAGTGTTAGCTGCTGCTATTGTTATCATCATTGTTGTTTCTTTTCCAATTTAGCATCACTTGAGCCAGAAGCTGGAGAATAAGCTGGAGTTCTAGGCTGAGGAGGAGAAGGAAGATCCCGGCAGAGGAACTATCACACACAGGCTTGGCGGTGTGAAGGTAGCTGCAGGTTCGCAGCAGCAAGCAGCTGGGTGAGCTCAGAAGCTGGGCCCTGGGGGCAGGGGTGGGTCTGGAGAGGAAGGCAGCCCTATAGGCAGGGGTGAAAACCCCCCAGGGAAGGAGGGGGAGCCAAGTCACACGTCAGGAGAAGGATAACCAGAGGCAACACAGAAGCTGGAGGGAAGGTGAGAGGTAGGATAAGAAAGCTGCCTAGGCTCCTGAGGGTGCAGGGTGGATTTCAGAAAGGCAGGGCAGAGAAGCAGCACAGCCTGGGGAGTGAAGTGAGGCTGGGGCAGCGGAGGGGAAAGGCAGACACTTCTCAGGCGGTCAGCCTTAAGGTGGCGGGCAGAGAGCAGGGAGAGCTGGTTTGGGGGAACGAAAATCAGCACAGCTTTAGTATTATAACTGAGACCAAAAAATGGGGCGGCGGTGGAACCCCCTGGCGGTCCAGTGGTTAAGGCTCCATGCTTTCACTGCCGAGGGCCCAGGTTCAATCCCTGGTGGGGGAACTAAGATCCCTGTTGCTTAGAATAGCAGGTGAAACTATCTAGTCTTCTCTGGAGCCAAAGTTCAAGTACAGCTGCCCCACAGCCTGTCTTGAGTAAGATGTCCTCATGGAAGAAGGCTGTGGGGAATGTGACCACTTGGTCCTGACTAGACCAACTGAAGAATTGTGCCAATTAGCGTGTGTGAGTGTGTGTGTGTGTGTGTGTGTGTGTGTGTAACTTATCAGGCGGCCAAGTCTGGTACAGCTGTTGGAGTGAACAAGTGATTCTTTGCAAAGGTAAAGATTTTGTATGGGGGAAAAAACGGAAACATGGACACGAGGAATTCAGAAAGATCTTCGTGGCTAGAATTCTAGTTTGAGGAAAATCATCATGTAGCAGGTGTATCTGAAGCAGGGGAGTAATAAGGTTGCTCAGGGGGAAAACAGGTAAGAAAGCAACAGGCAGAGTCCTGGGGAACGAATAACCAGAGGACAGAAGCAGCAGCAGCGAAATGGCCTTACTTGATGTGCGTGGCTGACGGAATGTTTTGGCAACAGATCCCATGTCGTAGCCCTCAAGTGGAAGGACTCTCCCCGACAAATTGCAGGCAGGAGTGGGGAGAGGCAGGGCGGGTGTGGAGAGGGCGGGGAGGTGGCGGTCGAGCTTTGCGAAGCAGGGCGAGGAGTCGCCCGATGTCAGTCAGGCTCCGGGGCTGCTCCAGGCCAGAGAGAAGATGGAAGGTCGAGGTCTGGCCTTCCCGCAGGAGCCCCTGCTGTGTTCCAGGACGGGGCGTGAGGTCAGGCTGACGCTGGCTACGCCGCACCGGCGCCGGGGCAGCAGCCTAGAGGAGCCCTGGGAGGCGGGGCGACTGAGACAGCTCCCTCCCGAGCCCTTCCGTGCCCCTCCCCGGCCTGGGACCAGAAACTCAAGGGCGGTTTTCAGTCTTCACGACTTCCCATCCACAGTAAGGAAGAAAAATTCAGGAAAATGGTTCGTGTGTAACCTGAGGCCTTCTTCACCTTGTTTGCTATACTGAACAGAAACGTTAGCTTCATTGTGCCCTAGAAAGATAAACTCGGTCATCTGTGCACCTTCCTTCACACGCCTTGTTAGATTTAACTTCCAGCTGCCTGAGCCTGATGCTGCCTTCAAGAGAAAGACCTGGCTGACCATGGAATTCACTCCACCCCACGGAGGCAGGGGAGTGTCAAAGGTGAGGTTCACAGGCTTCTCACTGGGGGCAGAAATTACTCCCTCCTCATGACACCTCCCAAATGACCCGAGGAACTGACTTCACCCACTTTTTCCTAGGTGTCCAGCATCAAAACAAACATCCCTACAAAGTCTGTGGAATTCCTCTAAAATACAACCACTAGGAATATGCTAATAGTTATTAGCATTTATTAGCATTATTAGTATTATTACCATTTATTAGCATTAAAACACACGTAATTCATGGCAATGAAACTAAAAAAGAAAAACCACCTTGATAGGTCCATTTTCTTAGTCTTGACCCCGAAGGTCACCAACACGTTCTCTCTCCTTAGTCAGCAGCCCGGTGCTCTTCCCCAATCATTATAACCGATTTCAGATGGTGCTAGAAAATTATATTGACTCTGAACACCAAAAGAAATCAGTCATCCTCTAAGGGGGGGTCACAGGAGGAGGCGAGGGCTGGGAAGGCCCCAAGATTAATCAATCTGCCATCTGCCACACTCTGCTTTAATGCACGCACGGTGGAGGCTGTGTCATGGGAAGAGTGCTATAGAAGGTTTATCGCACAGATGAGTGTGAAGTTCTAGGAATGAGATGTTGCGTCATTGACCTGTTGTGTGTAACGCCACGGCTCACCGATGCCAGTGGTGGGTTGGGTCAGCACAGCTCCAGGCAGGCTCTCCTCGCCAGCTGGCCTTCAGGGCTTCGTCCCTTTTGTCCTTTTTGCCGCCGTTGGTGCAGCTGGTCTCCCCCAAGAACACTGATTTCAAATGGTGCTAGACAATCACTATTTAAATCTAAACCACCATATGAAACCAGCTTCCTGAAGAAGCTTTGAGATCTGTTCTTCCTTCGGAATGCTCTCTTAAAATAAACATAGACAACCTGGGATGGGAAAAGTGGAAACATTGCTGTGAGGTATTTCCTTTGTGGTGTAAGGAAAGCCTTAGCACATCTGTATGCTTATACTTCTGTCTTTGTTTCCATAGCTGATGTGGGTCTGGGCCAGTGACTGTGGCTCTTTAATTCTCAAGCTGCCCAAAGACTCAGTGTTTATCATTCAGGGGCAAGGCACAGGTCAACTTCTTTACTCCTGGTGGGAGGTCAAGGGAAACCCTCTACTTAGGTAAAAGGTCAGCCGGAGCTGACCCAGGGGTTGGAGTGCCCAGTGCAGGATGAGTCAGAGTGGTACAACATCCACGTAAATGGTACCAAGTAAGCAGGTGCTCTGGTACAAGTTCAAGACCACGCTTTCCTAAACCTAGTGCTTTCGTCTGAAGATAATTTTGTTTGAGTCAAAGAATGACTATGATTTGGGGGGGCCTAAAGGAGATAACATAATAGCTCAGAGGCAAAGTAATATATTGATGCTGCTGCTACTGCTGGTAAGTTGCTTCAGTCGTGTCTGACTCCGTGCGACCCCTAATGAGAGCCAATTTTTTTTTTCAGAATGGAATTCCTTAGATTGCATCTATTTGTTAAGGATTCCTGTTGGCTTTACTTAAGCTCCCTTCTGTTCACTGCACCCCTGGTTCTCCTTAAATTATTTTTTTGCTGCAGTTCTTTTCTCCTTCCCATTATCATTCTTGATATCATTTATTAGGAAGCTTACTGCCATTCCTTTTAGGGTTCCAGGGATCCAAGAAGATACATACTATGTCCAGGTCACCCAACCCAAAGAGATATGCTTTCTTTTTTTAAAACTGTTATGAAAAATTTCAGACACACATTACATCTGAAGGACAATGAAACGAATTCCTAAATTTCTTCCACTTAAATTCAGTAACTGTTCATTTTGGGTACTTTTGCTTTAGTGATGTACGGCGTATGCATACTTTTTGCTGAATCATTAGAAAGTGAGTCAACAACTATTATGACATTGTGCTCCTAACTTTTTGAGCAGGTCTAAAGAAAATGGGGCCATTCTTCCATATAGTTATATTTTATTCATACCTAAGAAAATTAACAATTCCTTAGTATCATCTGACGTCTAGCCTATATCCAAGTTTTCCCACTTTCTCCAAAAATTTTTCTTTTATGGATTTGTTGGGTTGTTTTCTACCCCAAATCCCATCAAGGTTCACTCACCAAGACTCTTTGGTTTCTTTTAACTTAAAACATCTCCCTGTCCTTTTTTGCTTTTCTCATGTTGGCATCATCTTGTGAGAATGGGTTTGAATCTTGGTTGTACCACTCACTTAACTCTGCTCTCTTTGCTTAAAGATTAATTAACAGAAACTTAGCTCTTCTTGACTTGCCTCATACATCAAATGAGGGTGGGAAGAACATCCAATTAAACGTGCCTGTGGTTGAGGATTCCAGGTGGGCTCAGCAGGATGTTAATAAAGGAGGGCAGGGAGTTCAGCTCACATTCTTATCCTTGACAGGCTTGGCCACTGACCCCTTCATCAGGAGATCGCAACACAGGCTCACCCTTTACAGTGGAAAAGCCGCATGTATGTGCCTACTGCTACTAGGCTAGATTTCTCATCTCTTTAAATAAAGAAATAGAATACTATTGGGCTGCAAAGCTGGGTAGCAATCATTTCATCAAAGCTACTGCAAAGGAATGCCCATATTTTGTGAAGTGACAGGCAGTTAACATTTCAATCGGAGAGTCAATTCAAGCATTTAAACCGGAAAAAGTGCCAAGACACATGTAATCACTGGCACTCTCAAATAACTATGTCACTAATTTTGTTCCTTCTGGATATCCTATTGTAATTGATAATAACAGTGACTGAAGCTATGCAAGATGCAGCCAGACTGTTCTCATCATTTTTGGTTAAAAAAAAAAACAAACCCAAAATCCAGAACAAAAAGGTCTGCTTATGTTTTACAAGTGACTAGTTACAGCTTTTGCCTACTGCCAATCAGAAGTTTTGTTTTGTTTTCAAATGACTGACACTTCAGTTATGGAGAAAACGTTTTCCTGAAGAAAAGTAAAGAGTGAATTGCTTCTTGTTACTTAAGCCTAATAAAATCATACATACTTTGTACATCAAATATATGTCAAACCCACCCAGGCACTTCATGCACATACATAACACATACTGTATTACAAATCATACTTTTCTGTTCCCTTAGCAGAAACAAAGAGATAAGGTAAGTTTTGTGTTATCCTTTAAGTATATTTTTCAAAAAATTCAGCAGAAGAACGAAGGTGGATATATCCTTTCCCATGTATATCCCTCCACGTGAGGAGGCATTCCTAGCAGACACAGAGTAATCGGCACAGGGATCAGTCATGTAGTATACTTCTCTGAATTTTGTAATAAGCAGCAAACCGAGGTACTTAGTTGGTGACTGTAAAATGACTTAAGCCAAAATACAGTGAACTAGAGATCTTGAGTGAGTAATCTTCTAAAGCAAGAGGTTGGTTTTCTTCAAAGAGGTCTGTAGGCAGGCTGGCTATTGAATTAACACAGAGGGGAAAAAAATCGCATTGTTTACTAGTAAGCGAAAAACAAAGTTGATAAGTTAACAGGCACTTGTTCATTCTCTTTCCAGGAAAACAAGACGACAGCGCGTGGTATCTGCTTACTTTGATGAGTGTTTCAGTGACAGTCAACTGCAGAGAAAGACTTTGCTCAGTAAACATCAACATGTTTCCACTCCTCCCCATCCTCCCACCTCCAACAATCCATCTGATTGTTCTGTATTTCCAGGCCAGGAGAGGGCAGGGCTGAGTTTCTGTAACTCAGGGTGTTTCTATTTGACCCCTTGACAGTGCCAAGGTATTGCATCATTTGAAAAGAATGTTATTTTTTTTTTTAACAAATCTTTCTTCCACACAGGATACACACTTAACACTGTTAAACTCTCCATCTCTAGGAGCCAAGTAACCACCTTTCAAGAACAAAATCCTTCCTTAGTGTCTCTCAGCCCAGGGGCCACAAGGATGTGTTTCTGTTTCAAAATCCCACCTGCGATTCTTTACCTTCATACTGTTTTTGAACAGGTTGCCCTTCTCTGTATTTTTTCTTCCAGATCTGATAGGAAAGTTAGAGCCAGAAATGTGAACCGGGGAGCCACACCGGTAACTCCTGTGTGGCAAAAGCAGAACAGCGGAAACATGTTGTCTTCCTCGAAGTGAAATGCTAGTTGGTTCTTGCACGAGCTAACCAGATTAAGATAATGTCCCTTGGGGCCTGAGGATTTCACAAGGAGATGGTATCTGACTATGACACTTCTTTGAGAAGGTAGCTTCAAAATGTTAACAGACGTCAGCATATGAGAGTCCTGGCCTGAATATTTAGGACTAAAGTTACAACTCTTTTATCGGTTGGAAGGTGCTGGATCCTACGGTGGGAGGTGGTTTTCTATTGACTTACGTGCCTTTAATGAGTATTTTCTTACAGGAAATGGATGAATAAGAGTCACAGAATCTGGCGCTGGGCTGTGCTATCGACTAGCTGTGGGATCTTGGGCCATCATTTAATTTTGCTGGGCCTTCTTATGCCGATCTAGAGAATGGAGTTACAGATTCCGGTCCTGCAGTGGTTCTTAAAGGCATCAGGATTTCAGTATGAGGAAACATCTGTAATTTTTAAAGCACTGCACTCAAACGTTGTTTTCTTAGATGGGTTGGGACACTGTAGTGCCTTTGTAGGGGGAAGGCCAACATGAACTGAAAAGTGGATGGAAAGGTTCTCTGGATAATAGCTTCCACTTTTGGAAGACTTACTCTGGGCCAAACACGGTGCTACATGCTTTCTACGCATTTTCGCATGTTCATCCGCCTACAAGGCTGTGGAATTATTTCCAGTTTCCAGGTACAAGAACAGAGATTTAGTGAGGGTGCAGGACTCGCTCTGGTCAAAAAGCTTAGGACTGACAAGACGAGGGATCAGACTCCCTTGCTTGATTCCAGGCCCAGGCTCTTAGTCATCCTTCTTTGCTGCTCGGATACTGTAGCAGCCAATCTTCACATGGCCGTGTGGGTCTCTGAACACAAACTGGCTCTGTGCTGCAGGTCCTCACCAGTAGGCACATACACACATCACTGGAACCAGCCTTGGCCCTATTACCAGAAGTGGCACCTGACGACAAAGAGGAAGGCGAATACTCAGAAATTGGTAGGTTGGCCCAGGGCCCTCAGCTACACTCTGACTTGCAGTGTGACCTTAAACTTGTTAGGTCTTCTCTAAAGCTTTGTTCTCCCACTAATCTTAAGGAAGCTCCAGGCTTTTTTAAGTCCAGCAGCCCCTTCCCACAGGGGGTTATGGCAGCGCTGAAACACTTGTCTCCAGATCAGCCCCACTGCTCATCCTCCAAAGCTGCCTGTTTCTGTGGGGCATTTGGTGGGCTGGTGCAGCGCAGCCTTGTGGAGCCGAAACTCACTCCCTGCACAACCTGGGGGAAGTTACTTGACTCTCCATGCCTTGGTCTCCCCATCTGGGAAATCACACCTGTGTACTATGAGGACCCACACCACGGAAGGCCGATGTGAGGGTGCAGCCCGAGGAGAAGCAAGCAGAACTAGAAATGGCACGTGTACACATTCAGTAAGGGATGGTGACGATGATAAACAAGGGACAGGTTTTCCTTCCGCATGTTATAAGCAGAGACATGGCTATGAGATCAGCCCCGGCTGCCAAACAGAAGGGCCCCCACAGCATGGGGGCTCACCCCTGAGCTGTATGGGGCACATTTCCTCAGTCACTCTGCACAGGAGTCTGGTGAGTACTAAACCCTGAAAAGATGCCCTTGGACCTACGAATGGCATCTCCAATTGAACTGCCTGGGGTGAGCAGCTTCAATATTTTCTGCCTTCTCCTCTTCCCATTCTGAGACCCGAATATGGGATCCCATATCCTTGCTTCTAAGCAGGCGTTCATGTCATAGTCTTTTTCTGATAGTAAATCGGAAGTTGAGTGTTTCAGAGAAAAGAAACAGAGAAGGAACACTGATGACCATTTAAAAAACTTTACTGGGGGGGATCCTCCAGGAACAAAATAGTACAAAGCTCCCTTGAGACTGATTTAGGAGCAAGAGCCTCTACTTACATTAGGTGTCACAGCAGTCTGTTGAGGAGAAGTTCCAGGCACGGAAATCCTCAGGGAGCGTTTGTTCAGAACAGCAGCACCTAGAATTTAAATGACACTATGAGCCCTTAGGGAACATCCCAGAGCCACAGAGGAAGACGGGGAGTAAGGAGCACCTTCTGCATCCTGCTTAATTAAGACATGCAGTTTGAGAGGGTTCTGTCCACCCCAGTGGCACACACCACCTCTCTGTGTGTGGAGTTGGTGTGGCCGATGCTAAGGAGACTGTCCGCAGACGCAGGGCTGTGCATTTCGCCGCCCATCAAGGTGTGTTCAGGTAGATGTCTTATGAAATAAAACACTGTAGTGACCCTCTACCTCTAATCACGAAGAAGGACAAGCAAGCAGCCTGCACAGGTGAGGTGAGGTGAGTTGAGGTGAAGTCGCTCAGTCGTGTCCGACTCCTTGCGACTCCGTGGACTGTAACCTACTAGGCTTCTCTGTCCATGGGATTCTCCCAGCAAGAGCTTCTGTTAACGTTTTCAGAACTGATTTCTGCCACTGTGGGCTGCAGCGGCACAGACTCCAGAGGGCCAGCAGAGGGCAGCACGGGTCTGCACATTTGACCTCTTCCCTGCTTGGGAAGCAGGCAGACAACCCAGAACAGGTTCCAGGGACACTGTGCCCTTTGGGGTCTAACTTGAGGGGTGGAATGCTCCTTCCACCACATCACAGGAGGAGTGGGAGCCCAGGTTCCTAAAATCTGGTGGTTTGAGGTAAGGCTTGAGTCTGCACGTGGGACCTGCCAGACTCCCCAGGGGGCTTCAGAGCAGCTTCCAGGAGAGTTCACCTAGGGAGGACCCGGCTCTCAAGCCTTCACGTTTCAGCCAGTGGGAGGCTGAGTGACTCAGCAGGCCATGCCAGAAAGTCTGTCTTGGCAAGTGACCGCCTCATGACATGTCTTAAGTTAATGGCTACAACCCCTTAGAGGAGGAATGTCAACACAGTGGAGGCAGAGAGCAGCTGGCTCATCAGAGGATGGGTCAGAACCTGGTTCCTGGGAGCAACCTTTCGGCCCAGTGCTTCTGAGGGGGAGGGACTGTGCTCAGGTGCCTCATGGTGCCCTCAGAACAGGGACACACTATGTCAGGAAGATCCTTCAGAGTCGGGGTTGAATCCAAAAGGATCTTGACCAGTAAGAGAAACAGTTGAGAGAAAGCAATAGGTATAGAGATATAGATGAATTATAGATATTTTAAGTGAAATATAGAGATATTTTCTGTTGTGCTTACAACAGAAAAGCCAATCTAAAAAGAAGTCATGGAAATGGAGAACACGTGGGAAGATTTATCAGGGTGAACACCAAATTCTGGCCACCACGGAGTCACACACGTTTCTGGGACAGTTAAATACCATGTGTGATAGCGGCTTCCGAAATTGCCTGCTCATAAACACGAGGACAGGACCCAAGTCAGAGAGGAGCTCTTTCCCTTTGTGATGGTTAACGGAGATATGCAGACTGTTAACTGGGGGCTTTCCAGTATCTGGGAGAAGTGTTTCGAGTAGTTCATTTTAGGTGCTGGGAAGTGCTTCAGCCAACCTCTTCCTGCAAGAGCTGGAGATAAAGCCTCATTCTGAAGATGCTTCTCCCACCCTGGAGGTCACTCCTCTGAGGACCTTGGGAGCACTCTGTGCCCAGTGCCTGCAGCCTCATAAGACTTAGACGTGTGGGCATCATCTGTGGGTGGGGACACCAGAGCACGAAAAGAATTTAGTCAAGAAGACCATATAAGTTGGTACCAAGGTTTTCAACCATGAGAATGTAAGTGTGCCAGAGGCATTTTCCACTGACATCTCCACCCTCTGCCTCTCATAGCGCAGGAGGATGGTGCCTCCTACCAGCTGCTCTCATCTAAGCACAAGGCTGAGGCTGGTCCCCAGCCCATCACCAAGGGCACAGCTTACTTCACTCTTGGGATTCCTGCTGCTTTCCTAGAATGGGGGGAGGGGGTCAGGTCAGCCTACACTTTCCACTGACAGCCCTCTGCCACAGAGGCCCCGTGGTCTTAGGTCGTTCTCTTGAACCTTGAAGGTGTTAGAAGCTGGTCCTGGTCAGTCCCTGCCCAGAATCAGTCTACCAGTATCTGTTCCTTGTCTTGGCCTTTCCTCGTGAGCATTAGCTCATCTGAGTGAGTACTGCTGTTCTGGCTTTTCCATCTCAAGTGCCATCGAGCAACCTCCCATTTAATGGTCCATTGAAACTGGGAACAGAGAGACAAAAGTATAAGCGTGGAGATCAAAAACACCAGGATTCAGATTTTCCCACTGACACTTGTCACGCAGCTTGGACAAGCTGTTTAACCCTTTAAACTTTGTGCTGTGTGCTTAGTTGCTCGGTCGTGTCCGACTCTTTGAGAGCCCATGCACTGCAGTCCACCAGGCTCCTGTCTCTGGAGTTCTCCAGGCAAGAATACTGGAGTGGACTGCCATGCTCTCCTCCAGGGGAGCTTCCCAACTCAGGCACTGAACCCAGGTCTCCTGCATTGTACGTGGATTCTTTACCATCTGAGCCACTGGGGCAGCCTAGTTCCCTCATTTATAACGCGCAAATACTGCTAATTCTCAGAGTTGTGTAAATATAGCTTACTCAAATAAGACACATGGGAGGCACACAGCCCTTCAAATGTCAACCACCCCATCACCCCCACGTTCCCCTCACTGTGAGAAGACGGCTCATGTAATACGCTGGATAACATTTCCTAAGGCGTTATGATCAATATGTTAAAGTTGGCGTGAGACACTGAAATCAGATTGGACATCAGTACATAGAGGCTGTGGGTCTGGGGGCTTCTCTGGAGGGAAAGGGTAGCACATAAGCCAAGGGATGTTGACAAGGAGTCAACAGTCAGGGAAGAGAATAGACATACAATCTGAAACTGGGATGGGAATCTTCTAACTACGTCCATCCATCTAGTCATGCGTCACAGTTTCACCAAGATGACAATGTACCAGGAGGTGAATGAGGCTCAGAGGACATGAGCAAGTATGGCAGGTGAGTCCAATGTAAATAAAGAGATGACGTAACGAGGGCCCCAAAGGAAGACCACGTGTGGGGGCCAACTTGGGACCACGTCCAAGGGAGGGGCTGGGACAGTCCTGTCTTTCGTGGAGGGACTGACAACAGCAGGGCCACAGGTCACTCCTCGGGACTACTGGCAAAGGCAGCCCCTGGGGGAGGGAAGGGCACCCCTCTCCAGTGTTCTTGCCTGGAGAATCCCATGGACAAAGGAGCCTGGCGGGCTGCAGTCCATAGGGTTGCAGAGAGTCAGTCACGACTGAAGCAACTTAGCACAATAAACACAGAACATCAAAACCAATCAGCAGGCATTCACTGATCGCCGCCTCAGAGCCCAGCGCTGGGCCAGACACCGGAAAGACAGGTAAAACGGAGGATGCGGTGCGCCTGCACGCGACCATGCAGTGTAGCTGTGCAATGACCTCTCACATACAGGATGGGTCGGTACCTCAGAGTGCACGCAGAGGACAGCGCTGCAGTCATTTAGGGCTGCGTGAGCATGGAGCTGGCTGGGGGTGGTGGAGGGGTGGGGTTCGGAGAGGAATGGGATCTGAGCTGGGCTCCACAGGTGTGGCCCGGGCAGGTGAAGGACGGGCGGGGATGCTGACATTGAGTTAAATGTGGCAGGGGGTGAGGTGGGGGGTGGGGAAGTCAGCAAGCATGGGGAAAGCCACTGCATGTGGGAGCTTTGGGAAACTAGACGAGGTATTTGAGGCAACACGGGATTGCTGCGTGTGAGAGAAAGCAAGTACACGTGTGCATTCCGCCCGCCCCACGTGCACATGCGCGTGCGCACACGCCGTGAAAGTGAGATCCAAGGTGGCGGCAGAGATGAGAGAAAACGTGAAGTTTATGAAGGACACAAGAAACGAGTTTGTTGGACTTTACCTGGGAAGCACTAGGCTGGAGACACAAAGTGAACCAGCCGGGGCCGCAGTCCTCATGGCCTCGGCGGGCTTGCAGGGGTCCAGACAAACGGGCAAAGTGGGTTTTAGGTACCAGAACAGGGGGAGACTCTAGGGTCTATAGGGACCCAAAGCTGAGGCCCTGGACTAAAGGGTCAGGATAATAAGCTTTCCCAGGGCCTCCTAGTCTCCACGTCTGCAGAGGTGTGGGCAAGAAGAAATGAGGATGGTTGGGTCCTTCCGGGTTCCCCAGAGAGGCTGGGAGCCCTTTCTCAGGATGCCTTGATGAAGAGGGTGTACCGGTATCCCTGTCTGTCTGGAGGGCCGGGGTTGTGGCCCACCTCTGACTGCAGGTGGGCAGGACACGCCACACACCCTCCCTTGCTTCACCTCATGGGACTGGAAGCACCTTCTGAGTCCGACACAAATGCACAAACCGTAAGGAGAACCCTGAGTGGCTTTCTATTCTGTTTCTCCAGCTTTACCGTGTAATTATTGGCTAGGAAAATTTTACTTGTGGCTTAAATTTGAAACATTTGCTAGATTGTAATTTTTTAAGGACAAACATAACAAAGCCAGAGTTTTAAACTCAGTGGTAGACAGTATGTTAAACCACTGCCCAGGCCCCTCCTGGGTTCCCCCCACCCTTGGGGAAGCACGTGGAGGCCCAGCACCCTCGATGCCTGGGAAAGGCCACTGGGGACACAGCCGAATGCTTCTTATTCTTGGCTCTTTTAAAAATACATTGTCTCTCTTAAAAATGAAGACAATACGACTGATGGAGAGGAAAGCATTATTATTTATCCCCTAAAATCATCCTTAGAAGCTCAACACAACCTGAGCCCCCACCCCGAATTCCAGGCCTGGGAGGAGGGAAGGTGGCACTTACTGGCACCGCGGGCAGCTCCTCCGACCAGCAGATCTTGTTGGACATGCTTAATTGATATTCCTGACATGGTAACACCATGACCGAGCTGTTAGCAAAGTGATACGTGATGTGACGGCTGCTTGTGGGCCACCTAGGAGGGGCACCTGCCCCCAGGAGGCCTCGGGCAGCAATCTTCCTTTGGCTTTTTCTCCTCAGGAAAGTGGCTCCATTTCTTGGTTCAGGGTGTTTCGTCTTTATACAGCACTGTCTGCCTAGGAGCTCGGGGAGGCCGCTGGTAGAGAGCCAGGGCCCTGATGCGTCCTTCTCTGTGGTTCTTGTGGACGCGGAGGTGGCCTGTGGGTCCATTAAAGGTCACAGGTTCACGTTGGGGCTCAAGGGGAACTGAGTCCTTGGCCGTGGGCGTCTCGAGGCCTGAAGTCCCCGGCCAGGCAGACAGGGTGAGTCACTGCTCCTCTGGGGTGGCCGTGGTGTCTTCGCTACCCCGTCTCCACCCCCTTCGCTTTATTCCCAAGAGGCACTTCCAAGCTTCTAGAGCATCTTCTAAACATCACATTCACTCAGGGCTCCAAGGAGCACAGCGTGTTCTCAGAGAACATTGCTCAATTCCGTCTCCTGTGGGAAGGAGTCAACATTTGTTTTATTAAGAACTAGCCGTGAAATAAGTTAATTCTCATCCAGAAAAAGAAAAAGTGAAGTGGCAGGGGGGCCGTGGCGGGTATATTCAAGTCTCCCACTTTGGCCCATAGACAGCAATGCTATTATTTTTATTTTTGGAAGTCCAGGAGATAATAAATTCACCACATGGATAGAGGAGGTTTTGGGAAAGCTGCCTGTGACAAGTAAATGATTTGTTTCATTTTGTAAAAATGAGGTTCTTCTTTCTGACCTAAGCCCTTTTCTAAGCATTCCTCAAAGGGCAGCGGCCTCTCCCACCGGGCTTGGACGGGAGCTGTGTGGTTGGAGGGTGGCCTGGCTCTTGCTGGCCTTGCCTTCCCACGCAGTGACCTCTGGCAGGCCCCAGGCCCCAGGCCCTGGGTTCAGTGTCTTCACCTCTGAGACAGGCAGCTGTATGTGCCAGTTTCCCTGCTGCTCTAATATAAGAGGATTCTAAGCTGTGACATCAAGTGTGAGGTGGGTCTCTGCCCTGGCCCACACCTAAGGGGCTTCAGTCATAAGCCCCTGTGTGCAAAGTGGCCCTGCCAAGAGAGCAGCATTCTGAATCATCCAAAACCATGAAGAATGTTGGCTCTGACTTCAGAAGGGCAGGATAAACAAATCCGTGCCTAGGCGGGCACTTGCTGACTGACTGTCTCTGCCCTTTTAACTCCTCGGGCCCTGAGTGCTTCTGTGGAGCCTTCTGACTCTGATGCGCCAGGCTGGTACCTATGCCAGCTTCCTTAAGGGCGGGCAGGCCGAGCTTGGGGCCAGTGCTCATTAATCTTTCTGTATAGTCACCAGAAAGTCACTGCTGTTTTTTTTCTTCCAATCTCTACCCACAAAATAGATTGGTTCTCCCTCCAGACTGGTCAAAAAGAATAAAGCTGCGCTCTTATTAAAAAATCCTCCCCCTAAACCACATGCCCCAATCCAGTGAGTCTAGAGATTCTTTTTGGCTGGAATGGATCCTACAATCAACTGGCCACTAGCTTTCAAATCTGTTTTGATTTGGCCTTTATTGAGGCTGTAGGAATCGGGACATGGTTCTGGCTTCTAGCAGAATTCGCCTCAGTTCTTCTTGCCTCAGAGAAACTGGGAACACTTTTGACTGTCCATATTTTTTTGTGTGGCTCACAGAAAATAAAACAATAGGGAAAACCCAACTTCCTAGTCACAGCTCACAGCATCTTTGGCAACTAAGTAGTGAGTTCCATGGCCTTGCTGAAAACTGTCCCAGGCTTGTCAGAGCAAGGAAATACACCCAGTGCTCAAGACAACCTGCCCAAGAAAACGACTGGGGTTCTGCCTTCAGGGGCACCTCAGCAGTAGAGAATAACGAGGCTCACAGTGTATAAAGCGTAAAAAATTAAGCCTTTAAAGGTAAAGAACTGCATACTCGGAAAGCCAGCGATGTGGTCTCTGACTGTGAAAACTCAAACAGTGGTCACGACATAGCTAACCGTGTAGAGCTTTTGCATTTGGTCAGTGTCTGATTAATCGTCACCAGACTTGTCATGGCCTTATAGGAACTGAGTAAGCTGGGAGTGTTTCCCGAGAGCCACTGTTCAGCTGTGAACATGTAGACAGCCTTCTGTTTTTGTCTTTTGGAAAATCTAATCAGTTGAAATGACGACTTGGTGGTCAGACTTGCACTTCTCTAGCTACTTGAAAAAGGCTTATTTTGCCAGGCAAGGAGTGAGATTATGGTTAACTCGGTTTTTTTAGACTGAGGTCATCTCTATTCATTGGTGTAGTAAACAAGTCAGACTAAAAAAAAAAAAAAAAAACCCTTCCTTTCAAGAGTAACATTGCATTTTTATCTTCTCTGGGATGAAATGAAAGCACCGTAATTTTTAAAAACAACATCCACCAGAGTATCTAAGAATGATATAGAAAACTTAAAAAAAAAGAAAAAGAAACCTTAAACCTCATTTGCTCATTTCTAAGGATACTGGCAGCTTAGGTATCCTATCACTCCATGTCATTTTATTCCTTGAGCGCTCTTATTGTACAAGGTCAAACAGAATCGTAAGCCAACATTTTCAAAACCTCTTCATTCCATTCTTAAAGATATCCATCAATGGATAATTTGTGTCTGTTCAATTAAAACAACCACAGCCCCTGTAACTGTTGAGAAAAGCCCTCTGCGCTTGCCAAAGACACCAGCCAGGAAGGACCATCAGGACAGTCTCCTTTTTGGTCTCCCGGGGCCTCAGTTTCACTTTTCCTATCAGCTTGATGACACCCAGGACACATAAAGGATCCCTTTCTCGGCAGCACCGACGGTGCCCTGAGATCCTTGCACAGCAAGGCGGGGTGGGAGGCCTCCCCGGTTTGCCTGGGCCGGCCTCGCCAGGGCACTGTTCCCAGGGCGGTGACTCAGCTCTGGAGGCCACCTGCTGCGGGGGCGCTGCCACCTTCCGGGTCACTGCCAGTCATGAGGGTACAGGGACAGGGCAGAGCTGAATGGACTCAAAGAATCAACAGCTCAGAGCCAGGTCAAGGGCAGTGCCGGAAGCAGAGCCTTTGTTTACAGAAAGCCCAGCATTTCCAGGAGAGGCTGTGTGTGTGGAGGGGCTTCCCACCTGGGTGCTGAGCGTCTCGGGCAGCACCGAGACGGTGGGCCTTGGGCCATGGTGTTAAAATGAGGGCAGGGCCATGGGACAGCTCCCACTTTCACCACCACTTTGATCAGATCACCATGGCTTTCACAGGCAATAAAGGGTGCCCACTGCTGCAAGATACCCCCACTGCATTTGAGGTCTGCCCATCACCTTCCATCTCTTACGTCCACCCTTCCTCCAGGGCAGCCTCCTGCCTTCCCTTAGGTAAAACCTCTGCTCCAGCTAAAATAAGCCGCCCCCAGCACTCTGCCCTGCAGGGCTCGCTCCCTCTCTGTGCTTCTGTTTTGAGAGGCCGATTGGGCTGCTAGCAGTCAGACACAGGGCTATCCCACCTCGGATTCTCCTCGTTCTCTGCCTTTTCTCTGAGCTGAACCTTTAAGGTCCAGTTCAACCTTCCCTACTTTACACGGCCTCCCTGGGCCACTTGGGCATGTCACCTTCTGCACTCACCAGCACTTAGGTCTCAACTGCAAACCCACCTGATGTGCACTCAGGCTCTAATGTGTTTCGGTCAGTGACAAACACTTAAGGGACCTGTGCTCAGAGTGTGAGGAGAAAAGACAGGACCCTGCGGCAGGAGTCTACCTCTCTCCCTCCTGCCGCAGGAGACTCACGTGCGCGCATTGCCGTCGAGCACATGCAAGGAGCTCTGCAGGCTCAGCAGGCTTTATAGAGGAACTCTAGGCTGGGTTTTAAAGGAAGAGGAGGGTTTTAAAGGAGGGACAAGGTTGGACAAGGGAGGGAGGTGGGTTGTTCAGAAACAAGATGGCACGTTCTCTTGAGCATCTCTGCAGCTTTGGGTTCAAGGGTAGGAGGCGCTGGGGGCCGGGATCTGAGCTCAAAGGACTTGGCCCGACTGGCTGAGTACCTGTGCTGTATGAAATGCATCAACGGGGTTACTCCTGGGTGAGAGAGAAAGACGGCAGGGCCCGCTGCGCCCGGAAGTGCTGAGGGGTGGGGCACTTGGACATACATTATCACATTCAATCACCACCATGTTCTTGAGCCATTTGTTTGGCAATTAATCACATGCTGCCTTGTGACATGATCACCCCGGCTATCTCGTCCCCGATGTGGCCTGCATGCTTGTTTTCTCCCCAGCTGGACAGTCAGCCCCGTGCAGGCCCCGAAGGCCTTCCCTCTGACTGCCCACAGTGGCCAGCGCAACGCCTCATACCCACAGAGAGACAGTAACACACGTCTTTCTTCCTCCCTGGTCTTTTTTTTTTTTTAATAGAAGTACAGTTGACTTAACAGACACTCCAGGATGTGCTTCTGCCATATCTCCTGCTAAATAAGTAATTAAGTCCATCAGGAAGTAATTCTTGAGTCCTAGACTCTGGACAGTACTCAGGGTACGTGTCAAAAAGGGTGTGCAGTACAGGTGGGTGGGTCCTGCTGCGGAATCTGGAGGGTGGGCAGGAAGGAGAGTTCAGCCAGCTGCTCTGTGAGGCGAGGCTTCCTTCCATCCACCTTGACTTCTGCGCCTTCGCTCTGGGCCTGGAGCTTCGTTGAGCTCTTTCCCAAGCTCCACCCAGCCCAGGAAGAAGTCGGCGACCCGGGCCTTTGCCTGCGTCTACTCTGCGTCCCTTATTCCTTGTAAGTGGTGACAGCAGTGACAGCCAGACATGCTGACACAGCGAGTCTCCCCCTCGGGCAGCTTGCGTCTCGTGGGAGACGGAGAACAGACCTGGGTCTAACACAGCGTGCCCACGTTTTCCCCACTTTCCTCCTCCCTCTTATCACATCACATTACATCATCTAACCTAAGGCAGAGGGCTCCCTGGAGGAGGTGATACCTGAGATGGCTCTTCAGAATGCACAGGTTATTAGCAGGTGAGCAGATGAGGAAGACAGAGGAGCGCAGGCAGAGATGGAGTCCGGGGCAGTGAAGTGGGCCTTGGGGATCTTCTGAGACTGGTGCCGCAACCTGGAAGAGGAGGAGCCGTTAAAGGGCTTGGAGTAGGAGAAAGACATCAGATTCACATTTTTGAAAGATCAGTTGGGAGGCCATGGATCAGCTTATTTGAAAGTAGTGACTCTGGAGTCAAAAGGGGACAAAAGTAGATGCCAAAGCAGAATGGTTAAGCCCTGGATATGGAGTGATAAGTGGAGAGAGACAGTGCCTGAGAAAGGTCTTTAAAAAGACCTTTAAAACGACAGTATTTCAGAGAGTATTTGCAGAGTATTTCAGCAACAGATTACACACGCGCTGCTGATGCTAGCCACAAGGGGGCAGCCTCAGACAGCCATTCAAGGCCAGGCCCTCCACGATGAAGGGACAGAGTTCCCAGGTTTGCAAAAAAACTGGGAGCTCTGAATTCTGACCACAAGAAGTGGCTGGCCTTTCCCAGGCCTTTTGGATGAACAATTTTAGTGATGAAGAATGTTTACCATTCTCAGTTCAGTTCCTTGTAAAAGTCGATTTGAGACACTTATCTATTCATGGTGGTTCTCTCCTTATCCAGAGATCTCCCAACACTTCAGGTTTGTGACTTACGATACAATAAAGCAGCAGCAGAACTCCATCTGCTCTCAACCTGGCTTTCTCTTCCCAGACTGCTCACCTGCTTAGCACCTCCTGGATTTGTAGATGTCCACTGACAACCCCTAGGTCTCTAGCAAGGAATACCAGACCGTTCTGCCCACGCAGCCTTTAAAGATGTAACTCCTAGTAGAGACTGGATGGAAGCCCCAACTTAAGTGAACGGGGTTCCCCACCACATAAGGCAGAGCTGCTAAGTCCATTTTGAAGAGAAGATACAAGCTCTCTGAACTTGCCCCATAAACATCTCTCTCCCATTGAGAACCTCTTGCAGAAACCACAGAGGGTCAGGTGATTTGGGGGATGGGGTTGGGGGGGTGGTCAGCATGAAAACTGGCGGTCTTGCCTCTCACTGGGGTATCTGAAGGGAAGCCAGCCCAGAAAGTGTTGGGAGTCTGAAACTATGCAGACTGAGAAAGAAAAGTTTTAATGAAAGGGTTTTCACCAAGGAGAACTAGCTAGTAAAGGGCTTGGCCCCCATGACGCAGTCTGACAATGACCCTTCAAAACTGCAGGGAACGGGCGCGTGACTCTGGGACCTCGGCAGGCCCAGGGGTGCCACACCCAGGTCAGCAACACTGCCCACCGAGGTCGCGGGTCCCTTGTGCAATGAGTCGCCTGCGGGAGCTCCCGGGGCCTGGGCTCTGGGTGGGGCTGAGTTTTTCCTTGGGGTGGGGGGCGGCGAGGGCTGCTGTGTAACGAGCCAGTGAGGAAGGTGGGCACCAGGGGCTCCGGGACGCCCCCACCCAGGGCTCTCCTGGTCATCGCTCGCTCTGACTGGCTCTTGTGACCATGTGGGTCTATGTGCCTGAAGAGGCAGGAGAAAGCAGCCGGCTCCATCACTAGGGCCAGTGTGACAGATCCCTCCCAGGAACGGCACACCGCCTTGCAGGCACGCCATACACGTTAACCCCTTCGGGCCTCACAGCAGCCTGTGAGATGGGTGCTGTTCCCATTTGACAGAGGAGGAGGCTCGGGCACTGAGACATTAAGTAACCTTAATGTGTGCAGAGTCATACAGCTAGCAAGTGGCAGAACAGGGCTGCAGACCCCGGCAGCCTGGCTTCAGAGCCTGTGGGCCATACACTGTCTCAGCTTATCAACAGGGGAAGAGAGAGAGGCTCGGGAACCTCCCAGGTCATTGGTGCTTGTAGGGAATGGACAGGGGCTGGGCCTCCCAGCCCCGGCAGCGCTTCCTCCACACAGCACGTGGTGCCTTCTGTGTCTTACTGCCACCACTTGCTCACGTGGCTAGAGAGACCAGCCGGCCCTCAATCCAAACAATGACCAGCTGAGCACACAATGACCAGCTGAGCACAAGTTTTACCAGAGAGGCCCAAACCCTTGTGTGGAAATTGACCTATAACTTCCTTACTACACACAGAAGCCTTGCAGCCTGCAGAGTGATTCTAGAGATAGCCAGTTTATCCCAGGTAGGATCCCCTTCTTTTCTCACTTATTCTTCAGTTGTACTTGATTTATAACCTCACTGAAGTTTTCCGTTGATCTACCATTGCCAGCGGTTTAAACTGGCTCACTCAGAATTTTAAGAACTCACTTTGTAGATGGGCATGTTGTTCTCAACATCAGAACTTCCAGGCATGCCTGAATCACCTCGATAGAAAAGTGAAAGTGAAGTTGCTCAGTTGTGTCTGACTCTTTGTGACCCCATGGACTGTAGCCTACCAGGTTCCTCCATCCATGGGACTTTCCAGGCAAGAGTCCTGGAGTGGGTTACCATTTCCTTCTCCAGGAGATCTTCCCGACCCAGGGACTGAACCCGGGTCTCCCACATTGTAGGCAGACGCTTTACCATCTGAGCCACCAGGGAAGTCCACCTCAATAGAAAGAGTGAACTATGTTCCCTGGCCCTGATTTCGAGAGAATACCATGTGTAGGAGGGAAGACACTGGTCCCTGGGGGGTGGGGGGAGGGTGGGGAGATACAGAGTCGCGTCACAGACTCAGGCCTGAACTGTGCGAGTTTCAAAGCTGCTCCATCAAATTGGCAGCCCACCAGGCCTCATGAGTATCTGAAAACGACATGGAAGTGAAGTGAACCAAAGCAAGTATGCCTGGCAGGGAACCTCCCGCTGGAAGTACTGGGCTGGGGGGAAACCTATGTCTCGAAGCAGCCCTGACCAGCTAAAAATATCTTCCACTTCTGCTCTTGTCCGTCTGGTCACTGTCCTAGACGCCAGCTCAGCACAGCCTGGTCCAGAGAACCTATTACATCACCGTCCACCTCTACTTTGTAACTGGATAAAGAAGACAGGATCTTCTCTTTTTATTTTACGGGATCTTCTCTTTTTTTTTCTTTCTCATGGACTTGAATACAAAGTTACAGGCTAGGATATAACAACTTTATGTTAAAATGTACATGCCAAGGGTAGCTAGCTGTTCCAGCCTGGCATCTCAACTTTGCAGGTAGAATCCTTTAAAGGAAACCACTTCCTTGAACTATAGACTAGCAGAGATCCAGCTAAGTGTTGGCACTCCTGATGAGAGTCAAGCAAACAGGATCTCATATAAAGGAAAACTTCTGTGTAATATGCCGCGTGGTCAAGCTGCTCTGACCTCCTGTGGCTTCAAAGCTCGTCTGCTCTATTGCACAACCCACAACCTTGAGAACAATCGGCTCTTCCTGCCAGCAGCTTCTCCGAGTCCACCTGTCCCTACAGGTAGTAAAAGAGGAGAAGGATCAGGAATCGGTGTTTACACAACACTGCAGAGCACTCTCTTCCTCCTGGCCCTGCCCCCCGCCCCCCCCAAGTGAGTTCGAAGTTCATTTCTGCTAAAATGGGGGAGAGGTGATTCAAAGAGCGAACGCACGGATAAAGAGGGAAAGGTTCAGAAAGAGGGAAGGCTTCGAGCAGCCAGAGGCCTGCCCTGACCTCGCCGCAGTTGAGAGGAACCCTTCCTGCCCACTTGGGACTCGGGACTCGGGAGAGGGACTCGCCTGCAGGAGGCAGTCAGGCTGCTCACCGGGGAGGCTCAGACCTCTAAACCTCAGAGGAGGTTTAGAGTCAGAACCTGCCCCACCCCCACCCCATCTCCAGGAAACAGCTCCACCCAATCAGCAGACCACCTGCCCCAGAACTTCAGGGGCCAAGAACGTAGGTTTCTTCACAGAACTGACCAAGAGTTTTGTTTTAGTCCTGGCGCCTGGCTGTCTCCCTGCTCACAAGACTGGCACGCGTGACCACAGTAGGGCAGGCAGATCGTCCGTTTTAAAGCCGTTTCCATGTCAAGTCACTTTATAGTCCCGTGGGCATATTCTCACACTTCAGGGCGCCTGACACGACTGCTGGTTTCACTGAAATCTGCATCTGCTGTAGATCCCCTTGACAAGTGACAGCGGCAAGACAGCGAAGTGGCAGGCGGCCTCTGGAGAGCAGGGCTCTCCTAAGAGCCAGGGGCCTGGGCCGGGGACACTTCTGGGGCTCACCGGCCAGGGCCTGAGACCTCTTGGGTGGACGTCTTCTGGAGCAGAGATGGAGCAAGCTGGAGGCCTCTGAGCGGCCGCACCTGCTTGCCCCTCCCTCACCTGGGCCACACCAGCCTTCTTGATCCTCACAGGCCAGGCTGTCCCCCACCCCAGAGCTCTTGAATGTGCTGCTCTCTGTGCTTGGAACCTGCCCCCTGGTGCCTCCGTAGACACACTCCTTTCCCATCCTCCAGCTCTCACCTTGGAAATCACCTCCTCAGAGAACCACGTGAAGGGAAGGCTGTGTCTCATCACAGCACATTTCCCCTGGTCTCAGGGAACCTGGGTTTTAATAGGCTGTTTTTCTGGGCATTTACTCAAGTTCCATGGCAACAGAGGTCACTATCCTCTGTGCTGACCAGTGCCTGGCACGCCCAAGAAATCTTTGTTGACTGAAACAGCCTGCCTTGACCTCCTCAAGCTGCTCTGATCTCCGAATGCCCTGGAGAAGGTACCTCCAGCCATATCTGCACCTCATCCTGACCCTGCCCACCCCCCAGGAAAACCACAGTAAACGCGGGGATGGCTTCTCACTGTGCATGAATGAATGAAGTCACTCAGTCGTGTCCAAGTCTTTGCGACCCCATGGACTGTACAGGTGCCTTCATCCGTGGCATTTTCCAGGCAAGGATACTGGAGTGGGTTGCCATTTCCTCACTGGGAATAACCAAGTACAAAAGGAGGCGTCCATAACTAACACTCCAGACCACTACTGAAGGAATGCCTAACGTTCTGTCATGGTGGCAAAATTAATCTGTGTGCAATTAAATATCCTCCCTTTGACAACATTCCCCGGAGTACCCAGAACAGAGCAGGGCTCAGTATGAAATCCTCAACTCTTCAAGTTTAGGGAGTGCTGCCCTGAATCTCTCTTTCCTCCTCTGGCTCTGTTGTACTCCACGGGTTCCCTGCTTATGGTAATAACACAGGTCCTGCATTCCAGGTGAGTCAGTCACCTAAGCCCTGTGTGTCCAAGACGCTGCCAATTCACTTGCTTGCCACCCCCGCCCCCACCCCACAGGCCCGGGAAGAACACCCCCATCTGATACTAAGGTCTGTTCAACTGGTTCACTACCCAGCCCACTGCAGCCAGGATCCTCTCAACAACCTTTGACTTGCCAAGCGAACCAGCCCCCAACTCACATTCTCTTGCTCAACACACCTCCCATCTTGCTCATTTCTTACTCCCTGATACACCAGGACCTTACTCAGTTTGCTTAAGGACTTCACCAGAACTCCGTCAGCCATTTTTTCCCCAAAGCTCCCCCAAATTAAGACCAGCAGCAGCCTGGTCTGCAAACAAAATATTCACCATCAACACCTTGAAATCTGGAAAGGATCTGGCACAAGTCACTGGAAGGTTTTCACTGGAAACGCGGGTGAGGGTGGGGGTTAGGAGGATGCCAAGGAGGCCAGCAAGAAAAATTAACACCCGTTGATTCTTCCTCCGGATCTACTTGGTTAGGCCAAGAATGGCATGCTGCTCTGCTCCAGAGTCTAGTAGCTGTATTAAGACTAGCCTTGGGATATTCACATGGTGTATTAGAGCATAAGGTGTGGGGTCAGAGACCTGAGCTCAAGTCCTGGCTTTCCCACCTCCTAACCACGTATATGCACGTGGGTAAGCTGCTGTTTCCACATCAGTGCAAAGGGGTTAAAGGAGTTGATCTCCCCGTGTTGCCATGAGCATTCAGTACAGTAAAATCATGAATGTACCTTATGAACTGTAACCACTAGGTACTGTATATATTAGTTTCCCTTATCACCACATATGCCATTTCTACCTGTCTCTCATTCGAACATTTGTAGCGCATCTGTCGTGTCAGACACTGTCCTGGGTGTCAGAGTTTATTCAAAAGTTGTTGTTTAATTGCTAAGTTTTGCCCAACTGTTTTCCGACCCCATGGACTGCAGCCTGCCAGGCTCTTGTGTCCATGGGATTTCCCAGGCAAGAATACTAGAGTGACTTGCCATTTCCTTCTCCAGGAGATCTTCCCGAACCAGGGGTCAGACTTGCATCTCCTGCATTGGCAGGCAGATTCTTTAACATTCAGCCCCCAGGGAAGCCCCTATCCAAAAGTAAACAATAGCAATCCTGGGCCAGCTTTTCCAGTCAGGAAAGACAGACGAGAAACAGGAAGTTAGAACTTAATATAACGTGTGCACGAAGAAGTAAGCAGAGGGCACTGTGGAAGCATTTGGGGCACTTGACCTGGTCCTGAGCAGTCAAGGACAGCTGCCTGTAGGAGGATTCATCTGAAGGGAACAGTAGTGGTTGGCTAGGAAGAGAGAGAAGGAAAGAGCTTCCATGTAGGGCGCATGGATCGGCAGAGACCATGGAATAGGGGAGGGATGGGATAGTGCCAAAAGATGAGACCAATACACGAAGGGCCTTTGTGCTACAACAGTGGAAAACCAGTTCCCCCACAATTGAGGCAGTATGTAGGCAGTCAACCAAACAATAACAGTCTCATAAGACAACAGATTTCTGGGTCCCGAGAGTGTGCTTAAATTATAGGGCTGGAACTTACTGGAAGGCACAATATTAATGAGTTTCTATTCACTTCCAATAATAAAAGAAAAAGGGATTCCTCATGAGCCAACCACACTGGTTTCTTTGGTAGCTGGGATAGCTGCTTTGTTAATTCCCTTTTTTGGACATACTACTCTCTCTTAACCAATGGTGCATTTGCTGGAGCCATGGGGCTGTGTTGTGGTAACATGCATCATTAATAACAAGCTGCAACCAGGTGATCCAGAGCAAGGTTAGGCATGAAAATGCCCAGCTTTGGGGGCTGTATTCATCCTCCCTAATACATTAAAAGCACCACGGAAGATAATGGACTAAATGAAGCCTTGCAGCCCCAAAGAATAAAAGTACCTCCAAAATATGAGTTGTTTATGGAAACTGAATAGGATATCAATTAAGAGCTTGGGTTTAGGAGCCAGACTGCTGTGATTCCATCCTGGATCTTGCACTTACTACCTGTGTAATCTTGGGAAATAAAAACCTTTCTGCACCTCAGTTTCCTATCTATAAAATGGGTATAGTAACAGCACCCACCGCATAGGATTGTTTATTAGAACAGACAACCAAGTACAGTACTTCGCCTAGTGCCTGATGTACAGTGCCCAGCTAATACTGTTAGCTACTGCTGTTAGCAGTACAGATCTCTCAGACCTGTGGTGGGTCACGTCTATTCTCACCTATTGTTTACATGGATGAAAAATTAGAGACTTGAACACAGAAATGACTTATCCCTGTTAATTCTGCCCCCGGAAGACTGAGGCGACAGGAAACACGACCGCGGTGTCCTGGAATCCCCGGTTAGGTTGATCATGGCTGGTACAGTTTAGGTCACAGCTAACTGGCACTGTTACCATCACAGTTTCATCTGAGATGGCTCTCAATTAAATCGGTACGTGAAAGATTCCATCCTGGAAAATATCTCCAATCTATCTAAATCAGTGTTTCTGTGCTCTCTGTTGTTGTTTTTAAATCCCTGAGAGTAACACCATAGTGTTTCATGAGCATTTTCTCAAGACACCTAGCTTAGAAGTTAAGGAGTACCCCCAGATCTTATTTTCCTTACAAACTTGTCATATAATCCCATTGCCTGTGAATGTACCCAAACCTCATGCTTAAAACCTTTACAATTGCATTTCGACTCATTTTAAAGCTGGTTTATATTTTTGACATGTTAACCCCTTTGGGGATATTAAGGTTCCAAACAGATGTAACCCAGTTAATAAAGCACCTTACACAGGAGTCCCAGTGCTAATGTTACAGGACCTGGTAAATAACTTCATACTCCCTCCACAGCATTTATGATCTCACGGTCGTATTTCCTGCAGACCAAGCCCAGAAGCTAGATTTTAAAACTAGCTGTGGATTCAGAAGACGATTCATAAACCCCCTGCACAGCCTGTTGATGACTGGTGGGGAGAGCAGGTTCTTTCATCGGTCTGCTTCACATTTTAACAGCGCAGAAAATAACAGGTTAGAGTGGTGCTTTGTAACTACCCTCCCTTGCTCCTGGCAAATTAATGAAAGCCCAATCAACTCCCTACTTTAGTATCTGGGTATCTGTTAAGCAGCACTGGGCTGGGAGAGGTGAGCATGGTGGGGTACAATGGTACTGGGGAGGTGGGCAGAGGGCTAAGGGTGGGGCAGCTGTGTGTTCAAAGGCAGGGCAACAGGAAACGGCCTGGCAGGTTTGGGAAGCAACATGCTGAGTCTTGCTGGAGCGTAAAGGTGAGAGGGGACAGTGGCAAGGGAAAAACTCAGGTTATTTAACTTTTCCTTCCCTCTGAAAATTCACTCAAATAGGATGCCTCTTCTGAATACTGGTATTACTAGAGTATTAACTTAGGTTAGGTTGTGTTAAATTTTTTTCAGTATGGCTATCTTTCCATTTCAAAGCACTGGCTGGCTACACTTCTAAAATACTATCGCAAAAAAAAAAATAAAATAAAATAAAAATAAAATACTATCACATCACTGGCTACAAGCAGAGAATTCAGGACAGAGGTCAGTGTCGCCACAGGCTGAGCATCCCGGAGGAGGTCCGGGCGGGAACGTGCTCTGTAAGCAGCTAGTCAGCTAACAAGCTTCCTGTGAGTAAGGCTTTCCCCCTCTGCCCGGTCTCAGGAATGCCCTCTCATTCCTTTCAGAGGAGCTAATGGCTTTAAAATTCTAGCCCCAGATCCAGAGTCTGATGAGCTTCATCCAGGGTCTTAACAGTCTGGACAGACCTGTCTTCCCAGATTTCTGAGAAAGAGGTGAATACTGACCTACACTCAAGGTTCTGGACTAAAATCGCAGGATTAGGATAAACAAAAAAAAAAAAAAAACCCCTTCTATATAATCTAATAAAATCAACATTTTACAGACAGAAAATTGAAGCCTGGATGGGGAAAAAAGAAACAGTACAAAAATGAAACGGCAGTTTGTTTCTAGTGGTGACCATGAGGCAGTCTTTTAATGCAGGCTGTGCCTTCTTCCATCAGCTGCTTGTACGCTGGCCCAAGGGGCAGATGCTGTATATCAATCTACAGTGAGCACACAGCTGCAACCCATCTCTAGGCGGGGATGCCATCAAGCACCAAAAACCACGGGAATTTAAGGTGCTCATCATTTAGGCTGGAAAAGAGGTGGCTAAGCTTCTTGACCTAAGGTTTATTTGTTCTGATCACCTGCCGTGAACCAGGGACACTCAAAGACGAATGTTAGGAGGGCAGGTCTGGGACAGGGCAAAGCGACCTGCATGCTGAGGACTCCGGTGGCAGAGACTGACAGGAGCCACTCAGGCAAGTGGCTGACTCCGGCAAGCGCCGTTCCTCAAAGCCCACTGCGGCCCAGCCAGCCCCCTCACCAGCTCTGCCAAGGCCCATCCACCACACACTCCCACCAGCATCTCGGCGTCTACTGAGTGGCCTTTCTGTCCCTTTCCAGTTCCAGCCGAAAGAACAAACAGCAACTCTAGTGGAAGGCAGAGCTCACGGAGGACAGGGCAGCCGTCGTGATGTGAATAACCGTCATAATCCTGACAGAGTAAACTATATTCATGAAATTAAAGGGCCAAAACAAACCAGGCAGCTTCTCTTGGTATCTATTAGGATGTTCACGATTTTACTGCATTAATATAAATTGCTGAAAGTTTCCTGTTGTTTAGTTGCTAAGTTGTGTCCCGCTCCTTTGAGACCCCATGGACTACAGCCCACCAGGCTCCTCTGTCCATGGGATTCTAGAAATCAAACCTACAAATTACAGAAAAAAACCAGAATGAAATAAAATGTCTTTTAGTCCCAGATTTGAATTCAAACAATGATTCAGGAGGTATAAAAGTTATCGGATGAATAGGCAGACGACAAAGGAAAGAGTGGTAAAATATTAATTGCAGAATCTAGTTGGGGTATATATGGGGGTTAACTGTAAAATTCTTTCAGCTTTGCTGTGTGAGATTTTTTTTACAATAAGATGCTAGCTTAAAAGTATTTTTATAACCTTCACTTGGGTGCTAACATCCACCAAAACTCATGGACTCCTACATCTCAATTAAATAGTACAAGCTCTTGAAATATAAAATAAAAGAAGCACCAAAAAGCAACTGGGGAAATGTAGACGACTCTGCACACAATGTTGAGAGGTTGACTTTGTCAAAAAATCCATCTGGATCCATTTGGTGGATTTTACATAAAAAAATGGTTTTTTAAAATTTCTGATTAGATGAATATTGTCTAACTTATGGTGGGGAGGAATTCCTAAGCCCAAGGGAACAGAAGTCACAAGGGGAAAAAAAAAAAGCATAGACAAAAATCTTTTCATTTTCAGCTAAATAAAATGTAAAGTTTCTATATCTCAAAAAATCATAAGCAAAATAAAAAATCAAAGAAGCTGGGGAAAATATTTGCCACAAATGTCACATACACATAAAAGACTAAATATATTACAGAACAATGCAAACGCAATATAGAACAATCACACCCCAGTAGAAAAGTTGGTAGTGGGTGTGAACAGAACATTTACAAAAGTAAACAATGGACTCATCAGCACATAAAGAAGGTAAACTTTACTGACAGCCAATAAAAATGCCACATGCCTGACGGAGTATTCATCAAATAGCTGTTGAATAAATCAACCAAAAATAATGTAATGTTTTTGCCTAAAGATTTAAAAATACATAAAACTGTGCATAACTTGATACAGTTTTTTCCAGAAAACAAACAGGCAAAGGATAACAAGAATCTTTAGGAGTTCAGCTCTTGTGACTTAAGTTTATTGCAAGCAATCTCTCCTAAGGAAATCACTGAAAATTTGTCCAAGACACATGTACAGGTTAACTATTGTCACAGCAAAGTAACTTCAAAAAACAAAAAAGCAACCTACTAAATGGGAGAAAATATTCGCAAATGATATGGACTGATAAGGGATTAATATTCAAAACATATAAACAGCTCATACAACTCAACATCAAAAAGACAACTTGATTTAAAAAATGGGTAGAAGACCTGAATATACATTTTTCCCAAAGAAAACTTAGATGGCCAACAGGTACATAAAAGATGTTTAGCATCACTAATTACTAGAGAAAAGGAAATCAAAACAACAATGAGATATAACTTCACATCTGTCAGAACAGCTATCATCAAAAAGTCTACAAATAGCAAATTTTGGGAAGGATGTGGAGAAAAGGGAAGCCTTGTACACAGCTGGGAATGCAAACTGGTGCAACTACTATGGAAAACAGTATGGCGGTATCTCAGAAAAACTAAGAACAGAACGACCACAGGGTCTAGCAATTGCACTCTTGGGTATATATCCAAAACAATAAAAAATAAGAAACCGATTCAAGAAGATAGAGGTACTCCAATATTCACAGAGGACTATACACAAAAGCTGGAGAAGGCGATGGCACCCTATTCCAGTACTCTTGCCTGGAAAATCCCATGGGCGGAGGAGCCTGGTGGGCTGCAGTTCATGGGGTCGCTAAGAGTCGGACACAACTGAGCGACTTCACTTTCACTTTTCACTTTCATGCATTGGAGAAGGAAATGGCAACCCACTCCAGTGTTCTTGCCTGGAAAATCCCAGGGACAGGGGAGCCTGGTGGGCTGTCGTCTATGGGGTCGCACAGAGCTGGACACGACTGAAGCGACTTAGCAGCAGCATACACAAAATCCAAGATATGAAAGCAACCCAAGTGTCTATCAGCAGATGAATGGATAAAGAAGATGTTTGAGGTATGTGTGTGTGTGTGTGCATACACACCCACCCACCCACACACCCACACACCCACCCATATATACACATACATATATTCAATGGAATATTACTCAGTCATAAAAAAGAATGGAATTCTACCATTTGCAATAGCATGGAGGAACCTAGAGTGTTATGCTTAGTGAGATAAGTTAGAGCAAGACAAACACTGTATATAATCATTTATATGTGGAATCTAAAACTATAAAATAAACTATAAAATATGTATAGCAAAAGAGAAACAGACTTATGGATACAGAAAACAAACCAGCGAGTACTGGTGAGGAGAGTGACGTGGGGGAGGGGCGGTATAGGATTAAGAGACACAAACTACCTTCCATAAAACAGAAGTAACAAGGATGCATTATACAGCACAGGGTGCTACAAAATATCGCCATTATTTTGTGGTAACTGTAAGAGAAGTATAATCTATACACATTTTGAATTACTATGTTGTACACCTGAAACCAATAAAATATTGTTAACTATATTATTATAAATCAATTATTAGAAAAAAACTTTTCAGGAAGATTCTAGTCAAGATATAATTAAAAGTTTTATACTTAGAAAAGGATAATGATTGTAACGTTAAGATGGCTTTTAAAAAAATGGAAGCAAACTGAACTCCCAAATTAGAAAACAATGCACCATTAAAAACGTTTTTAAAGCATTTTAAAGCACATGGAGAAGATGTGCATTTAATGCGGGATATAAAAATGCCTGTACAGAGCGATGCTGCTCTTGCAACCGTGTGTGTGTGCGCGCACATACATGTGCATGTTCTGGAAAATACTGCAAGGAAATAAAAATTTGCAAATATTAACAGAACTTTGGGTAATGGAGTCAGAAGAAAATTTGTATTTCTTCTCTATTTTATTCTACAACTTAAAAGAAGTTTCAGGAAAAACTTCTAAATACTGTACAAACAATTTAAAAGACTGATCTACTACTTTAGAAACAAGTCTTCACACAAGTCAAGACCACCACTGACTTTAGGCTGTTGCTGCTAACCCACATTTCAAGGTCCAACACCATAGAAACCACCTCCGTGCTCGCTCGGCTCTTACACCTCCGCCTGTTCCGTCCATGTGACTGTCACACGTCCAAATGTCGCCTTGTCTTCCCCTCCAACCTGTTTTTCCTCTCGGATTTCATTCTGTGGTGAACGCTACCACTTAATAACCTAAGCCACTAACCTTACTTCACCTTTTCCCTTTTTTTACCTTGCAAATCTCTCTGGAATCCATTGCCCTTGGTGTCCTCATCATTACTTCCCTGAACAACCAGAGGAGCTTTCTTTCCATCTGGTCTCCTTGCCTCTTGCCCAACCCATCCCCCCTGCCCCAACACACACTCTCACACACACTCACACACACACTCCCTTCAGGACAGCCCCATGATCTGTCTTCAGTGCACACATCTGGCCTCATGACCCTCCTGGATGGACACCTTCAGGCTAACACAGCACAGCAGGATAGATCCCTGTATCAACAGCTCTTCCTGCTTCATCTCTTGTTGTTCCTTTCCCCTCACCTTCCACTGTACCTACTGCTCTGAGCCTCTCTTCTTCCTCTCTTCCTCTGCACCCACTCTTCCTCCTGCCTGAAGCCCTCACCACAATGCCTGCCTCCCTGGTCCAGCTCACTCCTTAAAGGCTGTCCTTTAAGGATCAATTCGGATGCCACTCCATCAGGAAGACTCACGGATGGCGGCTGAGTGTGTCAAGGTGCCGCACATATGCTATTTTTATGCAGCCACAGCACTAAACCATACATTGTGAAGCTGTTTTTGTAGCTAGACTGTACGCAGCTAGCAAAGTAGGTCCTCAGAGCTTGTAGAAGGAATTAATAAATGTTTCCACCACCTAAAACAGAATTCCCTAGTTTCATCTTGAAAGAGGGCCCAACCAAAGATTTCATAACTTCCCTCAGCCACTTGTTTACTTTATCATCTTGGCAATCGAGATAGTCTTTCTTATCTATTAATCAACAAAGAAGTGTATTTATCATACACCTTATGTCCTGACAACTCTGGTTTTATTTGAATCTATCTATTCTTGCCGAAGTCCTCATGTAAGTGTTACAAATGTCCCTACACAGGACAGCCATCAAAGTATCACAATTTACTGAAAGAAAGCAGTGTGCTACAAAGATAAATCAAACTGTTACTACTTAAAGACCGTTAGCAAGAAATCCCTTAGCCTTTTGGAGACTAAAACCTCCAGTTACTCTTTATCTTTTGCTAGAAGAGTATATAACTTTCTGTCACTTGCATATCAGAGCTCTCCACAACTACCCCAAATCTTTTTTCAAATGTGACTCAGGTTGCACACAAGAATGAGTTTGACTAATACAAGCCTTATTTTCTCACCCTTTTATGTCATACTCCTTTTAATACACTCCCGAATCATGTCTATTTTTTTCCACGTCAGCCTTACAGTACTGACAAATTTAGCTGACGGGCAAGAAGGGCTACATCTTTCTCGTGGGGTTTTGTGTGTACTCAGCTAAACTACCTTATATACACCCCAGTAAACTCCTTCTGCTAATGTAGAATCACTTCTCCAATTTGTTACAACTATTATTATTTATACTTCTGGGGTTCAGATATTGGCAGTCCTACCTGGCTTGGTAACACACACAATGGAAATCAAAAAGGAAAGCAAAGAGGTTTCATTACGTGTCAGGAAAACTCTCCTCAACTGTTGAACATTGAATCCTCAAGTCTCTACTGGAATTCACAACGTACTTGACAAATATCCAAGGTTAAACATGTAGGGATTCTGGAATATCTGTCGGAGGTTCTGATATTAATGATTCTCTTTGTCTATTTAATATCAGTCACATATTCTCTACTCTTCCTCCTTTCCTCGGACTTTGCACCTCCACCTAGCGACCACTTCTTTTCAACTTAGATGCCGCGTACTTTAAGTCTCAGTGTTTGCTGGGAATGGCGGTGTCACAGTGAGGTCTCACTCTTGGTGGAGTCCTTAATCTGGGGCCCACAGACGAGCGCTGCTGTGGCCGCAATGGTCTGGAGAATGTGGGCAAACGTTTGCGTGTGAGTGTGCTAAGAGGACTCATGGCTTCCGTCACAATCTCAAAGGGGCCCAATACACCCTGGAAAGGCTAAGAACTCCATCTCTAAGGCATTCAGACACAAAGCAGTAAACGGAATTAACAGTGCCAGCATGACCAAGTCAACTTTTTTCTCATCCATCTCCAAGAAGAATGAGAAACTCTCTAATGATTATATACTAAATGACCGCTCCTTGAGGGTGTGATCTGGTGGATCCAACATATATGAGATTATACTGAGGCCAAAATCTAACTAACACTTCAAATATCAATTACTTCAAACACCTCAGTTTCTACTTTTATCCAAGTTCAGCCTATTTTCTTTGTCCACTTTTGATACCTTTAGCTGATTTGATAATGCTGCTTTAAAACCAAAACACCATGAATCAAGTTTCTCTGTACATAAATATGTTACTAGTCAAAAATTTATGCCTTAACAGCAATTATATTATTTTTGCTGAAATATACTATTACCTTCCATACCTGTGTTTTAAATAAATTACCCCCAAATCACTTAATACAACTATGTCAAAGTAAAAACTGCCTCCATGTCAACAAGCTGCAAAAATCTATTCTATGCAAATAAATCCCAACTCTTCATTTTCATTGTTGTCTATAGGTTATGCTGTCTTTTATACTATGACTGCACCCAGTGTATTTTTTACAGGTCAATATAAACTGTAGTGTAAATGTGCCAAGAAAAAAATGCTGTTTAAAATGTGTCCTTGGATGAAATGCCCTTTAGAAATCGAGAAGCAAAACCCCGCAAAAATCAGAAACTGCTGCCATCAGTACTCACCACTGAACGGCCACACAAGGGATCCCCAGGAACAGGCTGGACTTGTCTGGATGTAAGGGACTGAATTCCATTAGGAGAGCAGGCAAGTAGAAACAGCAAGTGGCAACACTGCCTTCCTCCAGCTCATCGCATTTGCAGACACACAGATTTTGGAATCCTCCAGGACTAACAGTGAAAACCACACTAGGTTGTTTTCTCCAATTCCTAGGAAATGAGTCAGGAGGTCAAACAACTTCTCCACTCGGGAGAGACAACAATTTCTGAAGCTGCACTCACTGTTTCCAGTAACTGGACTCCTTCTCTTTCCCTAGATAAAAGGACTGTCAGTCAGCTGTGGAGAGCCCACCGGGTTCTGAATGAGACACATCACAGATACTGCCGGAAGGGTTAGTATCCTTCATGGGGTAGTTTCCCCTTGCGAGTAGTCAGGAAGACAAAAACCCAGTTAGGAGTGACACGTGGATGAAGTTTCTTCAGTTAAAAAGAGTTGGCAAAACTTTTTCTTTGTTGAAACCATATAGTCATTTCCTTCACACAAGAAGATGGAGTGATAGTTAAAATAAATACAGATGGGCAGTAACTGCAGTAACTGGGCTTTTTAAACTTTTAAAAGCGCCTTACAAATGGCTTCCGTCAGTAAAATAGCCTTTCTTCCTCAAAGGGACTAGTATATTCAAAAGAGTCAATGATTATTCAATATTCAATTAATCCATGTTCTGAAAACCTTTCACAGGCTTCTATGAGTTCTGCAGTCCCATCCACTAAATTATACAAAGCAGAAGTATTTAGGAGCTTGCTAGCAGTCCTCTGAATCCATGACTCAAAAGAGGATGAGCCCTGGGTTAGCAACAATCTTCAGAATCTACCACCTACTCACCACACATAACATTTCTTGTAGTTAGCGACCTTCTTCACAGGAGATCAATCAGCTGCTAGCAACGAATCCGTAATTCCAAGGACTCCTACAGTGTAGGCAAGTCTTAATACATGGACGTGTGTCGCTACACACAGGCACATAGATCTTCCGTGACAGCGCGTCAGGAGGAGACTGGAAGTACTTTTGCTTTCTGTATCGAGAGTACTTTCTTTCCTTTTAAAGAGGAGGTTTCGTTTTGATCTTGAGACATTCTCTCTGATAAAACCACCAACTGAAAACCTGCCATTATAAACGAGGGATTTCACAACATTCATTCCAAAAAAACCGTGGCTATTCATTTCTGGAAGTGACTCACTGCGGAAGAATCGCTGGCAGTGGAGGGAGCGTTAATTTTTAGAAGACAGCCCGCCCTCTGAGAAGTGAGCAGAAACCTCAGCGCCGGCGGCAGCCACGTGCCTTGCGGACCCCCCATCACAGCTTCCTGAATCACCACCACCAAGATGACGCGCGATGACCAATTTCCTCTTGTAACTCCCTCAGTACACAAAAATCCTTCGGTCTGTACGCCCTGAATATTCCCCTGCTCTGGCAGAAAGGTTCAAAGAAATCTGAGCGGATGCACCAGCACTTCTCCACCTGTCAACGTTCAGCTGCCGGCGAGTAACCAGCATATGGATACTCACTTCCTGTGAGTATTTCTAAAAGAGCTTATGATATTTCCTTTGGAGGAGAAAAAAAAAAAAAAAGGCGGGGAGGAAAGCACTACGGGGAGGAGAAGTAACTCCAACAAGCCTGCGGAGCTAAGAGCAGGCAACGTGATCGCTGTTTACCAGCCACGCCTAATTTTAATTTGGTTTCTCAACCCCTGTGTAATTAAGACAGCCAAGAGAAAACAGCATCAGGAGAAGGGGAAAAAAAGACATTTCACAAATGCTTAGACCTTCCGTGCGCGTGACTAGAAAAGTAATTTTAAGATTCGAGTGAACCAATCTGAAGCTGTTTAGGGCATTAACCCTTCAAGGAAAAAAGAGTTATTTTTTTTGTTTGTCCCTAGATTTCAAATATGGAAATTATCTTCCCCACCCTGGGCGCTGAGCACACTAAAGACACAGCCTCCGGGTGCCATCCCCACGGTCTGCAAGAGGAGAGAACGTTTTCAGATTTGTGATGGGAGCAGAAAAACACCTATCTAACACCCTGTCACATTAATACTGACCACGTGATTTTTGCACCAAAGCACCCCTCGAAAACCAACCATGAAGGGCTAAAATATGACCTTTTGTAT
Source organism: Ovis aries (assembly GCF_016772045.2). Lineage (NCBI taxonomy): Eukaryota > Metazoa > Chordata > Mammalia > Artiodactyla > Bovidae > Ovis > Ovis aries. Next base: position 96,324,667 of record NC_056057.1, read on the forward strand.
TTCTCTTGTCTTTTAACCAAACCTGATCACTTCAGAGAAGAGTTTCTTGACAACTGGACAAACTAAGAAAAACTGCTTTTATCCCATCTTAAATGTCAGAGCTCGTTTTCTGACCGGACGAGTAGACATTTTGCTAACAGATGAGCTTTAAAAAGAAAAAAGCCTGCCCTTTATTTTCAGGCTGTTAATGTGCTTCTATTTGGGTACGAATGGTGGGGCAAAGGAGTGGAGGAGCTCATGAAGGCAGGAGGAGAAAGCACAAGCTTCCACTGTAATGGGACTGAAGAAGGAAAAAAACAGATCCAATGTGTTCACATATCTGTTATACAGCACCACTAAGCCCTCAATTTCTAATGCAGTGACACTGAAATTTCTACTCCAGCTTCTGTATTTCTCATTTTTTGAACACTCAAGCTAAACACAAAGAATATATGTGCAAAATTTAATAAAACTATCTGTGTGTTATATTCTTGAAGGAAATTTTCATGAATGTGAATGTTTTTATGCTTTTACCAAAACTGATGTTTTAAGAGCATGGAAACCATTTGCATGGTGTGAATATAACCTTCAAATTGAGGGTGAGTAAAAACAAACAAACAGCATCGATAAACAACCTTAAGGATTTCATTAAAAACCAACTATACTACTGAACAGTCATCTCTCTGCCCTCACTCCCAAGACCTCATCATGAATTTGCCCGCTGTCAAAAGGCCCTCTCTGTATGATGTCTAAAGAAGAGGAACCCTACATGGAGGGCAGTTTTAAATTTCTACAATTTAAAAAATCTTATTGATACTGAGCTTCATGAATGATTAGAGGCCAGACAACTGCCCGAATGATAGATCAGCTAATTTCCCCTCCCACTGTGTCACGCACACACATGCTCGAGGTTCTCAAGGCTTCTGAGCAGTGTGTTCCTGTTTCAGACCGTGCTTTATACGAGAGTTTCTCTGAAGTCCTGGGTGACCCATGCAGAGGTTTCAAAGAGAGAAAGGAAAAGCAGAGCGAAACAGAATAAAGATCACAAAAAATGCATGCTGGGGGGACACCAGGGAGAATATGAACTGAACAGGTGTGGCTGGTAATGAAAAGGTACTGCCCCCTGGGAACTCCTTTGAATGGGGGAGGCGGAGGGGACTATTTCTAAGGTGGGCACTTAAAATGTGATTAAGCTATAGAGACTGTCCGGGTCCTGTTCTGATTCACTGTGCTGTAGACATCCCACAAGCCCAAGTTGAAAGAATCAGTGTTTGCTCTCTAGACCTCTGGGCCCATTATCACCAGCCCCCACCTCCCCAAACAAAACAAAACCGTGTCACAAATCTTCATGGTTAACGTTTACTCAGTGCTTCCTCTTAAACAATGGCAAGGGGTGCACTTTAGTGATCCTTTTACAGAAAGGAGGGAGTGTGGCCCCACACAGGAAGGGCACTTGACCCAACATGGGAGGTTGAGGCCTGGCATTCGAGTTTCACCTCTTCCCTGGGTGACACTTCTCTCTGGTCCAGGTCACCCAACCCTCTTTCAGCCAGTTTACTCATCTGTGGTTGACAGCAGCCTGCCCCCAGGGCTGGTTTAGGCACCACCACGGGCCTACACAGAGCTGTTCATTCGATCCTCGCAGCAACCCTGCAAGTTCAGTTCTCTGGTTATTCTCCTCCTATAGATGCGGATGCAGCTACCCCGGTGGCTCCCAGCAAATGCAAGAGACTCAGGTTCAGTCCTAGGTTGGGAGGATCTCCTGGAGGAGGAAATGGCAACCCACTCCAGTATTCTTGCCTGGGAATCCCGATGGACAGAGGAGCCTGGCAGCCTACAGTCCAGAGGGTCACAGAAGAGTTAAGACACGACTGAATGGCTGACCACGCCTCCACAAATAAGCACACTGAGCCCCGGGATGTTTAAGGGCTTGCCTAGGGTCACCCAATCAGCAGGCAGTGGAGCCAGGGTTCAGAGCCAGGGAGCTGCACCTTGACCACTCTGCTCCGAGCTTTCCAGAGGCCGCCCTTTGTGCCAGGCTGCCGTGTGTGTTAAGTAAAACTGCCTTGGAGACTACTACTTGAGGCAGATTTTCACTCACACCACATGCAAATACATTCTCTGCAGAATTTAAAGAAAACTAGTGACAACTAAGTATCAGTAACTTTAACACATTAGCTTGCTCTCTGAGAATAGCTTTGTGTAATCTGCAAACTACTGATACTGAGTTTTGGAGGCAGAAGGGATCTAGAGACCTGGTTTTCAATCAGTGGTGGAGTGAAGCTCCCAGCCCAGAGGGAAGGCTTGCCCTCCATCACAAGGCCGCACCGCTGGCCCATGGCCACCCGGAATTGGGGAACGCTTCTTGGGAGTGTTGACCTGTCAGGCATCCACTCACTCTTGGGACGCATGCATGTGTAATATCATTCCTCAGAAATGTATCAGTTAAACATTTTCTTCTCACTACAAGCTCCTCAGGCTTTAATAAGAGAGGAGAAAGATGAAGGAAAAAAAATCTTTTTCCAGGTCAGGGAAACAGAAAGCCACTATTAAAGTTCTCCTATAGTGAACCTAGGGCTTCCCTGGCAGCTCAGCTGTAGAGAATATGCCTGCAATGCAGGACATCCCAGTTCAATTCCTGGGTGGGTGGGTTTACCTGGTGGCTCCTGGGTTTACCTGGATTCTTACCTGGTAAAGAATCCACCCGCAGTATAGGAGACATGGGTTTGATGCCGGGGTTGGGAGGATCCCCTGGAGGAAGGCATTGCAACCCACTCCAGTACTGTTGCCTAGAGAATCCTCATGGACAGAGGAGCCTGGCATGCTACAGTCCATGGGGTCACAAAGGGTCGGACACGACTGAGCGACTAAGCACAGCACACAGTGAACCTAACTGAAGGTCTACCCAGTTCCTTCTCTCCTCTGTAAATCTGCTGATGTGCAGACGATGTTAAACAAACTATCGGTCCCACGTGCTTATGGAACATGGAAACCAGAGGAACTGGGAGCTGGGGACCTCCTGGTCTTCATCTATGCTTCAAAGAAAAAGTAACTTCCTTTTTAGGGATTCAAACATTTTGTGTTATTTATTCTGTAAAATTTGGTCTTATTATTCTCTTTTGGAAATTTTTTTTAATGGTTCCATGTCATATTGGGGCACACCAAAATACCCAGAAATGCCTCATCCTAAAACAAAGACATTTGTTGACAAGTTAAGAAGAGGAAGACATAAGACCATGTTCTAGTTTTATTTCCACTTAAGACAGCAAAGATTCTGGGAAATTTATGTATGTTAACTTTATAAATGAGCCTTTTCCCCCTGAAGATTTGGCGTGAAATGTTACTTCCTGAACTGTTATCATAAAATAAAATGTTATTTACTCCCGTCATAACCATTCACACACTTCCTGTCATAAAAACTTGAACTTGGCTGGAATGTTAAATAAAGCATGCAAAAAACTACAGGTAGGAAGCAACTGTATAAATACCTATTATCAGTTCATCTTCCAATTTAAGAAAAGAAGCATCTCTTCTCAGAAAAACTAGTATTACGCTTTATCATCTTGGGTGACTAAATCCCACTTACGGCCCACAGAAGGAACTTAAAGGGTAAAAAGCCTGCTCTCTTTACCGAGTTCAGTCAGTAGTTTTCTGGCGGCTTTAGGATGCCTCCCAGGGACGCTGTGTGTGTACCAGGCTGCCATGTTCTTGAGGGGTTCATGGCCCAGAATCAGAATCGAGAAGAGTCAAAACACACACAGGGTAGGTGTACACATTGTTAAAGGCACGTGCGTGTTCTTCTTCAACGCCTGCATGTTTCTAAAAGAAAACAAGCTTCTAAATCCTCGGCTTCCGTGTGTCTAGTGGGAAAAGCAGAGCCACTGTACACATACAATGCTAGAAGACAGTGTGTATGAACAGATTTGTTTACAAAACAGGGCCCAGCAAAGTCTGTCTCTCAGCGCCACAGCAGGATCCATCCACCAAAACAAACAGGCAGACACGGAAGAGTCTACAGGACTAGCTCTTCTTTCTGATGAAGGCATGACAGCTGGTGAATTTTAATTGGGCAGTAAGTTACAAAGTGCCTTAGTCTTGAACTGGGAACATGTCACAAAATCCACTTTCACACACCTGCATGCATGCACACACGCACACGCAGAGGTGCACGTAAGTCTATGCAGCACAATGGTTCCAATGCTCCTGCAGCATGAGAGTCTCTAATTTATTTCTTCACACAGGCATCTTCTCCTACCTTCAATTCTACATGTTTCTATCTGGAAAGGGTGGCTGGTCCCTTTAAACTCAACAGGAAACAATAAAACCAAATGAATTCTATTTCTTTTAGCCTAATTAACTGTATAGCCATCTGACCAGGTTGGAAAGCTTGTACCCCCGACTCCCTTCTTCAGGGACCAATAGGTCGCCAAGTCTAGTAGGCACCTGTTCCCTGTTAACTACTGTTTCTGTCCTCTCCCTCCCACGCTTGCTTCTAATAAACATGCCGGACCCTTATCACTTTGTTCCAAGACAAGTGTGACAACCTTTTCGACTGGTTTACTTGCCAACGAGCAGCTCTGTGGCAGTGAAACACAGAAAAGAGTAGGAAGACTGGCTTCTGGGTTTGACTCTGCTAGATGCAAACCACGTGGTCCTGAGAATGTTATGCAGTCTCCTTGGGACTCGGTGTTCTCATTAACAGCAAGAAATAAATGTCAATCAAATTATATGCTCTGATGTGGGACATACACAGTCCCCAAATATGATCTTCTGAAACTCAGTTTCCTCAAGGAAATGCACACCTTCAAAACTTTCAGTGACTTTGCTGCAGTTTATCTTCTTCAGCCTGAACTGAATGTGAAAGTCTCATAAAATGAACGGCACTGCACAAATGCAATAGTGACTCTAACAGGGGTCATTTCTTGAGGTGCGTGCACTATGCATTATCCAGGAATTTTATATACGTGGGCGCTAATCCCCATGACCACTCCGCAAGGTGGTTTTATGACTACATTATACACCAAGAATCTGAAGTTCTGTGGATAACTTGCCCAAGGTTATAAAATCCATTATGTGTCAGAAATGGCATAGAAAATCTGCCCGTGGTTAATTATAAAGCCCACTAAATCATACTGAGTGCTTTAAATGTACCGTAAGACGTGAGGGGGGTGTCTCTAACTACTTGAATGATCATTCTCTGAGTCCCTGTAGATTCCAGGCTGCATAAGAAAGCATCAATCATCCGAATATAAAGAACACTGATGGCACGTCCCTGGTGGTCCAGTGGTTGGGATTCTGAGCTTCCAATGCAGGGGGCGTGGGTTCAATCCCCAGTCAGTGTACTAGGATCCTACATACTGTCCAATGTGGTCAAAAATAAATAAAAAAACTAAAATTAATTTAAAAAAAGACAAAATGATAACTTAGTATTTAGTCCTCATTAACATCAGCATCCATTAAGCTCACTTTCTTGATGGGTCAGTTCAGTTCAGCCACTCAGGCGTGTCTGACTCTTTGCAACCTCATGAATCGCAGCACGCCAGGCCTCCCTGTCCTTCACCAACTCCCGGAGTTTACTCAAGCTCATGTCCATTGAGTCGGTGATGCCATCCAGCCATCTCACATTCTCTGTCTGACTGGTCAGTACCACAGAATAAAAGTGCAAATACAATGAAGTTCACTTGTAACATGAAACTATCCAGTTTCAACCAAAGCTGATAAAAGTGACCCAGGGAAACCTGTGAGTCACACACAGTCACCGAGAAATAAGGATCAAAGGGAGCTTCAACAATTAACAACCGAGGAAGCAAAAGTCAACAGAGATGACTGCATGAGGGGTAGGCTCTTCAAGATAATGGTTTGTGTATCAAAAGATTAAGAGAGGTCCTTTTGGAAATTAACGCTTATCAACAAAAATCACCCTCTTTATGGTTCTGCCACAGAAGTGACCAATCTTTGGTCTAAGAAAGAGCATCCTGCTGCATCACAGCCCAAATGTCTGTTATATAATGTAAAACAAACCAAGATTCAACTTTAAAACATTTTTTCAGGACTTTGTTTCACTAAAATCTTTCAAAAACTTTTTACTGTTTAGTTAATTCTCTAAAAGTAACAGTTTTCTCGTAGCAATTATCTTCAGGTGATAAGACTTCTTGAAATGGTAGTAACAGAAAAAAGGAAAAATAAAAGGATTACTGATATGCAAATAGTAGTGAACAAAAGATTACTAATTCTCCAGCCCACAAGTGGAAAGTAATGTCTTAGGTTTCCTCTCTCATTTCAAGATTCTCAGGCTTACCTGGCCCAAAACACCCATAAAGAAGATTCGCTCGTCAGCTCCATGCCCTGGTCCCACCACTGTGTCTATGGTGGCCTAGATATGACATTCATACGGCATTAGCTAGCCTTTAAGCAGGTCTGTCCAGGCAAACCTGGACTATATCTAGTACCCATGAGCTCTGTGTAAATCCTAACTTTACAAGATTCACTCCATCTATTCTATGGTGGGTCAGTCACTACGTTGGGTCTGACTCTCGTGACCCCACACTGTAGCCCACCAGGCTCCTCTGTTCATGGGACTTCCCAGGCAAGAACACTAGAGTGGGTTGCCATTTCCTCCTTCAGGAAGTTCAGTTCAGTTCAGTCGCTCAGTCCTGTCCGACTCTTTGCGACCCCATGAACCACAGCATGCCAGGACTCGCTGTCCATCACCAACTCCTGGAGTCTATCCAAACCTATATCCATCAAGTCGGTGATGCCATCCAGCCATCTCATCCTCGTCGTCCCCTTATCCTCCTGCCCCCGATCCCTCCCAGCATCAGGGTCTTTTCAAATGAGTCAGCTCTTCGCATGAGGTGGCCAAAGTATTGAAGTTGCAGCTTCAACATCAGTCCTTCCAATGAATACCCAGGACTGATCTCCTTTAGTATGGACTGGTTGGATTTCCTCGAAGTTCAAGGGACTCTCAAGAGTCCTCTCCAGCACCACAGTTCAAAAGCATCAATTCTTCGGCACTCAGCTTTCTTCACAGTCCAACTCCCACATCCATACATGACCACTGGAAAAACCACAGCCTTGACTAGACGGACCTTTGTTGGCAAAGTAATGCCTCTGTTTTTTAATATGCTGGTCTAGGCTGGTCATAACTTTCCTTCCAAGGAGTAAGCGTCTTTTAATTTCATGGCTGCAATCACCATCAGCAGAAATCGTGGAACCCAAAAAAATAAAGTCAGCTACTGTTTCCCTATCTATTTGCCATGAAATGATGGGACTGGATGCAATGATCTTAGTTTTCTGAATGTTGAGCTTTAAGCCAACTTTTTTGCTCTCCTCTTTCATTTTCATCAAGAGGCTCTTTAATTCTTCATTTTCTGCCATAAGGATGGTGTCATCTGCATATCTGAGGTTACTGATATTTCTCCTGGCAATCTTGATTCCAGCTTGTGCTTCTTCCAGCCCAGCGTTTCTCAGGATGTACTCTGCCTATATACAGCCTTTCCAAAGAAATAGAGGAAAACAACAGAATGGGAAAGACTAGAGATCTCGTCAAGAAAATTAAAGATACCAAGGGAACATTTCATGCAAAGATGGGCTCGATCAAGGACAGAAATGGTATGGACCTAACAGAAGCAGAAGATATTAAAAAGAGGTGGCAAGAATACACGGAAGAACTATACAAAAAGATCTTCATGACCCAGATAACCATGATGGTGTGATCACTCATCTAGAGCCAGACATCCTGGAATGTGAAGTCAAGTGGGCCTTAGAAAGCATCACTATGAACAAAGCTAGTGGAGGTGATGGAATTCCAGTGGAGCTATTTCAAATCCTAAAAGATGATGCTGTACAAGTGCTGCACTCAATATGCCAGCAAATTTGGAAAACTCAGCAGTGGCCACAGGACTGGAAAAGGTCAGTTTTCATTCCAATCCCAAAGAAAGGCAATGCCAAGGAATGCTCAAACTACTGCACAATTGCACGCATCTCACACGCTAGTAATGTAATGCTCAAAATTCTCCAAGCCAGGCTTCAGCAATACATGAACCATGAACTTCCAGATGATCAAGCTGGTTTTCGAAAAGGCAGAGGAACCAGAGATCAAATTGCCAACATCTGCTGGATCATCGAAAAAGCAAGAGAGTTCCAGAAAAACATCTATTTCTGCTTTCTTGACTATGCCAAAGCCTTTGACTGGGTGGATCACAATAAACTGTGGAAAATTCTGAAAGAGATGGGAATACCAGACCACCTGACTTGCCTCTTGAGAAATCTGTATGCAGCTCAGGAAGCAACAGTCAGAACTGGACATGAACAACAGACTGGTTCCAAATAGGCAAAGGAGTACATCAAGGCTGTATATTGCCACCCTGCTCATTTTACTTCTATGCAGAGTACATCATGAGAAACGCTGGACTGGAAGAAACACAAGCTGGAATCAAGATTGCCAGGAGAAATATCAATAACCTTAGATATGCAGATGACACCATCCTTATGGCAGAAAGTGAAGAGGAACTAAAAAGCCTCTTGATGAAAGTGAAAGTGGAGAGTGAAAAAGTTGGCTTAAAGCTCAACATTCAGAAAACGAAGATCATGGCATTTGGTCCCATCACTTCTTGGGAAATAATAGATGGGGAAACAGTGGAAACAGTGTCAGACTTTATTTTTGGGGGCTCCAAAATCACTGCAGATGGTGACTGCAGCCATGAAATTAAAAGATGCCTACTCCTTGGAAGAAAAGTTATGACCAACCTAGATAGCATATTCAAAAGCAGAGACATTACTTTGTCAACAAAGGTCCATCTAGTCAAGGCTATGGTTTTTCCAGGAGTCATGTATGGATGTGAGAGTTGGACTGTGAAGAAGGCTGAGCATTGAAGAATTGATGCTTTTGACCTGTGGTGTTGGAGAAGACTCTTGAGAGTTCCTTGGACTGCAAGGAGATCCAACCAATCCATTCTGAAGGAGATCAGCCCTGGGATTTCTTTGGAAGGAATGATGCTAAAGCTGAAGCTCCAGTACTTTGGCCACCTCATACGAAGAGCTGACTCATTGGAAAAGACTCTGATGCTGGGAGGGTTTGGGGGCAGGAGGAGAAGGGGACGACAGAGGATGAGATGGCTGGATGGCATCACTGACTCGATGGACGTGAGTCTGAGTGAACTCTGGGAGTTGGTGATGGACAGGGAGGCCTGGCATGCTCTGATTCATGGGGTCGCAGAGTCGGACACGACTGAGCAACTGAACTGAACTGAATATACAGCCTTGACGTACTCCTTTTCCTATTTAGAACCAGTCCGTTGTTCCACATCCAGTTCTAACTGTTTTTTCCTGACCTTCATACAGGTTTCTCAAGAGGCAGGTCAGGTGGTCTGGTATTCCCATCTCTTTCAGGAAGTTACTATGAAGTTAATCCAGCTAACTGACTATTTCTACCTTTTTCTCCCTGAAGAGTTTATATTCTGGAAGAATTCTGCCTTATAATAATTCAATTAAAAAGGGCTTCAGACTTCCCTGGTGGTCCAGTGGCTAAGAATCCGCCCGCTAATGCAGAGGACACATGTTCAACCCCTGGTCCGCGAAGATTCCACATGCTGCGGGGCACCTAAGCCCACGAGCCACAACTATTGAGCTAGAGAGAAAGAGCCACTTACCACAACTACAGAAGCGCACGTGCAGCAACAAAGACCCGGCAGAACCAAAAATACAGAATTAATTAATTTTTTAAATTTAAAAGATATTTTAAAGAAAGGCCTCAATGGTATATCAAGATCCCTCCTGATATGTGTATATACACCTGTGTACAAAATTAAAAAGTTTTGGTTTCTACCAATATCCTTCAATCCAAGGTTCAGAGAAGAGCTGCTTTGAAAAGATTTAATGGGATTTGTAACATAAAACCTCAAAAGCATATTACTGACTTAACCAAGACAACACTGGAATACAAAATGTGGTTGCTGTGTTTTTTCTAGTGACTATCATGTCGACTTCCAAGAATTTAATAAAATACTGTTGTCTCCTGTGCCAGAGAAACCCAAGAAGGGACACCCTCGGGAGACTGAGTCTTACTGCGGTGAATTCAGAGGCATGTGGTAAGTGATGAGAACATTATTAGTGCACTTGTGGCCTTGCAAGATGCTGCTTTCTGTAGGGATCTTGGCTTGTTACTTGAGACAGTGGTTTTGTGATGCTCCGAAACAGCTCCTTCTCTCTGAAAAGCAAGAGGTGTAACTCTCCATAAGGAAAAACCCAGAGCCTGTGATCTAAACCTTCAAGATTCTTTTTCGTATACGTGCAGAGGCCATACAAGCTCAATAATGCACCGTGAGAAATTAATATGTTAAGTAAATACAAGAGGCTTTGTAGAATTCAGCAATCTGAAACGGGGGCACGAGGTGAACAGAAGTAGGATGGGAAGAACTGGTGGCAGTTCAGTGGTTTTGAACTTCTGACTGTGATCCCAAAAGATTTTTAACACTGCCCTAGTTTTCCAGAAAGGGTTTTGCAGCACTGACCCCAAAGGCAGCATAATGTCATTGTCATAGTGTATATTAATGAAGGCCATTGTTAATGATATGCTCTCTTTTAAGACTAAGCAGAAGCTGAATACGCAAGTGGATAATGCAGAGCCATGCTGCAGTTCCACTTAAGTCCTCAGAAGCAGTGAAGCCTGTACTTCAGAAGCTCGGGGTGGAATGCTTGTTTTGGAGAGCAGTCAACGGACAGCATTTGGTTTCCTCCATTTAACCAGGTCACCCAGGCATGGAATGCACAGCTCTGCCAGACAGAGCGTTGTGGATGCCTGAGAAACAACGGCCCTGTCCGGGCTACTGATGCAGAGAGAGGCCATGGTTTCCTTTTTCTCTGCTTTGAATGGCAGCCTTGACGTCACAACAGCTAGGAACCGCTGGAGGGACAAATAACAAGGCTCAGGCCAAGAGTGCCCTGCTCTGTTGCAGGACCATTTTCATCTCATTCTGGTATCTTCTGTGGCCGCAGAGAATCAACAAGAGCAGAGGTGAAGGGCTGGAGCTTAAAAACAGAGGCAGCCTCTGGGCTGATAAAACAGATCTTGGACCATACTAATCGTCACCTTTAAGACACCTGGATAAAGAACAGTTCTTGCATTAAGCTGATTTCTAACCAAATGGACTCCCCCAGGGAATGCCTGGGGTGATGCTGCTCAAGGCTCAGACCTCTGCAGTTTCCCTAAGGAGCTGAACTTCCTGTATTTCAAAATGAACCTTTTCAAAACAGGGCTGCCACAAACATTCTGAGAGAGGCAAGGAGGTCAGGAGAGCTGGCAGTTTTTGCAAGAGACTTATATTCTGGGATAAAAACATCCTTTAGGGATTTTATAATTTAAGTTCAAGCAATTAAACATGCGCATTTAGTACCCAACTGCAGGTGTCTGAACAAATGGATGAGAACTGTTCAGATGCTGGCAGGCTTAACTCACCATTATATAAAATGAGTTGTCTATGTAAGTCATCACAGCAGTTTGAAAAGCATTATCTTTCATGTTTCAATCTTACTTCAAAATTATACATTTTATTTAGCTACGTGTCAGATTATTTCTTTTCATTATAAAGGCGACGCTAACTATAGACCTATACTGGGCAGTTGGAAGGCAGGATCTGAAAGTATGTGTCTCTACTTTCATGGCACAGAGAACAGCTTTCTGTTGCCCCAAGTTTGCCCAAGTCCAGCCCTCTGCCTTAGGGCCAGTAGCAACGTTCACCAAACTCCAGCCCTAGCCTGCACCCACGGTGCTCGGGGTCCTTCGGGACAGCCGGAGCTGGAGAACCAGGGGCTGATCTCTGCGGTGCAGGTGTGCCACCACAGCACGCCGACACAGAGGGCCATGGAAGCATCTGCTCCTCTGATGTCTGTGCTTGTAGTTCAGCGGACTGAATGCCTAATGGCAACCCACTCGAGTATTCTTGCTGGAGAGTTCCATGGACAGAGGAGACTGGCGGGTACAGTCCACGGGGTCACAAGAGTCAAACATGACCGAGCACCTGAGCACTGAGTTACATGGCTCCTTTTACAAGCTTCTTTCCTTAATTTGATGAGCACTCCCAAAGCATAACTTCCCTGTGGTCGCTGTGTCCATCTCATTTCAAGAGAACGACCTGCTATGAAGATTTACTCACTTTCAAAGATAAAAGAGGGTAGCATTTTTATCCAAAACTCTCATTTAAGAACCCCCTTAGGGCAGAACACACCACTTTTGCTTGCAGGTTGCCCTGAACATCTCTGATTCTCTGCAGGTATCTGAGGCCTGTTTGGAATTTGGTCTTTGGATTCCAGTGATCTTACCTGGGTAGATAACAAACTCTATGCCTTGTTCCTGTTGTTTAAAAAAGAAAAACAAAACAAAACAAAACTCCAAGTATTTTCAGTGATTAAACAGCGGAAAATATACAGCAAAAATTACTTCTTGACTACATTTTCTTTCAAATGATGATTATGCTCAAGAGGTGAAACTTATTTTAGCCCTACCCTTGTTTTTATTTTATAAAAAGCTTTTTACAGTTTAAGAATTATAATTAAATTTCCTCTGAACTGATTTATTAAGTTTTCAAAAAGAGAATGATGGGATTTCTTAAACTATTAAGTTTCAAAAACGAAGACTACTTATTTTCATTCTAATATAAGAAAGAGATGAGAGACTGGGAGGGAAAATTTTTTCCATCTGTATTTTGATTAGAATTTTTTAATGTTCAAATTTCTGGTTATAAACCACAGTAAACAACCAGTCATTCATTAAGAGGCAACTATTGAAATGGCGATATTTAGAGGAGAAAAAATAAAACATGATGTGATTAAAACCCCACGCACGTCTTCACTTCAAGGCAAACGCTCTGCCCATCTGGGTATTAAGAAAGTGCCAAATATCACTAGGATCTAGATTTAACTCATGTCATAAAGAAGCACTGTGTTTTATTTGTTTACAAAGGACCTGAAACCTCATGGAAATGATGGTGATAAGGACCTGAAGAGAACTCAGCAGTAAAACGAGGTACTGATCTATAAATTATTTAAATATGGAGTCAGTCACCACATGAACTTTCAATGAGCTACTGTTCCACTCTTGAGGGTAAGAGGTAATATTAAAGAATGTTAACTTTCGGCTGTAATAGGTCTATGCTCTAATTTTCTCCTTTGTTTGGAAATCTTTAAGGGTTAGTCAGTTTTAAAATCCTGGCTGCTTTTAAGTCAGAAGGGCCAAAGAAGAGACACAGTTTGTCCTGAGGGGACTCAGAGACGGTCCTGAGGAGTTAAGCCCTGGATGTGTTCCCTGAACTGAAGGTGCTGTCTCTGCTTGCTTTATGGTGAGGCTTGGGAAGGACTGAGCTCCAGAGCCCTCTCTCCAGGTGATGGGAAGTAGGAAGTGCCCTGAGCCAGCACACGTTCCAGGTATCCACATTCAGAAATGAAACCCAAGCTGGCCACCCTGCCAGCCAGGATGGGCACCCTCAGCAGGGATGGGGGTTTTCCTTCCACACTTTTGTGCCCACTGAGTCTCACGTGAGCAGAAGACCTGACCCCTGATTTCAGTGTAAGAACAATGATGGGAATTTTCCATGAATTTTCTTTAGGAACTGATGGCTATCATAAATCCCACAGAAATGAGCTTTCCCTTTCCAAATTCCTTTGAAAATGGCAGAGAAAGGTATATCCTTGCCCTAAACTCTTTTGTAAATAATAATAATAAAAGCTTTTCCTCTAGGTTTATTACAACACAACCAACAGTCATCATCCAATCCTATAATGCACATGTGAGACATTGGTTTTCACAAATATCTTTTGTGATTGTTAGGAAAAACTTCCTATCTTTCTATTCTTTACCCACATGAGAACAAACATAATACTAATCTCCAAGAGTGATTCTATGGTAAGTAGCTTTATAAAATCAGTCTTTTTTGGGGGGGGGCCATGCCACATAGCATGTGGGATTTTAGTTGCCTGACCAGGGATCAAACCTGTGTCCCCTGCAGTGGAAGAACAGAGTCTCAACCGCTGGACCACCAGGGAAGTCCCTAAGGCCAGTCTTTATGCTTATAAACCTATCCTCCAACTGGCAACAACAGCTCCATCATTCTCCTTAGTTTCTACTATGTACACGGAGAGGCAAACACAGGCTTTATTGAGACTCTACTGTTCCTGATTTTTTTCTTCTTAGCACATCATAACCTGCGATTGGCTGTGTGTGCGTGTACACTGTTCCTTCCATAAATCTGCAAATTCCATGCAGGCAGGATTAGTGTCTGTGTCATCCTTGTACAAACACTGTGGGATGAGTGAAAGAGGGGAGGGACAGGGAGGGACGCGGAGGAGAGGGCAGTAAGAGAAGGAAGGGAAGGCGGGCAGGGGAAGGGAAAAAACACTGCAACAGCAGCCACACTGGTTTTAAGCAAACCAAAGAAGTACTGTTACAGTTTCATCAGACTCTTCACTTACAGAATTTAAGATTCTTTGTAACTATTATCTCATCAAATCTCATAGTAACCCTAAGTGAACATGAAATTAAAATTACTGTGTGTCACCTAGAGGCACAAAAATGAGGAGCAGTTAGCTCCTGTATCTCCCATGTTTTAGCTATACAGCAGTCACTACAGAAGACAGCTCTCCTCACTGACTTCTCAGGGGGGTGTGTAAAATCAGAGCTGTATTTCTTAAGAACTGTGACCAAGGTCCAGTATTTCTCCCCTCTTTATTCATTCAGCATGTTTTGGAACTGACATGGAAAGCCTGATTTTTAACTTTGGATATATTCCTGTGAAGGAAGAACTAGTTCTCAAGCAATTCTTCTCATTTTTACCACCCACAAACAAATGCACATTCTAGTGTGAAGGAGGCCCTCAATGAGGAAATTGCTTACCAATAATAAGCAGGGTCACCCACCGGGGCAGAGAGCAATGTCAGAGCCAATGACTGGGAAGAACTGACACGGTGGCCCCTCCCACTGCCTAGCTCCAGGGAGAATATCCAAGGCGTCCTCCTCACACAACGTATCCTATGATGATACGATGGACAACACCATCAACACAGGGCCAAGGAGGACTCGCCTGAGCTCAAACAGCCCATAACTGATGGAGCCAAGGCATCACCCCAGGTCTCAGAGGTTGCGTGTGCTGAGCTCCCCTGGCCGCCAGGCTGCTCACTGCCCAGAGTCTGAACTGGCAGGGCTGCACAAAGTGGCAATGGAGTCAAGTGCAATGCAGAGAAAGTGTGAACACAGACAAGCCCAAACCGATCATCATAGAGTTCTGAAGCATCTGGTCTAGGAACAGTTACAGACAGCAAAGGTAACCTGCTGAGCTGAGTACAGCCTAATCGGGTCTGTTTTTGTCCCAACTGCCTCGAGCCCTTCCATCAGGGCAGAGGCCAACCTCAACTCCCACCTCAGCTGTCGTGGGAATTATGAGAATTAAAAGAAATAATGCACGCCCTTGTGCACCTTAGCACTGTGGCTCTCCTGTGAATACGACACCCAACCCCAGTTCCCATGTGAACACAACCAGACCAACCTTGGAAATTCAGCTTCCCTCTTGCTGAATCATCTCTCTAGTTTTTCTCTATCGTTTTATCACAGTGTGTTATTGGGTTCACAATGCACTTACCATTCTCCTGATGACAAAAGTAATAAACCACTCCCTGTACATTCTACACTCAAGCAGTTTATAATTCAAGATTTGTTTCCACTTATGTTTATGGTTTTTTCTTGACTGACCACGGTTTAGAAAGTATGGCACATTCACAACCATAGCAAGTTAAGTGCACGGCACCTGTCACACAACAAGAAAGGCAGACAAGTATTGGTTCAGAGTTAGCTGGGCTAACTCATCTGGGTCCTGACTCGTATCACCGGTGTCCCAGGAATGTGACTTCCCCATCACAACCCCCATGGCCATCACCTGTGACATGCTGGCTCTGTGGGTGGGACATCATATGTTCCAGCTCCACTTGCAAGAGTATGTCCAGGTTCAAGTGTGGCCTTGTGACCACAGCAGAGGTCCTGACCCCCTTCGGCCAGCACCAGAGGGACACAGAGTCAAGGCCGGCGACCTACGATCTAATTCTAGAGCCAGCGTGAGTTTGCCAAAGGCTCTGAGAGCAAATCATGTTTTCCGTGCCTGGAGCTTGGTTTCTATGCTTTGAAAAGGATTCTTTAGTATTTACTGCAGTAAAATTAAGCACTTTCAAATTTCTGCCAGATCCCATGGAGAAATATGGTTTATTAACACAAAACAAATGGTGCTTGAAAGGCAGGAGCCCCGGATCACAGTCCCTGGCCCACTACTGGCTCGCTGGGAAGCTTTAGGCATAGAACTTACATCAAGCACATCATTTTTAATGGGCACAGAATGGACACTTGGTAGGTGGGAGCACCCTGTGAGACCTTGGGCCAGTCCAGTGGTGAAACTAAGTCAGCTCAGACAAGGCCCTTTGCCAGCGCCCGCGGCCTTGCGTGCTGTTTTGTAGGTGGTTCAAGGTGGCCACGCTGCAATGTGACCCAAAAAGGTTTTGAAAGCTTGAAGCTGAAGGAACTGGTTGAAACTTGTCCTTGAAAAGAGAGGCAGTCCCACATATTAGCTGAGGGCACAGCTTTTAGGAGCCAAATCTGTGTATTTGAATCCTGAGTCTACCATTTCTGAACTTTAGTTTTTTCATCTGTAAAATATGAATAAATACCATCTACCTGTTATAGGCTGTTTTAAGGATTAGATGTCTTAATTCATATAAAATAAGCAATAGGTAAACATTAGTTATTAGCTAAAAGTTAATAAAGTATTAAAATAAGATATAATAATTAAATAATTAAGTATTTTTTTTAGTTTCCAATGCAAACTTATATAGTTTCAGTTGGACTGAATGAGACTCCCTGAGAGAGGTAATAATAAAATACCCAAGCTTATACAGCCCTTTAGAGTTTGTAAGACACTTCCCTCTATTTTCTCCAAGACTCGTATTCTTCTCATTTATTTTTTTACAAGTCACACTTCAGCAAAGTGACCAGAAAGACTGGAAAAAAGAGAAGAAGAAAAAAAGCATGCTAATCGATGGGTTAAACAGCACTCTACAAATGGCTGGAGAAATAATACTTTAGCTGCCATCCACATCTTCATCAGAGACCTTCCTCCGAATTACAAACTTGAATGTCTACCTGCCAACTCACCATCCCCACTGGAATTACAACAGGCATCTCAAAGTTAACAGGACTGAAACAGAACTCCTTGTAATTTTCCCCTTTCCCCATAAACAGGATACTGGGTAAACTGTGATATAGTCACACATGCTGGAACACTGCAGCAATGTATACAAAAGAACTGCAGCTCTACTCCCAACAACATGGGTGAGTTTTATAAACATAATATGGAAGGAAAACATCAGCTGCAAAAAACTACACATGGTGTGATACCACTTTCTGGTATCTCAAAATACCTTTAGCAATGCTCATTTATGTGATAAAATTTATATATCTGTAAAAAAAATCAGGAGAATTATAAACACAAATTTCTAAACTGCAAGGAGGCCAGAGAATAGTGGGAAGGAAGTACAAAGGTCCAGAAGCATCCGTATCATCCAGTTCCTAGAGGAGGAGGTGGGCCACTGGAGTGTTCTAAAAAATTGTGCTTTAGAGCTTAGTTGTATGTTATGAGTAATCTCTTGTATATATCAAATAACCAACAAATTAAAAAGACAGAAATACAACTCACAAAATGCACTGTGCTGAAAGTTACAGTTCAAAACAAACTCAACAGTGAAGGAAAGTACATCTTGCTAAAAATATGAAGAGATTAATGTATACTAGTGAAGTTGGGTATGGAATATAATTACTTTTACAAGGATGACTAAAACATACATGTGTTTTATGAGAATCAAATGCCAAGGGATAAAATGATTAGGCTTGTGGAAGTGGAAGTGTTAGTCCCTCAGTCGTGCCTGACCCTTTGCGACCCTATGGACTGTAGCGCGCCAGGCCCCTCTGTCCAAGGAATATTCCAGGCAAGAATACTGGAGTGGGTATTTCCTTCTCCAAGGGAACTTCCTGACCCAGGGATTGAACCCGGGTCGCTCATATCGCAGGCAAGATTCTTTACTGTCTGAGCCACCAGGGAAGCCCTGGACTAGGTTTAGAGGTCAGAAGAAATTTATTTATCAGGGGTTCTTTTTCTATTTTGGTAGGCCTTCTTTTCTTAAAAACAGAATGGGTTGATTGATATTACTTGTTTAGTGTTGTCTGTTTAGCAGATGGTCGGTCCAAGCTGCCTAGGATGAGAACCTCTCCCTACCCTGCACAGGCTCGGGCCTCTGGAGGCTCGTCCAGGAGGAGCTCAGTGCCGCATCTGGTGAAGGCCCGTGCTTTTAGAGCTCCTCTTCTTTCCTCCATCAGCACTGACAGTAGTGATTCACTGTAGACAAACTTAGGACATACAGTCTTTCTTATTTTCTAGAGCATCTAAGTTACCATTCTTCAAACACACATAAGAGTCCATTTCAGAAGGAAGTGACCAAGCTCAAAGCAGCACCCGGCATGATACGCTTCTTTATTTATCTGTTTGAACAGGCAAGGAAACAAAAAGAAGCCTGTGCGTTTCTTGGGCTTTTCAAACAGGAGCTGAATCTATTTGAATGGCCAGGGAGGAGAAGACAGTTTGACTTAGATTTGGCATGGGTTTAGGGGAAGAAGTGTCTTTGTAGCTGGTCCTAAATATTATGGCAACTTGGACTGAGTCGGTCTCCAAGGGAGAAGTTGCCACATGTTGTAACAGAAGCCACTGGGCTTGGCAAGGAAGGGAATGCAAGAACTACAATGAAAGCAACACCATTTCTCCATCATGGCGAAGATGCACGGGCCAGGACTAGGGCCTGTCCTCCTTTTCCATGGCTGATCAAACCAAGCACTGCCCTTTCAAAGCAGTCTTTATCATATATTGTAAGCAATACTAAATGCTGAGACTAAAATTAATTTCTAATGAATTTTTAAGAAGAACTTTTTCTTCCTCCTTACTGAAAAAAAAAAAAAAAAGAGTAAACAATTCAGAATAGAGGTTCAAAAGGAGGAATGCCAGCAAAATAACTGAGCTTAAGAACGCCGAGAGGGAACACCTCTCAAATGCATTTATTAATTTTAGACCTCCCATGAGATAAGACTATAATCTGTTTTGAGGCATGCTTCCTCCCCACCACTTACATTTTTGGAAATTAGATTCTTGCCTATCCGTCTCACTGTTTTGACTGGTCATTCCCAAACATACACTGCCTAGCTTTGACACTTTCCAAAGCTAAGAGGAGGTGAAGTCTGGCACAGAGAAGGCTGTTAGTGAGTTTTTACTGAGTGAATCTGCATTCTTGCATGGCCTAGAGTTGGGTGTAAATTCTAAGACTTCTTACATTAACGGTAATTTTTTGGTCAATGTCATCATAACTTACTATGTCCAAAAGGAAAAATTAGCTTATTTAAAGGTTACTGAATACAATATCTAGCTTTCATTTATGGATCAAAGGAGAGGAATTTTAAGGAAAAAGAGACAAAATATAAATCACAGTTTCATTTTACAAAGTGGTCTTCCATGTATACCACGTGTTTCACTAAAAAAAGAAAGATGTTTATGAGATACGTAGGTGACAAATTAAGGGATGTGTGTTTAAGACCAAGGAAGTGTGAAAGAAAGACACAGAGAAAGAGACAAAGAGGAATCTGGGATAATGGAAGAAGCAGAGAGTTTAAGGAATATTTTAAAAATACACAACTCATGATCCCTTAAAAGCACCAGTCTTACTTAAATGGTGTCCTTGCCTGAAAAATCCCAGGGACGGGGGAGCCTGGTGGGCTGCTGTCTATGGGGTCGCACAGAGTCAGACACGACTGAAGCGACTTAGCAGCAGCAGACCAGTGTGGCACTGTGGCACACCAGCTGTGAAAGGTGGAGATCCTGACAGTGACATACACAGTCTTGTGCAGACTTCTTTTGGGAAGGACGGTTACTCACGGAGTCATGTAGGACTGACTGGGCGCAGGCTGAGAGGTTCCTCTGAAGGAGAAAACACCCTGGAATAGGTGCCTGAGGGCTAAACCCACGTGTGTCCAAGCTACCCTCAGAAGGTCGGTGCTCTCCCTGCCCTGCTCCTGGCCCCTGGCGCCACGGGTATTGGGGAGTGATCCCAAAGAACAGAACGAGTCCGCTGATAACCCAACATCAATGTAATAAGCATCTCCTGTGTGTCAGGCCCTGCACCTGGTAGATACTGAAGTCCGATGGTGAACCCAGGGGAAAACAGGCCCTGCCCTCACAGAGCTTCCAGTCTAGCAGGTAGGAATGGTAGGCACCAGGGAGGTGCCAGCAGAATGACAGGGAACACGGTTGGCTGGGGTCCCTAGACAAGGTTTAAATCCTGCCTCGGAAGCACGAGCTCACTGGGTCGCTGCTTTCTTTACATGTAAAATGGGATGATAATGTGAAGGAGATTCCACGAGACCATGCTTGTGAAACACTTAAAATAATCCCTGACACACAAGGCCTGCTAAGTGGCAGTTATGAGGGGTAGCTCCTCAGAGAACCAAGGGACACGAAAGAGTCTGCCGCCCTCTCCCCCAGAGCATAACCCGAACTGCTGGACAAGGAGCTCAG
Organism: Ovis aries; assembly: GCF_016772045.2. Classification (NCBI taxonomy): domain Eukaryota; kingdom Metazoa; phylum Chordata; class Mammalia; order Artiodactyla; family Bovidae; genus Ovis; species Ovis aries. The sequence continues at coordinate 96,345,285 of NC_056057.1, forward strand.
CCACGTCACCGCTTCATCACGTTTCTGCATGATTTCTGGCCAGTCAGGTGGCCCCCAGTGTCCCTAGGCTAGACAGCAAAGTCTAGTCGCTAAAAGCATACCCCGGCAAGAATTTACCCCACAGTGCTCCTACAATGGGAATGTTTTCTGTTTCTCAAGGAGGCAGCAAGGGAAGTATTATAGGAAGGCCTCTTGGAAAGTAACATATAGCATCTTCTCTTTTAAAGCAAGCCCTACCAAAGCACCACCACCATGATGAACGTTCTGGACAGAGGCTCCCCAAGGACAGATGAGGGGGCGACGTTCAAGACCTCTCGGGCCAAGGAGCAGTGGGATGGACGTGTGTGGAGTGCGGTTCTGTGGCCAGGCAGCCTGGGCCCCACGCCGGCTCGCACACACTGGCTGTGCAGCAGTGCCCACGCTGCTCGCTGGGACCTGGCGTCTCAAATCTGGAAAAGGGCGTGAATATCAGTTCTGATCTCACTGGGAAGTTGTAGGAATTAATATCATTAACACCTGTCATGCAGTCAGGATAGACCTGACCTCCTGAAAACAGTTCACAAATGTTAGCAGTAATTATGTCTGGAAACCCAGTAACTTTATTATCTTGCTTAATAAGAACATGAGAGCCAAACAACAAGAGAGCAACTGAACCACACTCGAGGGATCAGAGTTCTCTCCTTGGCTCTCCCATCTTCTCTCTGCATCACAGTGGGTGCACACATCCCTCCTGGAATTCGCTTTCCTCACCCACACAACAAGCAATACATGCCGCCACCAAGCACACCTAGAAAGGCCTGATGCAGGTTTTTGTTAGTATCAACAGCAGCTGAACAGTTTAAACTTCTATGTCTTCCTGTCTTTATTCGCCACGGTTTTCCAGAGGAAGGAAGCCAACGGAATGTGGTGTGTGTGAGTGCGCACGTGGACAGAGAGACACCGGGAGAGATGGAGAGCCTGGGTTTTAAGGCCATGGCTTCAGCGGTCAGGGATTGATAAATCCATAATCAGCAGGGCAGGCTGGTGACCCAGAGAAGAGATGCTGCTACAGTCTTGAGCTGGAAGGCAGTCCCTGGAGGCAGAATTCCTTCTTCCATGGGGGACAACAATCTTTTTCTCTTAAGGCCGTGAACGAATTGGATGAGGCCCACATACCTTATGGAGGATAACTTGCTTTATTCCATATCTCTTTAAATGGTAATCTCAGATAAAAATACCTTCATAAGTATGTTTATACCTTCTAGACTGGTTGTTTCACCAAATACCTGGGTACTAGCCAAGTTGACGCATAAGATCAACCATCACACTATCATTTCAGACTAGATGGATAGATAGTTCTTTGCTTCAGGAAAAGCCTCTAGGAATGGGCAACAACTTCTCTTTCTGAAATCAGATTAAATGCAAGAATTCAGATGAGGTGCCCATTTTACTCAAGAGCTGAACTCTTAAGTCTGAAGAAAACCTTCAAAGCGGATATGGAAGATGGCATGCGAACTTAACAGAAGACTCAGATGAATGCACTCCAGTCCACAGGAAGGACAAACCTTTAGAACAAAGACTGCAAACTCAGTACCTACAAAGGCCAGACAGATAAGACAACTGAGTGGGGCGGGGTAGACGACGAACAGGGCAGGGGTTGGTAGGCAGAGTGCACTGAGCACACTTCATGTAAAACTGCTCCTCAGATTTGGGCCATGGAAGGTTCCGAGTCTTTATGCAACAGCCCAAAGGGCAGAGCATGGTCCAGTGGGCGGACTATCAACTTCAAGTCAAGCTGAAGGAACTCTGTGTCCCAATTCCACCATTCATTAGCAGCATCACCTGGAATAAGTTTCTTAGAACTTTCCAGGCCTCTGTTTTGTTTGTAGAATCAGGGAGCTGCCACTTACACAAAGAAGTATTGTGAACACTCAGGAAAAAGTACCTAAGACATGTGATGGCTGATACGCATGCTTCCTACTCTGCTTTTTATTAAGCAATCACTTACATGGCATTTACTATGTGCCAAGTACTGCTTTACAACTCATTTAATTATCACAACATCCCCATGAGGCAGGTTCTCCTTTTACAAATGAATCACAGAAAGGGTAAACAATTTGACCAAGGACACACAGCTGGGAATTACTAAAAGATTGTTCAAAAAAATACAGAACAGTAAGACTCATTAGTAGATGCTATAATCTCTCTTGCAAGTGTAGGTGATGCTTGCTACCCACAGCCACTGATTCCCACTCACTCCTCATCACTCCATGAACCTCTCCCTTTAAGGAACTCAGGACTCCGCGCTCAGCAATCCCAGGGTCCCTTCACAGTCCTCGTCTCTTAGCCCTGTTAGCCGGGCATTGCTCAACACTTCCTCTCTCCTGCACCGACCTCCACTTGCCTTCCAAGACTCTGAGATTCCCTGTTTTCCCCTTTGAAAGCTCCTCCGGGGTCTCTTCCCATCCCTAACTCCTCTCAGAGGTGAGCCCTAGGTCCCATTCATTCTCTCCTCTTCTCTGTCTTGACGTGATGCACACAGACTGGGGAAATCACATTTTCAATGCACACACCTCAGTGCCCAACCTCCAGGTATACTCAACAGGTAGTGACCAACCGACACCCTGACCCTCTCTGCTCCAAGTCTTGCTGGCAACCTGTGTGGTTTCAACTTTCATATGAAAACTTATCGAGGTCTCTGTGTGTGTTAGTCATATCCAACTCTGTGACTGTAGTCACATGGACTATAGTCACCAGGCTCCTCTGCCCACGGAATTCTCCAGGGAATAATACTGGAGTGGGTAGCCTTTCCCTTCTCCAGCGGATCTTCCTAACCCAGGGATCAAACCCAGGTCTCCCGCCTTGCAGGCGGACTCTTTACTGTCTGTGCCACCAGGGAGGCCAGGTCTGTCAGCTCCTTAACCTCTTCCTAGTCAGCCCTCCTCTTGGCCCACCCACTCCAAACACCTTGTCCTCTTCCTGTCACCTGAACTGCTTCACTTCTGAACTAGGACATTCTGACATCCCTCTAACCAAACCCCCTTGCCTTCAGCTCCTTTTATTAAATATTTAGGATAACCAAACCTAACAATCTTAAACCCCACATCTGATCCTTCCACCATGTCACCTAGGAAGTACCAGCAACAACCCAGTGGTCCAGTTAGAAACTTCCACGTTGACTTCTATTCCTCTCTCTCCCTCATCTCCCACATCCAACAGACCCCCAAGTTCCATACGTCCGCCATCCGCAAACATCAACCAGAGTCTCTCTTCTCTTTCCAGATCACCAGTGCTTCTCATCCAGAGTCCTCTCCCCAGTGAGCTCCTTGCCGGTTTTCCTGCTTCCAGTACTTGCTTCCCTTAAATCTATTCAGCAGGCAGAACTGTCCCTCTGAAACATGAGTCTAGTTGCAGTGTGCCAGCGCTTACAATCCATGAACATTTTCCTATGTCCTTAACGAGATGACCAGATCCCTGAGCAGAGCTTCTGGGCCGTTCCTACATCTAGCCGCTGCCCGCCTCGCTGGCCTCATCTCCTGTTTTCTCCATTTCGGCCCCACATTATTTCTAATTCTTCAGATGTATCATGTTTCTCTTGCCGCAGGGGTCTTGGTATATCCTAGCTCCCCTGCCCAGATTACGCGTTTTCCTCAGTTTTTATCTTGGGACTTAGCACGCGAGTGTCATGCTAAGTATACCTCTTCCTTAAGAGACTTTCCTGAGCCCCCGTCTTGGTGAGATCCTTCAGATGGGTGTTCTGCAGCCAACCTGTATTCCCCCTACCTGACAGTCACCCCACAGTATGGAGTCTCCCTCAGGAGCCTGTTCTGTGGAGTAATATATGGCTCTCTCATTTAGCGCTGTCCTCTTGTGGCCACGCAGTGCTGGTCCATAAAGACACTCCACAAGTCTGTGCCGAGTAAACGAACGTGCAGTTGATTCTTAGAGCCTCGTCTTCAACCCTCCTACACTCTGTCCCTGAGATTTAGCTCCTCCAGGTCTCCAGCGGCCTGATGGACACCTGACTGAGTACAAAGTGGACGGGAATCGTCTCCTCTCTCACACCTACTCTCTTCAAAACCTAGTAGAGCAGAAAGAACACAGGCGAGGAATCAGGGGTGCTTGGCGTGTGCTCTTCTACATCCCACTGGCCGCACAACTTCAGACAAACCTATCTCTTAGCCTTAGTTTTCTCATCTGGGAAATATGGACACAAATACTAGCCTCATAGGATTATATTGAAGGAGATAATGTATGTGAAGGGCTCGGCAGATGACATGGAAATAACAAATGGCACCTGAGTTAAAAAAAAACACCGGGAGTAATTCTGCTTCCATTCTCCTCCCTGCAGCTGCTTCTTCTCCTCCAGACCCATTCCAGCCGGGCCCCCTCACTCAGCCCCCTGCTCCTGCCTCCTGGAGCTCTGCTGGGCCTTCCCGACTCTGGTTTTCTCAGTGCCCGGGCCACCCCACACACTGATACTAGAAGATCCTATGATCACTCCCCTGACCGAAATTCATCTGCTCCTGTGACTTGAGTGTTCAGTCTAAATTGTTTAGTCATAAGCCCTCTCTGCCCTCCTGGGTCTGGCCTCAACAGACCTTTGCTGCCTTCTCTTCCCGTTAGTCACCAACACACACACTGTTGTTGCCTGGCAACAACACGTGAGTCACTACCCACTCGGTGCAACGGTTCTTCCCATCCCTATCTAAGCCTCTACTCGCGTGTCCTTGGACTCAGACCACCCCCCCAGACCCCAGTTCTCAAATCCAACACCACTTTTCTTTCACTGTCTGGCCAAAGCCTCCTCAATCCATGATGCATTTCTTGATTGCCCAGCCTGAGAACATCTTTTCTACAAACGTGCGGTGTTTGATTTATCCCCCTCCTTTTATACATGTCATCTCTCTCCTCTATGTTTATCTGTGCGTGGAACCTCAGCTCCAAGCTCTCCACGGGCAGCATCGTGGCAGGGCCCATGCCGTCATGCTCAGGAAAGGCCCCCAGGAAGTTGCAGCAGCTGAGTGTGCACACCCACAGAGTCCTACTGAGGACGCAAAGCACCCCAGGGGCCACAGTCAGCTAAGCTTCTGCTGGGCTCCTAGGTGAGTGCCTGGCATACAGCAACACTCCACAAATAACTCTTGAAATTAACTTTTCCTCGGGGAGATCAGCTATTGGCTGTGGGACAGAAATTCTGTCTCCGGAAAAAAACACAGGAAGGTTTATCTCTCCCATCATATACTTAGGATGTAGGCAAGCTTCAAGTTCACTCTCTCCCACATGCTAGACAGCTACACTCAGCAATCAATATAGTATGTAATGCTTTGATATATTTAGTATGTCAAAAGTACTCGATTTTAACATATTAAGAATCATTCTTCAAAAGTCTCCTCTGGGGAACATGGAGTTATTCTAACAAAGTCCAAAATCTTTTTTAGACCTTGTCTTTTACACCGCCACAACTTCTTTTTGTTTTTGTTTTTTCAAATGCCTAATACACAACGAACCCTTTTTCTCTTCAGGGTTTCAACCAGCTGAAAATTTAAAACTTTCAGAAGTAAATTTCAGTTTCCTCATATTTAAAGTAGAAGACAATTTTCAGGGCCTTCCTTTTCAAAATTCTATTATGTAAGCCACTTTATAAATCATGTACACAACAATTCCCATTTTTCCATCAAATTTTAACTCCCCCCTCTCCCCCATGCCTCCCCACCTGGCTCTGGCAAAACCACATACCATGGGTATGTCTCTTATAGTACTTATCAGTAATGTAGTGTTACCTCTTATATATGTCATTTATCCCACTAACATGTCCTGGAGGGCCAGGCCCCAGACATGCCCATTTTTGAATCTGCAGTGCTGACTGCTGGCATGTGGTTGGTGGCTCAGTAAATGTTTACATAAATCAATGACTCAAATCAGTTATTGGATCGTAAACTTTTTCATCAGACCTAACTACTGGCTCCTTCCTACCCTCCTACTCTCCAAGGCCAGAGAATTCCCACCACTGTGGATAATAAAAAAAGATGGGAGGCTCTTAAGGCAATTGAAAACAAAAACTTCTAAACGTGTCCTTGCCAAAGATGGCATCGCTCTAGAAATTTAAAGTCTTCCCAGCTAACACAGCACTTGAAGGAGGCAGCATCCATTCGCTAAAACATTTCTGTGAGCTAAAACATTAACTACACTACTTTACAGTCACACCTTATACATATGCTTCATTTAATTCATTCATTTAGTTCCCCTGAAATAAGTACTGAGGGGTAAAAACCAATTAGTATAAATCACAACTTTAAAAAGAGAAGTTAAGGAAGGATCTAGTTCAACGGCCAAATTACATGAAAAAGGCAAAAAAAAAAAAAAAAAATCCCTGCCAGTTCAGCACTGTGTACCCTTCAGTGATTTGGAACTGAGTTACTCTTCAGGTGTCATCCAATCGTACTAACCGATGTTAGTGTTTCCAGAATCTACACACTGCTCTTCCCAAGATCCAACAACATAAAGCACATCTTAGTTTCCAAGAAAGCTCATTACAAGTTGATGAGGAGTTTGAAAGGAAAAAAAAAAAAAAAACAACTCAAAATAAAATTAACAGACAATGACTCTCACATCTGGGCTTTCCAAACATGTTGTTAAGGGTAAAAGAAATATATTTCCACATCACAAAGAGTTCTAGAAACCAGCATATTCTGGGAAGTCCATATCTACTACTTGGGGGTGGGGGCTTAATAGAGTGTATTAAGGACCAAATCTTTTTAGATAATTGTTGACACTTGGCTTAAGAATATAAAAACTGAAAACAAAAATAACCCAGATTTTAGAATTTTTCAGTTATAATGAAGTTTGGATCAAAGACTCAAAGCATTATTCCATACTCTCTAAAACACTTTTAAAAGCAGCACACATTTCTTCCATTTAAAGAGATGAAAACTGAGGCAAGCAAGCTCAATCACTTTTTATGTACTCAATGTCTCAAAAGCAGTTAAAGCTATGGCCCCAAACTACAACTAAATGCTCTAATAACCCATTCTCATGAGGGAAGGTTTATAAGGCTCCTTGCTTAACTGAAGGATAACCGATGTGACTTATTTCAATGACTGGTCCAAAAAAGCTGCTGCAGTAGACCAGCAGACCACTCAGTATCTTGGAGACCCATTAACATCTTTGTCCACAATTTCCCTTGAAGTTATATATATATATATATACATATATATATGATATATAATGTTAATTATCTGGTGTGTATGCATATACATATCTTTGGTTTTGGTAAGAATAATATTCCTGTACATCCTAACTGGGTAGCTACATGCTGCCATCTTCTGATTATGCCTAGTGGAGTGTAAAAAATTTTTCACGAAAAAACAAAATCAATAAAAGCAAAACTCCCCATTTTTTCTGCCAGTAGTGCCCTTAGTAACAAGAAGGGCAAAGACATCAACACAGGGATTACAATACTCTCAGACATAATTCAAGCAGAATTCTAAACGGATAAATGCATGTTATAAACTTTTTTTTTTTTTCTGCAAGTGCCTTGCATACTTATGTTACTATTCATTCTGAGACAGACAGACCATCAATGACCTTCTGGGTCACTGCCTAGGGAGAAAGCTGCCTATAAAGAAGAGTGGGGGAAAAATAAGAGGGGGGTTGCTTCCTTCCACCCCAGGCCCCCTACTGCCTTGAATGAAAGAAGACAGATGGCAGCCACCTTCCCCTTTAATTAGGAGGAGCAGCTCAGAAGGGGACAGCCCTGCTCACTTGGCACCATCTTTAACAAACCGTTTCGATGGTAATGCTCCGCTCATTTGCCCTTGTTTCAAACTGTTCTCAATCTTTGATTTACAAACTGAATTTCCGTAAATTTCATTGTGAAAAACTACAGGTCTGAGCACAACACTCTATAGAAAGAAGGTGCTTAAAGATGACTGCTGAATTAATAATTCATACACATTCATACAGGGGGCCTGGAGTGTTTCATATGAAATACAGGCACCTGAAGTCCCACCATCACCCTTCTGACATGAAACGGGAACCCTTAAGGCACAGCAGCGCTTGTTTAAATTCACACAGTATTCCACACTCGATTCAGGAGTTAAGACCCTGATTTCTGCTTCCCAACACCACACCACTGTCATGCCACCCCCTTCTGCCTTCCAAGTGTCACTGTTTTCAGTTGAGAAAAGTGGAGAAAATTCTTCGGTAAAAGCAGTCCATTTTATGAGGAAGGATAATTTTAATCACAAATCACAGACTACTCACTCCACGTTTCTATTTACTGTGCATCTGCAAAAGCACAGAACTTTGTATTAAAAATGTATCAAGCCATGTATCATCTCTGGAGACAGGAGCAGCTCCGAAAACCAAGTAAACAAAAGTGGAAGACGAGGGCCAAGAGTCGGAATTAAGCTGATGTCACAGGATCTTCCGTGTGGGTGATGAAGCCTCTTAATTATTTTTTTTTTAAGATATTACACGTATTTGCTATAACTCTATAAGGCATGAAACTTTCTAACATGATGGATAAGTTCAGTTAGGTCTTTATCCCATTTTAATATTAAACCTGTTGCTGTTTTTTTTTTTCTCTCTCTCAACATTATTAATTACTTGTTATTCCTCAGGTCCTTTCCATCTCCTAACAGGTTTTAAAATGACAGCCTCTCATCCCAGAGCCATTTCCACCTGGTGTCTGCAGCACCCACATGCAGACCCCCTGTCCTCACACCTGTCTCATACATGCACCTCCCTGCTTCCCGCTGGAAGGAAGGGCAGCACACTGGCGTCGTTAGATGAGCTCCTGGCCGCACCACATAAAACAGCCTTGTCTGTGTCACTGTCATTTAATTAATGGCAAAGTTCTTGAACCATTTAAAAAGAGGGAAAAAAAAAAGAGAACTCTTTTGTTTTCTCATTGATGATAAAGTTCAGTCTCTCACTATCTGTAACACGCCAGAGGGCTAGATGCAGGAAGAGAGATAGAAAAGATAAAAGAAGCAATTAGCTATTCAACAAACTTCATCTCCTACTTCCCAATGAAGGGGAAAGAAAAAAAAAAAAAGCAACTTGGTGTTTGCCAGATATTGAGTGTCCTTAATAATGTTAGCAAGAAAAAACATGTAGGAGAGACTGACTAACAAAGAAACAAACAAAACTTACTTTGTTTTCCAGCGCAGTAAGCAGGTCGGGAAGGAGATGAGGGTAATTCCTTTCCTCAAGGCCCCTGCTTTCACTTTACAAGCTGTGTTTACGCGTTCATCCAGGTTTGCTGGGGGAACTCCAGAATGCCTGCGCTGCCTCGGGATGCCCCAAGTTCACGGTTCATCTCAGAAGCTTCACGGAGGACCGGCAATCTCCAGGCCAGATTGAGGTGACCTCTGGGCGCCACGTGGCACTGCTGCTGCTGTTACCACACGCACGCCTGGGACACCCACTTGTTAGCTCAGGAACCAGGCCACCAGCAGATAACCGCTCAGACGAGCGTCCAGGGACTCCAGCCTCTGGCATTCTCAGGTTCAAGGTTGGAAAATGCATTAAGACGAGAACCATGCACTCAGCAGTATTCTGCGCCATTAACTTTCTTGTACTTAGATGCCGGTCTAAATAAGAGCAAAAGGTACAGAATTAGAAGGATCGTTTTACTGGGGATGGTGACTGGCATTTGTTGTGCACTGGGTCAGAGCTTGCTCTCAAAAAGGACATTTAAGAATCCTAGATCAGAAGTATTTTCATTTCCTCTGTGGAAACTATATGAATCACTTAAAAACAAACAGAAGACAACAGGAAAAAAAAAAGTATATAATTATGCTTAAAAAAAAATGTACCCCTTACTAAATCTCATCTGGTTAATTTTTTAAAATCCAGAAATTAGGAAGGAAAGCCGAATATATAAATTTGATGTTTGTTTTGAAAAATTACTTCACCCATGTACTGTCCAGCTCATAAAAACAACCTTTCTTCCAGCAAAACGGGACACTTTGACCTTGTTTACGGCAGTGTTTTGAAACCGCTGTCTCGTAACTCCTGACATCACTGGACGCGTATTAGCACCTTTCCTGGGGCTGGCTGCACACGTTGCTACCCCAACTGTCTTGAACTGCCCCTGGTTGAACAATCACTCCTCACAACAGTAGGGATCCTGGCGTTAGCATTAAGCCCCCAGAACTCACGTGATACCTCTGGTAACTGTCACATCTTTCTGATCACTGATACAACAAAACAAAAAGCACCGAACATCAGGCACTTTTTAAAATCCCTGCAGAGGCACCCACACTTGGTACAGACAACTCTCTCTTCTGACTGTCTCCCTGCCCGAGAGAAGGGCTTCGTTCCTCACCAATCGCCATATTGGCAAGAACTCCTGCCACAGAGCTTTTTCTAATAGAAGATCCTGACCTACTTTCTCCCAATAAAAAATTCCCACAAACTTTCCTAGAGGATAATTTAGTTTAGCATACTTCAGAGTTTCAAAGAGCACTGCTGCGTTTTTAACTTTACTGGTAAAGTCAGATTTATCCATTTCTTTTTCTTTTTGTGGAACCTGATTTTGGAAGTGTTTCTGAGTGCTGCATTTTTAAAGAAATAATTTTCTCCTGCAAGTCTGATATTTCCCTTCTGTGTTCCTCATTTCTTGTTCTTGATCTAGCAGAATTTTTAAAAAGGGAAAAGTGAGGATAGTTGTGACACAATTCAACTGTGTAAGTTACAGTAAAATCTGAGTGAACATCTGCCATGACCTATCTCTTTAAAGAGAACTAAGTTCAGGTACTACAACAGTGGTGCAATTTTAGAAAGAAATTAAAAACCCAGGTTTCAGCTATCTGAAATCAACTGATAATATTCTCTTTCCTTCCCTACAACAACTTACAAAACATCAAGTCCTCGAACTATAGTCACCAAGAAATAAAGAACACGAAATACATATCTGAGCAATTACGGCCCTTGTTTATCAGAGAAGGATTAAAAGCAAAGACGTCCAGGGTTAATAAAATTAATTAACTCTAGAGAACTACTAAAAAGACCCTCCAAATATCATGCCGTTACTATGACAACTTCAAAATTGCTTTGAGAAAATGTGAGGGATTTTAAGATTCGTGATAAAACAAGCGTCATCTAGTCTGCCAGAAATTACTTTCATTTATATCAGGCAGCAAAAAGGCTAAATGGCTATTTACAACTGTGAACTATCAAATCATTACCTTTTGAGAGATGCTGCTCTCTCCATGCAGATCATGAAAGGAGTAGTAAGTACATGAACAGCTCTCTCAGTAATCGGAACCATTTTGATTTCAGTCCTGCAACTACACCACTCCTTCGGTCTATCTACTTGGTACTTTATTTTTATAATGAAAGCAAAGTCTGATGCAATCTGAAAGGGAAGGGACAAAAAAAAAAAAACCTAACAGTCTTTACTTTCCTAATACAAATAGGCAAACACTCACTCCAATATTTTAGGCATTAAAAATGAAACAAAAATGAAACAGCATTTTTTTCCCTTAAAATTTCTGCTCACAGGTATTCAGACTGATTTACATTTTACATAATCTTGATGGCTCAATCAGGAAGTGAAAATTTTAAGTGCGTGTGTTATGGACGGGAGGAATCATGTGACCCACAGAGCAAAGAAAATTATGTAGTAGACTAGCACACTAAGAAAAATAAACTTAACAGGAGTTTAAAAATACTGTCTTTGGGATTCATCGAGCTCTGAATATGTTACAGCTTTTAAGAAATAAAAATCAATTTGGAAGCCTTGAAAATAAGCCCTCAGGACATTTAAAAAAATATTACAAGATCAAAGCAACGCACTATGTGAAACAAAAGTTTAATTAATAAAGAAACTGTTTCTACGAAGATCATATCCATTCAAGTTTTATTTTCAAGGTGATTTTTCATGTTATTTGAAGATGGGGCAAGACATAATTGTAATGAAACAAACATTTGCAGTTATGTACTTGTACTTTATTTGCACAAAGAAAAAACTGTTCTGGTTTTCACACAGGTTTTATTGATTTCAAGAGGTCACTGTATTTTATTACAGCAAATACATTCTCAAGAGGAAAATGTCAACACCATAAAAATTTTCATCTGAGGTATTAACTCACCCTGGAAATCAAAAAGTGGGAGATAAATGTTAAAACACTTAAGTATAATGGATTGGCTGATAGATGACTTTCTCATATAAAAACCACTTGACCACAGTCTTGGTGCTAGTTGTCTAAAATGAGTCTGTTACCATAAACATACTTGAAATTCAAAAGGTGTGGCCAGTGATTCTTTTGTTTCTTAATGCAATTTCTGTTATTAATATCAATAAAAACAATTAACCTGGTTGAGGAGGTATTTGTATCTCATAACTATTATTTTTATCAACTTAATGCTTCACATTTTTCAAAATGCTTTTCATATCTTTATATCAGCTTAAAAAAAAATTATACCACAGGCAAGTGGCAGGGCACGGTCAGTGAAAAACGGCGGTTCTGAGTATTTCCCTGGTTACTAGCTCATCTTTCAAAATTCTTAAACACAAGAGGTAGCTGGAGAAGAAATTATTAGGGAAAACAGAGGACTCTCAGAACGGAAGCTTGAAGTAGACCAAGAACAGTCAGGGGTATTACATGACATTGTGATATTCCTACTAAACATGGTTATCACACTGGTTGACTAGATTAATAAGAAAAGATAAACAAGTTGCCAAGAAATGTACCCCCAACAGAGTCATGGCACAACTCACCTCTGCATCTTGCCGAGATCATAATTTATTGAGAATAAATCTCAGCTTTATTCTATAACTAAGCCAAGTGGAGAAGGTAAGAGACTTTCCCATGTTACACAGATAGTTGGCTAACAGCTGAACCTGGACTCAAGATTTCTGACTTCCGCAGGTTAGGGCTCTTCTTTACCACCTGCAGCGTCACAGCTACACCCTGAGGCTCAAGTAAGCCTCCAGTGAGCAGAGCCCTGCCAGCTTATCTTAGTTGAGGAAAACCGCAGCCTTAAGACTTCGAGAGGCTCGCTCTGGCTACTTCGTCCCTCACTGGTGGGCCCCTGACCCTTACTACCTCTGCTGTCTCAGTCCCCCACCAGCCAGTGCGGAGCATCATACCTTTTGAGCTGGGAGGAGACAAGGCAAGTTCTGAGCTGAGAAGCTAAGCTTCTGAGAGGGAACCAGACCCTCTTCCTGGCTCCTCCCCTTGCACGGGTATAACACAGCCTCCTCACTTTTCTGAGAGGAAAAATCAAGACTCTGAAGTAAGAAAAAGCCCTTATTTTGGTTTACATCACAATGTTACTGGGATTTTGGACAAACATGAGGACAAGATAATATTCTAGAAAAAAATACAATTAGCTCTCACTTTATAATCTTCATCAGAATCAATACTGTGGAGATTAAGAAGCTAAATGTAAAAAGGGAGGAAAAGAAAGAATTAGAAGAAAATATTTCTGAATTTGAGATAGGAAAAGAAGTCTTAGCTTCACCAAAGCAATGGAAAAAGCAACAAACGGCAAGGTAATCAACTCAACCTGACGATGTTGAAACAGTAAAATTTGTAGCTCCAAAAGCATCAGACAAAACTGAAAGATAAATAAAAAAATACTTGCAATAGGATAATATGGTTTATATCATTTTAATGTAAACGATAAAAGATATTAACAGACAATTCAACCCAAATATAAAAAGTCAATTAATGCAAGAGAGTGTTGAATTTCACTAGGAAACACCAGGAGTCTTTTCATCAATCAGATTCACAAAAATGGACAACAGAAAGAACAAAGCTGGTGAAGTGAGGTAAGACAATCATTTCAGGAAATCAGCAATATCTTTTTATAAGCCCTCAAACTGCATTGACTGATAACATAATCTATAAATACCTCCTGAAGAAGCAGTCACAGATACACAGGAAGATAACTGTACAAGGACATACATACAGTAACTTACAATAACATAAAACCGGAAACAACCTAACAACCAAAACTGGAGAAAAGCATGTGAATAAAAAAATTACAGCAAACTCATATTTTTTTTTCCTATGTTTAAATAATGGTTTTGGAGAATACTTAATGACACTGGAGATCACAAAATATAATGTTAGGTAAAAATGCTGGATATAAAATTATATATAAATATGATATAAATGTTGCTAGGCAAAAAGAGACTGGAAAAGAATATAGTTAAACTTAAGAAAGGGTGGGCAGAGAACTTAAAATTTTTTCATTACTTCTTTATAATATTGAGATATCTGACATTTCCAAAAGAAATGTTATTTTTATAATTAGAAAAATGTTATTTAACTTAATGAACATTCTATAAATATCTCTGTCATATGAATCCCAGGGACGGGGGAGCCTGGTGGGCTGCCGTCTATGGGGTCGCACAGTCGGACACGACTGAAGCGACTTAGCAGCAGCAGCAGCAGCAGCAGCATGAAAGCTTTACAAACACCTAACAAGAAAATGCTTACATTTTATTATTAAGTGCAAGGAAAGTGCAAAACAATATGATCTTAAATAGATAAAAATTCACATTAAAAAGACCAGAAAAATATACATCAAGATGTTAATAGTGGTTGCTTTTTAATAGCGCTACTTATTGCGTGTAATATTTTTCCTATGTAAGTTTTCTATGATTGTCACATATCACTTTCATGAGGAAAAATAGACATCAATATCACAATTATAGGACAGACACATCAAGAATATGCTACTATTAATGCTGACTGTCAACAGCCATAAAAAGCTGCTCTATCATTAAGCTGTCCTTTTTTAAATTGTAGAAACCACTGGTATGTCTTCAGGGAGTATCAGGAGGGTGTCTGGGAGGTGGGAACAAATAATACTTCCCAGTTTTCAAGCTGTTTTCTCCACAAAGCAGCAGCTCTGCGAGGGCCACACTGAAGCATGAGACTCTTGACAGTAGGATGTTCATTATTAGCAAAATGGCAAAGAAGATTGACGGACGAGGGGTGGAAAATGGCCCAAAGGGGAAGGCAAGAGTTCACGTCAACAACCGAAGCATTAAGAGAGAAGATTCAGGGAATCATTAGACCCAAAACAATGAAAAGAAGGGTCCCAAAGAATTGTGTGTATACCTATGTTCACAGCAGCATTATTCACAACAGCCAAAAGGGATGATGCAACCCAAGTATCCAATGGATGGATAAACAAAATTGTGGTCTAGTCACATAACAGAATGTTACTCACCCTTAAAAAGAAAGGAAACTCTGATACATGGTACAACATGGTTGAATCTTGAGGATAGCATACTAAGTGAAATAAGCCAGTCACTAAAAGATACGGTGTGAATCCACTTATATGAGGTTCCTGGAAGAGTCAAATTCACAGAGACAGAAAGAACTGTGCTTGCCAGGGACTGAGGAGAAAGGGAGAATGGTGAGTTAGTGTTTAATGGGAATGCGGTTTCAGTTTAGCAAGATGAAAGAGTTCCGGAGATGAGTGATGGTGATGGCTGTTCAGTGACATAAATGTACTTAATGCCGCTGAACTGTACACTTAAAAATGGTTGGGACTTCCCTGGTGGTCCAGTGGCTGAGATTCTGGGCTTCCAATGTACGGGATGTGGGCTCGATCCCTGGTTGGGGAATTAAGATCCCACATGCCATGTGGTGTAGCCAAAAAAAGAAAATAATTAAGATACATTTTACATCATATGCATCTTACCACAGTTTAATAATGTGTGTGTATATATATATATACACACACACACACATATATATATATACCATTAAAGGAAAAAAGAGAGAACAGAATAAAGAAAGAATGCATTAAAGTTAGTATTCATAATTCTGATGCATGCTTTTGATTTGGTAGGAAACTCAGTTTAAAGGATGTCAAGGGTGCAAGCATCAAAATAAAATAGATTTTCTTTTTTTTTAGATCTTATTTCTGATATTAGATTTTTAAAATAGAGTTATAGAAGTTAGCTCAGTAACAGAAAATCAAAAGTAAAAATAAGAAGGGACATTATGTCTAACTTGAAAAGAACATACCACACCTCTCTGTGGTTCTTTGAGACCCTTTCATTATAGCTAGCTTGAAAAATTCCCCACAACTAGGAAAGAACCTGCAAGCCCAAGAAACAAGATGACACTTTCCCATCAGCTAACAGGAAAAAAACATAACTATGAGGGAAACCCTGAGTCTCCTAAAACATACTCTATCCTTTCTGTGCCCCATTAACGAGACTCAAAGAATTCTGGAGCTGGACAAAGGCTGTCAAGTAGAGCTGCTCCAGGGACACAGACAGCAGCAGAGCTTGTCAGCTTGTCCAGGCTCACTCAGTGATGCTGGATTTAAAGACAAGTCCCTGGAGCATAGCTACGCTTTGTTTGTCACGTTCTATTTTTCAATTAGCATGGTTCATATTTTACAGTCAGCTTACTACAGGTAAGAAATAAAGCATATCTGGAATATTCTTTTTACAAGTTATTTGATTAATTCCATTCAAAAAATATGTATTGAATACACAGTACATGGGATTCCCTGGGGGCTCCTTGGTAAAGGATCTGCTTTTAGCGCAGGAGGCGTGGTGATGAGGGTTTGACCCCTGGGTCGGGAAGACCCCCTGGAGGAGGGCATGGCAACCCACTCCAGTATTCTTGCCTGGAGAACCCCATGGACAGAGGAGCTTGGTAGACTACAGTCCATGGAGTCGCTCAGTTGTGTCTGACTCTTTGCGACC
Source organism: Ovis aries (assembly GCF_016772045.2). Lineage (NCBI taxonomy): Eukaryota > Metazoa > Chordata > Mammalia > Artiodactyla > Bovidae > Ovis > Ovis aries. The sequence goes on from NC_056057.1 coordinate 96,361,963, forward strand.
CCATAGACTAAACAGTCCATGGAATTCTCCAGGCCAGAATACTGGAGTGGGTAGTGACTTAGCACATACCCACACATGCATAGTACGTACCTTATACTATATACCAGGCACTGCGCTAAGCACTGAATGGTGAGCTGGATGCCATCATCCCGTTACAATTTAAAAGGATGGGATGCTACTGGCACACATCAGTGGGGGCTCCAATCTGATCAAGGTAGCTCGAGAATGGAAACCTGTATGAAGTGACACTTTTAGTAATAGTAGTAGTAATTAGTGGGCTTCCCTTGAGGGTCAGCTGGTAAAGAATCTGCCTGCAATGCAGGAGACCTGGATTCAATCCCTGGGTTGGGAAGATCCCCTGGAGCAGGGAAAGGCTACCCACTCCAGTATTCTGGCCTGGAGAATTTCATGGACTGTTTAGTCCATGGGGTCGCAAAGAGTCGGACACAACTGAGCGACTTTCACTCCAGTAGTCATTAGTATTATTGCCACAAGATTGACTGGCTACTACTATGAGTCAGATTGAGTTTTAAACACATTCTCCAGGCACAAATTAATTTAATCTTACTATAATCTTACAAAGTCAGATTTGAAAGATGAGAAAACTGAGGTACTGAGAGGTCACCCAGCTCTTCCATAGTAGAATCAGACCAGACTGTACCTATGTTCAGAATGTGCTCTGAGGGGAACCCAGACTAATGTAAGACAGGATGACACTTAAGGATCACAACACCTGGTAGAGAGCAGAGCTCTCAGAATAAGCAGCAGTGGGGTGGGGCGGGGGGCGGGCGTGGGTAAGCAGAGTCATGCTCCCCATTACAGGTGGGAGCAGCTGGAACTGGGGGCCATGAGCAGGTGAGTGGGGAGGGGGTTGGAGGAGTGGCAGGAATATGTAGTGATGATCAGGAACCTTGGGGGGCAGAGGTGAGGGATGTTTGGGCAGGCAGGATTCTCATCAAGTTCTGCTGCGCTGAGGGGGAAATGAGTCTCTTTTGCAACCCCCTCCCCCCATTGCCATGAGTTTCAGTGTTTGATGACTTGTTTACACAGAGAGTGAGAACACATCCTCTACAGGACCCTGATCAAGTTGGGTACAGGATACCATAGTAACAGGTGAGAGTTGAGAGCGAAGTGACATGATGGGGTTGTTTTCCAGAAGCATCTCTCTGAATGCAGTTGGGAGAATGGACTGCGGAAGAGTATCAGCAGCACGGAGAGGGATGCTAAAGACAACAGTTTAGGTCAGAGATGATGGTAACCAAGAAGGACACACTGCAGACAGAGTAGGTGGGTTTGAGAACGGTCAAGATGCAAATTTTTGATCAGATTTGGTTTCTTTGTGGATCTGGAAGATGAGGTGAGAGAAGGGTCAATAAGGCACAGGTTTCAGGTTTGGGTGACTGGGATCAGTCCGGAATCCACTGGCTATGAGGTGCTAGCAAGATATTGAGTAGGAAGGTCCAGCTGTATCCATGCTTTGGATACAAAGCATGGAGCTTAGAGATAAATAGAAAGAACCTGCAAAGGGAGGCAAGGAAGAGAAAAAGCCAGAGGGGCAGGTCAGGCCAGCGAGGCAAGGACATCAAACAGGTCACGGCAGATACAAATCTAAATTTATCTGGCGAATGCAGCAACAGAAGATAGGAAGACAGCTATCACTCTGGCCAGTGCGAGACCAGCTTGGTCACAGGTGCAAAAGCCAGACTGTAGGAGCCTGAGGAGGAGGCCTGCATTGCAGACAGATTCTCTACCAGCTGAGCCACAAGGGAAGCCCAAGAATACTGGAGTGGGTAGCCTATCCCTTCTCCAGCGGATCTTCCCAACCCAGGAATCGATCCGGGGTCTCCTGCATTGCAGGCGGATTCTTTACCAGCTGAGCTACCAGGGAAGCCCTGCAGAAGGGGCAGGGCTGAGGAAATGGAGGCAGCGAATTCACCCTGCTCTTCCAAGAAGTTGGGCCCTGGCAGGAGACGTGAGTGGAGAAGTAACCCAAAGGGAAGGCGATCCTGAAGGCCGCTGGGTTTTGTGTTTGGTTTTCGGTTGGTCAACCTTGAGTGGGTTTATGTGTTCATGGGAGAAAGTCAGTGGAGGATGGCAGGTGAAGGTCAGAGAGAGAGAAAAGTCTCTGAGGAAGTGAGAGGGGACAGGGTCAGAGCCTGGACATGGGCGGGCTCCTCCTCCACGAGGGCAGGAGGCAAGGAAAACAAGCCAGGTGTAGATGCAGCATGCTGATCGGGGCTGCAGCCTGAGCGTGCTCACCTTCTGGTGTCTATTTTCTCTGTGCGTAGGAGGGTGGCAGCTACAGAGATTGAGCAGTAAGAACAAGCCCCAGAAGAAAGAGCTGCCAGGAGACGAGATTGGCCGGGACGGCAGGGGGCAGCCGCGGTCAGTGGAAGGTGACCTCCCAGGCGCCAGATCATGACAGCCACATGCCACCGCACCATGCCGCTGTGGTAGTTACCAAACAACACTGGGAACATAAACAAAAAACCTGATGACGCAGAGCAGACCTCATGAGAAGTCCACTTCAGGACAGTCAGGTCGGGTAAGTCAGCTGTAATTCCATCAGTCTCCTTAGGCCTCAACCACACAGGGTGTCATGAAGACAGATGCTTCCACAGGGTATGACGGCCTTCCTGGTTACATGTGGAAAGCTCACACTTCAGTCTACAATCAAACTGGGTTTGTATGTGTAACCAAAACATCGTTATTTCAACCCTATTAATAGTGCACTGACAACCTGTGTGTTTGGCCAGAGTGGGCTTGTGCTTTCGGGCCTAGTCCATGCTGCTAAATGGGCATCTGGATCACAGTGAGGGTCCAGCATGCCCCTCCTTCCAGAGTCGTGCTGGGGAGCACAGGTGGGAAGACAGTCCTGCCACAGTGGCTTCTCCCAGACACAGCTCTAGTTCCTGCTCTGGCCGGGAAATTGCTTGAGAAAGCAAAAACAGGGGCCAGGAGCTGAGCACAACTGTACAAGTCCAAACACAGGCTAGGGGAGGTATTTCAAGTGAACGACTGTTGTGTTCCGCTTAAGCTCAGAGCAAAGTGGCAGGAGAGGAAGATGCAAGCTCACAGAGTACCTTTCCTTGTAAAGTCCTTTTGCAGTGACAAAAGTCATTCTAGCAATTAGTATCAAGTATCTCTTGTATTTCCAAGGCATACACCTCCCAAAGAGCTCAAAAGAAAAACAAAACAAAACCTTTTTTTCAGCATCCTTTTCGGAGAGAAGGTAAATTAACAGTAAAATCTGATCAGTTCAATCAACTGGGGAGTTTGCTATGAATAGTGAGATGTCTGAACCGTAGGACAGTGATATACTTTTGCTTTTTCAGTTTCTTCTTTTAGAAAAGATTTCCTTTCCTCAAGTGACTGTATCATGAAACTAAGGGAATATTAAATACCTCCAGCCAATAGTTCCATGGCGCTCACTCTGACTCGGGCACAGCGCCAAGTCTCCCGAGTTCTCTGAACGTGAGGCAGGCATTCTCACTCTGCCAGCTTTAGGGAGAAGCACAGAGGGGCTGACTCCTTTGCCCGTGGGGACCAGCAGAGCCGGTGTCTCAACCCCGGCTGTCTAGCGTCAGAGACCTGTGCTCAACCACTGACCTGGGCTGCCATACTATGATAACACGAATTCTAAAACTCTACAAATTTAGGGTGTTAAAAAGAGATAATCAGCACTCATTCTCTCCCTCTAACAGAGTAATATTGCGGTGCTGTTTCCTACTCTATCCATCCCTCAGTTTTCAAATCAAAGATTCTCATATTTATATTCAGATAAAAAACGCTAAGTGAAACTGTTTACGAAAACCTTTCCAAGTAGAGATTCTATTCACAAAGAAGACTTTAAAAGTCAGCAGATCTATTTTTGCATACAATAAGCACAAGCCAGCAAAACAATTTTTTTCACAAGTTTCTTTACAAAGAATTTTCTTCTTAAGAGTAGTTATTATTTTGTCTGACCCCATACTTAATTATACTGAGTCCCAAATCAGTCATTTTGAATCAATGCATCTCCTGGTTTTCAAATAAGAAAACTGAAGTTCAAATATTTCATTCTCTTTGAAGTTGCCCGCAGGCTTAGGGTGGATTGCACAGATTTGATGGTGTACTTCTGTAGAGATGAGGACCTGATCTTCAGTGTGGGAGTGCTGCAACTTCTAGAAACCTCAGCAAGGTTCGTTCTATAAAACAAGCAAGGAACGGCCCCCAAAATGGCTCCACAGAGTTTCTGTCAGTGACCTTGGATGCAAATGTCCCGTGACATGTAAGTTCAAGACTGCCAGTCACTTGAGGCTTATTAAGTCTGACCAGTGTGAACTGTTATTTCCCAGACTTAAGTGCATGTCATATGGCGTCTGCACAAACATTCTTCAGGGCTCCTTTGAAACAGACCCACACTTACACGGATAACCAATTTTCAGTAAAGGTGCCAAAGCAAGTCAATGAGGAAAAGGAAGTCCTGAGAACAAACCATGTTGGAACAACTGGGAAACATACTCAAAAGAACGCGCCTAACCTCTGCTTTACCTGATAAACAAAAATTAATCTGAGATGGATCATAGCCCAAAGGATAAAAGCGAAAACTATAAGGCTTCTAAAAGAAAACACAGAAGGATATCTTTACAGTCTTGGAGAGGCAGATTACTTAGGAAACAAAAAGTACTGATAATATATGGGGAAATTTGATTAATTTACTTCAAAATTAAAACCTTCTGCTCATCAAAAGACATTTATAAGAAAATAAAAGGTAAAATACAGACTGGGAGACTCTATCTGCATTACAAGTTTCTGACAAAAGAATTTTTTTAGGAGTATAACATAGGAAAAAAAACTTCTACCTATCAATAATATATAAAAAATTCAACTTTAAAATGGGCAAAAGAAAAACAAAAATGGCTAAGAGTTAGAACAGATCCTTCGAACAGGAAGGTATACCAATGGCCAATAAGATGAGAGATCTTGACGAGAGATCACATCTATACACAGCTACTAGAAAAACCACAGCTTTGACAAGACAGACCTTTGTTGGCAAAGTAACGTCTGTTTTTTAATATGCTGTCTCGGTTGGTCTTAGCTTTTCTTCCAAGGAGCAAACGTCTTTTAATTTCATGGCTGCAGTCACCCTCTGCAGTGATTTTAAAGTCCAAAGAAATAGTCTGTCACTATTTCCATTGTTTCCCCATCTATTTGCCATGAAGTGATGCGATTGGATGCCATGATCTTAGTATGGATGTGAGAGCTGGACTACAAAGAAAGCTGAGTGCCAAAAATTTGATGCTTTTGAACTGTGGTGTTGGAGAAGACTCTTGAGCCCCTTGGACTGCAAGGAGATCAAACCAGTCCATCCTAAAGGCAATCAGTCCTGAATGTTCATTGGAAGGACTGCTGCTGAAGCTGAAACTCCAATACTCTGGCCAGCTGATGCAAAGAACTGACTTATTGGAAAAGACCTGACGCTGGGAAAGACTGAAGGTGGGAGAAGAGGACGACAGAGGATGAAGTGGTTGGATGGCATCACCAACTCAACAGACTTGAGTTTGAGCAAGATCTGGGAGTTGGTGATGGATAGGGAAGCCTGGTGTGCTGCAGTCCATGGGGTCGCAAAGAGCTGGACACGACTGAGTGAACTGAACTAACCACTTGCTCTACAGTAGAATGGCTGCTGCTGCTGCTGCTGCCGTGTTGCTTCAGTTGTGTCCGACTCTGTGCAACCCACAGACGGCAGCCCACCAGGCTCCCCTGTCCCTGAGATTCTCCAAGCAAGAACACTGGAGTGGGTTGCCATTTCCTTCTCCAATGCATGAAAGTGAAAAGTGAAAGTGAAGTCGCTCAGTTGTGTCAGACTCCCAGCGACTCTATGCACTGCAGCCTCCCAGGCTCCTCTGTCCATGGGATTTTCCAGGCAAGAGTACTGCAGTGGGTTGCCACTGCCTTCTCCATTAGAAAAACCAATAGTGGTAGACTGTTGGGGCTTCCCAGGAGGCTCAGTGGTAAAGAATCTGCCTGCCAATGCAAGAGACCCAGGTTCAATCCCTAGGTCAGGAAGATCTCCTAGAGAAGGAAATGGCAACCCACTCCAGTGTTCTTTCCTGGAGAATTCCCTGGACAGAGAAGCCAGGTAGGCTAGAGTCCATGGGGTCGCAAAGAGTGAGACAGGGCTGAGCACACATGCACACAGACAGCTGTTAAGAAGGAACTGGAGGACCGGGGACCCTCATCCACTGCTGGCTGGAGTATAAAACAGAATAATCATCTGAAAGCTATCTGGAAGTTTCTTATAAAGGTAAACATGTATCTGCTGTCTGGTTCAGCGACTAAACTGATATTCAAACAGGAATGAGACTGAGAAAAAGAGAGCTGGTTCACAGTAGCTTAATATCCATAACAGCCAAAAAGGGAAAAACAATCCAAACGTCCATCATCAGGAGAACTGGACCGAAGATTTGGGTCTATTCATACAAGAGATTCCTCCCCAGCATGGGAGGAGGAAGAATGATGGAGGATACACCCAACAATATGAAACTGCTGTGTGAGGGAAAGTCAGGCACGAAGAAGTACTTGCTCTGTGATTCCATTTAGATGAAGTTCAGGAACAGGAAAAGAAGCAATGGTATATAAATAAGAAAGTGTTTGCCAATGGGGTTGGAGACTGATTGGACTGGGCAGAAGAAAACGCAGGTGAAGAAATGTTCTACGTGTTAACCAGCGTCCAGCTACACGAGTGTACTTAACATCGCAGCATTGCACCATGGCTGTCCCACGTCTGCGGAACCATCCACACACGGTCCTCCAGAGAAAAAGACAAAACTTGCTTGTTCTTCTCTCATCCGGTAGTAGCAGTCAACTGATACGCCCGGTCCCAGAACCAGTGTGACAGAGCCCTAAATTCCCCAAGTGTCCTTTTTTAGGCCCATTGTTTCTCAGTAGACAACTGACAAGCCACACTCAACACACTCCTTACCTCCAGCAGGCTACAGAAGAGATGGGAGCAAGCGGATTTGGACAGAAGGGCACCTGAAATAAGCTGATAATATATCTGTTCTGGCCAATAACAGAAATAAACTACAAACATGTTGTGGGGGCTGGCATCCTCAGAGCTCAGGACACTTCAGCACTCTCCACATCTGCTTCTGGGGCATGGCCTCAGAGGGCCTGCTCTTTGATCTAGAACTGTCCAGAAGGCTCTAAATTGGTAAACGACTTACAGAATACAGAGATCAGATACCAGGGGATCTTTACTATCCTCAATTACCTCTATGCCATTACCAAAAAAAAACCCCAAACCAAACACAAATGAATACGCAACAGTACTACTGGGCAGGGCTTCCCTGGTGGCTCATTCAGAAAGGATCTGCCGGCCAATGCAGGAGAGACGGGCTCAGTCCCTGGGTCGTGAAGATCCCCTGGAGAAGGGACTGGCAATCCACTCCAGTCTTCTTGCCTGGGAAATCTTATGGACAGAGGAGCCTGGCAGGCTATATAGTCCATGGAGTCACAAAAGACTTGGACACAGCTTAGCAACTATGGGGCTCCTAGTATTATGCTAGACATCAGGATAGGCTGATAAGATTCTGTGTTAGGTTCAACCACCTGGGGGTAACTGTGGGAGATGTGCAGAAGATCTCCAGGGATTATTCACAGGGAGACAGCTACTTTTTCCGATTAAAATGAGGGAATGGTAAGATCGGAAATATAAATTCAGAGTTTCTTCTGAGGCACCAATGGATACCCCTTGTGGGAGCAAAGATAAAGGACATCAGCATCTTATTGTTTCCACCTTCATGGTATCCATTATGCATTTTCAGGAACTATGGGACAAATACGAGAAAGGAATGATCAATAGGAATTTGGAGATTTTTTTTCACTAAGGAAATGGGAAGGGAGAATATAGACGCTTCTTACAAGAAAAGAGAGAAGCATGAGAATCTATCTCTTAAGGAATAAAAGTTATAGAAACAAAGGAACAGAAACTCCTGTGTCTAAGGGCAGACAAGATTTTACAAAAGAAGCACGTGTACATTTATATTTGTATTAAAGATAAGGAACAGCGCCCACTACTTCTATAGATTTTTTTAAATGACTAACTTTCATGTTTTACAAGATGCATCTTTTCTTCTAGCAACAAAGCTTGAAGAGTGTCTTGGGGTGCTCTACGATGAACAACTACAGCCTCTGTAGCTGGAAATCTTTGTGTCTTTGTATAAACTCAGCTCATTGCCTCTTCCCAGCCAAGATATTTCTTTTTTATTTTTATTGAAGTATAGTTGACTTGGACTTCCCAGGTGGCACCAGTGGTAAAGAATCTGCCTGTCAATGCAGGAGATGTAAGAGACGTGGGCTCGATCCCTGGGTTAGGAAGATCCCCTGCTGCAAGGAATGGCTACCTACTCCTGTACTCTTGCCTGGAGAATCCCATGGACAGAGGAGCCTGGCTGGCTACAGTCCACAGGGTCGCAAAGAGTCGGACAGGACTGAACAAACTTAGCACACACGTGTAGTTGATTTACAGTGCTGTGTTAGTTTCAGGGGTACAGCAAAGAGCATCAATCAGTTATAGATACACATATACATATATCCACTCTTTTTTAGAGTCTTTTCTCATATAGGTCATTACAGGGTATTAAGTAGAGTTCCCTGTGCTATAGAGTAGGGCCTTATCAGTTAACCTATTTTATATACAGTCGGGTGTGTATGTCAATCCCAACCTCCCAATTTATTTCTCCCAGCCAAGTTATTTTGAGGGTTAGTTTGCCCAAAATCCAATACCCACTGCAGTTATTGTGCCCTTATTTAAACTTTTTTCCTGGCTAACTGCATTTCTGATTTAATTCTTCAGATGTGTTTCTGACAAATGAACAAATGAAAGGACTTCTCATTTGTTACGGACTGAATGTTTGTCTCTCTTGCCTCAATTTATATGTTGAAATCTTCATTTGGCGGTGTTAGGAGGTGGGTCTTTGGGGAGGTTGTTAAATCACAGAGTACTCATGAATGGGATTAGTGCTCTTATAAAGGAAGACTCCAGAGAGCTCTCTCACCCCCTTCACCTTTGAGAGGACATGACAAGAAAGCAGCTTTCTATAAACCAGCCCCCAGAACCGTGAGGGATAAATTTCTGTTGTTTATAAGCCAGCCAATCTATGGTACTTTGTTATAGCAGCCCAAACTAAGATACTATTTCAAAATGGTGGTCAACGCACATGAAAGATACCATTACAGTTATTAAAAATAAGTATATACACTCACCACAATTAAAAGACTATCAGGAGCCTGAGGGATTTCAACAAACATCTGGAAGCCATAAAATAACCAAGTACTGACTGATGAAGCTAAGCAGAGGCAGCTCATAGCCCCAGAGGTTCTCTGAGACGGCTGGGGCTGAGGAAGGAGATAACCCAGTGAAACCTCAAGGAGGCTCTAGACTCAGAAAAAGAAAGTGTGATATGGGCCAGAGATGATCAAAAGGGTAGAAAGATTAACTGAGAAGTCAAAGCATCAAGAATTGCTACCTCCATACCTAATTCCTGTCTTTATAAGAAACATCAGACCTTATAGGTACCCCCAGGCCAAAACTAAAACTTAAAAAAGGGCCATGATTCTCTAACAAAATGAAACACAATGTCTAGTGGGAACTAAACAGCCAATGTGATTCTGAAAACCCCCAAGTCAAGTCCTCTTCACTCTGATGCTTAGCAACTCTCCACACAAGGGCTGGCTGCCACCAGAGGGAAGCAAGATGCACTCAAGAGAGCGAGCCCTGGCAGCCGAAGGCCATCTCATCTGTACATGAGTGAAGAGTTAGGGATAAATACACACTTACAGAAAGCCTACAATAGGACAGTGGAAAACCAAGACAAACAACAAAAAGACACTGGAAGAGACAGAAAATTCAAAGCAGTAAAGATATCTCACCAAGAACCCAGCTTTTATTAGTGTCCCTAAAAAATTTTGAGAAGCAATAAACATACCCATGGGCTTCCCTGGTGGCTCAGCGTTAAAGAATCTACCTGCCAATGCAGGAGATGCAAGAGACACAGGTTCAATCCCTGGTTGGGAAGATCCTTTGGAGGAGGAAATGGCAGCCCACCCCAGCATTCCTGCCTGGAGAGTCCCATGGACAAAGGAGCCTGGTGGGCTACAGTTCGTGGGGCCACAGAGTT